>NC_079134.1:132100741-132732311 GCF_945859705.1 Episyrphus balteatus | reverse complement strand
AGTTTACACAAGTCTACACAGCTTTTGGATCTATTTCACACCGATGTCTGAAACTCACTGGCTCAGTCACGATATTTTGTTACTTTTATCGATGACAGCAGTCGATCTCGATGGTGTGAAGTCTTTTTCCTGAAACAGAAGAGTGAAGGTTTTTCGTGCGTTTAAAGAGTACAAAGCTCGAGCGGAGCTGCAAATTGGTCATAGAATAAAATGTTTGATGTCGGATAATGGACGAGAATTCCGTAACAATGAATTCGATGACTATTTACAGTTCCCCATACTCCACAGCAAAATGGAGTGGCTGAACGTAATCGAACACTCGTTGAAATGACTAGGCAATCATTTTTTTTAATTTTTAAATTATTTGCGAAATAGATGTCCTACTGTTAGTTTGAACAGCCATACCCCTTTTGAACTTTGTAACAAAGAACTTCCTAATATTAGTTTTCTTTTTAATACATACTTTCTAAATATTAATATTTTTCTTAATTCATTAAACTATATTCAAATTGTTAAGATCTCTTGTTTCTTATTAACTTAAATACCAAATATTTTTTTTTACGAATCTAATGATTTAATTAAAAATAAAATGCACGACTAAATTAAAATAGAACAATTTGCTTATATGGTTTAAGTTGTATATAGCATTAATCTTTTTAATATAAAGAAAAAACTTTTTTAATTGTCCTCATCTTCAATACAAGTGTTTAAGATTCAATGCTTTTAAAATCTAATTTTCATTTTCGATACTTAATTTTTCCATTATTGCTTATTTTGTTAAACTTTGTTCATTTACCCTAAGTTTTTTATGTTAACAGTTAATTTTCTACAACTTTCTTAAAATTATGCTCTTTTTGTTTATGTATGTATAAATTCACTAATCCGTTGCATTGAATTTGAGAGAGTTAAAAATACTGGTTTTTGTTTTGTCTAACATAATTATTCATAAAAGCTTTTCTCGTTCACTTGGATTGCAGACACACAGAGGGTAACAACTAATAAAAATAATTGTTCTTAGATAATTCGAAATTTCGTTGCGTTTTCATTTAATGGTGGAACTTTTTAATTTTTGGAACTTTTCATTAGTAAACATTTTTGGTCCAAATTCGAGCCGGATCCATTAATTGTGTTAATTTTTTGTCAAAATTCGTTTGCAAAAAAGAACTTTTGTTAATTCGTGTTAATCAAATTCGTGATTTTCGTGAAAACCTTCGTCTGCCCTGGTGGGTAACTGTACATACCAAGAACATTACAGTCCTAATTAATTTCCTTCATTGTTAAATCGTTTCTGCTTATATTCTTCTAAATCGTTTATTCTTGTTACTTCATTAAAAGAACACTTACTCGTATCTTATTAGAAATTTGTTAAAA
This sequence comes from Episyrphus balteatus, assembly GCF_945859705.1. Classification (NCBI taxonomy): domain Eukaryota; kingdom Metazoa; phylum Arthropoda; class Insecta; order Diptera; family Syrphidae; genus Episyrphus; species Episyrphus balteatus. The sequence goes on along the minus strand of NC_079134.1, from coordinate 132,730,940 downwards.
TGGCTTCTGATTTGCAGCCAACCACATTGCCTGTGCTCCGCAGCACACGTGGTCACCTTAAAGGTTCCCTAACGAAGTTAACTACATACATCGAATCCATTACGGATGCAACTTCGTATACCGATCTAAAAATTCGCTACTATAAAGTCGACGATTTATGGAAAGAATTCCTCGTGACACAAAAACAATTATACACGTTTTCCGATAGCGAAAACTATACAGATCCTCTCCCGGAATTCGAGGAATTCGAAGCCAAAGTTTTAATCGTCAAATCGAGTCTCTTAGCGGCAATAACTGAACGCGAAAAAATTGATAAAAAAAATGATGTGGTGTCTCAATTAGCCACACAGCAAAAAGTTTTGATTGACACATTAAGTCAGTCCACTTCTGTTGTAAAACAGGATGATGGCTTTCTTCCATCTGTTCGAATCGAACCATTTTCGGGAAATTATAAAGACTGGCCGTCTTTCAGAGATACTTTCCAAAGCGTGGTGTCAAATAAGCCAAAATTATCACCAATTCGGAAATTTCAGTTTTTAATTTCTTGTCTTCGCGGTGACGCATTAAGTCTCCTTAGTCATCTAAAAGTATGTGACGATACATACGAGGAAGCATGGGAAAAACTCGATAAGCGTTTCAATAGGCCGCGTCACATTGTAAATAATTTTGTGAAAGCATTCATGGATCTACCGTCTGTCCATACTTCGAACGTTAGCGTTTTGCGAAAAATATCAGATGGGGCAGATGAGATAGTTAGGGGTCTTACATCCATTTCTTCGCTTACCAGAGATCCATGGCTTATTTATATTCTAATAAATAAGTTGGACTTTGACACTCGTCAGGCGTGGTCTGAGGACTATTATTCGGAGGACTACCCTACTATAAATCAGTTGTTAGATTTTTTGGATCGTCGTTGCGAGGCCTTAGAAAGTTGTAGGACAAGCACTCGTGAATCTAACCCAATAAAAAAGCCGCCAGTGAAAAGCATGCTTGCTTCCACCTCAATAATATGCCAAAAGTGCAACGCGAACCACGGTCTTACGCAGTGCCAAATGTTTCTCGATATGGAAGTTCAAGCTCGTCGAGAGTTTGTGAAAACTAATAAACTCTGTTTTAACTGCCTTCGCAGTGGACATCCTTCAGCACGTTGCCAATCCAAATTTCGTTGCAAAGCATGCAATACTCGTCACCATAGTTTGGTCCATGACGACTCCATAAACTCTACCACCATAAATTCCACCACAAAATCATCAGATTCTTCGACAAAAATTAATAATTCGCTCGTTTATGATCCTAACAAGGATTTTGTGCCACAAACAAACAATACCTCGCTTCGTTCATCTCAAACAACAAACTTCGGTTCCGTGAATTCACATAACTCGGTAAACATTCCTTCGTCTTCGCCACAAGCTTTAATTAATAACCATTCTCATATAAATCATTCGATTAAAACACTACTTCCAACCGCGTTAGGGAAAGTTTTAGATGTTAATGGTAAATCCCAGATAGTCAGGATGCTGATTGACACAGGCTCACAGGTATCTTTCGTTACCGAGTCATGCGCTCAAAGACTCGGATTAAAACGCAAAAATGCCCGTATACCAATAAGTGGTATTGGATCTACACAAGCTGGTAGTTCCAAAGGCCTTCTCTCATTGGCAATTACTTCGCGTTGCGATACGTATAGTATTTCTGTTGATACATATATTCTATCGAGCGTTACAACTAACTTGCCAACATATTCGTTTACCATCGAAGATTGGGATTACTTACATCGACTCGAATTGGCTGACCCGTGGTTTAATCAATCGCGCCCTGTCGATATTTTACTCGGAGTAGATAAAGCTTGGGAAATCTTACAAGGGCAACGCTTCAATAGTCGGCAAGGGTATCCCATCGCACAACGAACCATATTCGGTTGGGTTCTGGCTGGACCATTACCGCCCAACAAACCCTTCTTTACTTCGCATCATGTTCATATCAATATCGATTCGCTTTTACAATCATTTTGGACTATCGAAGAAGTCAACCCTAAATCAATCGTTTCGAATGAAGATAAACAAATCGAAGAACATTTTGTTAAAACCCATCGTCGCGATTCGTCGGGGAAATACGTCGTCGATTTGCCCTTTAAATCTCCACCTTCCTTTGGCGATACTTTAAACGGGGCTATTACGCGTCTTAAATGGATGGAGAATAAGTTTTCGAAAAACCCAAATCTGTTTGAAAGTTATACACGGTTTCTTGACGAATATTTAAGTCTAGGACATATGTCGCGAGTTCCTCCTGAAGAAATCTCAAAATCAAATGTGTTCTATCTACCCCATCACGCTGTTCTGAAACCGGAAAGCAGTTCAACAAAGCTCCGTGTCGTATTCGACGGGTCGTTTAAAGACAGAAACGGCAATAGCCTTAATGACGCGCTTATGATCGGTCCACCCATCCAGCGCAATCTTTTTTCTGTTTGCCTCAGATTCCGCCGACACAAATTCGTCTTCAGCGCTGACATAATTAAGATGTTTCGCCAAATTATGATTTCCGAACAAGATACAGACTTCCAACGTATCGTATGGCGAAAATCACCCACGGAACCAGTACAACACTTCCGATTACACACGGTTACTTACGGAACTTCTTGCGCTCCGTTTTTGGCTGTTCGGGTTCTAGAACAATTGGCAAGAGACTACCGCGAAGAATTTCCAATTGCTTCAGATATCATCTTAAATGACTTTTATGTTGACGATGTCGTGTCGGGTGGTGATACTCTATCTGAAGCAACGTTCAAACGCGTTTCGTTAATTAAACTCCTCGAAAAGTGCGGCATGAGTTTAAGCAAATGGCAAAGTAACTGTCCAGAACTTCGCCAAGACTCAGATGGTGATGCAATTCAAAACCATTCGCTCGATGTTGAATCGGATTCGTGGACAAAAGTGCTCGGTTTATTTTGGAACTCAAAAACAGACGTATTTAGTTTTCGTTTAAATTATAACCCTGAAGATACAATTACTAAACGACAGATTTTAAGAGACATAGCTCGCATATTCGATCCCCTCGGTTTTCTCTCTCCCTCGGTAGTGCAACTTAAAATCCTTCTACAAGAATTGTGGCAAAGAAATATCGATTGGGACGATAAGCTTCCGTACCCAATGGCTTGCCGGTGGAAAAAATATCGTGAAGAACTTCCAGCTCTCACAAAAATTGAAGTACCTCGTACAATCGGTCTTGGAAGAATCGCCTTCGAACTACATGCTTTTTCAGACGCATCGGCATCCGCGTATGCTGCCGTGATCTATTCGAGATATCAGTTACCTGACGGAACATATCAAATAAATATTCTCGCTGCCAAAACTCGGGTTTCTCCCTTAAAACAACTGAGCATTCCGCGGTTGGAACTATGTGGTGCTGTCCTCTTAACAAGACTTCTAATTGCAGTTCAAAACTCCCTCGAGGTCACATTTGACAATGTTTTTGCATGGTCAGACTCAAAGGTTGTCTTATCATGGCTATCTTCTCCACCTCGCCGATGGAATGTTTTTGTCGGCAACAGAACTTCGGAAATTCTCGATGCAATCCCACGAAACAGATGGTTTCATGTCCGATCGGACGTTAATCCAGCGGACTGCGCATCGCGTGGAATTTCACCTTCTCAACTGCTAGAACATCCTATATGGTGGACAGGTCCCCAATGGTTGAGAGAGAATAACGATGCTTGGCCAATAGTTCGAGATTTGGAGGATGATCCTCTTTGTAAACAAGAGGAAAAGATAGTTCCACCACAATCTTACGTAGCCGTCATTGATGATCACCCAATTGAGGAACTGTCAACTAGAATCTCATCCTGGAACGTACTCATTAGAACTGTAGCGCGCATGCAACGTTTTATTGATAGATGTCGCAAAGAAGACGTTCCTTCTTCACTTCATCTTGAACCGACTGAAATCTTCAATGCTAAAAAGATAATCATAAAATGGCTGCAGAATCGTTACTTTGGAGAGTGTATAAAAGCATTCACCCAACATGGTAATTTCCCTAAAAATTCGAAAATTATTAACCTCTCTCCTTTCTTAGATGATCATGGGATCCTAAGAGTCGGTGGAAGAATTACAGAAGCCAATGTTTCGTTCAACACTAAACACCCAATTATCTTACCTAAAGGAGACATCATAACAAAGCTCATTGCTCTCGATGCCCATAAACGTTTTTGTCATCCCGGAATATCAACCCTTTTCGCTCTTATTCGCCAAGAGTATTGGATCATCGGCTGTCGAAACTTACTTCGAAAGATCACACATGACTGTATCAGTTGTTTTCGACAACGAAAAGCAACAACAAATCAATTGATGGGCAATCTACCTCCCCCACGAATTCAAGTAAGCCGGCCATTCGCGCATTGCGGTTGTGATTATGCCGGTCCAATTAGTTTAAAAGTGAAATCGGGACGGAAATCGCATGTCACTAAAGGATACATCTCGCTATTTGTTTGCCTAGTGACGAAAGCAATCCATTTAGAGCTCGTTAGTGACTTAACAACGGATGCCTTTCTCGCAGCTCTACGGAGGTTTGTCGCGCGTAGAGGAAAACCGTCGCATCTTTATACCGACAACGGCACAAATTTTCGCGGCTCCGCTCGTTCGTTATCCGAGATGCATCAACTGCTCTTATCGCAAACCCATAACTCAATCGTTGCAGATTCTTTGGCTCGTGACGAGATTTCGTGGCATTTTATTCCCCCATCATCCCCACACTTTGGCGGTTTGTGGGAGGCCGGGGTAAAATCCGTCAAACAACATCTTCGGCGCGTCATAAATAACGATGTTTTGACATACGAACAGTTGTATACAATTTTGACTCAAATCGAAGCGATTTTAAACTCGCGTCCGTTGTGTCAAATTTCGGACACAGAACTCGACCCACTAACCCCAGCTCATTTCTTTTTAGGTGAGTCCTATGCTGCTGTTCCTGAGCCGATGATAGATATCCCAACTAATCGTTTATCGTGCTGGCAACAACTCCAATCTAAGATCCAAGGTTATTGGAAGCGTTGGCAGATGGAGTATTTGACGTCACTGCAGCAACGTCCCCGATGGCAACAAAGTCAAACCAATATAAAAGTCAATGACCTGGTGGTGATCAAAGAGTCTAATTTACCTCCTGGAAAATGGGCAATGGGACGAGTAACTGATACCCATCCAGGAAAAGATGGTCATGTTCGTGTGGTAACTCTAAGAACGACCAACGGCAACCTAGTCCGCCCAATTCATAAACTGGCTATTCTTCCATGTTCTGAAACTGTGGTTCAGGGGCGGGGGAATGTTTAAGATTCAATGCTTTTAAAATCTAATTTTCATTTTCGATACTTAATTTTTCCATTATTGCTTATTTTGTTAAACTTTGTTCATTTACCCTAAGTTTTTTATGTTAACAGTTAATTTTCTACAACTTTCTTAAAATTATGCTCTTTTTGTTTATGTATGTATAAATTCACTAATCCGTTGCATTGAATTTGAGAGAGTTAAAAATACTGGTTTTTGTTTTGTCTAACATAATTATTCATAAAAGCTTTTCTCGTTCACTTGGATTGCAGACACACAGAGGGTAACAACTAATAAAAATAATTGTTCTTAGATAATTCGAAATTTCGTTGCGTTTTCATTTAATGGTGGAACTTTTTAATTTTTGGAACTTTTCATTAGTAAACAACAAGCATGCTATTAATTTTTTTTTTTTTGAATAACAAGGAATTTTACGAACTTGTTTTTGAAAATTGTTTCATTTCAAAAATAGTTTTTTTTTTTTAATAAAAATTTTCAATGAAATTTGGTATGCTGTTCTTAAAATATTATTATTGTACACACAAAAACAAAGTTTCAAGAAAATTCATCAAACACTTTTTTAAATGATTAAAAAAATTATATATTAAAAAAAAATCGAACATTAAAAGTTTTGAAAATTTTATACACATTTTATACAAAGTTTGATATAAATCCTTAGTCATCTAGGAGAAAGTCAGAAATCAAGAATACGGTTGTATGAAAAATTAATAACGACTTTAAAAAAATATTTTTTATTTCAAAAGTAGCAAATTGTATGTGACCGGACAGAAAAACGGTGCTTGATTATGACTGAAACTGAATATGTGTGCTGCTTGGGCAATTAAGATTCTTCTTTTGATATATATTTTTTAGACCATTAGGTAATTATGGTAGGTTCTTGCCAAAGAACAGTTCTTTTAATTTCTGACCCTCTTATTCATAAATTAACCGATTTCCAGCAAAGTTTTTGAAAAAAAAAAATGATGCACGACTTGCGTCGCATGTACTTGCTCTTATGGTAAAATTAACTCTTTCAGAAAACCAAGTCTGCCATTTGATTTTTTGCATAAAAAGGAAATTTTGGAAAAAAAATTTGAAAATCGTTAGAACCATTTTTTTTTTAAATAATTTTTTATATATAAAAATTTTCTAACATTTTTCAAAAAAAAAAAAAAAAACAAATTGGTAGGTATGCCATTTTTAGTAAGATATTATTCAGCACATAAAAACGAAATTTCGATAAAATTCATCGACCCGTTCTCAAAAAATTGATTTTTCAAAAAAAAATTTGAAATATTTTTTAAAAATCCAAAAATGTGTTTTTTTGAAAAATTTCAAAATTTTGTATATACATATAGTGATTGACAGACGGAATTGCCGGACCCACTTTTTTGGCTTCCTTTAGATATGATCGTAATGTCATGTTAGTAAAAATCGCAAGTAAAAATTTCAATTTCAGTTTTTAAAAATTGACCGATGTTTGGAAACTTTTTTTTATGTTGTGGTGATTTATATTTACTTTTTAATGGCATACCAAATTTGTATTTATATTTTTTTTTTTCAATTTGTATCCCTTAAAAAAAAATGTTTTCTAAAAGAAATTGGAGTTCAAATTATTTGAAATGATACTTTTGTAATTTTAAAGACATATTTAATTTGATTGTTCTTTTAAATTTATCATGAAATTAAATTAAAAATATTTGTTACATAAGAATCTTTAATAATTTTAGTAACTAATTCTTTAAGAGCAAGTTCGTGCGACCCAGTCGTGCATTTTTTTTTTAATTTCAACCGCTATTTCGTCTTCAGAATTTTGATGATACATTCAAGCATGTATGAAATTTATTCTTTAGTTAAACCTATTTATACAAATATCTGAGTATGTATTTGTATATGTATGATCATAGCAATATACTGATTCTATTTGCATGTGATTTTAGTGATTTCACTCTAGGAAAATTTGATATGCAAATTTTCTTCTATATCTGTCTGTGAAAACTGGATGAAATGAATCTCAAACAAAATATAGATAACCCCTAAAGGTTTAATAGAAGACACAAAGAGAGGCCAAAGTCATTGGTAGCTAATATTTTCTTTAACCTATTTAACTAAACGACTCTGACGAATTTTGGTCAGACGTGTTGATTTGGTATATAGTCTGGAAGCCTGGAATCAAAACCAACAAAGCCTTTGGCATTTGTTTACATAAAACTTCAAAAACGTCTAACTTATTCATATAACCAAGTGCGACTTTAAAGCATTTTGTATATTTGTGTCACAGATTTATATGTACCCAAAATGTTCACCATAATGTTGATCCCTCGGAGGTACTGATTTTTATAAGACTTAGTCTGATGTTATGGTATAAACAGTGGACTTTTCTCAAGATTTTGTGTCTTTAGGTTTTGGTATTTTCGGATTCTTACCTAAATACATGAATGAATTCTCCCCAAGTGTTTGTATAGCATGTCAACTTTGCATTGCCGCTATATACCACTTTTTCTTAGTAGTTTGATGGTAAGTACTTACGTTTTTACCTAAGCAAAGACTTTTGATTTTTATTTGTTTTTTCCCTCTCTTGAATGCTAAGATATTTTTCCTTTTGAGGAAAATATTCCGATGAAGCTTCCTTTGCATTGGTGTGAGGTAAATAACTGTATCCATATAAATATAATAAAAGTGTTTTTATTTACTTTTCTCTTTGAAAAATCTTGTTGTCTAACTATATTGCAAGAAAAGAAGATACAAGCTTGTTATTTTCTTTCAAGAATTCAGTGAAGTGTTTGTATTAAACTGACAACTATGAATATTGAATTTATTATAAGCATAGCAAACTTTGTTTAATTTATTAGAAAATTCACTGCACTGTTTAACAACTTATAAAAATAATTATTGGGAATTTTGAAGAAAGTTTGAATTTTCTTCACAATTGTAATTATAAAGACGATTTAAAAAATAAATATAATTTCAAGCATTGAACTGAAAAGTGAAGGAATACTTAAAAATATAAACATTTATGTCATTTAACCTTTTTACAATTTTTAGAAATAGCTATTTCCATATTTTTTGAAAACTGATGCCATATCGGATACTGCAATCATAAAAAATTTTTCAGGAATTCCCTTGTTCCAATTGACTGAAATTTTGAGAGTACTTGAGGCTTATTTGGAAAACAGAAACGAAAACACAAAACACACCGATTGTAGGACCTAACCACTCAGAAGAAAAAAAAATTAAATTACTTACAAAAAAGAAAAAAAAGTTGCTTTGAATGTGTTAAAGTTTTGAAAAGCATTCATAAAAAAATAATTTTAATTTAATGTTATTATTATATTTTTTAAGGAAATGTAAAAAAATACGAAAACACCTTTTTAATTTTTTTTAATCTCAAAACGAAATATATGCCATTTGATTTTTTTCATAATAAAGAATTTTTGTTTTTTTTTTTTTTGAAAATTGTTGGAGCCCTAAAAACAAATACACGGTTGGGTAGCACATATCTTCTTGCTCTTGTTTTCAAAATTGTTTAAAATTTAAAAAAATTCATAAAATAATATTTCTTATGAAATTATGTAAGAAATTTTATTAAAACTGGAAAATAATAAGTAATTTCGAATAAACAAAGAACTTTTAGAAATTTTATTTTTAAAATCGATATAGATCTGTTTTAAAAAATATTTTTTTTCCAACAATTTTCAAAAAATATCTCTCTTAATCGATAAATAAAAATTTAAATTAGCCCTGATTTTTCAATCGTCAGTTAGACTATCAGAGGAATAAATGTCAATATTATTCCTAGGAATAAGCTCTTACTGAGGTTTAACTGACTATTAAAAAACTGGGGCTTTAAGAAATTAATTTTAAAGTATCCAAAAATAAACTTCTTACCTACAAAATGTTTCTTAGTAGTGGAGTAGCTAAAGCTCAAAAATTGGCAATATTAGGGAACCCGGCCGAACAGCTTAGATTTTGATGATCTTTTTTTCAAACGTCGGTAATTAAAAATACTTTAAAGTCTATAGATTAAAAATTGCCGGTGTTGCCGTTTTGATTTTTTAAATTTAATTGAAGATTTTTTTGAACAAAAACAAATTTTTTTCAAAAATTTTTTTTAAATTTCATAAATTAATTGATGCCAAAAGATTGTCTAGGAAATTCAAGGAAAAAAAAATATATGGGAGTGAGGGACAATCTTCCATAGTTCAAGCGATAGATGCAATTTTCTTATTAATTGACTTCAAACACAAAAAAAATATTTGAACACAACGGCAACACCTACAATATTCAAATATACATTTTTTAAAAGCTAGAAGCCTAGTCATATATGTAAAATTAAAATTAAGTTAATTGAATGAACGGCTTTTAAAAGAATGGTAATTGAACTCAGATTTTTGAAAAAAAAAATTATTGAAAAAATTTTAACATGTCGTTTTTTAAACTTGGTCGTAATATAAAATGCATTTATTTTCAAATTTTTTTTGGCCGCATTTATTATGATTTCAAATTATAAAAGGAAATGTCAATATGTATTACGGTTTATGAAAAAAATTAAGAAATTTTTCATTTTCGAAGAACTTTTTTCAATAAAAGTTTTGAAAAAAAAATGTAACTTATTTTTTTTTTTAAAGTTCAACATCTAAACATAAAATTATTTTTTAATCCTTTAATAACCCTTACTGTTGAAAGTTAAATAGCAAAAATTTAAAGTTCCTATTTACCACAGTCTTTGAGAAAATTAATGATTTCAATGCAAAAATTCAGTTTTAATAAACAAAAACCATTGAAATTGAAGTAATTTCAGAATGTTTGAAAATTGCATTTATCGCTTAAACGATGGAAGATTGTCCCTTACTGCCTTTTATATATTTTCCTTAAATAACCTAGAGAATCTTTTGCTATCATTTGTTTTATGAAATTTAAGCAAAAAAAATGGTTTTGTTAAAAAAAAATTAATTTTAATTTTAAAAAACAATACGGCAACACCGCCAATTTTTAATCTACTTTAAAGTATTTTTAATTACCTACGTTTGAAAAAAAAAATCATCAAAATCAGAGCTGTTCGACCGGGTTCCCTAATAATTTGCTTTAGTTACTCTACTGTAGGCCGTGTGTGAATTGCGTTAAATAGAGTTAACCCCGTGTGAAATTTTTGACGCTATTTAGGTGAATATAAAAATTTCAGCTGTATGGCTTTTTGTTTAATATTTTTCTCTGCCTCTTTTCTGCCATGATACTCCTTTTTAATTAAAAAAAAAAAAACATCTGCAAAAAAATTTAACCTAAATTTAACCAGGTCCCAGAGCCCATTAAATTTTTAACAGCTGAAAATTTTTAATTCCCCTCAATGATTTTCGGGATTTTGGGTTTTCGGAATGTCGGTTTTCGGGATTTTGACCCTAACCGGTTTTTTTTTATTATCTAATTCAACGTTTTTATCAGTAGTAACAACTTTGAAATAACAAAAATTCTAATGATTCTTTATTGTAGAAGAAATGAAATGGCATATCTTCTTCGTTGCTAAGACTATTTTAAAAGCATTCATAAAACTGGATAACTTTTGTTTTGCTTCTATTTTCTACCAACATAGGTTCTTGTAGAGATAGTAATGAAACAATGTGCCTGTAGTACTTAAAATCTTTAAAATACATCTTTTGGGGCACTATTTCTATAGAAGTGGATTGATTTTCATCTGATTAATATCTCATAAAATCTAATGCTTGGTGTTAAAGCTACAGCTAGATACAGCTGACGCCTAAGTTTTGGTCGAACCCAAAATGTCAAAAAGCGTTCATAGAAAAAGGGTGATTAACTTAACTAAAAACAAAACACAACAAGTATAACAAAACAACAAAGAATTCATTAATTTGTTAGAATAATAATTTCAAAGTGCTCAAAGGACCCACAAAAACACTCGATGATTTCTTATAGCTAGTCCTCAATCGCCACTTAGCTGGTATAAAATGGTTGTTGCTTAATTAAGCAAAAGCAACAGGCCACAACAACATTCATTTAGATAATTTAACGTTTAAAGCTTTTACCACAAAAAAGAAAAATGTACTTTTCACCTGCTCTAAGTATATATTTAGCTATACCCTTTCAAGCCACCCTAAGCCCTTATACACGCAGCTGAGTCATGGCCACAAAAAGGTATCTACTCTATGTAGGTACTTTTCGTTTTTAACCTTTAAGCAATCGAGTCACTTTATACATATAGGAAAGTTGTATATCCTTTTTGGAGGATTCTTAATTTTGTGTGTTTTTCATCCTTAAATTTGGTAGGTATGCCATTGGCATTTAAATTCAACCTCAATCCAATGGAAGTGTTGTTATTTTGGTAGAAATTTGTGTTTGTTTCCTTTTTTTCTTCTTCATCGTCTAAGCGGATTTTTGCTTTAGCAGCTTAGTTTTTTTTTTTTTTGAAAAGTTCGTTGTGGTAGCATTATCCTTTTATACGACAATTTAAATCATCTGGCATATCATATAATTGAAGAGGATTAAACTGCCAGAGGAGAATAACTCCTTAACGGGGGGAAAAAAAAAATCATTGACACACAACAAAAGTCTCAGAGCATCATCATTGAAAAGAAAATTCCTGATGGTTTTGTTTGCAAGGATCTTCAACTTTGCTGCTTATTTTTTTTTTTTGGTAAAAGAATATTCTTTGGTAGATTTGATGAATATTTCATGAGAGAGTGTATATTTTTTTTGTGATTGATTGAATAACTCTGCAAATAGACAATATAATTTTCTAAATAGAAGATTTTCACTCTGAGATTGAATGAAGGTAAGAGTGTGTGTGTGTGTGTATGTAATAATTTTAAGCTCATAGAATAGAAACTATTTTACTGCTTATTTTAGGTTTCTTGAAATGCTTCAAGAGGCAATTCAAAAGCAATTAAGATTAGTTACGTATTTAATTTTCTTGGTAGAAATGAAATGAGTAGGTAAAATAGAAATGTTAAAGAGTAAAAGGTTATATAAAATTGAATAAGAAAAAAGGATATAAATATTTGAAAAGGCTTAAAGTTATGACTGTGAAATGTGATGTTTAATGACTTTTATTGTTTTGGCAGATTTGCTGTTATGTCAGTTTGATATGAATTGCTCTTTTTTTAAATGAAAATTTAATTAAAAAAAAATACAAAAAATGTTGCTGCTTTGGCTGAACATGTGAAAATTCTAAAGTTTGAAATAAATAAATTTAAATTACAAATTCAAGAAGTTAACCAAATTATTAAAAATGAACAAATAATCGTATGTAACTATAAAACCGATAAAAATGATTATACAAACACTTATTAGAATCTTATAGTTAATAGAAATGTTCAAAGTAACTAAATTCTAAATTTCTATCATAATTTTTGAACAATACTTTAAAGAATTTTTTTTTTTTTTTAATTTTAACCCTCTACTGCATGAATTAATATTAGCGGACGAAAAAATTAAAAAATGCTTCACATGGGTTCTTTGGGTTGTTTCAAAACGGTTTTCATTAAAAAATTTGTTTAAATTAATTTGTTTAAAAATTTGTTTATCAAATTTGGCTTCGTATGCATTAAGGGATAAGAAATTTTACTAATTTCAGATTATTTAAAGAATACAACTAAAAATTTCAAAAGATAAATATTTATCATTTAAAAACAAAATAAAGTAAAATAAATACATTGCATTACAAAAGGTTAAGAATTAATTCAAATTTGGCGCATTTTAAACATGGAACCGAAAAAAGCAATTTGTTTCTGTCCGTTATATATATTTTTTCTGGTTCATATTCTTTCCACTGTCGAAGTGAGTCTTGCTCCAATATTTTCACCCACTCCCAGATCTTACAAAAACTAAAAAGTAATAAAATGATTGAAAAATATTACACGGTGTAACACTCAAAATATACGCGGGCGGAGACCTATCAGGTTTTGTAGAGCTAGTCGCACTGAATACGAAACGGTATTTGAAAATCCCCTAACACCCCCAAAATCTGGAGTTACGGGCAAAAAACGGTTTTTTGGACCTCTACCCATTGAAAAAATTCTAGCTTCGACAATTTTTTACCCATTTTCGATTGTTTTACAGTTTCTGATAGAAAATAAATATACCTTTTTTTTAAGACATAGAAACATATAGTTTTCACTGTTCGATAAGGAATTAATTGAGGCAGTTTTCTGTCTAAGTAATTTATTTACTAAAATTCACAGTCTGGACAAAAATAGTATAAAATGAGTTTAAAAAAATTTTTTTCCCCTATTTTTAACTTTGAAATCGATTACTTCAAAAACTATTGGTAATATTATATTGATTTAAAAATTAGAATCAAATGCACAATTTTGCCTTTTGGAAATGGTATCAGTTATTACTGTAAGTGTTGCCGTTGTTTTTTAATAATTTTTTTTTATTTTGATAATTTTTTTTTAGAAAAATGCCCTTCCCACCTAAACGGGGGGAGATAGACCCCCCTCTTAAAGAAAAAAATGTTTGTATTCAGCTCCTCTACAAAAACCCTTCATCAAATCCTGGCTTCAAACTTATCCTTCTACGTGCCGAAACAACATTTTTGTTCTATACCTAAAAGTTCGAATTTCTGTATCTGGGTTGAAATCGAAAAATTTTTTTTTCTAAGCCAATTTTGAAGTGATTTTCATAAAAAATACATCGATCACTTGGGAAATAGATATAGTTTTAGAATATATTTTTTAAATAGCATGTTGTTTTGAAAACATATACTTTAAATTGATGCCGAAGTTGGGCAAATGACAAAAAAAATTGAATTTTTGAACTTTGACAGCTTATAAATTCTAAGTGGTTTAACCGAGTTACATGTTTTATACATTGTTAAAAAGGTATATTTATTTTCTATCAGAAACTGTAAAAATGGGTAAAAAATTGTCGAAGCTAGAATTTTTTCAATGGGTGGAGGTCCAAAAAACCGTTTTTTGCCCGTAACTCCAGATTTTGGGGGTGTTAGGGGATTTTCAAATACCGTTTCGTATTCAGTGCGACTAGCTCTACAAAACCTGATAGGTCTCCGCCCGCGTATATTTTAAAACCTCATTTTTGTAACACCGTGTTATAGGTGAGCCCCCCTCCCCCTTAAATTTTTGTGGTTTCGCCGCTGGAAGAAACAAAATTTTCCAACAAAAAAATTTTACAAATTGTGTAGATTTACAACCCCTTAATGCATACGAAGCCAAATATGGCTTCCGTACTTTTTGCCCTCCCAAGACTAGGCCAATAATTTTTTTTTATCATTGTCGATTCAAAAAAATTATATAACTATAAAAAAGTTCAGATTACAGACATCGGAGAGGTAGTCCTTTTCGAGTGATGGAATTATTTCTAGACTTTTTTTTCGGGGAACACATCAAAAACGAAGAACTTCATTGTGCCGTTTATGGCTTGTTTAGTCACCAATTTTATAATAGATATACATAAATAAAAATAGTGGGTATAGGTAGGAAAAAATGGCGGCCTCTAGAGTACCAGCTCAGAAAAGCTCAATTAGTGCTAATCTGTGCCGTTTTCATGATTTCAAAATCAACAATAGGTATTTACAAAAATTACAAATTTATCTTTTTTTCCGGCGTAGGTACAACCCTTGACAAAAAAAAAAAGAAGACATACATTAAAAGAAAGGTCTCCATAAGCTCTATTCATAACTGAAAACAAAAAGTTTCTTGGAGGTTTGGTTCTTGAGTTATTTGTATCCAAACAAATTTTTTTCTAACATTCGGAGGCAGATATCTGCGGACCATAGTCTCGAAAATAGATTTAGTTTTCTGATTTGAGTTCACAGTGAACAAGCCTATGCATTTAGGTAAAAACCTAACAAATTGGTTCTTTAGTTTTTTTGAAAAAAAAAAATCCAAAATGCTGAAAAAACACGTATTTAAAAAAAAAATTCCTCCAAATTCATCGAGTGATATCTCAAAAATAAGGTCTTTTTAAGCTCTATTCATAACATAAAACCAAAGGTTTCTTGGAGGTTTGGTTGTTGAATTATTTGCAGCCAAACACATTTTTTTCTTACATTTGTTCGGCAGATATATGCGGTCCAAAGTTTTAAAAGTTTTTTCCAGTGGACTGGACAGGCCTATGCTTTTATGTAAAAGCTTACAAATTTTTTTTCAGTTTTGCGAAAAAAATCCAAGGGGTAGCCCTTGCCGATAAAAAATGCATTTTAAAAAATTTTAAGTTACCCAAAAGAGGCCACTTAAGGACATGATAGACTTCATTCTTAGTAGTAGAATCATCATTTCAAAGTTGGAAAATTTTCAAAACAAGTAGAGCAACAACAATTTTCAACAAACTGTTAAAACCTTGAGGTTTCAAGTTGCTCAAATCATGTGACAATTGGTGTCGCAGAGAAATATTCTTTCAGACTTTAGCAAAACTTGTGACAAACATCTATGAAGACGGTACAAGAGATAGATAGAGGAAGATAAAAAAGACCTGCTGCCAATTTTGCAATTTTTTTTTTTTGTCAGTTCTCAAAATATTTGCTTTTCAAAAATTGACAAATTATTTAATTTTTCAATTTAGTTTTTTTTAATATGAGTCTAAATTATTTTTTTGGAAAATTCATGAGTATGTACGTGTTGGATTGTACAAATCAGTGTGATACCATACTCACTGATAACTTGATAAAGTAGAAGATTGACGTATTTGTGACATTTAGTCATGACACCTTTAACACATGAATGCACTTTCAACATTTCATCATTCGGTTATACAAAACAATATACGTTATTCAAAATCTAACCTATTTTTGAACCAAGTTTATAAATGAATATGTTAATAACGGAAAATAAAACACTATAGCAAATAGTTTGAACTTCTTCTTCGATAAATGTCAATATACTATCAAGAGACACAGCTTCGCACAAACTTCAAAGGCACCTATAAGATAGAGATGTATACAAGAAAAATCTATTCTATTTTTAGAAATCAGTGACAATGGATTTCTATTAATAATACCGTTACAAGGACATAGCACATTAAAAAAAAAAAAAAAAAACAAGAAAAAAAAATACCAATGAAATCGATTCAATCTCCTTCGAGTTGAGGAAATATTTTTCTATTCATTTTGCAATATTTTATTAAGAGGATTTTTATTGTGCATTAGTTTTGGTTAGAAAAGGAGCATATATTCATTTGCAAGTATATGTGTTATAGAAAAGGAATTTAGTTATAAACCTATAAAGAGGGTGGTACACATTGTTGCGAAATTTAAATACGATTACGTATTTCTATCTATATGACATTTTTCAAATGTTTTACTAGCTTAGAATCCTTGCTATGAAATAATGTACAGATACAAATTTTATGCTCTATTGCATCTTTCTGGAAAGAGCATCAGTACAGTTTGAAAGAAGATTTTGATTAAATTTTACACTCAGGAGAGTAATAAAATTCAAATCGGAGAATTGCAACAAAGGCTAAAGTGCAACATTTGAATGTGATGTGAATAGAGATTTGAAGAGCTTTGGTCAATGGTCACCTTTCATTGCAGGAAAAACTTTTTCAGTTTATGATTTTATTTTATAATCAAAACTTAATACAAATCTGGTAGGTATACTAAATAAATTTTGATATGAAAATTTATCTTGAAATTTGAAATACGGAAACAACCATAAAATGTTTAAGTTTGATCCCAACAAATGGAAAAAAAAAATCAATAAATCATCAAATATTCTATTTTTTTATACATACCATTACAAGCATGAATTTTAAATATTTTTTCACTTAAAAATATTACTGTTTTTTTTTTAGTAAACATGCGAAGCTGTTTAAAAATTTATACATATAGGTACCTATCATTATCCAACCAATTTCAAATAGGTACACAATTCTACACTACTTATCAAAAACAGGATCTAAAAGTTTTGAAACTTAATTTTATAAATTATAACACGTGCCTAATAGTCTATTTAATAGTCTATTTAATAGAAAAAAATTTGCTCGGTCTAATAGAAGGAAACTTGTTATTTTCTCACTTTTGACTAGTAGAATGTGACCTTCGACGTTAGATGGCTTATACATTATGTTGGTTACAGTTACGATAAAGGGCTCATTTTATAGATAATTAAAAGTGCTATAATTCATTCTTTAAGAAAATCCCAAACAAATAAAAAGTTCTTCAGATATTTGAAAAAATGTCATATTGACTTAACCTTGCGAGAAGAACCCGGACTTTGACCGACTATAAAATTGAATTTAACTAACTCACGGAATTCATTTGTATATCATTTTTTAGATAATTTAATTGATAATAAGTTTATCCTCGGACATTTTTGGTTTAAATGAGTAAAAATGGAGTTATAAAATAAAAACGGCACCGACCTCTTTTCCAAGATGGCGGCTGTTCTCGATATCTTATCATCCCAAAAAATTCACTTTTACGATAAGGACATTCACCTAAACACGTTCCATGGAAAAAATTTGTCCCGCGAAAAATGCAATTTGATTTACTAATTTGCCTGAGCTATTTTGTTTCAAACTCATTAGAGTATTTTTTTCGTTTTTCAAGAGAAACTTTTCGTTGGTCGTGGATTTTACAAGAATTGTTTTTCAGGCCATTGAAAACAGTAAAAGAGTTGGTATTAAATGTTCTTCTATGCAATAGACCAAAGCTAATGGCTCTCCGTCCATCCATTCGACCCGTATTTATAAAAATGCACATACACAAAATTGCACAAAAGGCCATAAGGATGCAAATAAATTTTTTTGTTTGTCATATTTAGTTTATATTAAATCAATCCCTCGAAGTATGTTTACTTTAAAAGTCTAAAAGTTACCAATTAATACGATTTTATCGAGTTTTAAAAACTTGCTTTTAACTAAAAAAGTCAAAAATTTAGAAAAAGTGCTAATTTTTGAATAGGTACATTTAAGTTGTTTCTTGACAAAAAAAATTAGTACATTAGTACAAAGTATGGACGTCCCGGCTACAAACACAAAATGCCCCTTGATTTTGTAAAAAAAAAATAAAATTTTCAATTTTTTAACTTTTTTTTCTTTGATTTTAGGTTAGAATTTTAGTCAAAAATAATTTTTAAAATTTTTTAACAATCTTAACTTGACAGAAAATTTAATTTGCTATGAAAAGTGTCTTTGAACCATTTCAAAGTCAGGCTTGGTTTTCGAGTTAAATCAAAAAAACTGAAAACCGACCAGTGTTGCCGTTTTCTCAGAAATGCACCAACGGATTTAGTAGCACTTTTGGCTCGAGTATTCTTGTATGCCAAGGAATCATAATCAGCAATAAAAACTCTTGAACGAATTTGTTCCATCCAAAAGGGTCTATTCAATAGACTATAACTTACATACATAGATACGTTTAATTTTTATATACACTAGGGTAGTCCTTATATTGTTAATTTATTTGTTTTTTACCGGAATTCCACGGTGGATGGACATCATTTAGTTTTAAAAAGCGAACAAAAATTACATTATTTCTGCTGATTTTTATTACACCTACTTAGTCTCCCGGTTTAATCGGCGAGTCCAGTAGAATACCCCATACATAATTAGTTCTAGTTTTTGAGAAAATTGGAAAATAAAAACAAAAAATATTTTGAATTAAGAAAAATCTGATAAAATAATTTTTCAATTTTCTCAAAAACTAGAAGACATAGAAACATATAGTTTTCACTGTTCTTTAAGGAATCAATTGAGGCAGTTTTCTGTGTGAGTAATTTTTTTTACTAAAATTCACAGTCTGGACAAAAATAGTATAAAATGAGTTGAAAAATTTTTTTTTCACCAATTTTAACTTTGAAATCGATTATTTCAAAAACTATTAGTTATATTATATTGATTTAAAAATCAGAATCAAATGTACAATTTTTCTTTTCGGAAATGGTATCATTTATTACTGTAAGTGTTGCCGTTGTTTTTTAATAATTTTTTTTTATTTTGATAATTTTTTTTTAGAAAAATGCCCCTCCCACCTAAACGGGGGGAGAAAGACCACCCTCCCAAAGAAAAAAATGTTTGTATTGAGCTCCTCTACAAAAACCCGTTATCAAATCCTTTCGCCCAAGTTATCCTACTACGTGCCGAAACAACATTTTTGTTCTATACCTAAAAGTTCGAATTTCTGTATCTGGGTTGAAATCGAAAATATTTTTTTTTCTAAGCCAGTTTTGAAGTGATTTTCATAAAAAATACCTCGATTGATTGAGAAATAGATATAGTTTCAGAATATATTTTTTAAATAGCATGTTGTTTTGAAAACATATACTTTAAATTGATGCCGAAGTTGGGCAAATGACGAAAAAAAATGGAATTTTTGAACTTTGACAGCTTATAAATTCTAAGTGGTTTAACCGAGTTACATGTTTTATACATAGTTGAAAAGGTATATTTATCTTCTATCAGAAACTGTAAACAAATCGAAAATGGGTAATTTTGGGGATGTTAGGGGATTTTCAAATACCGTTTCGTAATCAGTGCGACTAACTCTACAAAACCTGATAGGTCTCCGCCCGCATATATTTTGAAACCTCATTTTTGTAACACCGTGTAATTATAATTACCTATAAACATTTAAGAAAATGTTTGACATGAAAATTTAGCGTTAAATCCGGAAAATAAGGAAGTTAAATAAGATATGTGTGCAAATATTTTTAAGAAATTAGTGAAATTTTTTTTCAACTGCACCCTAATATACACATATGAGGCGTTCACAATAATAATAATGGGTCAAGTCTATTTGAAATTTTTGCATTATAGTATTATAGAGAACTTTGAAAAGCTCTTTTTTCAGGAACTAACGAAACCGTTGTAAAATTTCAATAATCCCGGAATAATTAAAAAAACACATAGGTAGTATAAAACTATAAATAAATCTTTTCAGAAGTTCTATCAGTTGACCTAATTGAATGATATTTTTTGCGATTAAGTACAAACTGGGTCGCAAGTAATTCATCTTATGGTAAAGGTTGCTTAAAATTAATATAGAAGCTTTTGCAAATATTTTAACTTCAATAAGAAATTTAATGAAATTTAAAAAAAAAATTATTACTTATTGTAAAATAAATTTTTGTTTTTAATATTTTTTTATATTAAAAAAATCCAGATGCCACAAAACGTAAAACAGCAGCCAAGAATTTCTTTTAATTCTTGGCTGCTTTAAGGGGAACGGGTCTTTATTCTGTATTCTTAAATTCTGTATGACCAAAATTCTGTATTTCAATAAAAAATTCTGTATTCCATTATTCTGCTTTTCTATTATTCTGTATTTCAAAATTCTGTTTTCAAAATTCTGGAAATCCATTATTCTGCTTTTTGGAATTATGTCCTGTTAAACAATTTGTATTCAATTATCAAAGTAAGTATAACAGTCTATAAGAGCCGCCAACAACAAATAAAAAATAACAACAAAATAAAATATTACTAGTATTTTGGTATTCAAGGTATGTCATTCAAATTCAATCCAAAAGCTATGAGCCATATGCAAATCAATTGGGGAGGTACTTTACTTCAACATTTCCTTCAAAGAAAATACCAAAGATCTGTACTCCAAAATTCTGTAAATGATAAACGAAAAATTGTTTTGATAATGAAAAAAAAGTGCGCATTTTTTTTTTTTCATTATCAAAACAATTTTTCTTTTATCATTTACAGAATTTTGGAATACAGAATTTTGAAATCCAGAATTTTGTATTTACAGCATTTTAGAATACAGAATTTTGAATTTACAGAATTTTAAAATACAGAATTTTGGAATACAGAATTTTGGAATTCGAATTTTGGCACATACAGAATTTCGACCCCAACCCGTTTGCAAGTTTGTTTTTTTTTTTTTCATTTTCTGAAATTCGTTATTTGTTGGTTATACAGAACACCTAATGGACTTGGAAAAAGTGTTCATAATATCTATTATTCGTTATACTGGACCACCACTCTAATTGAATTTTCAAAAAAAAAAAAAAAACATTATTGAAATTTTTTTGGATTAAAATTAAGCCATTGGTGGAATTGGTTACAAGAAGGTAATAAACGATTAAGTAACATTTCAAAAAGTTTTTGATTGCTTTCGATTTATCTAGGTTTGTTTTAATTTGTGTTACTATAAAGTACCTACTGATACATAAAGAGCGGTTTTAAAAAAAATTGGCACCGATAAGAATCGAATCTGGAAAACTCATCGAATTTTTAGTATTTAGGTATAAGGTTTAAAATTAGAATTTCCGCCCAGTAATGGGCCATATTGTCGCTTGAAATTGTCGCCTAGGATTTTGCATCTAAATATATGTGATCAAACTATTGATTTTAATGAAAACAGTTTTTTGCAGTGCTGCCAGAGCCGGCTTTTTATTGCCAAACAGGTTTCTTGAACTTTTAACTCGCTCCTTATAATTTACATTTTTGATTTATCGGATTTTGGCTCTTTAGATTTTGAACTTGGCGATTTAAGGTTAATTTTTTGAAAGCGGCTATTTTTGGCTCCAAGATTTTTCAAAATCGGCTCATTGCCTCGAAAATATGCTGGCAACACTGTTTTTTTTGGCTGAAATTCTCAAAGTCTTATAAATTGTCTAGTTATAGCGAAAATCTTACCATTGTTGCCATTCTCTTTTTCAAAATGCCTTATTTAAAAATTTTTTAAATGATATACATAGCTATTCTCCTCTAGAATTATTCTTAAACTCAAAATTGCAAATTGCAGGAGTTCGTTAAGCTTTTAAAATAAGGCATTCAATGTATGTCCCTTAAGTTCCTACTTATGGTAGTAATGTCCCACTTACTACCAAAGTTCTATTGGAGTAATTTAAGTACCAAAGAAGCCCTCTTAAGAATTTACTAGCACAGAGAGTGCTCAAATCAAGTCACTGATGAACTGGATTTAAGTGCTCTTCCAACCTTTTTATAAAATATAGGAAAAAAATTATCAAAGGAAACATTAAATAATATTAAATAATTTATTTTTTTTTTATTTACGGTCGATTCGTGAAAATGGATCTTTTATGGATCTCCTGCGACAAATTCGTGAAATTTTCCGAACCCTGGTAGAAATGATATTCAAAATAGTGCCAACAAAATTTGTATCTTAGTTTTCATAAAAAAAAATTCAACCAACGGAAAATGGTGTTGCCGTCTTTTCAAAAACTGCCAAATTTTTCTATATTATAACTCCTAATCGATCTTATTCGTTGAGGCAGAGGTGTTAGTATCTAAAATAGTTTTTTTTTTTTTTGAAAACTAAGCAAAATTAAAAGGAATTGAGTAAAAAAGTTTAAATGGAAGTGTCCAACATCAATTCAGTTCC
Source organism: Episyrphus balteatus (assembly GCF_945859705.1). Taxonomy (NCBI): domain Eukaryota; kingdom Metazoa; phylum Arthropoda; class Insecta; order Diptera; family Syrphidae; genus Episyrphus; species Episyrphus balteatus. The sequence goes on along the minus strand of NC_079134.1, from coordinate 132,708,362 downwards.
AAATCAAATTTTCTGATCCCGATATTTAAGTGTTTCATAAAATCCTTTTTGAATTAAATATAATATTTTGAATTAAAGTAAAGGAACTAATTTTTTTAATGGCTTTTTTTTTTTTGTAAACCAAAACATTAAACGTGATTTGTAATCAATCCATAACAAAAAAAAACCATATAATTTTAATTGTTTTTTCATCTAAGGCTTACCATTGTTCTATAGTCTTCCAAACTCAATGAAAACCAAGAAAAAGACAACGATAACGAGCCAGAAAACATGGAAGCTTACACGATACCCTACAACAAAAGTGAGGCAATAAAAACGAAAATAAAACATTAAAAAAGGAAATTAAAAGAATCTATGATGATTCTGAGAATTTTAATCTCCGGATCATAAAATTTATCCAGAAAGCAAAGATAAGTTCAAGTATAAAAATCTGAAGCTAAATTCTTTATAAATCCACAGGAAAGGATAATGCATATATAAATATTTATCAAATCTTAAAGATAAAAGGGATATTTTTGTAACTTTAAGACAGGACAAGACATAAAAGGATATTTTTCTGTAAGCACTCTGAATATATTTGAATTTAACATTCAAAATAAAAAAAAAGCACTTCTTGGATTTATTTGGCATCACTCACACTAACATTAAAACATTTTCTTAACTTATGATATGGTAACACGAACACGTCAACCGAAGCGAAACGCAGACACAATAACCGTTATTATTTACTCAAGTACACATTTGTACAATTGGCCTAAAGTGCGTTTCATTCTTGAAAATATGTATTTCTAGAATAGCGGCAGGTAAACGAACCTTACGAACCATCACGTTCACATTTAATCTACGACTAACGACCACGAGGACTGAAACCAATTGATCAACTGTTATACATTTGAACCAATACAGAAATTCTTCTTTGAAATCCGCTCAGCAGGGTTTATTTACATTTTTTGCGGCAAGTATCAGTTAGAAGAAGGCTTTTTTGTATTCAGCTTTAGTTATGCAAAAGCACATGCCCATATGGCGATAAGGATACTTCAACCATATGGATGAAGACTGGCATTTGCGCACTTGTAATGTTTATAAGTGCTCTTTAGCAATTTGAAACTGTTATACTGATTTTGTTTATATTTACCTTTTGGACTCCCACACAACATGGAAGGACTTTGCTGCTAGTGTTTATTGTTTTTGTTCAGGTTGCTAGGATATGTTATCGGTTTTTTGAAAAGAGAAATGCAATTTTTGAGTGGGGAACTTTTGGTCTCTCTTTTTTTTTTTTGTGGTAAAGTTTAACTAAAAAGCTTTTATATTTTAAGCTTACATATTAGAACATTTGAGAAGTTCATATCTTGTCCGCTAGATGGAAGTAGAAGCTTTCAATATTGTCTTAGAAAAACTTAATAGATACCTACATCATAGTCGAAAGACTTTAATAATAGCTTGTATTATGGTTTTTTTTTGGTTCATTAAGCAAAAGATAAGCTATCTAATGTTTTGGCAAATAGCTTGTCAGCTTTTTGATGATAAAACAAATGAGGTCCTCATTATATAAGGCAGGTATGGTATAGGCATATAGGTAATAGTGATTTTGTGCGTTAAGGTACCTACGTGAGGTTTATTTTGTACCGTAAAAGCTTTTTAGATTAGGTGCTTTGACCACTTTTGATTGCTGACATTTTATATGTAAGGGTGACGAATTCTTTAAGACTTTATGAATAAATGAGACACAATAAATCAACAACAACAAAATAATAATGAAATCACAGTCCCTTTTAATGTTGGGGAAGTAATGCAGTAGGTAGTTCTATATTATGAGTTTATTTGAAAAGAAATGACAAGAAGTTAAATTATGCGGCTAAGTTAGTTAGAGCTAAAATAATATAATATTATCAACATCTATATACAAATTTACTATACAAAAAAATTCAATATCCCGATTCCGAAAAATCGATTTAAAAAAGAAAAAAATATTTTTGTTTTTAAATTCGAAAATATATTTTTTGAAAATTTTGTTTTTTTAATTTAGGTATGCATGTACTAGAGTGCTTTTTTTAAGGCAACCATAGATTTTTGTTACTCCTATTTCAAAATTTTTTGGAAATACCCAACAAAAAATTCCCTAAAAGTTTGGGCCCTTAAAATTAAGAATATCTCGAGAAATATCAATAATAGAGATTTAATTCTGAGATTTTTTTTCGGTAGGAAATTAAATGCTCTTCAACTTTGTCGCATACAATTTTGTTGTTGAATAATTAGTCATTTATGAAATTAAACCGAAATAAGACCGAAAAAAATTGTGAAAAAATGACTTTCATGAGTCATGAAATTGTACACTTAATTATAGTTTTTAAATCAAGTTATTTTAATCAGTTGTTTTCGAAATAATCGATTTCAAAGTCAACAATTGTGAAAAAGAAGTTTAAAAAAATTCATTGAATACTATTTTTGTCAAGACTTTGGGTTTTATTACGGGATAAATTCATAAACTACCTCAATAAATTCCTTATCAAATACTGAAAACCATATGTTTCTATGCCTTCTAGTTTTTGAGAAAATTGAAAAATAGGAAAACTACTTTTACAATTCTAGCTTTTGAAAAAGGTATCATTCATAACTGTAAGTATTGCCATTGTTTTTTAATAATTTTGTGTATGATTTTTTTTAGAAAATTGCCTCTCCCGCCTAAAGGGGGGGGGGGCATAGATCCTCCCTCCCATAACAAAAAATGATTGTATTGAATACCTCTACTAAAAACCGTTTTCAATTCTCGGCGCCTAAGTTATCGTACTCGAGCCTTGCGTTGATATAAATTTTTCTCGAAAAAAACACGTTTACGGAGGGTATCTCGAAGAAGAAAGCTAATGTAAACCAATGTTTTTTTCTTATGATTTTCGATAAACTGTATTTTTGGTGAAGAATGATCATAGGTATGGAGATAAAACAAAATTCGTTTAAAAGCATATATTTTTTAATTTAATGATATTATAACAACGTTCTTTGCAGTTATGTAAATTGCCCTATGTTTCCTTCAAAAATAATATGCACGACTGGTACTTGCACGTAGGAATTTGATTCTATGGTAAAAGTTGTTTGGAATGTTAAAGATTTTTATAGAATAAATTAATAATTTTAATTCAATATCATCAGAAATACTAAAAGAAAAATTGATTTTAAAATGACCAAATCGTGTTTTAATATTAAAGTGCGTGTCATTATATTTCTTGTATAGCAAGGAATTTTTAGGTATTTTTCTTTGAAAGTTATAAGAACCGTTTCTAAAAAAAAAATTTATTAAGTACCATAAAAAATTTTCAACAAAAAATTTTCGGAATGGAACTCTAAAGAAATTATTGATCTACCACAACACAGTAAATTATTAAAAAAAAAAATTCTTTTTTAATACAAAATTGATATTTTTGCAAATTATCTGTAGTTTTTAAATTAAGTTTTCTAAAACACAAAGCAGATACTGTTAATATTAGATATACACGTATTTCTTTGATATCAAAATAGTTAGAGCCGTTTTTGAGAGAAAATTTTTTTTACGAAAAAATGTTAGAAAAAATCCCTTTTAGTTGGCTTGAATTAGAGACCAATAGACAGACAGATTTGAGACACTCAATTTTTGGCAATCTCCATCAATTTATGTCAATGTTATCTCGAGTTCGATTTTTTTACGAATCAAACTTGTGAGTCTTTCTGTATTTATCGAAATTAAAATTTAATTTTTAGGACAAAAATTAACGGCACTAGTCTAGTTACTTAGTTACTAGTCTAGCTCTTATGACTTTGTTTAGAATTTTTGTGTGTTCTGTTTCAGTTAGAGTTGTAGGTACTTTTGAAATAAAAAAATATTTTTTTTTTATTTGAAGTTTTATTTATTTTTACTTGCCCCTATTCGATAGAAATGGTTTAATCGAAAATTTGTATTAAAAATTTTAATAGTAAGTTACCGTAAAATTACAAATTAACTATTTTCATTAATTTTTTTTTTCTTAAAATTTTTTATGCAGAACAGAGTAATTTAGGAACAATGTGCCAAAAAGAGCGAGTAGATTTAATCGAGACAAGAAAAAAATCGTATGGAAGGTTGGGTCTTGAAATTGAAAACCAATTAAGATCCAAAAAAAAAAATATTTTTCAATAAAAAAAACAATTAGTTTTCATAAAAAAATTATTTTTCATAAAAAAATTACCAAAGCTTAATTTTGTATGTAACAAGATTTATGGAAAATCTCTCACAAATTACTGAAAGCAGATAATCTTTGTTGTTCAGGGGTATTCAATTTTAAACAATTTTTTTAAAAAGGTCACTGTGGTGTATGCGTAACATTTTCCATCAATACAATTTTTCTCTTACTCACTAGATAGGAAAACCGTTTACTTTTGTATGCTAATAAAAAATATACAAAACAATGAATTTTCAAAAGCTATGGTAACATACTTTTGATTTAGGTAATTAAATTTAATAAAAGTTTTTAGTAAAATCTTCAACTAAACATTTCCAAAGCTAGTTAATGGTATTTTTTTTTGACATTAATATTTTTTATATTTTTTTTTTTTTATTATTATATTATGCTCTTTTCTGTCAATTTGATTTATAACTACTTACACGCTACACGCTTAACTATAATTTTAGGTACATATCAAATAAGCAAATTAAGTGCAGATATCGATTTCATAGAAGAATTTGAGTTTATCCACCCTTGATTACAGAACCAAACTAGATAAAGAATAAAAAAAATCATCAACAGAGGATTAAAGAATTTAAATGATGATGACATCTATTTAAGTTTTTCTATTTTTCTTCTTCTTCTTTTCCTTATGGTAATTTTAGCAGTCTTTAAATAAATTGAGATGACACAATTGTCTACAATCATTGCCAATTTCCCCCCACTTAACTATAACAAGACGATGGGTGGTGTCGTATTCTTTTCTCCAAAAAAAAAAGGAGAAAAGCAGTAACTTAATCCAATTGACTTTGAGATTATATCCTATCCGGTTCCCCGTCAATTAAACACCCAATGAAAATAAGAGGTAGTTTTATTCCGCACATTTAGGCACGCTACATAGGGCAATTATAACGCCAGTTATGTCAAATTATAACGATAGGCTTTTAATCGAATTAGATTTTGTAATGCATTTAACGTGAGAGAATTTTCGGCGGATATAGCTATCGGCTGCTTTGATAAGGTTAGTCTTAGGAAGTTTAAAAGGTTAGTGCCTCAGTGAATAAGGTAACTTCTTGTTCAATGTATGTGTATAGATATTAGATATGCATGCTAATGTTTATTATAATGGAGTTTTTTGTGTATGAAATTGATGAGAACAATGAATTTTTAAACTGCCTTGCGAATTTTATATTCCATTTAAAATTGCCCAATGACCTTCAACAACAAAACGGTGTTGTTTTTGTAATAAAACTTTATATATGTTTTTTATCAACACAACAAAAGGTCCTTGGAATAAATTGGGATTTTATATTTGACACAATTTAAGGAATAGTAAAACTTTAAATTCAAATTTTCGTAATTTTTTTTTGTGAAAAATTCGTAGAAAATTAAAATTATTACGATTGAATATTATATCAATGTTTCATTTATGAAAAAGGTTTTCAAATAATAATGATTCCCACACTGAAATACGTTGGAATTTTATAAACTTGACGCTCTCAAATTCGGAGAATTGTGAAATAAATCACAGATATTTGGAAAGTGAAAATAGTCCTCAAAGTTATATGAAACTATTTTACAAAGTTAAAATGAAAAATCTTTATTTCTGGGAATGGCACAGGTATAGTGTTGATTTATAAACACACCCGAGGTTATTTATTTCAAAAGCGTTATAATTGACCTGGTGGTTTGTCAGTTCAAGGAATTTTAACTTATTTTTCCGGTTAAGTAGAGTGGAGTTGACTATAAGTACATACATATTCGACCAGGTTTTAAAATATACATTATTAATGCTTATTATGAAGTGTTATATACCCTTTTAAGTGCAATACAATATTTTACAATATAACAATGTTATACTTATAGGTATGATGTAATAACAGTGCTATTATATTTGGAGTTAGGGCATTGTCTGTGATTTATTCTGATTTATTTTATTTGCCTAGGTCTTTAAATAAGTCAGAAAATTCCAAATAATTTTGTGTTTTTCAGCATTAGGATAGGGTTGCCGAGTACTTGTCTGCATTTGCGAGGTGGCACCCGACATTTTTTAGATAGAAGAAAGTCTTAGCTAATATATGGTGTATAGTTCAGTTTTCTAGTGCATAAAAAGTTATACTGTTTTGTTCAAAGAAGATTTTTGTCAGTGTTGTTTTCATTTGAATGGGGTTGCCACATTTGTAGGGTTACGTTCTTTACTTTATTTTATTACTTCGTTTTACTTGGCATTTTTAAATTTTTTTTATCCGGCCAAACAACAAAGATATGCATTTATTAGTTATGTGACAATTTTTCCTTTAAAATAGGGTTGCCACATGGAAGTTCCCATTTAAGAAGTGACAATCCTGTTTTTTTATTTTCAGTATCAACTTATCTTTCATTTGACACTAATTTAAATATTTTATTACTTTAACTTAAAAACTACAAAAATATGTGCAATGCATAAAAAACATAATTTTTGAGTTTTACTTAATTTTAAATATTCCTATTTTAGTTAAGTAATTTTAAGCAAATTAATTAATAGCTATTTTGTAATCAGAAGAAAAAAAAATTTGTTCAATAACACATTTTTCTGCATAATATCATGATAAATTAAAAAAATGTAAAAAAAAACGCTCAAAAATTAATATAGGTAGCTATGATTTGCTATAGGATTAAAAACTTAAAAACCAAATTTTAATGGAAAAAATCATGAAACCAATTTCCATAGGTATATTTATTTTTCAAACAAAAATTTTAATTTTAAAAAAGAATCCAAAAATGTATTTTAATACCTTAACTTTACAATATGTTAATACATACTATTGTTTATTTAAAGCTTCTGTGTGATAATTTTCGTTGAAATCAGCTAAGACGTTTAAAAGAATTAAATTCAAAACTGTATCCTAAAGTTTTGAAATGATATAATTTTTTTAACGTTGAGCGATAAAAAATAACTTCAAAATACAATTTTTTTTTAATTAAGCTCTCATACATGTTTGTAAAAGATTTTACCTATCTAAAATCTAATCCAGTAGGTACACTTATGATTTAAGTTTTTGTGACTCTTCCGTTGATCCTTTTTAATGGCAGAAGGAACGTCAGGGCTTTTCTCCGGAAATTGTTCACTTTCTTTGAACTAAATATGATAAACACAATTTCTTTTTTAATTACATATTATGGATCCGAGTGAAAAGCTCAGATTTTCTTGATAATTATGATTTTCATGTCAGTAAATAAAAATCTTTGACCTTTATGGGTTTAAAATTGTTGCTCTTAGTAGTTTTTTTTTTACCGAAAAGGAGGAGGTATTCAATTCGTATGTTTTTTTTTATGTTTCTTTTTTTTTTTTTGTAAACAAATAAGTTTTTCAAAAAATTTCTGCAAATTTTATAAATTAACTGATACAAAGGTTAATTAAGATTTTTAAAGGGCAGGAGTAGTGAACTTTTGTTCTTAAAATTACAGTTTTTACAAGAAACTACACTCAATTTACCTACTTGATTTTAAACTAAAAGATTTAAATAAACATTTAAAAAATGTATATCTTAGTATTGTACGTCTTGTCGTTGTGTTCGAATATGTATTTTTTTTTTTCAGTTGAAAGTCAATTTTGAGACAAAATTTTCTTAAAAGATATTAAGATTTTTTTCCTAAAATAACCTGATCTTTATTTATTATTTTCTTTTTGTTGTGTTGATCACAAAAATCTTAATATTAATAGAGGTTACAATATTTTTGACTACAGGCACATCACCAATTTCATTTAAATTAAACTAAAAATAGAGAAACTATAAAAACAATACTATTTTTTTTTATTGCTATAATTATATGGTATTTCTTGAATTTTTATTTAAACTAAAAATAATTTTGACTACTTTGCAAAAAATAAAAACTTTAAAATTAAAACCCAATTTGATGTTTTAATATATCTCAAACGTGATATCGTTTCAACATTTTTTCTGACTTCAGAATCAAATTCAGCATACCTATCTATAACTGAAATAAATTAACTTTTATTTTATCATTAAATTAAAAATCACAATTATATTGCAAAAGTTTCCTAAAAATTGTCTCAAAAAAAAAAAAAAAAAATTCTTAACTTAAATTTTTCATTTATTTCACTTTTCTCTCCAATTCAAATTTGAATAAAAAAAAATTCTCTTACTGACATGAAAAACAAACACCTGCTCACGAGGCACAAAATGCACCCGAGATTCAGTTTTTGTTTTGTAGATATTTTACTTTTGAATAAACAATTTTTCATGCAAAAACACTTTTCCTGTTTGCATCTATATAGTTTATTTATTTACACACATAATTCATAGTATGCTCGACTCGTGTATGCTTTGGTGTTGCATGGTCTAAATTCTAGTAATAAATTGTGAAATACCCTTTCGTGTGGATATATAAAACAAAATGTTTGGTCTTCCCATTTTCAATGTGAGCTCTTCACCTTAGTAATAATTAACTATTTTCCGTACCGCAATTTGTAGCAGCATTTAGAATTTAAAAAAATAGATATCCGGATGGTTAAGGTTACTCTTTTCATTCATTCAAAATTCAAATCTAGGTCTACTGATTTTGCAGTTTATCTTTCAATTTGAATCCTATTCAGAATTCATCAAGAGCAAATTTGCTCCTGCCGAAAAAAAACAGTTTTTTTTTTAAGGTGCCAACATTGAAACAAAAAAGAAGGATTGAATTCTGATTGGCTTCTGGTGTTTTTTAATAAATCAATTGCTCTCTCGTCGGGGGTAGAACTACCATCCTATTCCTCCTTAGAACAACAATATAAAAAGAGGTTGTCTGTAAAGCCGGTTTACGGACGATGATTTTACGTGATAACGTCGTCAGAAAACAGGTTGTGTGCTTTTGTTTAAAATGAGTCAATTGAAGCGTTTACTTTTTTCAAACAATCAAAATTTACAAGAAAAAGCTAAAAAAATACCTTTTTTTATTTTCTCATTATATTATTTTTTTTATTTTAAAAGCTTACAAAAAAAATATGCAATTTAAAAGATAAGTATTTCTTCTTAAGAATAACCATTTTTAAATTTTTACAATGCCCAAAAAGTATTAAAATAATTTATTGAAAAGAATTATTTTAATCAAAAAAAAACAAAAAAACATGAAATTTTATCTTCTCACGTCATTAATTCCATTTTTTTCCCTAACAACCTTTATACCATCTGTCTTAGCTCAAAATATATATATCGATCAGGTCTATGAGACATCTACAAAAAAGACTAGAATTTTTTGAACTCCATCAAATATCATTAACAAAAGCAAAAAAAACATTTATTTTTATGTTTTCACGCTCTGGAATCAATTTTTTTGTTTGACAACCTATACAAAATTGTATACCATGTGAAAGCTTATTATTTCACCTTTCATATGACGTATCAATCTCATTTCAAAGATGCCTACAAGAGAAGTTCGAATTTTTTAAAGTCAACCATGTCGAATTTCCAGACTGAAATTACGGTACTTCCCACACTGGTGGCTGTTCATGGCGCAACAGATCTCCACTGGTGGTATGAGGTTTTTCGCAAGTTTCTTTATTTAACATTGTGTACCTTGTACTTAGTCTAAAAAAAAATTTCTATCTGCTCTTGGTCAAAAGTTATAACCTGTTGAATTCTAAAATTTATTTTACCGTTATCTCAAAATTGTGTTTACGAAAATGATTGAAACTTCGCACACATTTAGTCGTGGTCATGGTCTATCATTACTCCATATACTTTATTCCTGTATCTATTAAAGAAAAACAGATAAAAATAAAAAACGATGAAAATTGGTTAAAAACGGTCAAAAACCGTGTTTTTTTTAAACTTGTTTCTTCCGTTATTCAGTCAAAACTCACTAAAAAATTGCACATGTATGCATTAAGCTAAAACCTATAAGTTTGAGATTTTTTGAACGCTCCAAAATAAATCAAAAATTACCCAAAAATACCCTTAAAAAACAAGGTGTTTTTCAAAAATTCATTTCGAAACGCAGAGTATTGGAAAAAAATCCGTATCAGACGCCTACTTTTTTTGCCCTCATCTTTCACCTGGCACCTTTAGAATTGTCAAAAAAAAATTGTCCCTACCTAAAATCATCATTTTGTCATAGCCCCAAAACGTGTACAACGTTCAAACAAAACGTTATAGCTTAGTTTAAAAATTTTTAAGAATTTTTTCTTAAATGCAGTTATTCTTAAATTAGTTTCATCTATCTATAGCAAAAAATCAACTCTTTACATCTTCGCGTTTAGATTTTAGCCCAAATTTCATCATTTCCTTTTACGCCTGTTTACTAGAGTGGGCCGAAAAACACTTTTTTTCGAATTTCAAATCGTAATAGCGCGGAAAAGTTGCGAATGGTGATGACTAATAAGGGTTTAAAAAATAATCAAAATCAGTTCATATCTTCCGGTCGCGCATCGGCTCTGAAGTATGAAAAAATTTTTAAAAAATGGTATTTTTACAAAAAAAAATTTACCACCCTAACATATTATTTTTTGAACATTATAGCTTTAAAAAACTCTCATGTGAGCTAAATATTAAGCAGAAAAAAAAATTGGCTCAAATTGATTAAGGACTTCGGTGGCACATGTGTTTCAAATTTTGTCAAAAATGGCAAAAATCATATTTTTGCGATATTTTTTTTCCTTTTTATAAACTATTTTTAAAATTATTATTTTTACCAAATAAGAATTAAAAATGAAGTTGACACAATCAGTGAAAGCCGTGAAGTCGCTGAATATATAAAAATCTTTCGGTCAATTACGCTTTGGCTATTTATTAATCTCTTTGCCGCACAGTGGTGCCTTTGGTGCTTTTTTGGCTTCAAAAATCATTTTCACGGCCATTTCTTGATGAAAAGTCATGAAATTTAGAACACTGAAATATATAAGTATAAGATATACGAAAAAGCTACCAACTTTTTTTTTACTCAAAATGGTGGTCCCAAAATGGCGATCAGAATAAGCATTTATAGAATCTTCTTTTGCGAAACTGTTTATAAGCTAAAAATTTAGCTAATTGATGAAAAACAGATGTTCGACTTTTGAATTAGGTACAACTGTTCATATTTAATGAAAAAAAATTCAAACATTGTTGAAACAAAGTTCAAAAAGAGTCAAAATAGTAAACCGCACTTTCGACCTTTTTTTTGTGCTGTTTTTTGTTTCCTTTTGAAGTTAGCACAGTTTTTTTATCTTTTCATTTTTTTTCTTTCTTAATATCTACTTTTAAACATAGTTGGGAATTATATAAAGCCAAAATAGTCAATTTTTTATGAAAATAAAGAAGGAAGATATCAAAAATTGAGCTTTATAAACAAAAAATCAAAAAATAGCACAAAAAAAAGGTCGAAAGTGCGGTTTACTATTTTGACTCTTTTTGAACTTTGTTTCAACAATGTTTGAATTTTTTTTCATTAAATATGAACAGTTGTACCTAATTCAAAAGTCGAACATCTGTTTTTCATCAATTAGCTAAATTTTTAGCTTATAAACAGTTTCGCAAAAGAAGATTCTATAAATGCTTATTCTGATCGCCATTTTGGGACCACCATTTTGAGTAAAAAAAAAGTTGGTAGCTTTTTCGTATATCTTATACTTATATATTTCAGTGTTCTAAATTTCATGACTTTTCATCAAGAAATGGCCGTGAAAATGATTTTTGAAGCCAAAAAAGCACCAAAGGCACCACTGTGCGGCAAAGAGAATAATAAATAGCCAAAGCGTACTTGACCGAAAGATTTTTATATATTCAGCGACTTCACGGCTTTCACTGATTGTGTCAACTTCATTTTTAATTCTTATTTGGTAAAAATAATAATTTTAAAAATAGTTTATAAAAAGGAAAAAAAATATCGCAAAAATATGATTTTTGCCATTTTTGACAAATTTTGAAACACATGTGCCACCGAAGTCCTTAATCAATTTGAGCCAATTTTTTTTTCTGCTTAATATTTAGCTCACATGAGAGTTTTTTAAAGCTATAATGTTCAAAAAATAATATGTTAGGGTGGTAAATTTTTTTTTGTAAAAATACCATTTTTTAAAAATTTTTTCATACTTCAGAGCCGATGCGCGACCGGAAGATATGAACTGATTTTGATTATTTTTTAAACCCTTATTAGTCATCACCATTCGCAACTTTTCCGCGCTATTACGATTTGAAATTCGAAAAAAAGTGTTTTTCGGCCCACTCTACTGTTTACCCTATTAAATGACGGAATCCTTCATTTGGATTAAGATTTAGGTTATTATTTTTCAAATAAGCTATAGAAGATTTTTGTATCTCTTATAGTTTATTTTTAATTGCAATTTTTGCCGCGAAATTTTTGCCGCGAGAGTGGAACTTTAGAAAATGGCGTCACTTTTTTGTGGTGGCTGCCATGGTTCATCGATTTATAAGACGTTATCACGTCAAAAGACTAAAAAAAAGGAACAAAAATGTAAACCCTCAGCAAAAAAAAAATGCACTCACATTGATTAAAACACTAAAAACTGTTCCCTTTTTTGTCTGTGTTCTATTAATTTGTCTACCAACTAATATTTCTTTTAAATTGTGATTGTCAGAAGCTTAAATTCCTCTCTAAAGAAACCTATACCTCAAAAAGTCACTTCAATTATATCCTGAAAACATTAAAAGTATACTAGAAACATTCTATTTTGTGTCTAATTTACAATAATAACAATAATAATTGCCCCTTAATGTTATTTTGGTTTTGACGACATAACATACATATTTTGTCAACAAAAATATCTAAACCAATCGACTAGATTAGGAAAATATGCTTGTTGTTGTGTTATGTCAATATGTGTAACTAAACACTTTTCTTTGTTTGCAAATATCTGAATTTAAGAATTGATTGTCCTTTAGAACAACATCTATTATTGTTATCATTGTTAAATTTGTCCAAACAAAGGTTCTTCTATGTGTTTAAAGAGAGAGATAGTGTGTGTGTATCTATCTATAAAGACTATATAGATATGTGTTCTAGTTTTCCTTATATTAGATATAGAATGCCTTTTGTCACGTTTGGTATATGTATGTATATCCTTTTGAAAGGATGAAACAACATAATTTGAGGATTTATATTATATAGAAACTGATGGTCTGGGTATGGCATAAAGGGACAGAGGATATACCAATTTCTAATGGAGTTGGGGTATTTTGTTGTCTACTAAACGTCAATATTCATCCTTAATTGTTTTCTTTATCATATGTTTTTTTTTTTTTTTCATGAAATTTATAGCATATTTGTTTTCTGTGTGTTTTTTTTATTTTGGTTTTTCTTCTTGTGTGTTGCCCTTGGCATTATGCCAGACATTTGACATTTACTGGGTGTCATCCAAAGTGTCCCTGGATATAATAGTTATTGTTATGGCACTTGTTGTTTGGCATTTTAACACTGATATCGGTTAAACGGGGTGTTGTTTTGTAATAATGTCAGACATATCAACTGGTATGTTGTATGAACAATAATCTATAGGTGGACTGTATAATAAATAATGCAATTATGGTTATAAATAAATGAAACACAAATAAATTCTTTTCTTATTGGACTGCGCGTCCTATTTATTCAAAGATCTTGTTAGGACTGAGAAGAAGAGAGGGAGGGAAGAATAAGGAAACACACACGATCGTTGGTTGGTGTTGTTGGTTGGCATGTCATGCGTGTGTGTTGGTAGTCCTCTTCTCCGTGGTAGGCAAGGATTATTGAACATCCTGCCCACTTTAAACCTTCGGTTTAATAAATGCTGATTGTTGATCGTTTGGTTCTGTGTTGGGGCTTCTTCCGAATAGCATTTGCTCAGGGACATTGGGAAAACATTGGCGCCCCTGCGTGTATAGTATATGCCAATGAAAAAACCAAGTCGATTCGGGTATTATGTAATGAAGTGACCACAGTGACTGAGGAGATCGTGTTCACATACACCTCCAGACTGAAAGTCTGTTGTAGATATGCCTTGGAGATTGTGATGCAATTCTGTTAGATGAGTAAAATCTTTTTGATGTTCCATCTTGCTGGTTTTACTGTTCAAAATATAGATTCTAATATTAAGGACTTGTATTTGTTTTTTCTTTGATGTCTGCTGAACAATGAACATTTTGAGTAGTTAAAATTTTAAAATTGTTTGGTGTTGAAAATTTTGCATTTTATTTGCTGCCTTTGGTTAATGCTGGCAACTGATGAGGTGTTCCAGAGTTTTGTTTGATGTTCATGCGGTTGCAACTGTTGTGGAGGCTGTTGCACTACCTGTTATGATTGTTGTTGTTGGGAAATTTGTGAATTCTGTTGTTTATGGGGCGGTGTTTGTTTTGTTTGCAAAGACTGATTTGGAGTCAAAACCTGCTGTTGTTGAGAGTGGACAACTTGTTGCGTACTTGTTTGCCATTTTTGCGTAAGAGCACTTGTGCCATGGATGTTGTGGAACTTGGGGATATTGTTTTTGTTGTTGTGGTTGTATTTGGAGAGTTGTTGTGTGTTGAACTTGTTGTGATTGTCCAACCTGCTGGACAACAGTAGGTGCATTTATAACATTCGCAGAGGGTTGAAATATAACTGATGGTTGGGGGAACGTTGGCAGTATTACAGTTTTCTGTTGATGGTTTTGTTGTATAACAGGCTGATGTTGTTGCTGTTGAATAACCGGTGTATGAGTCTGAATCACAGAAGTTTGTTGTGAAACAGGTTGTTTTTGTTGCAACAATTGTTGTTGTTGTTGTTGAAGTTTTTGTTGTAGTAATTGCTGTTGTTGCAAGAGTTGCTGGCATTGACCAACAGCTGTCCCTGCCCACTTTGATTCTACAGAATCAAGAGAATTGATTGGTGTTGGTGTTCCCAGACACTTCTCTTGTTGGTTATTCTCGGAAAGAAAAGAAAATAAACATAATATTTAGTCATGCTTCCTACTTCAAGGAATGTATATATATGTTTTAATGCAAATGTTTGAAATATGTATGTTTTGAGTATTTAATATTTTGTTTTATAATATAAACTGATGGTTCCGAATTGAACTTTGTCTCTTGAACAAACTATTCATTCTGTCTTCATGAAAGAATGTACGCTGGGATGAATTTTGCCTCAAGAACAAATGATTCACCCTGCTAACGCACACTCAAAATCGAACTGCGAAAAGGATGCCCTTCGTAGGCAATCTGCTTTCCTGGAAGAATGTGCGTTTTGTAAGAACGCACACTCAAAATAAAATGTTTAAAGGTTAAAAGGTTTAAAAGTAATTGCTGGTTGTTGAATTTTGTGCATACTAATTTTTAGAATAAGTATATTTTTTTTAAACCCAGTTAAATACCTAGAGATAAATTTCTTGCACAACAAATTAATCATATTTAAATTTAATTCAGTAAAAAAAAAGAATATAGATGCATACATATGTAGATGTAAGTGTACTAGCATTTTTGTTCTGCATGATACTCTTTGAAAATTTTCTAGATTTGAATTTTGTTGGTTTGCTTAAGTTTATATATTGAGCAGCTTTATGACTCTGCTTCCAGGATTTTGTGTTATTTGAAAGGTTTCTTGCAATGAAAACTTTTGTATTTTATCAATTTATTGTTTTTTAATTGCTAAACCTTTTTTTTATTGGATATAAAATGCGATCGATCGATATAGCTGCCTTTTTTTTGAGCATTTTAATGGAATACTCATTTTTTTTATATTGTACACATGTGTTTGAAGTGTTTTGCGTTGGTGAACACTTGATATCAACTCGCGTTTTTGGATTGAATTTAGTCTTTTGAACAAATGCTTCATTTTGGTTTCATGTTAGAATGTACGCTGGAATGAATTTTGTCTCTTGAACAAATGATTCATCCTGCGAACGCACACTCGAATTTGAATTGAAAAAAGGACACCCTATGTAGGCGATCTGCTTTTCTGCAAGAATATGCGTTTTGTAAAGAACGCATACTCAAAATGGAATTGTGAAAAGGATGCCCTTCGAAGGCAAACTGCTTTCCTTTTTTTGAAGAATGTACGCTGGAATGAATTTTGTCTCATGAACAAATGATTCATCCTTCGAACGTACACTCAGAATTGAAATTGTGAAAAGGACACCCTATGTAGGCGATATGGTTTTCTGCCAGAATGTACGTTTTGTAAGAACGCACACTCAAAATGGAATTGAGAAAAGGACACCCTATGTAGGCGATCTGCTTTTCTGTAAGAATGTACGCTGGAATGAATTTTGTCTCATGAACAAATGATTCATCCTTCGAACGTACACTCAGAATTGAAATTGTGAAAAGGACACCCTATGTAGGCGATCTGCTTTTCCGCAAGAATGTACGTTTTGTAAGAACGCACACTCAAAATGGAATTGAGAAAAGGACACCCTATGTAGGCGATCTGCTTTTCTGTAAGAATGTACGCTGGGATGAATTTTGTCTCATGAACAAATGATTCATCCTTCGAACGTACACTCAAAATTGAATTGAGAAAAGGACACCCTATGTAGGCGATCTGCTTTTCTGTAAGAATGTACGCTGGGATGAATTTTGTCTCATGAACAAATGATTCATCCTTCGAACGTACACTCAAAATTTAATTGAGAAAAGGACACCCTATGTAGGCGATCTGCTTTTCTGTAAGAATGTACGTTTTGTAAGAACGCACACTCAAAATTGAATTGAGAAAAGGACACCCTATGTAGGCGATCTGCTTTTCTGTAAGAATGTACGCTGGGATGAATTTTGTCTCATGAACAAATGATTCATCCTTCGAACGTACACTCAAAATTGAATTGAGAAAAGGACACCCTATGTAGGCGATCTGCTTTTCTGTAAGAATGTACGCTGGGATGAATTTTGTCTCATGAACAAATGATTCATCCTTCGAACGTACACTCAAAATTGAATTGAGAAAAGGACACCCTATGTAGGCGATCTGCTTTTCTGTAAGAATGTACGCTGGGATGAATTTTGTCTCATGAACAAATGATTCATCCTTCGAACGTACACTCAAAATTTAATTGAGAAAAGGACACCCTATGTAGGCGATCTGCTTTTCTGCAAGAATGTACGTTTTGTAAGAACGCACACTCAAAATTGAATTGAGAAAAGGACACCCTATGTAGGCGATCTGCTTTTCTGTAAGAATGTACGCTGGAATGAATTTTGTCTCATGAACAAATGATTCATCCTTCGAACGTACACTCAGAATTGAAATTGTGAAAAGGACACCCTATGTAGGCGATCTGCTTTTCCGCAAGAATGTACGTTTTGTAAGAACGCACACTCAAAATGGAATTGAGAAAAGGACACCCTATGTAGGCGATCTGCTTTTCTGTAAGAATGTACGCTGGGATGAATTTTGTCTCATGAACAAATGATTCATCCTTCGAACGTACACTCAAAATTGAATTGAGAAAAGGACACCCTATGTAGGCGATCTGCTTTTCTGTAAGAATGTACGCTGGGATGAATTTTGTCTCATGAACAAATGATTCATCCTTCGAACGTACACTCAAAATTTAATTGAGAAAAGGACACCCTATGTAGGCGATCTGCTTTTCTGCAAGAATGTACGTTTTGTAAGAACGCACACTCAAAATTGAATTGAGAAAAGGACACCCTATGTAGGCGATCTGCTTTTCTGTAAGAATGTACGCTGGGATGAATTTTGTCTCATGAACAAATGATTCATCCTTCGAACGTACACTCAAAATTGAATTGAGAAAAGGACACCCTATGTAGGCGATCTGCTTTTCTGTAAGAATGTACGCTGGGATGAATTTTGTCTCATGAACAAATGATTCATCCTTCGAACGTACACTCAAAATTTAATTGAGAAAAGGACACCCTATGTAGGCGATCTGCTTTTCTGTAAGAATGTACGCTGGGATGAATTTTGTCTCATGAACAAATGATTCATCCTTCGAACGTACACTCAAAATTGAATTGAGAAAAGGACACCCTATGTAGGCGATCTGCTTTTCTGTAAGAATGTACGCTGGGATGAATTTTGTCTCATGAACAAATGATTCATCCTTCGAACGTACACTCAAAATTGAATTGAGAAAAGGACACCCTATGTAGGCGATCTGCTTTTCTGTAAGAATGTACGCTGGGATGAATTTTGTCTCATGAACAAATGATTCATCCTTCGAACGTACACTCAAAATTGAATTGAGAAAAGGACACCCTATGTAGGCGATCTGCTTTTCTGTAAGAATGTACGCTGGGATGAATTTTGTCTCATGAACAAATGATTCATCCTTCGAACGTACACTCAAAATTGAATTGAGAAAAGGACACCCTATGTAGGCGATCTGCTTTTCTGTAAGAATGTACGCTGGGATGAATTTTGTCTCATGAACAAATGATTCATCCTTCGAACGTACACTCAAAATTTAATTGAGAAAAGGACACCCTATGTAGGCGATCTGCTTTTCTGCAAGAATGTACGTTTTGTAAGAACGCACACTCAAAATTGAATTGAGAAAAGGACACCCTATGTAGGCGATCTGCTTTTCTGTAAGAATGTACGCTGGAATGAATTTTGTCTCATGAACAAATGATTCATCCTTCGAACGTACACTCAGAATTGAAATTGTGAAAAGGACACCCTATGTAGGCGATCTGCTTTTCCGCAAGAATGTACGTTTTGTAAGAACGCACACTCAAAATGGAATTGAGAAAAGGACACCCTATGTAGGCGATCTGCTTTTCTGTAAGAATGTACGCTGGGATGAATTTTGTCTCATGAACAAATGATTCATCCTTCGAACGTACACTCAAAATTGAATTGAGAAAAGGACACCCTATGTAGGCGATCTGCTTTTCTGTAAGAATGTACGCTGGGATGAATTTTGTCTCATGAACAAATGATTCATCCTTCGAACGTACACTCAAAATTTAATTGAGAAAAGGACACCCTATGTAGGCGATCTGCTTTTCTGCAAGAATGTACGTTTTGTAAGAACGCACACTCAAAATTGAATTGAGAAAAGGACACCCTATGTAGGCGATCTGCTTTTCTGTAAGAATGTACGCTGGGATGAATTTTGTCTCATGAACAAATGATTCATCCTTCGAACGTACACTCAAAATTGAATTGAGAAAAGGACACCCTATGTAGGCGATCTGCTTTTCTGTAAGAATGTACGCTGGGATGAATTTTGTCTCATGAACAAATGATTCATCCTTCGAACGTACACTCAAAATTTAATTGAGAAAAGGACACCCTATGTAGGCGATCTGCTTTTCTGTAAGAATGTACGCTGGGATGAATTTTGTCTCATGAACAAATGATTCATCCTTCGAACGTACACTCAAAATTGAATTGAGAAAAGGACACCCTATGTAGGCGATCTGCTTTTCTGTAAGAATGTACGCTGGGATGAATTTTGTCTCATGAACAAATGATTCATCCTTCGAACGTACACTCAAAATTGAATTGAGAAAAGGACACCCTATGTAGGCGATCTGCTTTTCTGTAAGAATGTACGCTGGGATGAATTTTGTCTCATGAACAAATGATTCATCCTTCGAACGTACACTCAAAATTGAATTGAGAAAAGGACACCCTATGTAGGCGATCTGCTTTTCTGTAAGAATGTACGCTGGGATGAATTTTGTCTCATGAACAAATGATTCATCCTTCGAACGTACACTCAAAATTGAATTGAGAAAAGGACACCCTATGTAGGCGATCTGCTTTTCTGTAAGAATGTACGCTGGGATGAATTTTGTCTCATGAACAAATGATTCATCCTTCGAACGTACACTCAAAATTGAATTGAGAAAAGGACACCCTATGTAGGCGATCTGCTTTTCTGTAAGAATGTACGCTGGGATGAATTTTGTCTCATGAACAAATGATTCATCCTTCGAACGTACACTCAAAATTGAATTGAGAAAAGGACACCCTATGTAGGCGATCTGCTTTTCTGTAAGAATGTACGCTGGGATGAATTTTGTCTCATGAACAAATGATTCATCCTTCGAACGTACACTCAAAATTGAATTGAGAAAAGGACACCCTATGTAGGCGATCTGCTTTTCTGTAAGAATGTACGCTGGGATGAATTTTGTCTCATGAACAAATGATTCATCCTTCGAACGTACACTCAAAATTTAATTGAGAAAAGGACACCCTATGTAGGCGATCTGCTTTTCTGTAAGAATGTACGCTGGGATGAATTTTGTCTCATGAACAAATGATTCATCCTTCGAACGTACACTCAAAATTGAATTGAGAAAAGGACACCCTATGTAGGCGATCTGCTTTTCTGTAAGAATGTACGCTGGGATGAATTTTGTCTCATGAACAAATGATTCATCCTTCGAACGTACACTCAAAAACGATTGTGAAAAGGACAAAAGTGTAAAAGTCAAATAAAATCCCTGGTAGTCAAACTAACGCATGTGATTTATCCCTAAAGAAAACAATTGAAAAAAACAAGTGAAATTTGAGATTGGGTGGGAGTGAACCTTATATGCGTCTGTATTTGTTTTTGTTGGTTTATAAAATATTTTGTTAATGTCAATTGGCTTATATTATTTTGTATTGTTTAATTGTTTATTGTGTCTCTCATCATGAATTAATATGTTTTAAAAATGCATTCGTTTTTTTTTATGTTAGAAAAAATGCTTTATATTGGTTTGGCGTTTCTATATAATTCAGCTTGCTTTGACTCTTTTTGTTTGTTTGTATGATTTGCTTACGTTATGTATATATAACTGCAAAATAATGAAATGAAAATATCTTGCATTAAAGCTGAGATCCTTATATGTGAAACATTTAGTCTGTTTTATAAAATGAAAAGCGCTATTATTTTGTTTGCCATTACTCTCAATTTGTGCCTTGAGGATTTTAAAGAACAGTTACTCAAATTGTCTTTGTGATTTTTGATTAATTGAATAACCACATTTTCTTTGTGTCTCACTCCGACCCAAACAAGTAGGTAGATTATTATCCTACTTACCAACCACCTCGAGAAAGCAAAACAATTCAATTCAACCCTGACAGATCTAAACCTCAACCTCACCTCGCAAAACGACAACATTTTTGGAAACAAAAGCAGCGAAAATAGAACTGAAAGATCGTAAAATAATTCCTAGTTGCCTCGGTGATCTACGATTATGATTCCCTTTATCATAAAAGAATTTCGCACACAATTATTATCCTACACCATAAAACACGAGTTGTCAATCTGAGCCGACAAAGAAGGGTATCTACAGATCTTACTGTCCTTGTTAAATGAGTGTCGTACAACCAAATGTATGCCTGCCTACTTGACCGGTTACAAAAAAATTCTTTTGCTACAAAAAGGAGAATAAAAACGACCTAACGGAATTTTCTATATCAACAGACAACAGCTGCAAAGATTCTTCAACAACAAACCCTAAAACAAAGAAATAGAAATTATTCGCACAAAAGAACGATTTGGTCTAGGTATCTAAATACATTTTGCAAAAACAAATTGGCAGGTAGGTAGGTACGTAGACTCTCGAGTAAATAGATGCATTTTAACACTTTTTCCCGCTTCCTCCATTTACTCGCTAATAGTTTTGCGGCTTATAACATTGGATTTCAATACGTGACAATTAAAATTCATTTTTTTTTTTTTTTAATTTACGAAAATGAATCTTTTCTTTTTTTTTTTTTTTTTTTTTGATATGTAGAATGTAGACAATAGACATGTTTTTTTTTTTTTTATTTTCTCTTTTTAATATGTGACAAGTCTGGCACAAATCGACAATGCACATAGGAAAAGATATAGCATAAGTTGTAAATATATTGTTGGTCTTGATTGTTAATCGTGGCAGTTGATATTTTATTTACTATATTTTGATTAATAATTATACCTACTTTACTTATTGTATATGCGATCATCTCATCGCATATTTTGTGTGTGAAGATGCACATATCATGTATTCATGTAGGTACACAGACTCATCACTAAAGAAAACAAATCTCTCTACCTGCACCATAAAAACAATTCGCGATTTAAACGAAAAAGACCCATAAAAACAAAAAGGGTACCTAATGTGTACTCGAATGACACGCGACACAAACAATGTATCCCTAAATGATTGAAGAAAACAAAATTCTTGCCATACACATAAAAAAGGGAAATGAAATGACCTAACGGGATTTTTTTTATTCCAACAGCTGCACCAAAACAGACCATCAGGATAACAATAACAAAAATTTAAGTCGCGCCACAAATGACAAAATATTCATATTCAATCATAGTTCCTGAAGAGGTTATTGCTCATGTATAAATATATACATACCTACTCCTACATGCATCATTTGCGTGCATAGTGAAATAAATATTTTGAATTTCAGCTATTCAAATGATATTCATATATTGAGAAATTTGATGTTGATAACAAGCAGGTAGCAGAAAGCTTATTACTTTTGCTTTTTTTTTTGTAACAGGCGCCAAGCCTTGTATAAGAATTTAAAGGACACACAAGTAAAAAACATACATACCCATTAAGAAAATTACCTACATATCACAGACCGATATCTACTTTTGTGATTTTTATGGTTGAATTGTATTATAGGTATTTGTATATAGGTGAAGATCCAATTTGTAATGAATGATCTTTTGTTTGCTAAAGTTCAATGTAGGCATGTATAATATGTAGGTGTTTTTTTTTTTTTTTTTTGTATGAAAATATGTAAATAGTAAATTGTGCGTTTTCTTAGTTTATCCCTTACCCAGCAAAATAGGTAGGTACATTCCATGCGTGATCATCTGTTTTTATAATATGTGTATGCCGGTCGTGTGCACAAATCTAGGTACATGTTTAAAAAATTGCAAATCGTCGCGATTCTATACTGTCATTTTGGGCAGATTTATGGATTGAAAACTAATTTCTATTGCGCTTTTTACTTTTACTTTTGGTTGATTGATTTATTATTTGTAGGTATAAAAAATGTATTGGTAGGAAAACAGTCTCATGTACCTGTAGGGGTACATAATGATTTTGTTTTTGTTTTGCAGGTATATATGTACCTAAGTAGTTAGGTATGTGTATGTATATACCTACATTATGCACATTAGGTGTTGTGTATATGTATAGGTATAGTTTTTAAAAGTTTGTTTGGTTTATAATCATGATAGATGTAACTTACACTTGTTTTTCACATAGGAATGTACCTATGTGAAGTTCATTCAATGTTGAAACATGCGCTACAGCTAGATCAGCTTGTTGATTTCCATTTTACTTCATCTCTTATTTCAGCATCCATGAATTGCAAGCACTTATCCGCTTTTAGATCGTATCCGTGTAGGTACAATTCGTATTGCGCCCAGCTGAGTTGTCACCAAAACAATCTCCCCCATACGCACAACGTGAACAGATATTTGTTTTTTTTTTTACTATTGTTTTTCTGTTTGAATTCTCTTTTATTTTGTTTTTTGCAATCCCGAGAATTTTTTGTGCTTAAGTTTTTCTATCTATATTTTTTATTTTTCGCACTACGCACTTGCACTTGGATATGGTGGTTATAGTTTTTTTTTTTTAATTCTAAATGTTTTTTTTTTTTTTTTAACGGCACTGCATTTATACTTATAATTGTACCTTTAGAGGTGCATAGCTCAATATTGGGCTACGAAGGACCGTGAACAATAATCTATAGGTGGACTGTATAATAAATAATGCAATTATGGTTATAAATAAATGAAACACAAATAAATTCTTTTCTTATTGGACTGCGCGTCCTATTTATTCAAAGATCTTGTTAGGACTGAGAAGAAGAGAGGGAGGGAAGAATAAGGAAACACACACGATCGTTGGTTGGTGTTGTTGGTTGGCATGTCATGCGTGTGTGTTGGTAGTCCTCTTCTCCGTGGTAGGCAAGGATTATTGAACATTGTATAAAAGTATTATTAAAAGGAAGTAAGTTTTTTTTTTTTGAATTATTGACTGTAAACATATTGTTTGTGTTTGTTAAAGAAAATTTTATACAACTTATTTTTAAGGTGTGGAAGAAAATGAAGAATAAATATAGAATTATTGTTCATGTCCAAAGAGATGAAAAATCTTCGAACAAGTTTACTTTTTTTTCTAGTTTTCAATAGAACTATTAGATGAACAGTTTTAGATTTGGTATTGGATACAAGCTAAAAATTTGTCTGAAGATTTAAAAACGAATCATCGAGTCATCGAGTTAAATGGCGGATTCAGGATCAAACGCTTACTTTTGAAAATCAGAAGTCTTCCAAGTAAAAAGTTGAATGTATAGAGAGTTCATTCATTTGCACGAACTTTCATGCTTTGATCCGAAAGACTTAACATTTTTGAAAGAAGACGCTATTACATTTCAATTTTGTGAACCTTTTTACTAGTATTTTTTTCCGTATTTTTTATAATTTTGATTATATTTTATATCGGTCCCAAGAAACTATCAATCATTAGTTAAAAAAAAAATAACTGTTTCTCAGGAAGTTGCTTATTTTAACATTGAATGAATGATACAAAATGATGATACTTTATAACAGCTTTGTGATGCCAGAACTGCAACCTCAAAAGTTTTGAGCCAAACTCGTCTAATTCGTTTGTCAATCGTTTGTCCATCCAAAATTTTAGTTCGTTAATCCTTCAAAAAATTTTTAGAGCTGAAAGTTTAAAAAATTAAAAATCATCTAAAACGTTCAAATTAAGATAGACGCATAAAACGAATTGCAATCGTTTTTCCACGCTACATTAAGAGAATAGCTATTAAAAAAAAAAACAATTTTTTAAAGCAACTTTAATAAAATTTGATTTTTCAAAAATTAAAAAAAAGAATGTTTTTTTTTTCAAAAAAAAAAAATTAATACGGCATTCGTTTCTTCCAAAAATACAAAACCGTTAACTGTAACTGTAATATTAACTCAAGTAGCACAAAAGTCTAAAATACACCAAAATATTTGGAGTATTTTTTGCACTTTCGTGATATGCATTTTGAATATAAAAAATATACCATTTTCTCGTATATAATAAACTCCGCTGGTTAAAAAATTAAACCGATTTTGGTATATAAATAGAGCTAGTGGTATAAAAAATGAACTGGTTTTTGGTGAAAAATTATTCCTTTGAAATTGAAAAATACACAATAAATCTATGGATAAGATACACCATTTAAATTATTCTGATTTATAATTTGAACCAAAGTTTATTTTTTAACCTTAAATAGTTTGATGAATTAAAATGTACACTATTCCTTATGAAATAAATGAAAATAAATTATTCTCTATCACAATACAATTAACTAATGATTAAATATGAATTTGAGTGCCTAATTTAAGAACGAAACAAATTCCATCTACTGATTTTAGATACTACCCCGTCTAAAAATCAAGCGCCTCAAAAATTTCAATGAATTGATGATTTTTGTTTTCGATTTTAAAAATCAGTTTTTCAAAAATAATAATTTTTTTGTTGTTTTTACATTTTTTTTAGAAGCGTTCTTTTATTATAATATAAACGAATCGAAAAAAAGTAAGAATGCGGGATAATTAGGCCGATATAGTACTATTATAGTAAATTAATTAATCGCTGTCTTCATTATTTAAATGGCGGCCATGGAAAAATATGACGTCTCCCACTTATGCAGTCTGGTGAATTTTATGTCCATAGGGTGTACTTCCTACACCAAAGAGAGTGTACAAAATATACCGTTTCGGTTCATTTGAGAATCGAATAATTTTATACACCAATAATGGTGTATTATAAAAACAATTGAATATCGGCGTATTTTTTGCACGGAATCTTAAAAGAAATGTTGAAATTTTGCACAGAAAAGATGATGGTATAATTTTTATACCATTTTTTTTTTTTGATAAATACACCATTTTATTCAAATTTCTCAATTTTACACCAAAATTAATGAATTTACACCAATTTATACACCAGTGTGCTACTTGAGAAAATTTAAGAAAATTTTCAAAAAACATTTTTTTTTTAATATTTTCCTAAATTTGTTTTGAAAAATCGGTTTTTTGAAAATAAAAGAAAGTTAAATATTTCGAAATTATTTCTTCAAAATGGAACACCAAATTTTTTTTTGTTTTGAAAAATGTTAGAAAATGTTTGTATTTAAAAAATTGTGTTTTTTAAAAACGGCTCTAACGATTTTCAAAAAAAAAAATTAATATCTTTTCATACAAGAAATCAGATGGCATATTTAATATTTTTTTTTTTAGATCAAAATAACGGTGTTTCGTTAATAAAAAAAAAAAAAACAGATTATATATATATTTTTAAATTACTGGTAACATTCCTTTATAAAATTAATTTTTTTATAGAAAGTTTTAAGATAAAAGCTGCTTTTACCATAAGAGGAAGTACGTGCGACCCAGTCGTGCATTTTATTTAATTCTTATTGACCACATAAACATATACATAGATACTTTTAATTCAATTAAATATTACTTTAATTTCGAAAACTCCTTAAATTTAAGAAATTCGTATGTAAATACAACATACACCCATATAATAACCAATGTAGAACACAATCTTACATATATAATATTACGATGTCAAAATAATAAAATAGATTCCTTTGTTTTATCACAAAGTCACAGTGTGATATGGTTTTAGATATGTATCAATTTACCACATACCATACATACATTTCCTTTTTGTGGAATGTATTCAATGTGTTTAACTTTTGTATGACAAAAGGCTTAGTGACATTTTGATAAGGGATAAAAACAAAATGGATACATGACCTTTTGTTATTCTTGTCTCTTGACTAAGTGCTTTTACCATAAATTTTATATGATTGATTAAGAAAAAAAAAAAAATCACTCGGATGATTTTTTTTAACCAATATAATGTAAATATTTATTATGTAAAAATGACGAATTAAAATATAAATTTTTGTATTCATACCAATCCATTAAAATAATCACAAAGTATCCATTAGAAGGAAGTTATAGTTACCTGAAAACATATAAAAAAAAAAACAATTATTATTATTAAATAATTTTTAACTTTAATGTTAAATACATCTAATTTAAAAATTTAAGTTATGAAAATATAATATTACATATACCTATAAATTTTTATACTTTTCAAGACTTTGATAAATTTGTGTCGATGGAAATATTAATCCAAAAATTCCAGTTTTTCTATCCTTCATGAAACTATAAAATACTTATTGTAAAAGCGATTATTATGTTTTCTCTTTCATTCCAATCTTTGATTTCTAAGAAAAAATGTAACCAAAGGATTAAGGCTTTCATAATCATAATTGAATGCGATAAATTATCTGAACAGTTATTTAAAAAAAAAATATCTACTTTGAGTAATAGTATTGTATTTTTAGTCTAAAAAATCATTTATGGGTGAAGCAAGCAGTTTTTATTTTGTAGGTATGCAAAAAAACACAAAATTTGTTTTTAAAAGTACAAAAACATATTTTAGACTGGTTCTAAGCTCCAAACCAAGTATTCAATTCAATGACAAAAATTGTTCAAAAAAAAAAAAAAAATGATCAAAACTGTTGGTGATTTTTTTTTTAAGTTTTTTATAACTACAAATTTTCATAAAAATAATATATTTTTAAGTCCAAAATTTTTGTTGAAAATTTTTCTTAAATTAAAAAATAATATTAAAAATAAATCGGTTGTATTGCAGTTCATTTTTTTAAATTCCAAAATTTGTCTATGGTAAAGAGCAAGTAAAAAATCATAATTATATAAACTAGTTGAATTTTATTTATTTTACTGTTTTTAATTCTGGGGGTGAAAATAGCCACCCATGCTGTTTACAACATTCATAAGCCTCATGTAGGAAAATAACTATTTTTGATTACAAATAACTCAGCAACCAGGCACCAAAGAAACCACCTTTGGGTTTCAGTAAATAAGGCTTTAAGAGACCTTTCAGTAAATAGAGCTTAAACAGACCTTCCTTTTGATATGTCACTCGATGGGTTTAGTTGAAATTTTTTGAAATGCATTTTTCTCCGCTAGGGACCTTGAATTTATTTTTTTTATATCCGGAAAAAAATAAATTTGTTAATTTTGTACCTTAATTCAAAGACCTTTTCACTATGACCTCATATCTATAAACCAAAACTTGTTTTTAGTTCATATGTTTTGTCGCTGGGTGGCGTCATAGATGCAATATAATTTAACGTTATTTATCCATCAAACCAGCAGACAAGTTAGAAGCTTCCAAAAATTCCTCATTTCCTCAAATTACGACAAACAGTTTTGAAGTGAGGGTGGAACAGATGAACACATGGAATAGCTTAAAGCGTTGACTGTCCTCCTTTTGGCTTCCAAGTAGTCGTGTAAAAGTAGAAGATTTCCTATCATTTGCTTAGTTTAAAATTTTGATGGACACTCTGGCGTATACGTACTTTTTTCGTATGCAAAATCTTATGGGCAATAAAAAACCTCGGATTTTCCATTACAACCAACCAACTTTTTATTGAATATTTAAGCTCTAATAAAACGTGAAAATAATTTGGAAATACATATTGGATTTGATAAAAATAAGACACATTTCAACGAGAAACTATTTCAAGTGATTAACCCAATAATAAAAGAGTGAGTGCCTACGACAAATAAAATACCGAAACACTTTTGCTAATTGAAAAGTATCTTAATGAGTTTTTCCAAGAATTTCTATTTCAGTTATGATGTAAATGTTAATAAATTTGATTTCTTCATTCACAATCATCCTCCAAAAAAAAAAAATTCAAAAATCCTCAAATAACCTTAATGAATTAAGGGAAAAATTAAATTTTTATCCATTTTCTTGCTCATCAACAAAATGACAATGACATCTCATTTCCTGTGATTTTCTTGACTAAAGTAACACACATTAACTGTATAAAATATTATATGTACCTATATATAGAATTTTCAAAAACATAGTATAGGTGAATCTATAAATCCCTGCCAGATGACACAAACTCACCCAAAGAGCAAACCGATTACACAAAACTTAGTCCTCAATTTTAAGGTTACACGCACATATACACATAAAGTACAAACCCAACTTCCTACATGTGTATATGTAGAGTGTAAATGTAAATCTACAGACATATGCATTTTAACCTTTTTCTACATCCACATTCTCTTTCTCTCTCTCTTTTTCTCTCGGTGGTGCTCCCGGATATCCGGTGGTAAAACAAATTTCATTACTTTTCACAACATACTTTCGTTTTGACTGGAAAATATTATAAACCAGAGTTTGGGGAGGAGTCAAAAATGAAATTTAAAAACTCAATTTTAAAGCATTCCTATCTTTTTTTTTGTTTTTGTATTTTATAACTCGGATGCTGGAAAGTTAAAAAAAAAATGAAAAAAAAATAGTTATGATGTAGTCAAAAGTGGGTTGCATGGAATGGAGATTGCAAACCTGAACAACATCCTGATGATTCCTGAATTTCTGATGTTGAGTGTTTGGCCAAGCTTTGCTTTTTATGTGTCTTTATTTCTAGAGTTAACTTTTGGATCGTCGTCATCGTCGGGTTATCTTTGTCGTCGTAGGTTGGATGTCATTCCATTTTGCAGACACACGTAGTGAAAAATACTTGACATATTCAAGACAAGCCATCTTAGAAGCACCACGTGGGATATAGTCATTGTCGGGGGCTTTTTGCCGGTTCTGATGCGAATAATGTTACATGCACAAGTAGATTATGCACACACGATGCAAGTGATGGCGCTTGAAAGGAACACACTGTAGTCGTGTTACTTTAGAGGATATTTATATATGGCTGGTTGGGTCGTTAAGAAATGAAGCGCAGAATTTTTAAAAAGGAAAATATATAATATTTACATTATACATATTTGCATGAGAGAGTGAAATGTAGATGTGCAAGCGTGCGTATTTGTGTGGGATGTATCAATGGGTATGTGTTGGAAAGGTGTTTTTTTTGTGTGTTATAAGGAAATTCTTAAAGCAATTTGTTTTGGTGTTCAGTGCCCGAATAGCACAGATGGGTTTTAATTTAGCAGATGTAACTCCAGGAAAACAATCAAATTGTTTTCCATTAATTTCAGAAACATATTCTTATACAATATTGTAACCCAAACAGCCGCATTTCCCCTCTTGATTTGCAACAAATTTGTGGCAATTGTGTTTTATAAAGGTTAAATTTTGTTATTTCTTGGTCTTATTTGTGTTTTCTGAACTAAAAACATGTTTCATGAAAGTTAACCTAATAAGTGTGCAACTATGAATGAAGTCAAACATCAGCTTTACTAATGTTGTAGAAATGTTAAAGAAAGTAGTGACTTTTATTATTTTTGTTAGCATTTGTTATAATTAAATGAAAATTTTGTTTTCGAAAACATTTGAAAAGTTGCCGAAAAGTTATTATTCTAATTCTCATAAAATGTTTATGTCCTACGATGTTATAAAAAAGATAAAAGTCTAAAGTACTAAATCAATATAATACGTATTATAATTATGATTGAAAATGAAAGTTTTAGTCGTTTATGAACGGAAATTGTAATGCGATTACTATTTTTATCATAAAGATTAATGTTTTGCCTCTATAAAATTCACGCGCCACATAAATTATTGAAATTAGAGAAATAAATTGAAAATTAACAAATAATAATTTTTTGTATTTAGGTATAAAAGTTGGAAAAACACTGGGTAATGTTAGAAAATGGAATAAACATCCCTTTCCACTGAAATTTAATATGAAACAGCAACAAGAATATGAAAAATCATTTTAAAATTCATCACGTTAAATCATTTCGAATTTTGATGGAAGTCAAAATGGCGCTTGTTGCAAGAGACCAAACTAAAACAAGAGAATTTCAAATTAAAACTTTCATGTTATTAAACATATAACTTGAACAAAATAGAAACTTAATGTTGTAAAACAATCCCTTTCAACCATTTAACAATTTTGGTGCAACAGAGAAATATGCTAGTTTATAGTTTATACTTTGTCAGGCTTGCCATGGGTATTTTTTGTTTACATTTTTCCTATTTTCCACTTTAAGTGTGTTTTTATTTTAAGTCTCATTAAACCTTCAAATGCTAATTGCCATCTTTTTTAAAAACACAATAAATATGAAATTAATAAAAAACAAAATGGCTGCAATCACTTTCGATTAAAAAAACATCTGACTTTCTAGGCATCTATTGAAATATGCAACGAATTGTTAAAAAAATATCAAAATTAGATATGACTTTTATATGTGAAAATTTAATTTTTTATTATGTTGGTATTTGTAATAATATTAAAATATTTTTGTTTTTCCATCCAGAAATATACAATGTTTGTATATGTAAATTTGTTTTATTGTCTTAGGCAACTCTGGCATATAATAACATTTCGTTTTGCTTCCATGGATTTACAACTAAGTACTACAACTAGCATCATCTGTCAAAATGGAATTAACAAAAACTATAATTCGGAGCTCCAGAAACATAACTATAATATCATTTGGAACTCGTTGTTGTTTCAACTTCAATACATAAAAAAATGTTGTAATTCTAGTTCTATATTTGTTAAACCAAACTTTCAAAAACTTAAGTGTAATAAAAACTCTTGAACGAAAAACAAAACAGTTGAGCTACAGTCAGTGTCAGTAAAAAGTTAACAGTTTACATTTAAAATTCTTTTTTGTCTAGATTTGTCCATTAATATTATTTTAATAGTTTGGAAGTTTTATTCATGTGTTCCTACTTAATGATTTTTTTAACATTAAACCGGGTAAATATTTGTATGAAAACGTGCTAAATGATTTCGCATGATAATAATATGTTCTGCAATATGTTTTTTTTTTTTTTGTTTTGAACAAATATGATAAAATAAATTCATATACGTACCAATAATAATTGAAATAGCTAGGAAGGTTTTTTTTTTCTTTGAAAACCAATTAATGTGAAACTTTCATTAGACGCTGACTGTATATCTTAATGTTGTAGATGAAAAAAAAAATGGTTCCTTGACAGTTTGGTTTCACCAAACTGTTAATAAACCAGAATAAAACAAAAAACACTGGGTAAAGAAGAAGACAACAAAACATAGAATCGACTGAGTTACATTGATGTTTGATTCTTGTATCTGAAAACTTTTCTTAGTTTGACATTTGCTAAGCAAAACTATTGAAAAACCAGCATAAAACAGAAACATCCCTGAATGACAAAGATACAAAATCATATTTACTATTAAGTTACATATATGTTTGAATGTTATATTTGAATCAGTTCTTGATTTGGCATATGTTTAATCAAACTATTGGTAAACAAAAACAAAATAAATACATTAAAACATGAAATTGTATACACTACATATTATGTTATAACAACGATTAAGTGCTTAATTCTATGACCGTTTATTTGTTGTATGTTGGTTGTTTTGTTTCATTAAACTGTGGAACAATAACTAAAATAAAACAAAAACACCACTTAAGAAGGGATATGCCTGTATACTAGGGTGGATCGATTTTGTTTTTAATATTTTGATATAAACCATCATTGATAGAATGTTATCAAAAAGGTATGTCTAACTGAGTGAAAAATAAAAAAAAAAACAATCAACTTTTAAAAACCTTTTTATTAACAAATACCTAAACTAATTATGGAAATGGAGAGCTAAACAATTCATGTTTTTTAATTCATAACGCATTTGTTCAGATTTTTCCTAGAGTGAGAATTAAAAGTCAAATATAACTTTTCTTTCATATTTTACACTCAGTGACAACTTTTTATAAATGACCGAAGTCAAAAAAAAAAAAAAAACTTAAGTTAAATCGACCCACCCTAACGCTCAATAAGGAAGTTCAAGTATATTTGTTTAATAAAGACATCGAATAAAATGTAGATTGTAAAGGGAAATAAAAAAGTTAGTGCTTTCTTAAAAATTGTATTGTTGGTACAAAAAATGATTTTAATTTGTCTTTTACCAACTACTTGAACCATTCCAATGTTATTTAAATATTTAGTTCCATCCTTAAATATTCTAATTAGTATCATAGTTTGAGTGATGTTGTTAAATCGTTTTTTATGTATTTAAAATTATTCAAAACTAAAGATTTTAATTGAGTTACTCACTTGTTATAAGAGAATGCTGCATAAAGGTTTTATCAACATTTTAGTTGAAAGAAACCAAAATCGAAATTGAATAAGAGTAAATATAACTTTTTACCAACTTTTAACTTGGAGACTTGTTTATAATATCTAAACAACATCTGATTTTTTAAAGAAACAAGTTTGAACTTTATTAAAACCTATAAACAGCATTTCGAATAAAAAAGTTTCAAACAATTTTTTGGGTACAAAAATAAAACTGAGTTACAACGGCATTCGTTTCAGATAACCTCAGTATGATACAAATGCAACAAAAATCTTGTTGCAAATCGTATTTTGTGCTATTCGGGTGATTGCACTCAACCAAACTGGATGAAAGGTAAAAGCTGATTCGATTTAAAGTGGGTAAGATGCTGCTTTGACACGTAGAAATTATATTTTTAAATTATAAAAAATAGTGTAAAGTATGTAAGAATAATGTAAGGTTTTGTCAAGAATAATTTTGATCTTATATTTTATAAATTTCTGTGAAGTACTTTACGATATAAGCTCAGTTTTTCCCTGGTTAAGTCAGAAAGAATAGTTTTCCAGAAAATAATGTGAATTTTTTTGGAGTTGTGTTGTGAAAACTCTGTCAGTTTTTTTTAATCGAAATGTTACTGCTAACGAAACATGGATACACCATTATAATCTTGAAAGTGAACAAGAGTCCATGCACTGGAATTAAAAGAGATACAGATCCCCGAAGCACATGACCACAGGGTTTTCGAACTCAAAGGGAAGTTTTTTGTTGTTTGTTTTGATTGAGTACAAAGAAAAAGTGAAACAATAAACCGCATATCTTATATATACAATTTGCATCATTTAAGCGAGAAAATTGATTAAAAACTGACCTCAGGTGTGTTGCTTCAGCAAGATAACCGTTGCGTTCACACGGCAAGAGTTTCCATGGCTGCAGTGCGAGATTGTGGATTTGAAGAAATTCAACATCTACAATATTTTTTGTTTTCTGATTTGAAAAAAAAAAAAAAACTACAATCGTAGAAAGCGATGTTTGATTTGGAGCTCAAAGCGGCAATAAATGTATTCTTTAGAGATAAAGCTGTGGCAATAAGGAAAAACAGCAGTAAGTCAGTTTTTACAACTTTTCAGGAGAGCGTTTTGAAAGTTTGGCTTCAAATTACAAATCAATGCTAATGTCATTTTTCTTTTACCTGTAATTCATAAAATGCTTAAGATAAAAATACGAAAAAAATATGGTGGATAGAATCGCTTATTAAGCTTGACATTTTGTAAAATTCTCAATTTCGACACAAGTTGACTTACGTTGTTATTCGTTGTTGCAAAAGAAAGATGAAACATATTACTTTGACGGTATTAATTCGTATTTTCCTTCATATCGATATCGAGAATATTATTTTGAATGTCTTAATTTTTAACTCATGCCGTTTTCGCTCCACTCAGATAACGTTCTTAATAGTTTTTTTTTTCACGAAACGTTTTTTATTTTTTAATTCTGAATTTCTCATAAAGAATTTAGCCTTTCTCAACAATGAATTAGTACAGGTAAAATAGTGCATAAAATCAACACATAAAAAAAATTGCAACACTCACGAAACTTGACAAAAAGTTTGCTTTTGGGATAAGAAACAAGGATAAAAAAAATCTATAAAAAAAGTTGGGTGGAAGGGTGTTTTTTCGCGGTCAAGAGAGAGGTGGTGAGGGTCAAAAATATAAAAAAAATTGTGCTTGTTTTTTGACTTCAACAGGTAAAATAACAGAAACCCATAAAAAAAACATTCTATTTTGATGAAATTCGGGATGAAGGTTGTAGATAAAGAAGAGACAAGGGATTCAAAAAGTTCTTAAAAATATTTTTGGTAAAAGAGTGTTTTTTTTTTGTATGGGTTGAGTTATGTGTGAGAAAGTCATAACAGCTGACTTATATTTTAATAATTTTTAATACTTATTGAAAAAGTTTTGCTTGGTAAAAGAGTTAAGATTCTTTAAAGTGTACAAAATTATCTTCAGTGAAAGGGTGTTTTTTTTAAGAAATGATGAAATTCGGAATTAGTACCACAAAAACTGGAACAAAATTGGTACACCAATGAAAATTGGTACAAATGTTTGATTTATAACAGAAACCAAGAATCGAAATAGTCTAACAAAAAAATTTTGGTGAAAGGGTGTTTTTTTTTTAGAAATAGGGAAAATCCGCGATAAGTCCGATAAAATCAATGGTATAAAAGGTACCTTTATGAAATTTTTAAGGAAGGTTGTCCTTTCCATGGGAATTACAGATAAAATAAGTTTATACATTTTTTTTTCATGTGAAATTGTGTTTTTTTTTAGGTGTAGAGAAAATGTGGGCATATTGGAAAAAGTCAGTACCTATGTACCTAATAATAGTATACCGAAAAAAAAAACAAATTATCAAATTAAAATGTGTTTTATGATATTTAAAATGTTAAAACAATATCAGGAAAAAAAAATCAGGATGATATTTAAATGTCACATTTTGGAAATTTTTTTTGATATTTTATTATCATTTTTTCATATCAATTTCTCATTCCAAATTATTGAAAAATATTAAATAAAAAATTCTTAATGTTTACTTATTTAAAGGCGCTTTGTGTTTTTTCAAAGTACAATGTATGATTTACTGAGAAAATTTGATCGGCAATAAGATTTTACTTCACATAGTTTGGGAGAAAATAACAAAACAATTAGCTATATCACCTCTGTGGCACCAAGGAATAACAACATAAGTCAACTTATGTCGAAATTGAGATTTTCACAAAATCTGATGCACAATAAGAGATTCTATCTACCATATTTTTTTCATATTTTTATCTTAAGCGGCTTATGAATTACAGGTAAAAGAAAAATGACATTAGCATTGACTTCTTATGGGAAAGTTGTAAAAACTGACTTATGTTGTTTTTCCTTATTGCCACAGCTATAATAGAAAAAATAATATTACCACTTTTTTGTAAAGAATATTCACTTTCAGTAATGTTTTTAAAAAAGAAAGAAAATACTTAAAATAATAAAAATAATAAAAAAGAAAAAGAAGGAAATAGGTTTCATTATAATAAACTAAAACGTAAAATCTAGTCAACATTGATATTTTAACTGTCAAAGTGAAATTTTCACTTTCCACTTAAACTTTAACAAATTAAAGTACTGTAACTCTAGCCAGAAAACACTTGGTGGGAGCACCTTCAAGATGTTGTTGTTGTTCAAAGATTATAAATTAAAATATTATTTTCACATTTTTTTAAGTGAAATTTTCACTATCCACCTAAAATTAAAAAATGTCAAAATGATATGATAAAATATCAAAATTTATATTTTAATTATTGTTGGACGACTTTTGTCACTCAAAAATGTTAATTTGATAGCTGTTATTATCAATTTTTTTTTCGGTGTATTACCCTATTGAAATTCAGCAATTATATTACTTTTGAGATGAGAAACAAGAATCTTAAAGTGTCTATAGGATTTTTTTTTTAAAAGGATGTTTTTTTTTTTAGTGAAAACAAAAATGATGGACCACCCTAATGATCGGAGTTTTCATAAAAAAAAAAATTTAGTTTATATTTTAAATTTATGTGTAGAAAACAAAATAACAGTTAAAAGTATTATATTTTATAGATCTTCTTAAGAAAACAATTGATATATTTTTTGACATTTGTTTGGTTAAAATGATTTTTGGGTCAAAAAAATTTAATAAATTTAAAAATATTTTCGAAGTAAAAGCCACATCCACGCTGTCTAACTTTAAATTAATTTCAATGTAACTTTTTCACAAATAAAAATATATTTCTAAACACATTTCGTATTTGAGCGTTAACATACCCATTTTCTTCTTTACCAACATTTATATTTTGAATAAACCCCTCCTATGTCGACCAATATAATAAATTAGTCAATAAAACATTGTGGTCAATATCCAACAATTACAACTGTCAAATTCACAATTAAACTCAGAGATAATAGGATTTCCAATACAAAATTGTTCACAAATAATATTTTCAACAGCAAAAAAAAAATACTTTAGAACCCAAACCACAATTACAATGTTTTATTACGCGAATCCTTGTAATAGGTTTTTGTAAAAAAAAAAAAATAAAAAAACACAAAAACATTTCACACCCTATCAAATAATGATACTAAATTGCCCTTGGGAACAGGAAGCACCCTCTCACTCATAACCACACGACTACCAACCACAAATTTAATAAAATCCCGATGTTCCACAAGTTTAATTCTCAACCAACCAAACAAATGTAATTTCGCTAATTCTTTTCCCTTGACTCACGACATCATACCTCAACACAAAAAAATTTTATTGAAAAAAAAAAAAAATAAAAGTTTGAAGTAGGTACAAGTTTAAAGGCCAAAATTATATAAATAAAAAAAACAAAAAACAAAAAAGTTGTGAGTCAGGCGGCTTTGTTTGAGAATAAATTCCTGATGGAATATACCTTTTGTCATCAATGTCCTGTCTTAAAGTTATTGTAGTCCTTGAAAATGTCATGATCCTCCAAGGCACGCTTCGGAATTTTTTTTTTTACTTTTTTTTTCTTCTCCTTAGGTAGTAGAAGCTGAAATGTTAGCTAGATAAAAAGGACTAGTCAAGTTGAACATGGTTTTCTTCTCAGGTTTTATGGAACCAAAAGAAAAAAAAAATAAACAAGCAGTGCTAATGATTTTTATTTGTAGCACGACTTCCATTAAATTCGTGTTATGATGAGAAAAAAAATGTTTTAACAATAAATTTGCACATAACTCAGAACTACATCAGGACCCTGACCTTGACCATGCTTTAATCCATTAAGATGAACCTGCCCCAAGTAAAAAATTTGATTTTAAATCACTTCTGACTTTGGGTCTTGTAACTGCTGGGCAAGTTAAAATGCGATATATTTACATGTCAAAAACATTAAATGTTAAGGAATCTCTAATTTAATGGCTTTAAGACGAGGGTTTACAAGCTCGTTATTTAAGAATGATTTAAATGCATGCGACATTTTGTACAAAAAAAAAAGTTTTAGAGATCTGTAATTCTAATGCATTATTTATGAAACTATAAAAGCATGATGTTATATTTTAACGAGACCATTAAAAAAAACATCAATACTCTTACTAAATTTCATAAAATCTCCTTTAAAAAGTTTTATTTGAATTTCGAAAAGGAGGCAAATGTTAAAATCAATTATTCAAATTTGTAAAGGTTTTTTGGGGTTTTTGTGAAAAGGCTAAGGTAAAAGCCAGTAGATATAAATTTCAATAGGTACTTAATTCTTGAATATTATCAGGAATTTTATAACTTTGTTAACAGAAAAATATGGTAAATGGGAAAATATTTAAATTGCTTGTAAAGTATTTGTATTATATTTTGAATATTTAAACTTTTTAATCGATACTTAAGAAATATAACCAATGCTGATGGTAGTTATGAGTAGGATTTTCTCATCAACTTTTGTCTATGGTTGGTAAAATATCTTTCAAAAAGGTTTACTCATGGATTTTATAAATAAGTTGCCATAGAATATGTACTTATACTTTAAAGATTAAAGAAATTCAAGATTACTATGAACTTTTTCCATAAAGTCGAATGATTTTTAGTTTTTTTTTTTTATGCCCAGTTTGATAAATATTTTCATTTTTTTTTTTTGTTTATTATTTTTTTTTTTTATTTTGGTTTTGGCGAAGGACCAATTGAGGTTATTTTGATAATATTTTTTTGTATATTGTGTTGAATACCAGCGAGAAAAACTTCAAAACTATGTTGCCTCTTTAAAAGTTATACAATGTACTTCAGTCAATATAAGGTTGGGCACGAATTAAGTGCTTTGAAATCATTGCCATTGGCTTGAGCAAATTGGAAATGCACTTATTAAATTTAAATTTTTTTATGAAAATTAAAAAAAAAAAAACAAAAAATTAGTTGGTAGCTTTAATTTAACAATTATGAAGACCATTCAAAAAAACCAACTTTGGATTTTTTAAAAATATTTCAAAATATTTTTTTATTTGAAAAATGAATTTTTACAAAACGGCTCAATGAATTTAATTGAAATTTTGTTTTAACATGTGGAATTATAATTTCTTCAAAATTGCATACCAATTTTTTTTTCGAAATGTTTTTTTATATTAACCCTCTGTCGGCACACGGGTGCGAATTTGGCAGTACAAAAATTAAAAGTGGTCACAAAAAATTGTCTTTATAAGGGTGATGAATACAATATTCGAATTGCTCGGAATATTCTACATCAATTTCATATATGATTCTCTATAAAATATTGAGACCGAAAAAAGTTCTAGCGACATGAAAAAGTATAAACCAAATTAATAAAAAAAGGTGTGCCTTTAGAGGGTTAATAAAAAAATTAAAACGGCTTCAACAATTTTCAAAAAAAACATCAAAAAATGTTTTGTTATTTATGAAATTAAATGGCGTATCTACTTTGTTTTGAAACTTAAACTATTTAAAAAGTTATTTTCGTAATTTTAAAATCAAATTTTAATACTTTTTTTTACATTATTTCTTATAGAATTAAATTAAAAATATTGAATTTAGAAGTATTAAAAAAGCTTTAACATTCTAAACAATATGTAAGAGCAAGTACGTGCGAAAAATTTATAAAATTGTAAAAAAAAAACTAATTTTGAATTCCATTTACAGAGGAATGTTAGTCGTCGGATGAATGCCGTTTTCAAAAAAATGATTTAAAAAAAAAAAATTTAACTTTTTTTTAATTTCAAAAATTTATTTTTTGCAAAAATTCGATCGAATAAAATAAAAAGACGGCTTGATGGTTTGAATCGAAACTCTGTAGAGGCACTGTTTTTCTCGATACTTCCAACTTGGAGCCTGATTATCCCAAAAGCCAAACAAAAAACACCTTTTTTCTTGATTTTTCAAATGGTTTTTTTTTGTGGAAAATTTATTCAAGATTTCAAAACACTCGTTAATTTTCTTGTGATGGTTTAAGAAAAAAATATCCTTTTCCGTTCAAAATTCAATATTTCAGCGTCGAAATTTTCGTATCAAATTAAAAAAAAAGAAGAGGTTGTCTATAAAGCCGGTTTACTAACGATGATTTTACGTGATAACATCGTATGAAAACAGGTTGTTTGCTTTTAAAATGAGTCAATTGAAGCGTTTATTTATTTCAAACAATCATAATTTACAAGAAAAAGCTAACAAAAATTACCTTTTTTCTTTTCTCATTATATTAATTTTTTTATTTTAAAAGCTTACAAAAAAAATTATACCATTAAAAAGCGCAAAGAGTATTAAAATAATTTATTAAAAACAATCATTTCTTATGAAAAAAGTGAAAAAATCATTTCCATCACCCAAAAATTCATTTTTTTGATATAACAACCTATAATAAATTGTATACCACATGAAAGCTTATTACTTCAGCTCAAAATATATATATCGATCATGTCTATTAGGCATCTCCAAAAAGAGCTAGAATTTTTTGAACTCGATCAATTTTCATCAAAAAAAGCAAAACAAAACATATAATTTTATGTTCTCCCGCTATTGAATCAAATTTTTTTAAAACAACTAGCCCAGTCATTTTAGTCATTTTTAAGCCCAATCTGCGGAAAAATTCCTACTGGGCTGAATTTTGGTATACAGCTTAATGACGGCTTTGTTATGAAGATGTGAAAAATCGACATTGATATCGTGTCCGCGTTAAGAGTTATAGGGGTCAAAAGGTCACAAAAACTGGTTTTTCACGATTTTCAGCAAAACGGTAAGTCTTATCAAAAAATTTTCAATGCAAGAATTGTAGACCAGATTATTATATACAGGGTGTCCCAAAAGTAATGGATCAAACGAAATATGCTAATAGGCCAACTTAAGGGCTCTCAGAATTTGGTAACTTGTTCATCCCAAATCCTTACGGTTTTCGATTAAATGCATTTTTTGTGAAATTTCGAAACATCCCTACTTGGCAACAGTATTTTGCTTCCTCCGCTCATAATTGATTTTTGTTTTTTACAATTCTTTCACTAAAACATTGTCTAATAGCTAGGAAAAATAAATTAATCAAAATATCTTATGGTTCATACGCCATTTTGCTGCAAATTAATTAAAAGATCCAAGTTTTTTCAAAACTCAATATCTCACATTTTTTTCAGAGCAACACACCGATAAAATTTTGTATGGTGTGACAATGGTTTATTATTTTAAAAACTTGCCCCAATATTGCAGTTTTCAAAAAGGTATAAAAGTTTCCAAAGTTGAAGTTAGATCAAAAAATATTACAATTTGAATTCAACAAAACAGGGTTTTTCGGAGCAAAAATCAAACAAAAATAAACACATTTTCTCGAACTGTTGTTTGTTTATTTCTCTTTGAACAAAAGCCTCTATTTTTTGTTTGTGTTTTTACTCCGAAAAACCCTGTTTTGTTGAATTCAAATTGTAATATTTTTCGATCTAACTTCAACTTTGGAAACTTTTATACCTTTTTGAAAACTGCAATATTGGGGCAAGTTTTTAAAATAATAAACCATTGTCACACCATACAAAATTTTATCGGTGTGTTGCTCTGAAAAAAATGTGAGATATTGAGTTTTGAAAAAACTTGGAACTGTTAATTAATTTGCAGCAAAATGGCGTATGAAATAAAAAATATTTTGATCAATTAATTGTTTCATATTATTGGACAACGTTTTAGTGAAAGAATAATAAAAACCAAAATTCAATTATGGGCGGAGGAAGCAAAATACTGTTGCAAAGTAGGGATTTTTTGAAATTTCACAAAAACTGCATTTAATCGAAAACCGTAAGCATTTGGGATGAACAAGTTACCAAATTCTGAGAGCCCTTAAG
This sequence comes from Episyrphus balteatus, assembly GCF_945859705.1. Taxonomy (NCBI): domain Eukaryota; kingdom Metazoa; phylum Arthropoda; class Insecta; order Diptera; family Syrphidae; genus Episyrphus; species Episyrphus balteatus. The sequence goes on along the minus strand of NC_079134.1, from coordinate 132,666,361 downwards.
TTGGCCTATCAGCATATTTCGTTTGATCCATTACTTTTGGGACACCCTGTATAAAAAGTGTCATGACACTTTTTTTCCTAAGACCCACCGTTTCTTAGGTATAACGATTCAAAAAGTTGAAGTTTAGTTGTAATCGTCATAATCCTATTCCTGAAAAAAAAACTCCTAACTGAAAAGTTCCTGAAATTTCATTATTTTTTTTAGCTTGAATTTCGTTCCTCAACTGTTAAGAATATGGGGAAACCAAAAAAAAATGGAAATTTTCGTCATTTTTCCGATTGGGGCCCTTCTCCCGAAACCATTTCCCTGGGAATTTTTGTTTAGAATATGTCTGAAAATATACAGGGTGTGCAATAGAGAATGGACAACCCTAAAACGGCTTATAGCTACACTTATGATTGTTCTAAAAACAGATAGAAAAAAGTTCTATCGCAACCAGTTCATAAAATATGGACTTTTTTTCGTTCAGTGTATTTTAAATTTTATCATCTTATGTTTTCGTTCACTACAACCACGAATGAATTAATTTTATTTATTTCTTTTTTTTATAATTTTCTACAATAATTGGATGAGTACATAAACACTTTAAAAATTTCATAGCTATTGCACATTTTCGTAAAAAAAATTTTGAAATCTGTTTTTTGATGCAAAATGTAAAAAAAGTATTTTATGAAAAATTTTAAACACCTGTGGTATAAAATAAATCTATAGAAACCTAGGTGGCCATCTTTCTTAAAAATATTCTCCTTATACCAGAATATTTTTAAGAAAGTTGGCCACCTAGGTTTCTATAGATTTATTTTATACCACAGGTGTTTAAAATTTTTCATAAAATACTTTTTTTACATTTTGCATCAAAAAACAGATTTCAAAATTTTTTTTACGAAAATGTGCAATAGCTATGAAATTTTTAAAGTGTTTATGTACTCATCCAATTATTGTAGAAAATTATAAAAAAAAGAAATAAATAAAATTAATTCATTCGTGGTTGTAGTGAACGAAAACATAAGATGATAAAATTTAAAATACACTGAACGAAAAAAAGTCCATATTTTATGAACTGGTTGCGATAGAACTTTTTTCTATCTGTTTTTAGAACAATCATAAGTGTAGCTATAAGCCGTTTTAGGGTTGTCCATTCTCTATTGCACACCCTGTATATTTTCAGACATATTCTAAACAAAAATTCCCAGGGAAATGGTTTCGGGAGAAGGGCCCCAATCGGAAAAATGACGAAAATTTCCATTTTTTTTTGGTTTCCCCATATTCTTAACAGTTGAGGAACGAAATTCAAGCTAAAAAAAATAATGAAATTTCAGGAACTTTTCAGTTAGGAGTTTTTTTTTCAGGAATAGGATTATGACGATTACAACTAAACTTCAACTTTTTGAATCGTTATACCTAAGAAACGGTGGGTCTTAGGAAAAAAAGTGTCATGACACTTTTTATATATAATAATCTGGTCTACAATTCTTGCATTGAAAATTTTTTGATAAGACTTACCGTTTTGCTGAAAATCGTGAAAAACCAGTTTTTGTGACCTTTTGACCCCTATAACTCTTAACGCGGACACGATATCAATGTCGATTTTTCACATCTTCATAACAAAGCCGTCATTAAGCTGTATACCAAAATTCAGCCCAGTAGGAATTTTTCCGCAGATAAAACCTAAAATTACTGGACTAAACCTATAAAAAATTTTATATCATGTAAAAGCTTATTGTTTTACCTTTCATATGACGTTTCAATCTTATTTCTGCGATGCCTAGAAAAAAAGTTAGAATTTTTTAAAGCCAACCATGTCGAAATTCCAAACTGAGATTACGGTACTTCCCACACTGGTGGTTGTTCATGATCAACAGACATCCACAGGTGTTTTGAGGTATTTCGCAAAATTTTTAATTTAAAATTAACATAGTGAATGTACACTTATGTGTGATATACAAAATGAAAGGTAACATCATCAATATGCTCAATAAAGTTAAATCAAATTTGTATTTGCCTTAGATCAAAAGATAGAACCTGTTGAATAATAAAACTTTATTTTACCGTTATCTCAAAATTGTGACTACCAAATTGATTGAAATTTTGCACAGATATTGTCCTATCTATTATCTATCTACAATATAAATTTCATTTATTTAGCTGTTGAAAAAAAATAAAAATAAAAAACGGTTAAAAAAGGTAAAAAAAAAGCGTTTAGAAAACAGCCAATTTTTTTAAATTTTGTTTTACCCCTATTTACCCTATTAAAAGATGGAATTTTTTAAAATCCTGCAAATGTATTTAACTTTAGGTTATTATCTTTCAAATAAGCTCTAGAAGATTTTTGTATGTCTAATAGTTTATTTTTAATTGAAATGTTTGCCGCACTGCGAAAGTGCGAGAGTGGAACGTTAGAAAATGGCGTCACTTTTTTGTGGTGGTTGCCATGGTTCATCGATTTATAAGACGTTATCACGTCAAAAGCAAGTGTGGTTAAGTTGGAAAATGTTTTCCAAGTTTTTAGAAAAAAAAAAAACCGAAAAATTTACGAAAAAAAAATGTATTAATAGTATTCCATAAGATTGAGTTCTCAAAATCAAAACTAGAAAGTTCTAGCTTTAAACGACTGTTTTTTAAATTTCAGTGCGATAATTTTCAAGGAAATATTCACTTGAAAAACCTCAAAAAAATTAGAATTTTTTTTTTGTATCCCTTAATTTTTTCGTTAGTTTATATTTGCAATAATAGTTAATTTTTTTACTGCTAGAAAATTCACTAGCGTTTTAAAGTAAAAAGTCTCTCTTTCTCTCAATATTTAAATGCAGTTTATGTATAAGCATTACAAAAAAATAATTAATTCAAATTTGATTTTAATTTTATCAAAATCTCATTTGAAAATAATTTATAGGTACATATCAGAAATGGTCATTTTGTTCATTATCTTTGGCAGTGCATGTGACACATAATTATTTTTTTTTAATAAATATTCCAGCGAGTTACGAGCATACCTAACCCTTAATGATATTCAATCAATGGACTTTAAAATTTAAGCTCTAATGCGATTTTCATGTTCGAAATTATCAACTCAAATATTCCGTATAATTTGATTTTGCAATTAAAATGATGTTCAATGCAGTTTTCTGCGCGAATGATGCGCTTTAGTGGTTCTGCCAATGTGCAAAATTATAATAATTTTATGCAATAGCAGCTACATATTAACATAATATGGAAATTTTGTCACAGACTATGATGTGTTGAATATCATTATGGGCATTATTTGATGTAGGTAGCTGGAAGGTTTGAAAGATTTACCTTAGAATGACATGTTTAAATTAAAGGGATGGCTCGTTAATTTAATTGTAACCACAACATGATGTGATAACGATAGAAGCGTTAAAATTCAAGTCAATGAAAAACTGCAATGTTTAAGCACACAATGTCATTGAAAATCTAAAATATTTAACCTGGATCGGGATGACAAAATACCTACTTAGGATAGGCCTCAATACCTTTAATTTCTGTTTTTAATCAAGTGGCTTTCGGTTCATAATTGTATTAGTGCCAAAATTCGGTTTCTAAAAATCTGTATTCTTAAATTCTATTAATCATTTTGTAAGTCTGCTTTTCGAAAACTCTCCATAAATCCATTATTCTGTATTCCAAAACTCTGGACTTTTACTTTTTTTCAGTACAGAATTGATGTACATACATATTTCAACTGGACAGTTACTTAAACGTGATGTGATCAGCTTTTAAAATTCACTAATTTTTTTAAAATAAATTTTCTTACCTTGGTATTTGTAATGCAATTTCATCCAAGCTATCTGATGGACTCATCGGAGTCCTTTCGAAGAGACGTGATGGCGCCAATGTGAGATGTCCTGTTGAATCGCTAACACAACGAAACACTTTGGCGCCTCTCCGTTGGCGCTGGCGTTGTCGTTCCACGCGTTTTTTGCGTTTACTTTCCTCAGCACGCTGAAGATTATGTAATCGGAAGAAGAACATTGACATTCTTCGAATTTTTTTTTTTTTTTTTTTTATATTTGCACAGATTTTTATTTTAACACAATTTTTTTTTTGTATTTTAAATTTTGTTTAAAATTATGATTTGTATTATTCATTAAATTTATGTTTTGATTTTGTTGTTAGAAAAAAAAATATATATAAAACACATTTTTTGTTGTTTTGTTTGATTTTGAGGATTTTGATTTGATGGTGTTTAGTTTTGCCCCAAATACGATACGATGATTGAGGAAATTTTTTTTTTTTTTTAATGAAAAGGAGAAGATGGATGTTAGATTTTTAGTTTTTAGTTTCAAAAAATAACAAATTTTTGTTATTTATATTTTTTGTGAGAGTGTTGTGTCTGAATTGTGATTGTGAGTCATGAGTTTATGAACAAAAAAACAAAATATTATTACACAAAAAACATGCAGTTTATTGCATAGATTAATTTTTTAAATAATTTATATTTAGCTAATACAATTTGAAAAATCAGCTTATAGAAAATAAAAAGAAGAAAAATTGAGAAACAACAATAAAAAACTGCTTTAACTGTTTCAAAAATCAAACAAAGACAGTGTCTTAAATCTTGCAAATAACTACAAATCTTCCTTGGAGACTTTTTAGAAAAATATCTAAATCATGCTTTATAAAAACCATACTTCACATGCTGTGTAGATATTTTAAATGCAATTTCTTTCGATTTCACTACAATGGTCTTAAAAAAAAAAAAACACTTTTGGCCAATTTGTAAACCCGACAATTTTATCAAAATACTTAATTCAAAAAAAATCTTCTCAAAAAGTAATACGAACAATAGGATACTTTTGTATTCCAGGATGACAAAGACAAGCACCAAATTTATACAATTCTTGGGGGATAGATTCTTTTATCTTCCTCCTTCGATTGAATTGAATTTTAGCAAGTACTGCATTCACTTCAGTATGAGTATATATATTTTATATCCTTGCTATCTCTGTGAAGTACCTACTTACTTCAGTAGTACGAATTGAGAAAAAAAAATTGCAGGAATAAAGAAGCGATGAACGAGAGATATTGAAGAAAGATTTAGTTTTTTTTTTTTTTTTTTTTTCAAGGAAATGACAACGAGCTGCTATATACTTATTTGTACGTTTTTTTCTGGATTTTTTTTTATTGAAGATAACACTGGTCGGCAAAAAAACTAAAAAAAGTCGGGAGCAAGAACTTTATAAGGTGATTTTGATTGACTTTAGTGTGCTGAATCAAAACTGTTTACAGATTTTTTCTATCACGTCTAGTTTTTGAGCTATACTCATCACTATTTTCTCTATAAAGCTTCAAAAACTACTAATTTTTAATTGAGTTTTTTTTTTTATGTTTAGTCAACAATATATATTTTCCGTAATATGTTGCTCTTTATAAGTCCAAATCAGAAGACGCAAGATTTAATTTGATTCAAAAAACCATTCATTACTTTGAAAAAAATAATCAAGATTTTGAGATATCTATCATAAATTTCTTTTTTCAATATTTTTGAGAAAAAAAATAATTTTGAAAAAATATAAATACCTTTAGGACGTGTTGATATGGCGTTTTGAGATTGCATAAGTAGTTTTACAAAAAAAAATTTACGGTGATGTAATTCGATGTCAAATGTTCCCAAAAAAAAAACGCGTTTTTGACCTATTAATATTCAATTATTTCAAAAACGTGACGTGCCAGTGAAATTTGGACTTCAGATTCGGACTTAGCACACAAAATTCCTCTCGAAAAGTAGGGTTTGGTTCTTGCTCTATATCCGTTGCCGACCAGTGTAATCTTAATGATCATAAACGGCAATGCTATTTTTTATCTTGTTATGTTTGTTTTTTTTGTTCTTACTCACATTGTTGTTGGATACTGAAAAAGATTTAACAATATCCCTGTTGCAAAATGTACCTACATTTAAAAACACTATTTTTTTACTATGAAAGACAATAAAAAAAAAATTACCAAAAATCAAAATACAAAATATTTAAAATATTATCAACTCCAGTAAGTTGAGAAATATTTCAAGCAATCGCTCAAGGGAATTGAAAATAGGGCTGTCACTTTAGTAAAGAAAAATCTTATCTTGAGGAAATTGTTTTCTCAAACTTGAAAATTTGACTGATTTGAATTAACTGTCATCAAAAAAACATTTTTTTTTAATAATTCGCACTCGTTCATATCGTATTTGTATTCGTCCAACATACTCGTCGAATTCGTAGTCTCACTCGTACAACTCAAACAAATATTCGCGATTTGTATTATAAAATTAGTACAAATTTTAACGCTTAGGTAATTCATATTTTTAAATCAAGTTATTTCAATAAATTGTTTTCGAGTGCCATTTTCGATTGTTTTCACTAAAGGATTCACTCATTCCGAAATTGAATGGAACAGGGGCCTATTTCTCGTCGAGCTACATTTACCACATCAACGACTTTAAACTTCAATATCACCGTATCATCGGACCTCACGGATAAAATTTTAGTATTTTTTAATTATTCCGACCACGAACAATAGATATTTCCAAATATTAAATGGAGCTTTACCTTGGTTTTTAGGGTCATCGATGTAGTAAATGTAGCTGATGTAGTTGATGTATCTTGCCGAGAAACAGCCCACAGGTCAAATTGCTTCCACCTAGTGATGTGCCTCGGGTATATACCAATCGGGTGGGTATTTATAAATGGGTATTTACCGGGTTTATACCGGGTAAATACCCAAACGGCGGGTATATACCCAAAAGGAGGGTATTTACGATTTACAGATGAAAATGAAACATCCCTCTAGGGGGAGGAGTGATGTCAAGAAATATTTTTTGCATAAAGTCCATTACATCATTACATGCCCTTTATAACGTTTTCAATCAATACTTGTATTTTTAATAAGCTTTTATTAGCTTCACTTGTAACAAACAAACTAACTAGCAATGTAATAAAATCGAAGAAGTTAATTTTGACCGACTTCCGATTATCGTATCAAGCTGAAACTTTGTACACATATGTAGTTCAAACGTCAACACAATATTTTGGTGGTCAGGGGAGGGGCGTGAAGCTTAGAAACATTGAAACATTGAAACATTCCAAATCAATTAAATGGAAAAAAATCATGGAGGCTTATACAACATATACAACCTATGTAAGTCGAATTTTGCTTACCTTCAATAATGATAAAAATAAAAAGTAAAATATATAGTATAATATATATTTTTAAAAACAACGCTTTTATCACGCATTAAAAACTATAAAATAATTTTGTTAGTTCATGTCAAATGGTTAGTCTTAAAAAAGTAAAGCGCGCTTTGTTCAAACTTATTAATGAAACTACACACAACCAAAATGCACTCTATGCTTTTTGATCTAACCATTTGATATAAGTTAGTCCCTGATTCCATAAATTGCAAAAAAAAATATTTTTTTTTTAAAACCCACTAAATTTTTGAGGGAAACTTATTGAAGATTTCAAAACACTCCTTTTCTTGTGCCATCAGCGGATGCTGATTTATTGATCTAAATCAAAAAGATCCTTTCCCGTTTTAAATTCGATATCTCAGCGTCGAAATCAAACTTTAAAAAAGAAAATTTAAGCTGGATAAACAAGTTATCGGATCCATATGTGGTTAAGCTGGAAAGATTTTTTCCAAGTTTTTAGACAAAAACAAAAAAAACGGAAAAATTTCCAATTTTTTTTTTTTTTTTATTTAATAGGATTGAGTCGAACATCTAGCTTGAAAAAAAAATTCATTATGATTTCTCAAAACTAGAAAGTTTGAGCTTTATCTTGTTTAAAATTTTGGAATTTTTCTTTTGATCCGTTAATGTTTTCCTTATTTATTTTTCTTTAATTAAATAAAACTTTTTTTTAAATAGAGCCGTTTCCAAGCCGTTTCAATTTAAGCGGATTTTACTTAAATTACTTTTTTCTTGCTCATAACTCTGAAAATATTATTTAAAACTATACATCCGTTTTTGAAAAACAAATACTAATAAACGTGGGTGAACAAAAAAATTAATTGTTTATTCCTCCAAAATTTAACACAACAAAATAGCCTCAATCAAGAAGGCCGAACAAGTGTGCCCTGTCATGTTTATATAATATAAGGAGCCTATTTCAGAGCTTAATACATTGTTTACATCAGCTACATCAATGACTTTAAACATTAATTGCGGAGGCCTGTTGGACTTCACGAAGCATTTTTTGAACATTTACACTATTTAAACCATAAGAAATATTTCCCGAATTTCAATCGGACTCAACTATTTGCTTTTGAGGTTGCTGATGTAGCTGATGTAGCTGATGTAGCTGATGTAGCTGATGTAGTTGATGTAGTAGCTCTGAAACAGGGCCCTGATGACAAACAATCGAATTTGTAGCGATTATAAATAAATACCCGTATTTACCCTCGTTTTGGTAAATACCTGGTATATACCCAGGGTATAAACCCACAAATGGTATATACCGGGTATTTGCCCATCTCTACTTCCACCCAATTCTAATTTTTTTTTTTTTTTTTGTTTTTTGTGTTAGTTTTTCCGTGACATTTCAAATTAATGTCAAATATTTGTATATTGGAGTTGAAAAATTATTAATAGGTATCCATTATAAGTATTCATATTTATTTCGTTATTAATTTTTATTTCAGAAAACAAAAACTTTTAAATGAAAAAAAAAAAATACAGATTGAGTGTTTTTTTTTCATGGAAGTCCAATTGAAAACGACATAAATGTTAATAGATTTCAAACTGAAAACCTCAGGAAAACAAAGTTATGAAAAATAAAATTCACATGTACCTGCTCTTATGGTAAAAGTTACTCTAATATTAAAGCTTTTATTGAAAAAAATTATTGAAAGTTTCATATTTTTGAGGAATTTCACAAGCAGTGAAAATAAAAATAAAATCTGTTTTTATAACTGACTGAACACCGTTTAAATAATCTTTTATGCAAAACCAAGTAGGTATGCCATTTGATAACTTGTATAAAAAAGATTCGAAAATCGTTAGAGGCGTTTTAAGAAAAAAATAATTTTTTTTAATATAAAAATTTTCTAACATTTTTCAAAAATAAAAGTTGTAATGCCATTTTGAAGTTATAATTAATTTACATATAAAAAGGAAATTTCAAAATTTTAAAAATCCAATAAAGTTTTTTTGATAGTTTTATAAAATTCTAATATTACCTTTACCTAAACGCTTTCGAATAAATATTGATGTCAAAATCGGGTTAGTCTTGTACCTACGAGATATTCAGAAATCAAAAAAACACCGTTCTATGGCAGGTACCGTTCATAACGATAAAAAAAATATTTTTTTTTATTTCAAAAGTTGGCTCTTATCTTATACTAAACACAAAAATTTTTATTAAAATCATTAAGGTCGTTTTTGAAAAAAAAAAATTAACTTTTCTATTTACGGTTAGTTTTGGTCATAAAAAAAAATTTCAATTTCGCATCTAGGGAATCACCCAAAACTGCTAGCTACCAAGTTTGAAGAAAATCACTTCACTCGCTAGGCTGTATACTGCATTTATAGACAGAATTGCCGGACCTACTTTTTTGGCATCCTCCATCATCGTAATGTCATGTAAAATTGTTATCTCAAATTTGATTTTTTTTTTACGAATCCTAAACTTGCCCTATAGTATTGCAAGTCAAAAACACATCAAATTCCATAAATACAAAAAAAAATGGGTTTTTGCATTAAAAAATACGATATATTAAGTACGATAGTTACATCCTTGCGCAAAAAGAGAACACAGTTTTAAGTTCCACAAACATAACATATAGAAAGCTTCAAAATAAAGAGGGTCTAAACCTTGAACAAGACTGGACAAATGCACTGTTGGTCATAAACAATACAAAGTTTTTTACTAATTTAGGCCTTTTTGCCCTGTCACTTTGTCGCTTTGTAATTACTTAGGAGCACAAAATCTTTTTTTCTGTCACGGTAGGGATAAAAATGAAGTGATTTTGTGGCGGGTATTTCTATTTATCTATTTATTTTCATTTCATTCAATAAGCTTGTTGTTACTAATCTTTGAATTCAGCTCTTGTTAACAACGTATAGGTATATTGAAATACTTCACCTGTGAAGACACACAGAAAAAGATTTATCTATCGAATACTTGGAAATTTAAATCCAAACATCACAACAAGATGTACGTATTTTTTTTTTTTTTCTGTACTAAGTGCTAATTTGTCATTTAAAAGTCATTGCATTTGACAAATATACTTAAGAGTACAATCTATACCAACCTGTGCACATCCTATACACTCATATACCCACACTTGATTGCTTCCATCGTGCAGTGATACTTCAATTTCAATTGCTTGCTATTGACAGGTGCTGTTTCTGATGAATCTCCTCTTCAAGGCCATCAGCAACACCAAACATATACATACCCTACCCATATACCAATTCCAATAATCTCTAACTTAAATACCAAAGCATGCTTTTCAGTCAGTCTGTCATGAACCTAAGAAACTCCCATTGGTCACGAAATCACAAACAGAAAATATATACAGAACAATTCTCCTCTTCCAATTTACTACTGCTGCGACACGAACTGGAGAAAGTAAGAAGGACTTTAATTACGATCAAAAGTATACTTGACACGTATTATATCCTTTATTGACAGATGGAATTATTTCAAAAAATCGGTAAAAGGGTTTTTGTTCCTTTTTTTTCCATCAAAAAAAAGTAAAACAGAGGAAAGAAACAAAAGGAGCTATCTTTTCCTCTTCAATATGGACGAGTATATACACTTAAAGATTAATTCCCATCAATTTATCACTCGACAAAACCACTCCCAAATAATAAAGCTATAATGTCCTTTGGATGTGTAATTAAAAAATCGATGAAACTTTAACGGTTACTCTTTATTTTTGTTATTTTATTTATTTTACACAAAATCAAAATGAGACACAGACAGAAATGAGAAAGAGAGTGAGAAGAAGAAGAACAGTAAATTTGGGTTAAATTTATACCAACGTGATATTGCTTCAATCATCCATTATAGTTAAACACCGACCTTCAAGATTGTTTTGTTGTATTATAGGCATACTCAACTCATCATGGAAGGATTCCTTTCTTGTTATATTATTGTTCCTATCCGCATAAAATTGCCTCAAACATAAATCTGAAAAACGATTTTTAGGAAGGCTTATTAACATTGTATGGTTTGGTTAGTGTATTGGCAGCACACAGCAACAGCATGAAAATAACCATATTTTCACAGTAGGATTCTGAAGGACTTTTGGAGAGGATAGCGCAAAACTTTTATTCGTTTTTGGTTTCTCCGAATAAGAAAGTATATATACAAAACACCGTACTTATGCGGTTAATGGGGCGAGATTGTAATTAATGTTCACAGAGATTTTCGGTGAAATTAAGAAGAAAGAAAAAAAAATTACAACGAAAACAGAGAACCATTACCAAAATAAACTGACACGTGGAAGAAAAATTGATCGCAGGATCAAATTGGCACTTTTGTAATATCATTTGTTATTCGACGATGGAAATAAATCTTAAAGTATAAAACATTTGACTTCTTTTTTTTTTTATTTAGCTTAGGGATAGTTTGAGTTGTGGGTTATCTAATGAAAAAAAAAAAAAAAACTATGGTTTAAGGATTTGCAGGTTGAACATTTTAACATTTAAAATGGGTTCAACTCTAAATTAAAAATTACTAACACCCGATTTTTTTTTTTTTAATTGTATTATTGGTCAATAAAAATTCTTTTCTTGCGCAGTTGGAAAAAACTGTTTTAATTTATACCAAAAACTGAAGTGAGAAGAGATTTTTTTTCAAGCCAGTGCAGTCGGTAGTTAATTCTTCTGAATAACAGTCAATCAGTTGAAAACAACATTTTTGTAATTTTTAAGGGTTACGTCGCAATTTTCACTTTCACCAGATCGCTGGTTTCGAAAAAGTTGTCATTCAATATCAAAAAAGTCTTGCAAATGATCACTTTTATGGGAAAAATTTGATTTTTACTTGCTTTAAAAAAAATTATTTTTTTTTGTCAATAGTTAGCTGCATCGAAAATATTGTTGGAAATGATGAAAAAAAAATCTTGTAAAAGTTACAGCCCTTAAATATTAATATTAAGTACTGCCGCATCGCAAGTTTCTATTTCCCATATGATTTACTTGGGAAAGATTGTGTTTTGAGTTTGGAATTTTATAACTTTTAAATGGTTTATCAAAAAGGCTAAATTTAATCATTTTCTTGTAGAAAATTGAACGCTCTACAAAAAATTAAAAATTAATTAAAATTAATTTTTGCAAAATTTTTCGAATTTTTTGTATTTTATGTTTTTTTTTTTGGATTCACAAAGTTTTTTGGAATTCTGAAAGTTTTTTTTTATATTTCAATTACCCATACAGAGTTGTAAAAATATCAATTAAAAAAAAAAATGCATTTTAAATTTGCACTAAAAAATATTTTTGCAAATAAAAAAAATTGCATTAAAAAAAAATTTTTTATTGCAAATAAAAATAAATTTTTTTTTACAAATAAAAATAGGTATTTTGCATAAAAAAAATTATTGCAAATAAAAAAATTTCTGCATTAAAAAAAAAAATCAATGTAAAATGTGTGCATTCAATATTTTTTTTTTAATATTCGTCGAATTTCTTACAATTTTGGCTATTTGAAATTTCAACTAAATTATCGAACCAAATATAGTCAAAATTGTAAGAAATTGTATAAATTACTTTTTGAAATCATTTTTTGATACACATCATAACTAGTGTTCATTTTTATAAGCGTTTTCGAAGCAAAAAGTTTTTTTCAAAAATCATTTTACTTCTCAAAAAAACTGTTTCGGGCTTTTTCATAACTAAAATAAACCTATAGTAAACTTAAAAAAAAATTTTTTTTTTTAATTATTTGATTTGATTGATTTTTTTAAATTATTTTTTTTTTTAATATAAAAACATTGTTGAAAAAAACGACTTAGACAATTTTTAGTTGTTTTTTTCTTTTCTAGATTATCATCTGAAAGAAATCGGGTATACTTATAAAAAGTTCTTAAAAGTTACATTTGTCTTTCTCTGAAAAACGAATGTAAGGCGTTTTGTTTGTTGAAGTTTTAAGTAAAATTACTTTTGAATTTATAAATTAAAAAATTATTTTAAATCGAAGAAAATTAAATAAAAAAAGAATCTAAACAATTATTTTGAGATTTTAAAGCAAATACGTGCGACTCAGTCGACCTTTTTAGTATACAATAATAATAGATACTTATGAGGTATATGAAAATTTCCAGTGACTTGACAACTTAACCTTGTATGATATGATATTTCCAACTAAATATCAAATCTATCAAAAAAAAGGGGTTAGACATATAAAATGCCATAAGCCCTACCTAACTAAAACGAAATTGACTTGACGAAAAAAAAAAAAGAAAAAAAACTAAATAATTCATATCGGTTTTTCTAACCACAATAGAATCATTTTTTTCTCCGTTTCATTGGGTAAATTCAATGATATTTTTATACCAACATGACTTTCGCATTTCCCGCCCCATTTATGTGTGTATGTGGGTTTGTTAGTTGGTTTCTTATTTTTTTTTATTGTGTGTGAATTTTTATTTTTCACTCACGAAAAAAATATTTTCCTTATACGAACCTAACAAATATTTGCTTTGGCCTGACATTTCCAAAAAAAAAACTCCTTTTAACTTTTTGTTGCTGTCGGTTTTACAACTTGAGAGCGTCTTTTTTATATAGCCCGTGTGTGTTCAAATGGATGCCTCTATCCTAGCAAAGGGGTTTGTTTTAGATTCTCCTTCTTTTTATACCTCACGTGAATCTGTAAATTTAATTCCATAGAGAGGAAGGTCTGTCCATAACTATTCCCGCAGAGCTGGTTTGAAATAAAACAGAAGAAAAAAACAAAAACAAATATTCCCAATTGTCCCTCGGCTATCCGCATCATAAAAGCCAAACCATTCGAATTGGTTGTAAAAAAAATATCCTAAAAATACTTGCAGTGTTTTCATGGGATCCTTTAGGGAGTATGAATTGGTTTCAAAATATTTCTCTGAAAATAGAATACCTATTCCCAAGACTGTTAGTGCCAAATATATACCAACTAACATAAAAAGCCTTAAAGCCATTTTGAGTATAATCTAAAAATAGTTTATTACAATTCGAAAATATATATCGTTTTCCTTGTGAAAGTATGGGTAGGTGCATAGTTTTCAATTAACAAAGTAAATTCTATAGGCTCTTCATCACCCCAGCACGGTTTTACACACACTCGAGTGCGAATGCGGAAAGTTGCGACGCATTGAAGCACTTTTTTTTCCGCATTTTAGCCATAATACAATCCGGAAACGGCCAAAAGCTGTGAAGCATTGTAAAAGGTCAGCTTAGCCCGCAGTTCCCTTTAGACCATCAAGCTGTTGGCATTATTTTCATATACGATAAACGCACAACAGTGGGAGAATCCTATAAAGTTTTTGTGTTTTTTTTTTTCTTTCAACCCCTAAGGGATATCCCGTATTTGTGTTTTTTTTCTTTTTTTTTGTGTAAATTCCACTGACATTGTACTGTGATTTTATAGAATACCTCGTAATCCTTTTGATAAAAAAATAAAAAACGAAATTTATTTGATGTTGCCATATCATTGAGAATGTTAAATGTGACCCTTTTGGTATAAGAGTGGCAGTAAAATCAAACAACCGTTACTAGGAATTATATTATTTAAGATGGATTCTCATGTGTGTGTGTGTCATAAAAAAAGAGACATTAAATAATAAAACACCATCAAATTTTGAGGTGGTTTTACAGTTTTAAAAAAATTTTATATTCTTCAAAGTTGAAAATACAACGTTTTCAACTATCAAAAAGTAGAAGTATATTTAAATTGGATCAAATTGTGAATGAAATGGTAAAAAAGAAAAAACTTCAAGTGTAGTTGAAGGGTCTTCAAAAGAAATTCAGCAATTAAAAAATATATACATTATTCAAAGCTCTTACAGATTTATAATTTGGAGCAACATTTGCAGTAGGTACCTATACAAGGTTATTTTTGGTTTGATATTTTGGTCTCAAAAAAGCTCCACAGGGTAACTGAAAGGAAATGTAACAACATTTACCCACAAATATTTATGTCAATTGAGGATTTAAGGTTTGCTTTTAAAATGGCTTTCCATTTATATATTTTTTTTAAATATAAAATACATATGATATAAAGAGACTTTCAACCAAGAGTTTCACGGTTTTAAATCGTTAGTTTAACTATCAATTTTGTATATCAAATATATCAGTAATTGTTGTTCGTAGAAAAAAATTCTTTAGGATACCTTTTAATTTTTTATGAGGCAAGTTTGTAAAAACATATTTATCTAAAAAAAAAACTTTATGAGTTTTGACATCGAATTCCAAATCAGATAATAAGAACCAGGGAGAAGAGCATAAAATAGTGCAGCAAAATCTTCTCAAATCTTCTTTGAAATGCAATATCTTCGGTACAATAGCTCATACAAAATTTAAAGTTAATCTGCAGCAAAAATGTGAGTTGACAAATTGAAAATAATTTTTAAAAACATGTTTTCAAAGGGTTGGGGTCAAAATTCTGCCGGGGTCAAAATTCTTTTGTCAAAATTCTGCTTTCAAAATTCTGCTTTACAAAATTCTGCTTTCAAAATTCTGCTTTTCAAAATTCTGTTTTTCAAAATTCTGTTTTTCAAAATTCTGCTTTTCATAATTCTGTTTTTCTAAATTCTGCAAAAAATTAAAAAAGGGTTTGGAAAATGTTAAAAAGCGCGCGCAAATTTTTTTAATTTTTTGCAGAATTCTGTAAAATCATCTTCTTGAAAAATTATCTGCTTATTTGATTACTTACCTTAGTAATTTGTCATTCTTTGAATGCAAATTAATGTTTGTTTTATAAATGAATAAATTTGAAAATATTAAGAAAAGGTTTTTAATACTAAACATTTCCGAAAAAAATTCAAAATTTTTTAATTTATCAAATAAAGATGAATATTCAAAAATTTTAGTAAGAAAAGGAATATTTTGTATCAAACAACATCGGTTCCAATAAGTTAAACATAATTTTATTTGAAAGAAAGTCAGTCTATGCATTTTAAAAAATATTTGCGACACTTAAACAAAAAAATTTAGGAAAGAACCAATTTTGAATTACATTAATGAGGTGTATTTTTCTTTAGTCAGCGCATATGCTCTAAAAAAAAATACAGAATTGGCAGAATTTTTTTGTTTAAGTATAATACTGGCAGAATTTTGAAAAGCAGAATTTTAAAAAGCAGAATTTTGAAAAGCAGAATAGAAAAAATGCAGAATTTTGAAAACAGAATTTTCGTTAAAAAAACAGAATTTTGAAAAGCAGAATTTTGAAGCCAGAATTTTGACCCGATCCCGTTTTCAAATTTCAAAATTCTCCTTTTCAAAATTCTGCTTTTCATAATTCTGTTTTACAAAATTCTGCAATTTTTTGCAGAGTTCTGTAAAACCATCTCCTCGAAAATTGTTCTGCTTATTTGATAACTTATCTACTTACTTTGTCATTTTTTTATGCAATAAATTTGAAAATATTAAGAAAAGTTATTAAAAAATTTTTTTTTTAAAAATAATTGATTTATTAATTTATCAAACAAAGATGGATAATTCAAAAAAATAAACAAGAAAAGGAATATTTTGTAACATTCAACATCGTTTTTAATAAGTATATTAGTTGAAAGAAAGTCAGTCTTTGCATTTAAAAAAAAAAACCTTTGAAAAGTACTAATGTTGAATTACATTAATGAAGAGTAGTTTTCTTTAGCAAGAGCATATGCTATTAAAAAAAAAACCGGAATTGGCAGAAGTTTTTTGTTCAGATATCGGCTGGCAGAATGAGGTTGCATTGGGCCAACGGGACCGAAAATCACAATTTTTCTTTAAAACGAGATCGTTAAAAAGTCAAAACTCACAACAAGCTGTCCCGATGCACAATTGTATGCCCATGCTTAAACTGAGCAAACAAATATTTTTTTTTCTACTTTGCATTAAAAAAAAGTTAAATTATTTTTTTATAGTCATTGTTCAACGGTTATAACACTTTTTTTAGTAGTAGCATTTGTGGCAGCAATGTGAAAAACTTAAGATTTTACAGTGAAAATAATTTATTAAACTAATAGGCTTTTTTTGCACTTTGGTACCAATAACTTGCTAGTAACTCTAGATTTGATAAAAACTTTTACCATTCTGCAATCCCCTTTGGACGCGAATATTTTTAAAAAAGTTGGCCACCTACGTTCCTATGGATTTTTTTTATACCACAGGTGTTTGAAAATTTTCATAAAATATTTTTTTTTACATTTTGCATCGAAAAACTTCAAAATTTTTTTAAAGAAAAGGTGCAACAGTTATAAAAACTTTTAACTTCTTATGCAGTGAGCCAATTATTGTAGAAAATTATAAAAATAAGAAATTTCTAAAATTCATTCATTCGTGGTTGTGGTTAAAGAAAACGTAAGATGATGAAATTTAAAGTACACTGAACGAAAAAAAGCTAATATTTTCTAAACTGGTTGCGATAGAAACTTTTTCTATTCGGTTTCAGAACAGTCAAAAGTGCACCTATCAGCCATTTTAGGCTTATCCATTTTCTACCGGACACCCTGTATATTTATATCAAAATAAAAAATATGTTCAAATTGCTATCTGGTTTTAGTTTTAAGTATTTCAAAATTATAAAAGAAATTTTAAAACTGTTACGAATATTTTGTGTATTTAACCAAATTATTTAAATATAAAATAGAAATGAGTTCGCAGACCTTTTGAACGAAAATAATGCTTTTTTGGATTTTCGTATAGATTTGAGCCCAGAAAACTCGAAAATCTTATCTAAAAAAATATTTATGGATAGGTTTTCGAGAAATGATTTTTTAAAGTTTTTTGTCGCTGTTCTTCCGAATAGATACTAAGTATGCTATTCGGGCTATATCTTGAGTAAAAAATGACTAATCTGAACAGAAAAACGTCTGAAAGCTGAGTAAATAAGCAAGAATTACTAAAACAATTTTTCTGGGTCACTACAGATTTTTAAGTGCAATGTATTAAAACATTAAAAAAAAATCGATTTTTTAAAGGAAATTTTGGAAGAAAAACTTTATTGCTAAAAGAAAAAATCAAAATCTTTCGAATCAAGTTTTAAATTTCAAATGTATAGTACAGTCTCTGGCAAAGATATAAAGATCTAAAGATAAAAAAAATCTATGTATTTAGTAAAAACATCAAAACTGTAATTTTTGTCTCTTTTTTTTTTGGATAGATTTTCTTATGTTTTTTACAATATTTTAATTTTAAAAATTTTTAAAGGGATAAATATCGATAGGAAATTTAATTATCTACAAAAAATTTCTTAATAAAAATTTTCAAATTCGGCCTATTTTTCAAGTTATACACAAAAACACAAAAAGCAACAAAAAGAGTCGAAAATATTGATCGTTACAAAAATTATCATATCTTTATAACTTATCTTGTGCACTACAGATAAAAATATAAAACTATGAGGATTCGAAAGATTTAGATTATTGATTTCGGTAAGAAATTTTTTGGCAAAAATTTTATTTAAAAAATCGATTTTTAAAAAAATGTTTTGATACCTTGCACTTAATCATCTTGGGTGACCCAAAAAAGTTACTCCAATGTGCCGGTTTTTCTTTTTAGATAGATCGTTTACTACTCAAAATATACTAAGTATGCTGGAAAAAAAACGACAAAAAACTTTAAAAATTTATATCTCGAAAACGTATGCATCGTAATTTTTTTTATGTGATTTCCGAGTTCCTGAGGTCCAAGTACCTACAAAAAAAAAAAAAAATAGCGGGATTGAGTTTCCATTTTGGCCGTATACCATTGTTATAGGTACAATTTGGAGGGAAAACAATAAATTCATTTTAAAAATTTGATATACACAATTTCTTAATTTTCGATAATTTAATTATCTTTGAAAAAAAAAAAAAAAATTGATGGAGTAGGTATATTAATTTTCAATGAATCATTTAATAATATTAAAAAATCACTAACTTTAAATTCACCTTTCTCCTTTAATTTTTTTTTTTTTGTATACCAACCATTTTAAAAATAAAAATCAACCATTGTATTTTTAAATGTCCTTGAATATCCACTCACATGCTGTCATATCAAATTTCCTGGTAACTGTCCTTTCTATCTAAAATAATCGAACCTGTCTTCCATTGAATATAACCCACTTTATTTTGTATTATATTGAGATATTTTCAGATCTAATGGTTTTCGATTGAAATAAACTAATTTGTTGTTTGATGTTTCATCCCCAGACTTTTTCAATATTGAACGTTATTGGAACCTACAATAACAATACAGGGTGATTCTGTTAAGTTCCAACAAAAAACGAGTTTTTTTTTACCAAGGAAATGTGTTTTATTTTTTACCTTTAAATAATATCTTCCAATCAAAATATTGCTCATAGTTTTTCAAAATCCATTAAAAGTTCATGATTCAAAAAAAAAAAGAACTTTTATCTCTGAATTTTCCGTGATTTTTCTAAAACCGCAAAGAGAATATTTTTACTTGTTTTTTTTTTTTTTTGTTTATATTTTTGCTTTGTATCATATCGTTGTACCTATTGAATTTGATTTCGTTCAATTTTCTACCATCAAATCGATTTCCTTTTTTTCGGTATTTATATTTGTTTGGAAGTTAATCTGGTTTTATGGATCCTCTTTTCACAGACAACGTCTTCATTGACAGTGTGAGAGTTATATATTCTTTGCAAGGGGATGAAGAAAATTCTATTCAAAGGTCGTTTACCAGGGAAATGAATTGAACCGAACCAAACTGCCAAATGGCTTTGGTTATGACGTCTTTTAGCTCTAAGTTCCGATTAAGATATTTTCCACAGAATTAACCATTTTGTGTGGCTTTTATATTGTTTGAGTTTGAATTTGAGTTTATTTAAGAAGAAACAATCTTAAGAAGGATATATTCAAGATAGTAGATGGATACGAGTAGATAGATATTTTGTGGTGGTGGTGTTTTATTTTATATCCTAGAGGAGGATAACAAATTTGAAAGTTTCATAAAAAAGACATAAGGATATAGAAAAATCTTCTCCTGCTCTTTTGAAGGATGAAAATTTGATTGAGTGTTGAGTGGACAAATAAATTTATTATGTGAACCGAAAACACATTGTAATCTGATAAGGCTAATTTGTGTTTATTTAAAAAAAAAAATTTAAGGTTTATGTTTATTTATAGGGTCAAGAAAATGTATGAAGAAAATAAATTTGAATTTATTGACACATTTTATTTATTTAAACAAAATGATATTGTTTGGTGAAAATATGCAGAAATGAAACATAATATGCAGTTGCTTTTCTGATATCACTATGGATGGTTCATATTAAAATTTTTTTTTTAATTCACTCAGATTGTTTATTTTTTTTAAATTACTTTCAGTAGTCTTTTTTATGAAAAAAAATATTTTTTTCAAGAAAATAAACTGGGCTTTAATAATATGTGCAAAAAATTAATACTCATTTACGTGTTTTTTTGACTAAAATGATATGAAAGTGTAAGAAACAAATTCAAACAACAATTCGAAGAAAATTGTGTTTGATGCAAAATAGCGGAAAAACGGTTGTCCGCAGAAAAAATGTTTTGGAACAAACTTAAACTGTAAGGAATTCTTGATTGGTTGTAAAAAAAATCTTTCAAAACAGACGTATTTTGGCAAAGATAAAGCCATTTAAGGGAATGGAGAGCAAAAATCATAAAAACCGTCATAACTCGAAAACGGGAACGAAAACGAGAAAATTACCTCTTAAGTTTTTCGACTTAAAATTACCTCAGGAATCCATGGTTTTCGTTTGGGGCGGTGACTGTGGGACACCCTGTATTCAAAAATACTATACCTAATGAAAAATTCAACACATTTTTTGAAACTTTCCAAAAAAAAAAAACAATTTATTGAAATAAGTTGATTTTTTAAGAAAAACGATATTCAAGTGAGCTTTTTAACCCTTTCGGACCCAGCGTTACTCTCATGTAACATATTTTTAAAAATTCGTAAAAAATATTCCATTAAATATTTTTTTAGGTTTCGATGGCTTAATTGAAATATAATAATGCCTTGTTACTGTATTATTACAAAAAGTTAGTCAAATATCATACCTTTAATTTTTGTTTATCGAAAAAGGGACTGAAATTCACAAACACGGTTGCCGTTTTGGTAGAATGAATCCTTCCAAATTTGGTAGGTTTTTTTGGCTTTGGTAGGTTGGTAGGTTTAAAATCCATTTGGTAGGTTTTTTTAAGTCACCTTAAAATACTTACTATTTTAAAGTTTTTAGAATGACTATTAAACGCTTTAATCTGAAGTCAGTCAATTACATTTATTTAATTTCATTCTTATAGATTACAAAATCGCTTTCTAAAAGTTGCAATTTCAATGCATTAGTAAGAAAAAATAATGTAGCTTCAAAACTTCAATTATAAGTTCATCCAAATAACGTCAGAAATTGACCAAAATTTGCATTTCTAACTGATGAACCTTTGTGGTACCAAAACTCATTTTGGAGGAGAGGTCACAACAACTTTTAATTTCATTCAATCACTCCGCTTTAAAAAAACTTCAGAACTTCAGATCTTTGAAATACCAATTTTAAGTTTTGAAATGACAAAAGCAACGAAATTTTCTGAAGACCATCAGAAAATCTTCGTAATGTTTTTTTTTATCAAAAACTAGAAATTAACCATTTTTTCTTCGTTTTGCTTCATTTTTATTCTCTGGAATAAAAAAAAATTTTTTTCTTCATTTTGCTTCATTTTTATTCTTTGCAATTCTAGCAAAAAGTGGCCTTCATAGCTGTAATGTACATACTTTAAATGTAGGTACCATTTTTGAATTTTGAATCATTTTATCAGTTGAAAACAAAAATTCGAGATTTGGTATGTTTTTGTATAATTTGGTAGGATTTTTGGGGAATTTTGGTAGGAATTTTTTTTTCTCCATTGGCAACCGTGCTGGTAAACATGAGGGACATACGTGTGATAGTGGAAGTTCTAACAAATTTTCAATTTTTTTAAATTGTAACTTTTTTTTCTCTTATTGATTACTGGACCTACTGAGACTAAAATTTAAATTGTAAAAAATTAAAAAAGCCTTAGCCCCAAAAAAAAAAATAACATTTTGTATTTCAAAAAATTTGGGTGTTTTTCGTCGTTCGTTTCAACCACGTTTAGGAGATATTTAAAAAACAAAATTTGTACTTAAAAATTCAAAGACCCTAGAATCCCCTTCAAATTTCTGTCGTTTGTTCTCCTCGAGTTCTATTTGAAGATATTAAAAAAAAGATAAATTTTGTACTGAAAAATCGCAACAAAAGTTTCGCATACACCACAGTGTATCTAATGAAAATTTCAAAATCAACAAAAATTACTTTTTTTTTTCAAAAATTTTTAGTACAAATTTTGTTTTTCAAATATATCCTAAACGTAGAATTGACAAACGATGATTTTTGTAATTTTCAGTAGGTACACTTTGGTGCAAGGGTAATTTTTTCGGGAATTTTGAAAAATATTTTTTGGAATATCTCCTTAACTTAGGGTGGACAAACGATGATTTTTTGGTTCGTATCCCTTTCTCAAATGAAGATTTTAGGGGAATTTCAGTTTTTCAGTTCCAAATTTGTTTTTTGAATATCTTCCAAACCTAGAGTTGAAAAACGATTTGGTAATTATATAGAACTCGAGGTGAACAAACGATTGCAGTTGATTTTATACGTCTATCTCAAAATTTGGCGTTTAAGACGATTTTTCATTTTTCAAACTTCCTATAAAAAAAAAATCTCAAAAATTTTTTTGAAGGTTAGACAAATTAAAATTTTTGGTCGACAAACGAATAAAACAAGTATGGTTCAAAAACATTGAGGTCACCTCACAGTTCTGGCTTCACGGAGCTTGTCACTGGTTGGTTTAATAAATCTATTCTTATTAAGTTAGTAGGTTGTTGACACGAAAAATATATTGAGATCATTCAATCCGTTAAAAAAAAAATAAATTTAGAAATAACGTTACAAACATTAAAAATATATTTAAAATTTTAAACTGGTTTCAACGTGATTTGATTTTAACTGAGATGTCGACTTTTCAATTCATTTAAACTAATCAAAACTAGAAAAAATGTTAAAAAAATCTTTAACATCGGAACTATGAGTTAAAGCAACAATTTCATTTCCTAGAAAACTGAACAATAAAAAATAGTTAGCAATTCGAAAAAATGCAATAAAAAAACATACAAACAATAATCACTCTATGAAAAAAAAACTAAAAAACAATCCAAAAATCAATTACTGTGACATTAAAAACTAACAATAAGACCATGCAAAAAAAATTGATGAATGAAAATTAAAAACAAAAAAATTTGATTATACAATTTTTTTTTTAGAAAACACTTACAAATAAAAACCAATCAGCTATAGAAGAAGAGGCTGTGCGTGTCCTTCCAGAAACATTGTTGCTTACTACATAGACGGGCATTTTTATGCCATTTAAAACATAAACACATACACCAACCAAAAATTATATATATAAATATTTTTTTTGTTATTAAATGAGGTGCAAATTCACCTTTTAGCCCTTGTGGGATTAACACATTGGTTTTTTTTTTTTAAATATATTTTTGCACTTTTTTGATTAAATTAAATTTTTCTTATTTAAAAGTTAAAAAAAAGATTTATGTTTTACAGGAATAAATAAATTGAATACATTTTTGTCATTTTTTGTGTTTTTTTTTTTTTTTTATTTTCTGAAATTATTATGAATTATTTTTTTAAAATTAAATTTTGACGGCACACGAGACACACGAGAAAACGCTGTTAATAAAAAAAATATATAAAATTAAGAGAAAAAATGTGTTTGTTGTGTTTTATGTTTGTTTTAGATTTTTTATTTTTTTTTTTATTTTATAGATCGAAGAATATTTACCTGCTTTCGTTAAGTTTTACTTTTTATTTTATTATTTTTGCTTTTGAATGATTTTTTATGACGTAATGTTACGTTTTATTTATTTATATAGAATTTCTTATGTTTTATTATACCACTTAATACAATTTTTTAATTTTAATTTTAGTTTAATAATATTTTATTAATTGACACGTTTTTAAAGCTTCACCAAAATATTTACTTCCAGTTGTATATTATGTACACAAATTAATTTTTTTTTTTTTTTACATTTTAATATAAATACAATATACAAAATATAAATATTTTAATATATTTTATAAATATATTCATGTATGTATATTGGCCAGTAGTGGTTTAATTTAATTTTTATTTTTCTCAAAATAAACCATTAATTTTGCAAAAAATAATCAAAAATAGTGTTTGCTATCCGGAAAATGTCCGTTTGGTCCGCTGTAATTCCGTTTTGTTTGGTTGATTCAATCCATGAAGTTAACAAAAATGGTTGTTTGGTATTTATTTTTTTTTTTTTTACTTATTTTTTAAATTAGTTTGTAGAAAATATTTTTTGTTATTTCGTTTAATTATGGTAAAATATAATTTTTTATTTGAATTTTGTTTGTATAACTTGTAGAAAATTCATAAGATTTTGTGTAAAAATTGGTTATGTAGTAATTTTGGTTTTTTTTTTTCTTATGGTCCTGGAAAAAAAAGGATAAACAATATTGTGTAAGGATTTGCAATTATTTTTATTTATAAAGCTGACTTTGAATCGAATTCAGTTTTATTTTTCACAAAACCAACATTATTTAAAAGTTGTTTAAATTCCCTATTTCCGAGAAGTTAAAGCCTTCCTTTGCAAGAAGTTATCTTTTGTCTTATCTTTTTATGTTATAATCAAGTAAAAACAGCTTTATTTGAGAATCTGAACTTTTTTTTTTACAATTTGTTTAAAATTTTCCACTTTATGTGAGTGTTTTTGGTTAAGCGATACAAATAACTTCCCTTCATCTGGCGATTCTTTCAGCCTCATTAGTCAACTTGATCCAACAAGAGTTTGTCTCTGAAGCATTTCAAATTGATGTTAATGGCTTCTCTCCAATTTAAAGATTCCACAAAAGATAACAAGGACTATGGTTAAATAAATTGGATATTTACGTATATACATACATCACAACGATGATGATGAGCGACTGAAAAGTTTCAGTCAACTTAATTAAAATCAATTAGGGTTCTCGTCTCACTGCGCCAGAAGGGTATAAAGTCTGCTACGTCACAATTAATTAATCGATTAGTGTATATTAGGTGGACAGCTATATGAATGATGGTGGGTTATTGGATATTATATTCAATACCAGATAATACTTTCATTCATTCAGTATAAACTATATCTATATTTATATAAATACCTGGCTAATAAATTAAAGATTGTTCGATGGCTAATGGTTTGTTTTAATTGTTAATTACTCTCAATAAATCATATCGATTAACCAATTTGAAGAAGAAATTAATACAATTATAAACATGAGATTGCCAAAAATAATTTTTGGGAAATTATAGAGTAAACTCATAAAGTTGAAAGGTGTCTTCTGGTTAGATGATTTCAACCATATGAAATTATGAAAAGCAAAAAATTGACAAAATTCTCACAAAAATTTAAATAAAGGCAAAATTACAAACAAAAATCGAAATAATTATTATAGTTAGTGAAACTTAATCAAATCAAAAAGCATTTGTTTGATTTAAATGAAAGAGTATTGTTTTTTTTCTTTTTTTCAACTACTGGATTTGCCTACAAAAAAGTTCCAAGAAAACAAAATAATTCATATTCTCTGTCCAACAGCATTTTAATATTCTTTAACATTTTAAACGCTTTAGACGCACTATCACCTTCTTTGTAGACTGTACTCTACTTCAAATATATTACATGTACGTATACGCCATAGTGTACAATTTATTTAATGATTTTCTTTTTAAATTCTTAGGCCCTGTGTGAATTGGGTTAAATATTAAACCTCTGTTAAATTTTAGACACTAATGAGGTAAGAAAAATTTCATCTGCCAAAAATGTAATGAGCTCTGGCACCTGGTTAAATTTTTATCTTCAGAGATAAAATTTTTCACAGAAGGATTAGCAAATATATTTAATAAATAATCAAAAAACTGAAAATAAAGAATGAAATTTGAAAATGATATAATTGATGTATTTCACTTTGGAAATTGGAAATAAATAAGAATCAAAAATAAAATTCACAGAACAACGCGTGTTGGAAGTTTGTATATTACAAAGATTTATAAGTTTTTAACACCAGCAGGTTAAATTTTGTATAGCTTAGAAATTTTTTTATTCACCTCAATAGTTTCAAAAATTGTACAGATGTTAAATATTTAACCCAATTCATACACGACCTTTTTTTAATATATTTTTTAGTGTATCTTAAAAAACAGGCTTTATATGCATCAAACTTCAGTGTTATTATGACAAAAAAACAAAATATATACAAAAATGACATGTTTCGAACCGATTAGAATACTTTGTTGTATGGTCAAAGTTGAAAGAGGATAAGGTTGACGTATAATGACGAATATCGTGGGTGATTTAAGACAGTCGTATGGTTGGTATTTTTTCTGAAGCCACTTTATTGTAAAGAAGTAATAAGTACAAAAGTATTATGACAAACGTTCTTTTTTCAATTTTGTAAGATTTCAGAAAATCGTCAGAAAATCATACGGGGAGAAAGCTTGTACTCAGTAATGTACTCCAACCAAATAAAAAAGCTTGACACATTGGTGTTCTTTGTGGGCAGCCCGTCAGATTAGTAAAAAAAAATCGATCCTCGGAAATACTCGAGCGCGTCAGATTAAGAAATGGTAGGTTAAGTACATCCAGAAAAGTGTATATTTCAATAATCTGACAATTTGAGCGTGGCATAAGAAAATGGGAAAGGCACAAAAATGTAAAAAAAATAACGTCACCTCGAAATAATCGAGCGCGATTAATTTTTTTTTATTCTGAAAGGAATTTTTTCAGGAACACGAAAAACATATAATCTGACGGTTTTCATATAGCCAAAATTATCGATAAAGCATGCACGTACAGTAAAAACAATTTTTTGGATCATGTTGGTGAGTTTTTAACGTTTTTGTCGAAATATCGTAATTTTTAATTTTTTTTGTCTAATTTACTTACACTTATTATGTGGATTGACTTAAAAAAATCTAAAGAACTCATTAAATTTGATAAAAAATAACGTGCCAAAGGGAATAAGCCCTAAAAGACGTGTTATATGGAATTCATTATCGGAAAATTTCCAGACCGGCCCAATACTCAAATTTTTGTATCGAGGAAAAACGTGACATTCTTAACTTTATAGCAAATGCCCCATCTTTAATAAATATATAAGCTCTGATCGTCTGGTCATTACGTAATGTTCTTAGATTTGGGGTATTTTTTTCTTTCGTAAAAGACCAGACGAGCAAAACTTATGACTTTAGGTACGTTTACTTTTTAATAATATAATATCACAACAAAAACATTACTGTTAAAAAAAGAGCCAAGTTCTCTTATATTGAAATTATGCTGGCACAAAAAGTACTGAGATGTAAAAGTGTACCAAGTTCTAAGGTTTGGGTTCAAATTCGTATCAATAAAATTTTGATTGTTCTCTTGACAATTTTTCTTAATTATCGATTTTTAAAGTTATTTCAAAAATTGCCAAGTAAACAATCAAAATTTTATTGATACGAATTTGAACCCAAACCTTAGAACTTGGTACACTTTTACATCTCAGTACTTTTTGTGCCAGCATAATTTCAATATAAGAGAACTTGGCTCTTTTTTTAACAGTAATGTTTTTGTTGTGATTTCACTACTTTTTGCAAGGTATGGCTGTAGAATATAAAATCTCTATATTTGATGAAAATTCAGTGAAAATGGGTGGTTGCCACGCCCCCTGCCTGAAATTCTCAAACTTTAAATTTTTTCCTTTGTGTAAACTACCAGCTCTACCATTCTACCAAATTTCAAGATTCTACGACAATCAGAAGTGCTCTATAATAATTTATGAAAACTGAGCGGAAATGGGCGGTTGCCACGCCCTCTGGCTGAAATTCTCAAGTTTTAAATTTTTTCCTTTGTATGAACTACCAGCTCTACTATTCTACCAAATTTCAAGATTCTACGACAATCAGAAGTGCTCTATAATAATTTATGAAAATTCAGCGGAAATGGGCGGTTGCCACGCCCCCTGGCTGAAATTCTCAAATTTTAAATTTTTTCCTTTGTATAAACTACCAGCTCTACCATTCTACCAAATTTCAAGATTCTACGACAATCAGAAGTGCTCTATAATAATTTATGAAAATTCAGCGGAAATGGGCGGTTGCCACGCCCCCTGGCTGAAATTCTCAAGTTTTAAATTTTTTCCTTTGTATTAACTACTAGCTCTACTATTCTACCGAATTTCAAGATTCTACGACATTCAGAAGTGCTCTATAATAATTTATGAAAATTCAGCGGAAATGGGCGGTTTCCACGCCCCCTGGCTGAAATTCTCAAGTTTTAAATTTTGTCCTTTGTATTAACTACCAGCTCTACTATTCTACCAAATTTCAAGATTCTACGATAATCAGAAGTGCTCTATAATATATGATGAAAATTCAGCGGAAATGGGCGGATGCCACGCCCCCTGAATTGAAAATCTCAAATTTTCGATTTTTTCCTTTGTATACACCACAAGTCCTATCACCGTGTAAAATTTCAAGTTTCTACGATATCGGGAAGTTCTCCATAATTTTGATGATCTGTCAGTGAGTCAGTGAGTCAGTGAGTCAGTGAGTCAGTGAGTCAGTGAGTCAGTTACGGTTTTTGCGATTTTTGAAGCCCTATATCTCAGAAACT
This sequence comes from Episyrphus balteatus, assembly GCF_945859705.1. NCBI lineage: Eukaryota > Metazoa > Arthropoda > Insecta > Diptera > Syrphidae > Episyrphus > Episyrphus balteatus. The sequence continues at coordinate 132,637,499 of NC_079134.1, read as the reverse complement.
ACTCATCGTAGGAGGCTGAAATTTTGTGAGGAGTTTGGTTTTTACGAGCTCAACAAATGTAGTGAGTGAGTGAGAATTTCTAGCATCTTTGGTGTGGAAGTTAGAGGGGGGTCGAAAATGGCCTGAGTTGTTTCCTGTAAATAAGGGTGTAGTGCCAAAGTTGCTAGAGAACTTGGCTGGGCACTACCGTGCCCCTTGATCATACGAAAGAAAGATTATCATGTAGGTATCACAACCATTTTGCTTACAGAAACACAAGATATGACGACAAAGTTGAAGAAGTGGAAACCAACCTGGAAGACGAATCCAGTGATGATGAATATTAAATTATTGATTGACATTTGTATATGTATAGTATAATATGTATATAATGTAAATTTTGTATTACATCCAGTAATAACCAGAAGAAACGAAAAATATTGTTTTATTCAAAAACTGTCTCATTATTTTTTTTAAATTGTCAGATTAGCAATACTCCTTAACATAATTGTCAGATTATCATTTAGGGTGACTCTGACATCGAGCTGGGCCTACAGTACAAAAATCTGACGCGCTCGAGTAACTTAAGTTAACAATTTTTTTAACATTTTCAAAGATGATTTATAAGTGTAGGCCACGTCCAAATCGTCAGTTATTCAAATTGAACACTATTTGGAGTTCACTGAACGTGCCTTCTCAAAATCTGACACGCTCGAATAACTTTTTTGTACATTTTTTTAGAGTGTTTCTAAGCTTTTTTTCCCACCTTAATGGAAAACTTCCATATACTTTTTTTCGTTTAAGAACCTAATCTTCGCAATCTGAAAAAATAAACTGTTTTTTTAAATATTTTTTACAAATAAAATTTTTCAAAGACCTTTCCATTAATAAAAAAGTATCATTCGACACATTAAATAAAAAAGGTTACAAGAAAGTTGGTCTCGAAATTTCATATTTCTGTCTAATAATGCCTAATGCACTGAAGCGATTGATTTCAAGCTTTGTAGTTTTTTGGACTATCATTGACGTTACTGTCATGTTTTAATGATGTTTGACTTTCTCGTAACTAACTTAGCTGTTTCAACAAAAAATTTAGTACAAAAGTATTTTAGAACCTTAATCCCTTGTAGCCCCAAGAAAAATCCCACAAAACCTGTACAAACTATATTTTTCTTCTTTTTAAGCTTATAACATTATTTTTAAATATTGCTTTATGGAAATAGTACAACATTTTTCTAATAAATTTCATCAATCGTTTTTAATTGGCAGTTAATGTTGAAAGTTCGGATTTTTTTTGAAAATAAGCTAATTTGTGAAAAAACTACGAAATTCAGAAAAAAAAATTACTGCATTAACTAACAGGGTTTTATTTTTGGATTTTAGGCAAATGCCTAAAAATAAATATTAGATAGTTTTTTCCATTTCAGTATAAAAATAAATTATTTAAACTTATTTTTTACTCCATAAATTTTGAAATAACTAAGTAAATAATGAAGATATTGAATTTTCAAAAAACATGTGTTTTACTTGGGTTACAAGTGTTAATAAAATAAAGAAAAAATTTCCAAAAAATAAACTTTCGATTTTAAAGAATATTTCTAATTTTTGTTTTTTGTTTGAATAAAAATGCATAAAAACATAGTGTTTTATTGTTTTTATTTTATGAAGGAAACAATAATACAATAATCGACTTCCATGGATCAAAACTATGGATCTAATAGTTTCTATGGCTATAACTGAACGAAATTGAAATGGGACCACATTACAGCCCCCAGCTTTCCAATACAAAAAGAATTATCAAAATTGGTTCACTCAGTTTAAAGTTATGAGGTAACAAACATAAAAAAAAAAAAAATACAGGCGGTAAAAAGAAACAAATTACCCAAAAACCCATACATTTTTTGTTACTTAAGAAAACCTGCACCAGACATATCTTAAAAAACATTGTTTTTTTTTTGCCTCAAGAGGGTAAGAATAAAAATTTATTTTTAGAGATAAAGAGAAGAGAATACGCGCTTATTGTTTTAAATGAAGCTTCTTGATTAATATGGTAACTTGTTCATTTTGCGATATAATGTTGACTCTAAAGTCTGAATTAATTCCTAAATTTTCTTATTACATTTAGAAATTATTCATTCCCAAGAAATGTTTTCTCATTATTTTTTCTCAACAAATATTTAAAACTTTGTTCTACAGACTTCGGTGTGAAATTTTAATCCCCATTTCATATAAAGTAACCAGCAATGGCAACGGGCAACGTCGAGTATAGAAAACTAAATAAAATATACACTTCATATGCGACGGACACTTAAATACCTTAAGTTTGCCTGTTACTGGCTCTTGCTTCTTGCACCTGTGCATGTTACTTCAAAAAACTTTTCCGCAATTTGTTAACTTTTGTGTGCAAATTCTCCTCGAAAACCCAATTTCATAAAATTTTCAATTGCAACACCTACAACCGCAGCATAATAATAATCTTAAAAGCTCTACTTTTGACTGCAGTTTTTTTTTGTTGTAATTTTCATCATTTTTTTGCAACAAAACAACAACAAAAAAAATATGCAGCCTCCATTTAATCTAAATCTTAAGTGGAAAATAGGGTTAAGTATTCACTTTTCTTCTTCTTATTTTGGTTTTTCCTTTCATTCTTGTGCACAATTATAATTTTGCAACACAATTGGTGCCGTTGTTGTTTGGAAGCAAAAAAAAAAAAGAAGAAAAAGATTATGCCACCTCATATTCTGCAGCATAGTCTCTCTCATCATGTTTAAGGATTATCCAACACGAACACCCGCCAACTATGATTAACTCGTCGAGTTGAGTTGAGAAAGCGGGATCTGCACAAAATAATAAAGCTATATATACCCTACATTTGAGCAAAAAGGCATCATCGCATCCAAATCATGGGAATTTCTGGAATTGTAAACAGTGTCAAGTGTATCTACTTGGAAAGAGACCCTCAGGAAAAACGAAATAACTTAGGGATGTAAATAAAACTTTTTTAATTGTGTGCGCCACTGCTGGCTGATGTCGTTGTGTTTGCAAAAGAGATATTTCTTTTTAAAATTTTGTTTTATTTGTATGAAACAAACTTATATAATGCATAAGGAAAGTAAAACTCTTGAAAGAGTATACACGACATACCTAATAATTCATACAAAAAAAAAAGAAAGGATTTTAAAAGGTTTTATTTTGAATTGTAAATTTTTACTGTCAAATATTCAGTTAATTTTATATTCAAAATTTAGGTCTTAGTTGAGTTAAAAATTCCATTTTTGAACTTAATGCAGTCTAAACAATACAGAAATTAGGGCTTTGATGAGTAAAGTACATTATCTTAAGCTTGATTTTTTTTATGTTTTGTTAATTTAAATGTGAATAGCTAATTACACGGTGCGACACTGAAAATACACCCGAGAAATAACATAGTGTAGGCTGTTCGTATGGTCGAATAATGCACAAAAATATTTTTGTTATATTTTTGGAACCCTCCATTTTTTTTTTATTTACAAAAAAACATTTTTACAGACCTTACGATGTAATCTATCAATATTTCAGTCATTTTTCTAACAACTCTCAAATATACATGCTATGCTTATTTGTGAATAAAAATGTATGTTTTTTAATTTTTTGACATTAAACGGGTAAAAAGCGATTTTTGAAAAAGTCTGAAAAAATGACTTTTTTTTACCAAGCTAAATCTCTAAAATTATAACAATTAAAAATCTGAAAATTTTTCACATGATAGCTACACTTATTAAATTTGAGTCTGTAAAGTTTTAAATTTTTTGAACGAATGGTTTGGCTGGAATTTAAAATTGATCGAACAAGGTCCAAGAAACCCCATGTTATTCCCATAAGAAACTTCAACCGCTTGGCGGCACGGGTTAGAATTAAGTTAGAGACTTGAAACTTGGGGAATATTTTTTTTAGTTTATTTCCAACCATATAAGATCCTAGGAGCATAGAAATTCTTATTATTTTAAAATAACGAACACCCTATTGTGCACTTTGCAATTCACATCATGAAAAGCCACATTTTCTATTTACAAAAAAATAGCATAGATTCTGCAGTTTTGGTCAAATTCAATAAAAAAATACGCCAATTTGTGCCCAAATGTATATTCTTTCAGAATATAACCTTACTTTATTTTTTTGTTTGTTTTATTTTGTAAAAAAAATTGGGTAAAGTTGAAAAAATTGGGGAAAAAATCACTTTTTCAAGATTTGTGGGATAAAAACCTACACTTAATTTGTTTAAACAATAGACTTATATACATCATTCAAAAGGTCTGGAGATCCTCTTTCCAAAAACATATAACATATTGAGAGTTGTTAGAAAAATGACTGAAATATTGATAGATTACATCGTAAGGTCTGTAAAAATGGTTTTTTGTAAATAAAAAAGAAATGGAGGGTTCCAAAAATATAACAAAAATATTTGTATGCATTATTCGACCATACGAACAGCCTACACTATGTTATTTCTCGGGTGTATTTATTTTTTTTTATTTTGTAGCACAGTGTTATTATTCTAAATAAAAAAAATCATAGCAGAAAGGAAAACATATTTTATCTACATACGAAAGGAAAAACTTGGGCATATTAATATACACAAATCTTAAAAGAATTATTGTAAAGAATTTTAAGAATCTTCATTGTTTCAATGTTTCAAAAATTGTACCTACTTTCAAATCAAGAAAATGAAATGGGACATTTTTTTTTTGAGATAAAAGGAATAGGTACAATTAAACAATTAAATAGTTGAAACAAACTAATTTGTCCTGCAAGGTTTCTTAAAAATAAAAATGACATGAAACTACACTAGCCCAAAAAAAAATTGTGATTTTTTTAGTGATTTTCGATAAGCTGTATCTCAGTAAAAAAAATGATAGCATCATGACAATCAAAAAGCATGCGAAAGCTACATTCTTCTAGTTTTAGGATTTTATGACTAAATATTTTATTTCTAACGGTAAAATAGGTTAATCGTTAGAACTGTTCAAAAACCACCTTTTTCAATTTTTTTTTTTTTGTTTTTACTTTTCTCATAAAAAAGTGGTAAAATTTTTTTGTGATAAAATGATATTAATTTTTAAAAAGGCTATTTATTTGGCTTCACGATTATTTTTGTTTCAAAATTCTACGATTTTTTTTTAGACTACAATATCAGTCCTCGAACCAAAAGCCATACTTTTGACTTTGACTATCAATATCTCAACAACGGATCACTCCACAGAAAATTTAAGGATACATTTAAAAATGTCATTTAATTCTCTACAAAGAAATTAAGTTTGCTTTGTTAAAAAAAATGTTTTCGTTAATTTGATATCAATTTAGAAAAGCTATCAAAATAGGCCTTTTTACAGTTTTTTAGAAAATGTGCCGCTTTTTCTTAACTATAGGTGATAAGATTTAACTGAGGCTTAATTATTGAAGCTTAATAGAACTTAAATTAATTTTCAAAGTTTCAGACTTATTCATCAAACAGTTTTTCTGTTGTGAGGGTTTGAATTTTTGAGATAATTTAAAACACCACATACTTGCAGCTGAAAATGACTTACTTCTAATGACTTTTTTATGAGCACAATCAAATTCTTTTGAGTTTATTTGAACATTTTATTAATAAATACCTTTTAAATTTTAGATAAACCAAAGAAAAATCCAAAATTTTCAAAAAATGGAAAAATATCCAAAATCGGTATGAATTTTTTTTTTTTTTTTCAAAATTTAAATTATTTTGAAAACTTTTAATTTTCTTTGATTTATCTAAAATTTAAACGGTATTTATAAATAAAATTTTCAAATTTTATTTGGATATTCCAAATTTCCACAAACGGCTTTTACATAAAAAATCGAGTTGGACTTCAACATCTCGCATTGATGCAGAAAGCCCAAAACACTTTGTAACCAAGTTACACTCAACACTCAACTAAGCGAACGGTGACCCAAGCTAACTTTATATATAAATTATTTATCGCCCATAAAATTGCGAAAAAAGTACAACCTTCAACCTGTTCTTGAAGAGCCTCTTCATCATAAAGAAAGTGATCAAGAGGAAATCAATTAACTTCATCAACTACAAGATCTTCAGAAGAGACAAGATAGAAAACAAGGAAGATCGTCCTCCGTATTTTGATAACAAACTCTCTCTTAATATTTCCGGCTTTAAGAGCTTCTACTCACTCCGCTGCTATCACAATACAACTTGGATTGTAACAATTTTTTGCCAAAACTACAAAAAAAAGCTTGAATAAACGAATCATCTTACTAACAACCAACAGAAACTTCTTTACAGAAGTAGGTTTTTCCGTTCAGCAGTCGTATCACTATAAAGCTAGGGTCAGCTACAACAATTCATTGATCCCGTTGACAACACAGCGCTTACTACTCCTGAAGAAAACCAAAAAAGCTAGCTAGGGACAATTTAAAGAAGTTAGAAGGACCTGATAAAAGATCTCCAATAATTCTGTTCTGACAAAAGGCCAACCCCTTTGAGGATTTATCGTTCTGACAACATTTCTTTTCGGCTTCCTGAAGAAAAAAAGTTAGAGAGATTTTTTTCCTTCCCAATATTCCAAAAATATTGAAAGAACATCTACTCCGACAGCTTAAAAGTTTCTCCAGCAAAAACAACAAAGTTCTTGATAAATACAGTTTGAATTCCGAAAAAAAACCCACTTTCCGCTTTAAAACTTTGACTCTCTCATGCACAAGGATCCAAACTAAGATAGTTACTCTTTAGCATCTTAATCATTTACCAACTCTGTCCTCAGAACTTGAAACCTTCTGTTTTCCATAATGATTTTTGCTAGTCAAAGGAAATTTGATTTCCAGAGAAATTGTTCAGTTATTTTCCATTAAAAAAAAATTATTTCTTGCTAACCTTTAAACGGTTTGGTTGGAAAATGTTGCGTTTCATGTTATTTACTGCAAATCAACTCAAAAATATTTCCTATCAACTTCTGAGAAATACAAGACAACAATGGCTAAAACGTCATTCCCGGAAAACATGTCATTTTGCAGAATGGTCTGCACTATGGTCTTGACATACATAATTCTGAAAACAAATATGTAAATTCTTCTGTTTTGAGGGAATTTAAGAATTTAATCCTTGTATTTTTTTTTTTTTTTAAGTGAAAACTTCTTTAGTATCGTAGTGATTTAAAACACGATGACCAGCCACCAGTGTAGGAAGTAACCATAATCTCAGTTTGCAATTTCTACATGGTTGGCTTTGAAAAATTCTTACTTTTTTTGTAGGCATCGTAGAAATATGATTGAAGTGTCATATAAAATGTGCAATAATAAGCTTTCAAATCATATAAAATATATTTTAAGTTTTCATAAAAAAAATGGATTTAATGATGTTAGCAAAAAAATATTTTTTTTTTTGAAAATGGTTGTTTTGAATAAATTATTTTTATACTTTTTGCGCATTGCAAAAATTTAAGTATTTGCAGTTTTTTTCAAGAAAAATGATTTTTTAAGGTTTTATTTCTACCACGTGTGAATTCCACACATTATTTTTTTTTGTTCATTTTGTTTACTTGTCAATTTTGCACACAAATAAATAATGATGGTCTATAATCAATAGCCAATACCTCACTGTTTTTGAAACTTGTTTGTAAAATATCAGTTTTCCTTGTTATTACATAAAAGCTGAAATTTGAATACTACTCTAAAGAAAAAAAAAAAAAATACAAAAATTTACAAGCAGGAGGATATAGCTCAATCACACAATACAATTCGATAAATCCACCTAACATGGTGCCAATTATGCCATACCCAAACTTAGGAGACAAAAAATGTAAATTGAGTTCCGTAAAGAATACCAAACCGAACTAGAAGGATGTTATTTCCATAGTTTTGGGAATACAAAGTTCTTAGTTGGTAGTCCATACAGTATGGTTAGCAAAAAAAGGACACAACACAATACAAAATTTATAAACAGGGACAAAATATGTGAAGTATTTTAGAAGTTACGATGGAACAGCTGATAAAACCTTGATACATTCTAAATAAAAAAATACAATAAAAAAAATAAAAAATGAAATCCAGTCAAAATTTTATAAGTTTCTTCTATTAAATTTCTGAATCCTTAATTAAATTTTCACCAAACCCTACAAACGACTATAAACATTGAGATGTACTATCTGCAATGTTCTAACCGTATATTTTCTGTCTCAACCTACTGTCTATCACAACAATGTTCATCCTGAAAAAACGTCTGATGTATAGCTTAGCTAAAGAATAGAGCTGCTCCTCTACAACGAAGTACCTACCAATAAAGCTGTGTAGTGTGCGGTGCGCCAGTATGCAAATTACCTTGAATTGATCCGAAAACTTTTCAATGAGTTTTGCTTTGTCTGTCCACCAGTTTATACTTCAATTTGAGTAGGTATATGTATTAGATTTATCTTATACCTACAAATACCTACATTCCGGTGGTTTTCCATTCGTTTAAGGACTCGTTTGGTGTATTGTTATAGTGTGCCGGTGAAAATTGAATTGATTAAATTTGCTTCAGACCAGACACTGAAGCCATAAAAAGAGAGTTCAATTTTCAATCGGCTTCTTTTGATTTAAAATATTTTTGTTACTTTGATTATTTCGAAAAACAGCAAAAATGTGTTGGATTGAATGAGTTTTTCCCCCTTTTCAAAGGATTTAATAAGCACCCGATTAATTTTTAATTTTCCCATTAAAAATTTCTATAGCACAAATGACGTAATATAATAGTAAAAAAAAAAGGTAGCTATGGTTTCGTTAGAAATTCATTAATAAAAGTTTTTGAGAAATTCATTTAATGTATAATGGTTGTAAAACTGAACAGAAATTTTTCAGTTTTCAATTAAATAAAGGGTGTTGAATATTAATTTGTTTTCAACAAAATATTTCAATTTAAAAATTGTAAACATCGATTATTTAGTAATTATTTATTCATTTGGCAAAAAGGATAACAAGTTGAAAAAAGGTAAGAAATCAATAAAACAGATATTTATTTTACATCCTATTTTTACACTTAAATGAGTAATTGTAGTTTAAATAATTAATTAAAAAAAAAAAGAAGAAAGAAAAGGGTAGAATACTGCATTTATCAGCTGACTAAGACAATTTTTCGTAAAAGTGCTAAATATTCATCATTGTTTGAAAATAAAAAAACATTTATTCAAAAAAGAAATTTGATATTTAAAATACCCATATTCATTAAGAAAAATTTGATTCATAAATTTATAAGTACCTATCAAATTCTACTGCAATATCGAGCTCAAATCCTAAAAATATCAACCAATACCTATAACTTCCAATCTCTCAAGGTTACAATGAAATTCATTCTATTTATGAATTTCTATAATAATTGATATCAAGTTCAAAAATGTATAAAAATATATATAAATAACCAAACGAGATTCAAAATTATACTACACTGGTGGTCAAAATTAGCGGAACGCTGATCAAAAGTGATTTTTTTTGTGATTTTTATAATATAACTTCCACAGCAATTCCTTCACAAATTAAAATCCATAATTTTTTTCTCTTGGGAGAGAAGCCATTCAAATTTAATTTAATCTCTAATTTGAATAATTAAGGACTTGGTGATTAATACTCTAAAAAGTGTCTTTGGCATTAAAAAGAAAATTGTTTCTGCATTGAAAAAAAAAAATTCAATAAATTTTTTTTTTTTGTTTAATATCTACATTAGTTTCAAATAGTCAAAATTGTAACAAATTCAACGAATTATAAAATAAAATATTTAATACACACATTCTGCATTTTGAACTTTTTACTTCAATGCAGAAAATTTTGTATTTGCAATAAAATTTTTTAGTATAAATTTTTTTCAATAAAATTTTTTTTATTTGCAATTAAAAATTTTATTTTCAATGCAAATATTTTACAATTGCAATAACATTTTTTTAATGCAATTTTTTTTTTTTAATTCAAATATTTTTCATTTCCAATACATTTTTTTTAAAGCAAATATTGTTTTAAGTTTGGAAAAAATATTTTTTTTTTAATGCAAACTTTTTTTGTTTGCAATAAAAATGTTTGAAATGAAAACTTTTTTAGTATCGTAGAGATTTGGAACAAGATGAAACGACAGGAAAAATCAGTTGATTATAACTTTTTTGTTCTAATAGATAGATTAATGAAATGTATACTGTAGATAGGTAGTTAAATAAACTATCATTGTGCAAAATTTCATTTAATTTCATATTCAATATCCTGAGATAACTGTAAAAATATGCTCTTTTTCAAAACACGTTTTATCTTTTGATCTAGAGCACACACACATTTTATTTGACTTTAATACGCATGCTGTTAATATTATCTTGCATTTGATATATCACACTTAACGATAAGTAGGTACTCTACAAGTAACACAATCTTCACCCTCTGTAGGCACACCTCTTTTTTGGGAATTTGGTTTATACTTTTTCATGTCGCTAGAACTTTTTTCGGCCTCACTATTTTATGGAGAATCATATATGAAATCGATGTAGAATTTTCCGAGGAATTCGAATATTGTATTCACAATTCCAAAAAAATATGGTGAAACCTTATAAAGACACTTTTTTGTGACCACTTTTTATTTTTGTCCTGCCAAAATCGCACCCGTGTGCCGACAGAGGGTTAAATTGAAAAACTTGGCTTGGCTTTAAAAAAAAATCGTACTTTTTTTTTAGGTAGTCATGGTAGAAATATGAATGATACGTCATAATAAAAGGTGAAATAAGCATTCAGATGATATAAAATGTATCATTGGTTGTAATTTAAAAAAAATATATTTAATGGTGTTAGAAGAGAAAAAAGATTGATTTTTGTTTGCTTTTTTGATGAAAAGTGATTTGGTTTAAAAAATATAGCTCTTTTTGTTGATGTTGTATAGACATGGTCGTTATAAATATTTTGAGCTGAAACAATAAGCTTTCAGATGATATACAATTTATATAGGTTGTCATATAAAAACTATGGATTCAAAGGTGATAGAATAAAAAAAAGGTAGATTTTTTTTAAAAGAAAAATGATTTTTTAAGGAAAACTGACCCAACACCAGAGCTACAGAAAACGAATAATGAGATAGTTTCGGAATTGTTTAGAAATGCACTAATCGACAAGTTCCAAAGGAATATACTGAGATGTTCCGCAGCAACAGCATCAAGGTATGTACGTATATTATTTAAGAAAAATGTTTCCTTGTTTTTTTGTATCCAATATTGTCCTTGTCATCTTGTTTTTTTTTTTTTTTTGACAATATGCCTGTTAAAGTCATTTTTCATACCCTTCATTCATAAGTAGCTAAAAGTTTTTAACATTATAATCAACTCCATGTATTTATTTATCACATTGATGTCAATGAGCTGAAAATATTTATTCGAAACTTTGTCATTTCATTACACAAAACTTGAGCTAAAGGCATTCGGTTCATTTATTTCAATTAGACAAAGTTTCATTTTCTCAAAACGTGTGTTCTCTTCTCTATACTGTATACCTACATACATGATTATTAAGGGATTATTTTTGTTTTACTTAAGCTAAAAGGTTTTGCTAAAAGTTGACCATTTAAAAGGACAGTGTATTCATAGTCATGTAAGAACTTTATCTTTTGTTTTATTTGGGATACATTATTTATATAAAATTTTTCAAAAACTAATTAAAATGGCTTGAATGTGACCTTGATTATGATTTATTTTATTCAACAAATCTTAAGGATCAAGTTTTCTATTTTTTTTTATTCTATTTTGCCATCTTTTCGGTGCTTTGTTTTCCCTTTTCAAATTTTAAAACTATCAGAAGGGTGCTCATGCATCTAAATCTGATAACACAGGCATTCAAAGCTTTGTACTGTAACGTAAAAAGAGGTAAGAGATTAAGGATTTTATAAATTCTCACCTTAAAAAAAAAATACTTTCCATTTATGTTACCTAAGCTTTTTTTACCAAGAAGTCCTGTTTCAAGTTTTAAAGTTAAATCTACTAATAAATTCTAAGATAAGGTTCAAATTAAAGCCAGACATTCGGAGTGGTCTTTTCTGTTCTCTACACTCATTCTCTTCTTATGACTCTCTAGTTCAAATTCAACATGGAAAACAAAAGAGTGTATGATGTCGCAGGATATGTCTAGAATATCTGTGTAATTAGATATGATAAAGAAACTCTTTTTAGCTTTTGCATGTAAAACTTGTTTGTTCTAGGTTATGTTTATAAATTTTTTTTTCCTTTAGGTTGCTTGTGTAAGTAATGAGAAGCCATGTACGTCATTAAATACATATATTTTTACATACATGCACAAGCACATAAACAGTATCTGTGGTTAAGAAATGTTTGAAAGATGAGAAAAGTAGGTTAATAAAATTGTATATCGATTGTGTGTGATATGGTTAAAGAAAGAAAGAAAAAAAAAAACGTCCTCCAGGGAAAACTTTTGTATTAGGTTCTTGTGGGAATGCATGTATACACATTCACATGGTTTAAATTGACTTTTTCCTTTTTGATTATAATCTTAACTGAAGTTGCGTTGGAGATAATTTTCATGGGCAAAGTAATTGAAACTTAAAAAGTAATAAATACAAATGAATTTGTAAAAAGAAATCATTTTATTTTTTTGCTAAGAAATATCGAGAAAAAAGATGAAATATAAAAAAAAAAACAAATTAAGGGAGAAATCCTATAAATATAATATAAAGAAGATAAGAATCTTCTTTTCAATCAAGACACGTGTCATATGAGTTTTGATAATGAAGATGATTGCTGTGATATAAAAGCTATATGTGAAATGATATTTTTATACCTACATGACAGGCTGAGAGCAAAAGAATCATATTGAGTATTGAAAATTAATTTATCATTTCACAAGTAGGTTGTAGGTATACCTCTTCATATGAAGCAGGTTCGCAATAACTTCTGTAAATGACTTCTGAAAAAATATTTATATATCATCAAGAGTTTCATTTTTAAATTGTAGGTACCTACCTAATGAAAGTTTGATAAGTTCAAAATATTACATTTTTCTTAAAAAATAAAATTAAATAGAAAATTACATAGACGTGTAATGAATGTTTAGACTTAAGAAAAAAATTCTCAATTAGGGTAAGCTGGGGTGTATTTGACAACGGGGCACATTTGACTTTGCGTTTTTCGGTATGATCGTGCTCTTAATAAAGAAAAGTTTGGATGAAGAAAAAAGCTTAGTTAAATTTTAAAAAAGTTATGAAAAAGTTATGAAATTTCTTTAACTCTTTGCGGAATACACTTCTTTTAGTGTTATCTGCATTTCTGATCTAATTTTTGACCACTAGTACCTATGTAAGCGATTTCTAAACCTAATACAACAATTTGTTTATGGTGAATTAAATTTTTGATAGCACTATGCTTAAGGGGGGAAATCCTTCTGGAATTTTTTATTTTTGCATTATTTTTTTTTTTGCGTAATAAATTTATTTATCAACCGAAGAAACTATTTTCAGTGGTCTTAGCCTTAAATGAAGCCTCAAAAGTGCCTAGATAGTCCCGAAACCAATGCGCTCCGAACCTACCATAGTACGAAAACGAAAACTTTAAACGCAGTTTTTTCGAAACTAGTTTTTTTCCGCGCCGCACGGTTGTCCAAAATGACTTATCTCGTTGCAAAAATCATAACTTTTGAACGGATTGAGGTATCGATACAGTTTTTTTTTTAATTTGAAGGAAATTTCCAGGGCTGTTACACAAATGAATTTGGTATGCCATTTTGTAGAAATCACTAATCCACATCTAAAAACAAAATTTCAAAAAAATACAATGTCCCGTTTTCGAAAATTTTATTTTTCAATAAAAATTTAAAATTTTTTTTTTTAAATCCAAAAATTATTTTTTTTTTAATTTTATTTTTGGCTTATATTTTAGTTGTATTAGTGCTTCTTCACAAAAAGTTTCGTTGAAATCGAATAAGCCGTTTCGGAGAATATCGGATTTAAAAAAAAAAACGGTTTTATGGCAGGTACCGTTAATAATCCATTCGAGTCCATGCATTAAGCCGAATAGGGTATGTGTACCAACCAATTGTTGAGCCAAAATAAAAATATTTAGCTGCGCATGCTTGCGCACTGCCTAGATTTTGTACTTTGAAAAAAAAAAATGAAGGCAGAAGGAACAGATTTTCTTTAAAAAAAATGTTTAAATTAAAATTGGTATGCCATTTTGTAGAAATCACTAATCCACATCTAAAAACAAAATTTCAAAAAAATACAAAGTCCCGTTTCAAAATTTTTTTAAAAATCCAAAAATTATTTATATTTTTAATTTTATGTTTGGCTTATATTTGAGTTATATAAGTGCTTCTTCACAAAAAGTTTCGTTGAAATCGAATAAGCCGTTTTGGAGAATATCGGATTTTAAAAAAACCGTTCTATGGCAGGTACCGCTAATAATGATTTTCCAAAAAAAATTTTTCATTAAAAGATAGACCTTGTCTTAAAATTTACATTTAAATTTTTTAAACAAAATCGTTGGAGCCGTTTTTGAGCAATTACAACTTTACTGAAATTGGTGTTTTACAAGTACCGTTATTTTTGGTCCAAAAAAATTAATTCCAAGAACCCCTCTGGAAGGTCTCCAAAAAATGCTACGTACCAAATTTGAAGTCAATCGGTCCATCCGTTTAGGCTGTAGATCCTTATACAGACAGACAGACAGACGGACTTCCGGGACCAACTTTTTTGGCATTCTCTATCATCGTAATGTCATGGAAAAATGTTATCTCAACTTTTTTTAGATGTGGATTAGTGATTTCTACAAAATGGCATACCATTTTAATTTAAATATTTTTTTTTTAAGAAATTCTGTTTTCGGTCGATGATTCCTAAACACCCTGTAAAACAATTTTCTTGAAATTCATTTGTGTAACAGCCCTGGAAATTTCCTTCAAATTAAAAAAAAAACTGTACCGCTACCTCAATCCGTTCAAAAGTTATGATTTTTGCAACGAGATAAGTCATTTTGGACAACCGTGCGCCGTGCAATGTAACTCAAAAACTAATGAAGCTATCGACTTGAAATTTGAAGCAAATTACTCCTTAACTTATTGGCATGAACATGAATCTAAAAGTTGAATAAAATTTGTACAGTAAATATTTTTTTTAACTACTTCTTTGTAAAAAAAAACATGGTTTTTTTCGTTTTTTTGATTTCTAATTTTTATTTTTCATTTAAAAAAATTGATTTAGCTTCATGCAATGCGTACTAATATTATCTAACGGAAAAAAATTTCCTTTTTGATTTAAAATGATTTCCTGGACCTGTGCATTGCACAGCGTAAGCTAGAGGCGTCAACTTTGAAAGGCTCCAGAGCCGCCATTTTGTTATTTTTTCATTTCAAACAAATTTTTTTCAATACTTAATAATGTCAATAATATCTTGTCTATTTCCAAATTTCAATAAATGCTTCCAGTTTTTCATAAAAAAGTATTGAAAAAGGTGTCGTAAAGAGGGATTTCCCCCCTTAAAGTTTAGTAAATTAAAGCTAGCTGTGTTATGTGAAAATACATATATCTAGTATTACATATTTATTGAAAAAAAAAAAAAGAAAAACACTTATGAGGCTCCTTCGGGGCACCCTTGACTTTTGCTAAGGGGGCAGAGAGTCTTAAAAATTTAAAAATATATCTACAGCGATTAATATTGATTTTGATTTAAAATGGACGGTTTTTTAAAAAATAATTTATGTTTTTTTTTGTATTTTTTCTTTTTTTAGAAATGAATTTATTGATTTATTTTTTTCTTTATATTGTTTAGTAAATTGTTTAAACCCAAAAATTTATATGTTATTACTGTAACAGTGGGAACAATTTTTTTTTTAAATAATTTGTATTTGTTTTTGAGTTCCAGATCCCATTGAAAAACATAAAACCACAGAGCCTTATGCAGACACAGGGTTTTAGGTTTGAGGTAGCTACTGAGTTAAAAAAAACACTGCTCAAAAATAAAACGTAGGTACCTACCTACGTTTTTCAAAGAAAAAAGTTGTTTCGTCCTTGGAAAAAAACCTTACTTCTTTAGTATCGTAGTGATTTAAAACAAGATGAAATGAAAAAGCGACACGAAAAATCAATTGATCATCCCTTTTTTTGTTTTAATAGATAGATGAATGAAATTTATACAGTAGATAGGTAATTAAATAAATTATGATTGTGCAAAATTTCAATTAATTTCATATTCAAAATTCTGAGATAACGGTGAAAAGATGTTTTTTTTTTCTAAACACGTTATAACTTTTGATCTAGAACACATAACGGTACGTGATCTACAAGTTATATAATCTTTAATTGAAAACTTAAAAAAATACTTCAAAACACCTGTGAAGATATGTTGCCGATGACCAGCCAGCAGTAGAAGTACCGTAATCTCAGTTTGAAATTTCGACATGGTTGGCTTTAAAAAATTCGTACGTTTTTTGTAGGCATGGTAGAAATATGATTGAAGCGTCATATAAAAGGTGAAATAATAATGATATAAAATTTATTATAGGTTGTCTTTTAAAAAATGGATTTAATGGCGTTAGAAGAGAAAAGAGATTGATTGTTTTGCGTTTTTATGAAAACTAATTAAGTTAACAAAACTCTAGCTCTTTTTGTAGATGTTGTATAGACATGGTCGATATTAATATTTTAAGCTGAAAAAATAAGCTTTCAGATGGTATACCTAAAATTTATTGTAGGTTGTCATATTAAAAAAGTGATGGAATAAAAAAAAGTAATATTTTTTCGATTTTTTTTAAATGGTTTTTAAAGGTTTCACTTCATCCACGTGTGAATTGAACACATGATTTTTTTTTTTTTTTATGTAAACAGATTTTCTTACTACATTATTTCTTTTCGGGCCTTGATATGCATTGTGGACCCCGGGGCACTGACCCGGCCACCCCCATTGTATGCATCTGTATAGGTGCTATAGTGAAAGTTTAGGACATTGTTAAGATTCGAACGAACTGATTCGTCTTGTTTCTGAAAACATGAGAATTAAACATAATAAACATATGCGCGCAAAATTACTCTCACAATTTACATTTCTAATTTAAAACTTTTTTATTTTTAGTTATTTATTTAATATTATTAAAACTAAAATGATAATCTCTTTCTTACGAATTTTCATATAAAAAGGTACGAGTACCTAAAGATATAAACCGAATATGAAAAATATTAAAGAATTTAAATTTCTTACATTCAAAAAAACCAATTCACCTTTTGACAAATTTATTTATACCTATATACAAAAAGATACACAAAATCTCTAATAACAATTTTAAGTTCATACCCATATAAATATTTAAAACATTTTGACACACGTTACCATTTATTTAAAGGCTTTTGTGTAGGATGCGTGTTGTAATCGGATTATTTCCTAATAGTTAAACACGAGAAGATGTCGATGTTCAAATATGTACAAAAAAAAGTTTCTATTAAAGAAGAAAAGTTATTTTTAAAGAAAATCTCAGATTTCTTTTCATTTTTTTGCAAATTTAAAAAAGTTAATGAGCAACCATTGAATGGAAACAGATTTTTGCCTTAATTAAAAGAAAATAATAAAAAAAAATGATTTAAAGTTAATTGAAAAGTTATTTTTTCTTATATAATCCAATTAGGAGAGTAAAAGAAAAAATTCAAAACAATTTTAAGTTATTAAAAGTATTGGGGGAGATAATTTTGCTTTAAAAAACAAATAAAATAATTAAATGAAAAATCAATAAAAGCAAAAATCTCTTGAAAAATGTTCATTAAAATCAGTTGACTCATTATATATAATCTAAGAAGTTCTAAGAAAAGTGACAATTATACTTTAGAGCTTATATTTTTTAATGTTGTCCTAATCAGTTGGGATAGATAATCTTCTAAAATAAAATCTTTTAGTTATTAAATTATTTAAAGAATTTTTCATATTTTTGTTAAAGTATACAACGAAAAAACAAATTTATTTTTCCACAGGTGCCACTTAAAACCAAAATTATCTATCGTCTATTCAAAGTCGTAAAACCAACAAATAACTCCACATTCTGTTGGCAGTTAAACCAAAATTACACAAATAAATCAACGTTTGATGAAAAGCTTTTGAGGAATATAGTAAACCTACCTATGCCAGGTGGAATTCATTAAGTAGTAACTCCATATACATAACACATGCATACCACAGGAAGGCCATTATAGCACAACAAAGGTAATAGTAGGTAGTCTTAAAAGGTACATATATCGTATATGGAAGGTATGTCTTCTTCAACTTAAATAATTGAAAACGATTCTTCCTTCCCAAATAAATAAAGACAGAAAATTGATGAATGAGAGGCTTGTTGATTTGCACCCAAACTTGGTCTTTTGAAGGGATAAAGTAATGGAAGTTTGGTATTAAGGATTCATGATCTTTGAACTTTAACTTTTACATAAAGGTATAACATCAACAGATTTTAAGTTTAAGTTTTAAGGGTCGTTTTTAATGGGATTAATTCCAAGAAATCAGTTTGTCTCAATTATACTTTTTTTTATGTTCAACTATTGTATATTTATTTAAAATTTCAACATAATAGTAATAGTACTTTAAGAAAAACAGATTCAATATTTTCAATTTTAAATTACCCATTCCTGTCAACAATGTCAAAAGCAATAACACGTTTTTTCTTTAACGACTATAATAAGAATAAGAAACAAGCAATTTCAATGAGCTTCTTCCAAGTTGTACATTCAATTGAACGATCTGATATTATTTCAAAAATCTCCCAAGACAATAATAAAATCTAATTGAAATTGAGGGCACAGACTGTTAAATGGACAGCAAGAATGCTGTGAAGAGAGAAAATGTGACGATTAGTGATGGGACTTAAGGTGAATTTTATTCGAATTGAACGACTTGTTTTTATTTCAGTATATTTGTAAGTACTTCCTTGTTACCAGTAGTTTTTTGTAGTTTTTGAAAAATATATATGATAGTGAGCTACCTGGAGCTTCTGCATTAAAAATTCTACTAACTTGTCACCCGGTGTTTATAGGGGTCATACGTCAGAGAATTTTAAAAATATCAATTAAAAAAATTATATTTGGAAATAAAATAAAATGCACAACTGGGTCGCACGTACTTGCTCTTGTACTTACAGTATCCTTATCATAAATATTTATTGGAAATTTAAGATTTTGTTTAGTGTCGAGAAAAAAAAAATAAAAAAAAAATCAAAAGTTAAAAGTTTAAATTACAATTTTTTTTTTTTCAAAAATGTTTAAAAATTATTTTACATTTTATACTTCAAAGTGATGTCTGTAATTTTTTAAAAAAATTGACTTCTGCTTTGATGAAATATATGAACTTAAAAAATATGTCAATTTTTGAAAAACGGCAACGCCATATTTCCATTCTCCTCATTTTTTGAGAAAAACTAAAAACGCAGGTTTGTTAGAATCAATAAGTCTATTACGTATACCAAATTTAATCAAAATAGTTAGAGCCGTTTTCGAGAAAATTGCAATACCTCGAAAACGTTATATGGGAGATATGCGTTAAAAAGGAGATATTAAAAAAATAAAAAAAAAAAGGACCTAGGAAATTACCAAAAAATCATCTGTACCAAGTTTCAAGCAAATCCATCCATCCGTTTAGGCCCTAGCTCGATGTACAGATGGACGCACAGACGCACAGACGCACAGACCGACGGAAAATTTTGTATCTGCAATAAATTTTTTTTATAATACAAAAAATATATATTTTTTTGCAATACAAATTTTATTTTCAATGCAAATATTGTTCAGGTGCAATAACATTTTTGTTGTAATGCAAGTTTTTTTTCAGTTGCAATGCAATACCTAAATATATTTTTTTTTTATTTCAAACGCATTTTTTCAATTGATATTTTTACAACTCTGATTTAAATAGATAACACTAGTTTACAAAAAAATTATAACCAAGTGCCGTTATACTTTTCGTATATACTTGAGGACAGAAAACTCGAAAATCTAATCTAAAAAATACTTATGGAAAGGTTTTCGAGATGTGATTTTTCAAAGTTTTTTGTCGTTGTTTTTCCCAGCATAATTAGAGTTTGGTCTATATCTTTAGTAATAAATGATCAATCAATTTTTGACAAAAAAAAATTTCTTACTGAAAGGAAAAATCAAAATATTTCGAATCCATAAAGTTTTAAAGTTTGCACTTTCTGACAAAGATAACAAGAATTTTTTTTTAAATGTATGGATAAGTTACAAAGATATGACCATTTTTGTAACGATCAAAATTTTCGACTCTTTGTGTTCCTTTTTGAGTTTTTGTCTCTGGCCGAATTTCAAAATTTGTATTAAGAAATTTTTTGTAGGCAATTAAATTTCCTATCTAGACCAGGGTCGATAATTTTTGAAACCAAAAAAAAATCATAGTAGAATGAAACCCATTGGAAAAGGAGGTGAATATGATGAAAATTAAAGGAAAAATAAATTACGGGCGAGCCGAGTTCGGGAAGTGGGTGGGTTGAGTTTTTAATGGTAAAAAATGGTATATCTCGATTTCCGGCAAAACTACAAATCCTATAGAAAAAAGTTGTATGGCAAAGTTGTAGGTAATAAAATAAAGATTTCATGTAACATTGATTAATCTTACGTTTTTTGAGTAATTAAAGTGTAAATTTGAATAAATAGGCCAAAATTGTAAACAATGATAAAAATTTTTTTTTGAATTCAAGCTTTTTTCATTTTTTGAATTTTACTAGAACATGTTCTATAGTATACTAATGTAAAATTTTTTTTACACCATCAGAAAATAGACATTTTAACGAACAAAATGCGCACCGACTTTTTGAAAAAGCTGATATTTTGACACGTGAAATTTCGATTGAAAATTAGGGTGTTTTTTTGGTATTAAGTCAATATAAGGTGAACAAATTAATATTTTAAATCAAATAAATTACAGTGTATTTGGGACATTATAAAGTAAGTTTTCACCAAATTTCGTAGAAAAATTTTTGTTTTTGAAAAAGATAAAAATAAAAAACCAAAAACTCGGTTTTTTGAATTTTTCACATAAATTTTGAGGTTATGTGAAAAAATTAATGACACAAAAGTTGTAGATTTTTTTATTACCTACAACTTTGCCATACAACTTTTTTCTATAGGATTTGTAGTTTTGCCGGAAATCGAGATATACCATTTTTTACCATTAAAAACTCAACCCACCCACTTCCCGAACTCGGCTCGCCCGTAATTTATTTTTCCTTTCATTCTTATCATATTCCCCTCCTTTTCCAATGGGTTTCATCCTACTATGATTTTTTTGTACTTTTTAATGTTTTTGAAGGCATCGGCACTGGTCTAATCGGGATGTTTCCTTTTAAAAATTGTTTAAATTAAAATATTGCAAAAAACTGAAAAAAAAAGCTATTCAAAAAAAGGACATTTTTGATGTTTTTACTAAATAGTCTATTTTTATCCTTTGATCATTATTGATAATAAACATGTAAAGGAAAAAAGAAGTTAATTTCTCTTTCAACATAATGGTCACAAAAAGGCTAGTGGATTTTGAAAGTCCATATTTTATCCAATTTTTTTATCGTTACAAAAATGGTCATATTTTTTAAACTTACCTATCCATATATTTTGAAAAAAAAGTATCTTGTTATCTTTGTCAGAAAGTGTTCTTCACGTGCTTAATTTTAAACCATGTGGATTCGAGAGATTTTGATTTTTTCTTTCAGTGAGAAATAAAAAATCGATTTTTTAAAAAATGTTTTGATACCTACATTGCACTTAAACATCTTAATTTAATCAAAAAAGTTGTTCTAAGTATTTCTTGATTATTTATTCAGCTTTCAGGTGCTCTGTTCAGATTGATCATTTATTACTCAAGATAAAGACCAAATACTCAGAAATCTGGGAAAAACAACGACAAAAAACTATTAAAAATAATATCTCGAAAACGTATCCATCGTAATTTTTTTTTTGTAGTGATTTCCGAATTTTTGAGGTAAAAGTACGTAAAACAAAATATTGGGATTGAGTGTCCATTTTGGCTGTAAAGCAGTGTAATTAGTCAATTTTGTCATCAAACAAATAAGTATGTTGTAATTTTACCAGTTAAACTGCGCACACCCTGTTTTAAAGGGCCAAAACACTTTACTGATTCCTTTATTGAATTTTGTAATTCTGTGTTTTTTTTCCGGTTTGTTATGTGTTTTTATTTGAACATGAAAAACACAATATTTCAAACTAATTACTTTGTATTCCTTGTCCGTGATGAAAAAGGAAAGCTGTTTTTTTTTTTTTTGTTGCCATATATACGTTTTTTGAATACATTTATTACGTGACAAAATGTGAGGACCAGCGTAATCGCGTTATCCTTGTTTGGCCGCCTTAATGTATGCAATAAATGCCACTTAATTATATCTATAATGGTTAATGTTCACCAAATGAGTATGTTTAATTTAAACAAAAGACTTTAGAGCAGAGGGCATTAAGGGAGTGGATCATGACATAAATTAAAATTCATTTAATTTATTCTTGAGTGGAAAACAATTGAATTGCTAATTAACTGGCTATTTATATTTTTTTGTCAATATAAAATGGTCATTGTTTGTATTATTCAATCGAAACTTTGTTTTGTTTCAAAAATATATTTTAAAATTCACAATTTTCAAAGGACAAACTAAATTCTTAACTGTCAACAAAACAAAAGGAATGAATTTTTAAAGGGCATTCCAGAAATACCCCAAAGGCATTTAGAAAATTAGAATTTGTTCTTTAAGTCAATTGATTAAAGTCATTGCTCATTCTCAAAAAAAAAAAAAAATACAAATAAAAATCGAATTTATTCCAACCAATTATTCCCGACAAGGGTTTCCTTTTATCTTAAAATCCATACACTTTGGCGGAACTAAGACTTTGTTGTACATATTTTCTTTTACCAACAACATTCGCCACTTCTTCGTCCTTGTTTCCTCATCGAAATTCTCATCCATAATCATAATAAAAAGAACAAAAATTGTAATCTAAAATAATAAGAACAGACATTTCACTGCAAGCAATATGCTACAACAATCAATTTTTAAACACAATGCAAATTCACATTAAATGTTCGCTTAATCGGAGAGTATGGATACTCTAATCCTCCCATTTCATGTCCTGAAGGAATATTACATTTTTATTGGTAACAAAACGAGAAAAGCAAAAAAAAAGAATGTCACTGAAAAAAAATTCCTTAAATTGCTGTTTTCATTTTCAGCCAGTAGCTCATCTTTCTCTTTCTCTCTCTTTTATGAAATCCAGTCACATTTTATCCACACAAAGAAACTTTCGTTCGAAATTTTATTAAGAGATTAACTTTCCATATGAAGGTGGAGGGAAGTTTCAGAAGGGGAACGAACTACGACTACCACGAGCGACGAGTCCTTTGACATTTTCATCATCGTGATTGGGACAGTTGTAGCGCTGTGCTCCATTTCCAAAAAGACAAACTTTTTCTCAAGGGATTTTGTATCGTATCAATAAAGTGTATAGGTAGAGAAGTAAGGTGTATAATTTATATAGGTGTAAGCACTTATATTTAAGAAGATGATTATTAATTATTTTTGGAGACAAATAAAGTGAAATTGACGTTAAACAAGCTGTTAGTCTTGGTTATTTTTGTTTACCAAAAGTCCAACGAACTGAAATTACTCTCTCTTTCCCTTGGAATAATTAAAATTGTAAGTTTGTCTTAATGAAGTTATATTAAAATAGCTGACGGACAGTGACTTTCGAATATTGATTGTAGATAAGTGTTAAATTAATTGATTAAATTTAAAGCTAGGTTCTAAGTTTTTTTTTTACATTTTCGGCGAATTCAGAAAAAACAAAATGGATAAGAAATAAAAACATATCCGTTCGAAAACTACCGAAAACTATAGTTAAGCTCGGAATTAATGCTTAACGTCTTTCAAATGCCTATGAAAGAATGTTCTGTCAATCTACAAAATACATATCTTCAAAATTTAAGTTTTGATAAAACTGGTTTCAAAGTTTTGGAAGCTCATGCAAACTTACGGAAACAGGGTCATAAGATTAAAGAAAAAAATATTTTGTCGTTTTCTAGATATCTAAACAAAAATGCACTAGGTATACAACACACTGATTTTTTCGATGTTGTAGGGACACGTTTTAGGACATTTGAAAAAGACCTGTGCTAGTTGCGTATTGGGCGATAAATCATGACATTTTCAGAATTTTTCAATTTTTAAGTTTTTTTTTTTCTAATAGCCACAGTGATCCTGAACAAGTTTAATGTGACCTAAAATTACGACAAAAACTACAAATGAGGATTTGTTCCTGAAGGTTTCAGCAACAATTATCCGTTTTTACCAAAATTGGATTAGATTTTTTTCGAGATATCCTCGTAAACGTGTTTTTTTTTCGTGAAAAATTCATATCAACGCAAGATTACTTAGGTGCCAAGAATTGATAAGGATTTTTTGAAGAGGGTTCAATATCTACAATTATTTTTTTACAATGGGAAGGGGTCTATCTCAATTTAATAAAAAAAATGACTTAAAATCAAAAAGAAATTATTAGAAAACAACGGCAACACTTACAGATGTTACC
The DNA here is from genome assembly GCF_945859705.1 of Episyrphus balteatus. Lineage (NCBI taxonomy): Eukaryota > Metazoa > Arthropoda > Insecta > Diptera > Syrphidae > Episyrphus > Episyrphus balteatus. The sequence continues at coordinate 132,612,946 of NC_079134.1, read as the reverse complement.
ATTTTCAAAAACCAGAATTGTAAAATTGTTTTCGAAATAATCGATTTCAAAGTAAACATTTGGGCAAAATAAGTTTAAAAAAAAAAACACATTGAATACTATTTTTGTAAATAACAAATGCTAGTCAACATTTCTTAAAAAAAAAATGTAAAAGAAAAATGTCTCCAAATGACAAAAACAGTAGATTTTGAAAGTTCATGCTCAAGTAGCACACTGGTGTATAAATTGGTGTAAATTCATTAATTTTGGTGTAAAATTGAGAAATTTGAATAAAATGGTGTATTTATCAAAAAAGATGGTATACAAATTATACCATCAACTTTTCTGTGCAAATTTTCAACATTTCTTTTAAGATTCCGTGCAAAAAATACGCCGATATTCAATTGTTTTTATAATACATCATTATTGGTGCATAAAATTATTCGATTCTCAAATGAACCGAAACGGTATATTTTGTACACTCTCTTTGGTGTAGGAAGTACACCCTGTCTACATAAAATTCACCAGACTGCATAAGTGGGAGACGTCATATTTGTCCATGGCCGCCATTTAAATAATGAAGACAGCGATTAATTATTTTACTATAATATGACTATATCGGCCTAATTATCCCTCATTCTTACTATTTTTCGATTCGTTTTTATTATTATAAGAGAACGCTTCTAAAAAAATGCAAAAACAACAAAAAAATTATTATTTTTGAAAAACTGATTTTTAAAATCTAAAAAAAAAATCATTAATTCATTGAAATTTTTGAGGCGCTTGATTTTTAGACGGGGTAGTATCTAAAATCAGTAGATGGAATTTGTTTCGTTCTTAAATTAGGCACTCAAATTCATATTTAATCATTAGTTAATTGTATTGTGATAGAGAATAATTTATTTTCATTTATTTCATAAGAAATAGTGTATATTTTAATTCATCAAACTATTTAAGGTTAAAAAATAAACTTTGGTTCAAATTATAAATCAGAATAATTTAAATGGTGTATTTTATCCATAGATTTATTGTGTATTTTTCAATTTCAAAGGCATAATTTTTCACCAAAACGCAGTTCATTTTTTATACCACTAGCTCTATTTATACAATGTGATTCAGGAGTAATGTGCCAAAAAGCTAGAGCGTGTAGGTTAGGTCGAGATAAGAAAAAAATCGTATGGGAGGGGGGGTCTATTCCTCTCCGTTTAGCCGGGAGGGGCAATTTTCTAAAAAATTGACTTAATTTGGAAAAAAAATTATTAAAAATCAACGGTTATACCTACAACAACGTGTTATACTTTTTTGTAAAGTTAAAATCCTCTTCTTTTATTTGGTTTTTAAAAAAAGCTGGTTTTTGAAACAGTTTTTGAAAAATTAATTTTCAAAGTCAAAATTTTGAAAAAAAAAATGAAAATTCGATGCTCTCATTTGTTTTGAAGCAAAAACAGAAAACCAGATGCAAAAATGTCTTGTCGTTTTTGAGAAATAAAAATAAAACCAACACAACTTTTTTCTAAGAAAAACCCTTTTTTTTTATTTTACGTGGAAGGACTTTTGGTAAATTGATTTATAAAACTTTAACCCTGTTTTAATTATTTTTTTTTAACCCGGAAGTTTATGAGGGTACAATAAAGTTACATAGTATTAGATAAACATGGATTAGTCCTTTTTTCATTGATAAAGCCTGAAAGACCATTGACCTGTCAATTTTTTTTATGACGACCCCATGGGGTCGCTCGCTGTCCATAGTTTCTACCTGTTAGGGCAATAAGACAAACAAACCGCTGCCCATAGTTTCTACCTGTTAGGCGCTCAGTCTATAAAACCGCAATTTTTCCTTAATGAAAAACAAAAAATTTGGGACCCAAAGATAAATAAAAGCCCACACAGTTTGGTTAAGTAACTATTTCCAGTTTGAATTTTTACTCATCAACACGATGTACAGATGTTCAAAGCTATTTTATTAATAAAAAAAGATGTTAATGTTTTTAAATTTTTTTTGTAAAAACGCCATTTTTTTAATATTTTTTCAAGCTTTAGGGCCGATTTGCGGATCTTACCACCATTCACAACTTTTCCGCGCTATTACGATTTGAAATTCGAAAAAAAAAACCCAAAAACTTGGGTTGGTATTGAACTTTTATTACTCAAGATATAGCCCGAATACTAAGTGTGCTTGGAAAAATAACGAACAAGAAACTTTGAAAAATCATATCTCGAAAACCTATCCATAAACATTTTTTTAGATAAGATTTTCGAGTTTTCTGGGCTCAAATCTATACGAAAAGTATACAGGCACTCGGTGTCCAATTTTTTTAACTTTTTTTTTTTGTAAACAAGTGTAATCAATGGCCAATAGTTTCTTTGTTTTCTAATTCCTACATTAAAAGAAACCACCATTCTTTTCTATTTTGGTAATATGGCAACAAATAACCAATTTTCAATCAAATTTCTTTATTGGTTTGAGCTGCAGCTGAACTAGAGAAAATTGTTTAACGTAAAAAATGGGACCTTTTCGTATATGACTTGGATAAACAAAATCACAAGAAACCAGAATTTGGCATCTGCTGAATTGGCAAAACTGAGTTCTTTTTTATATTTAGTTTTTTTTAGCCTCAGTAAACTTTAAGTTGTTAAATCAGCGAGAAAAAAAATTTAAGATTTCAAAATTGTCTAATGTGAGTTTTTTAGTTCCATTTAGTAGGTACCTAATGTTCAATTTATTAAGTGTTTCACTTTATTTAAAATAGATAGAGTTTTCTACTGAAAAAAATAACTGCTTTTTGTTATAATTAATTTAAAATACTAATTATTTTAAAAACGAATTAAAGTTATTTATAAAGTACATTACTCTTATTTAAATGATGAATATGAATGTTCATTTAGTCTATTTTTCAATTGAAATACAGAATTCAAAATGTGTCCTAAATATCTGTATCACATAATTTATGAATATAATTTGAATTATAAATTCGCTAGAACGTATAAAAACGCAATATTACCAAATAATTTATAGGTAGTTATGTAGGATGTAAATTGATTTTCTATTAAAAATAAATCATTGCAATTCCTATGAAATATATTTTTATTTAAATATTTATATGCAAAGAAAAAAAAATGTTTTTAAAATCTCTTTTCCCATTAGGATTTATAAAGCATTCTCTGATGAAAACAAATATTTGCGGGATTCCATTTGGATTATTAAAAAAATACCTATGATTTTTTTGTTTATTTTAGAATTTAAAACAAATTAAATGGCAATTATTGATGCAAAAGTTTCGTTTTTGAATTCTGATTTCATATCACATAAATAGTCAGTGTGAAGCTTAAGAGCTAAAATGGTTTTAACTCTGTTGGTCAAAATTCTGATTGTATTGTCAGGTTTTGAATAACAAAAAATATTGTCAGAGTTTTAACAATAATCTTCTATTAATCTCCTTTATGAATAAAAAAGCATTTGGTTTTTATGGTTAAGTCAAACTTTTTAAAGTTTTTAATATAATTATATTTTTTAGCGTAAGCCAACAAAATTTACCTCCAAGTTGTGTTTGGAATGCAAATGATTTTCAATGCAAGTACAAATATTTATTAAAAATAATCTACACCCTATAGAAAAATAATTACTCATACGCCATGGGTACCTATATTCTTCGCCTTTCATCGTTGACGTAGTTTGTCGCTGTCGTCAGTGTTGGCGCCAATAAAACATTCCTATTTCCTGATAAAGCTCCTTGAATCAACAACTGGGACATCATTTCTCATTTCTATGACACAATTCAGAGTTCATAAATTGAACTGAAATGACTTTGTGCAAACAAGGCGCGTGCAACCACGCCCTCTAATTATTGGTCAAACAAACAACATAAACACTGTTTGCATTCGATTATATCACAGAACACAACCTTCTTCAGATGTGTTTGGATTTATCCTCTCGGACGAACGGAGGAGCAACGACACATAATGTGTGTGTATGGAGGAAATCCAAAAGTTTAAAGGGTCCTCTGACTTTGATCAATTGGATTGATATGTCCTTTTGTATCCTGCTCTTTGCTGGGTTATCGTGTCCTGGTCATCTGGTTTTTCGTCCTGAGGGCGTTATGCATACATTGACGTCCTGTCATTTATTTATTTCACTTTTTTTTTTTTTTGTTTGGCCACTTCTGTGTTATTTTCGACCTCGGCTGTATTTATGCTCATTCGCAGTGTTGAGCAATTTATTTCACCACGAACATAGTCCTTATGAATGGAGACACAACACACATGTGAAATATTGCAGATGAATGTGGATTGTCTGTTCATTTCCATAGATAAGGATTTTCTGAAGTTTTGTTCAATGTAGGTAGTATGTATAGTTTATACCATATGAATCAGTCATAATACACATCAGTTTTTCAAGTACACATATCTTTCCTTTGAATATATGTAAATGTATGTATTTTCGTCCTTTTTTTGTACTCGAAATACAAAACCTTTCAAATTAATGTAATACAGTCAAATAAGGAGAAAAAAGGGGTAAATCTCGGAATGAATGTTAGTAGAAATTTTTTTTGCTCAATATCTTCCTTTTGCCATTCTATAACATATCTCAAAAGTCTAGAAAAATCTCATGTCCGCTTGTCGCTATTTCAAGGTCAAATCGCGAAATGGAGATTTTCAAAATTAGCAAAAATAGGCTATGGTATTATATACACATATGATACATGATTTCAAGGTATTTTTTAATGCAAATTCCAAAAAATCTAAAATCAAGACAATCTGACGTCTCTGGAAAAAGTTATACCTGTTTTTCATCTGTCAACTCATATTATTATAACAGTTGCAAACTTACTGCCGAAAAACCCTTAAAAGTTATGGTAGATGAACCAAATTTTGCATGAAAATTTTAGAATCCATCATTATTAAAAATCAAAACAATCCATTACAAAAAATATACATACCTACGAAATAATGGCATTTTTTGATGGAGGGCCAAATTTTAGGATATGCACTAAAGAAGATTCTTGTTCATCTTAGGAATAAGTGCTAATAGGCTAATTTTTTCATTTTAATCTTTGTTTGGATATTCTTTAACTACCCTCAAAAATCTAAAAACATCTCATGTCCACAAGTCCTAATTTTCTTGGTTTGAAAATAAGGTGCAGATTTTAAAAAATTAATAAGAAAAGTTTAAATTTTTATATGTATACCAACATAAGCGACATGATATAAAGGTATTCTTTAACACTTATTCCAATAAAACTCACAAACAAGTCAACCTGACCATCCTTGAAAAGTAATGCACCTTATTCATGTTGATCTGACACAAATATCTGAAGTGTAGTTTTTCAATTTTTTTAAATATGCAACTTATCTTCAAACCAAGAAAAGTAGGACTTGCGGACATGAGATTTTTTTAGATTTTTGAGGGTAGTTAAAGAATATCCAAACAAAGATTAAAATGAAAAAATTAGCCTATTAGCACTTATTCCTAAGATGAACAAGAATCTTCTTTAGTGCATATCCTAAAATTTGCCCCTCCATAAAAAAAACCATTATTTCGTAGGTATATATATTTTTTGTAATGGATTGTTTTGATTTTTAATAATGATGGATTCTAAAATCTTCATGCAAAATTTGGTTCATCTACCATAACTTTTAAGGGTTTTTCGGCAGTAAGTTTGCAACTGTTATAATAATATGAGTTGACAGATGAAAAACAGGTATAACTTTTTCCAGAGACGTCAGATTGTCTTGATTTTAGATTTTTTGGAATTTGCATTAAAAAATACCTTCAAATCATGTATCATATGTGTATATAATACCATAGCCTATTTTTGCTAATTTTGAAAATCTCAATTTCGCGATTTGACCTTGAAATCGCGACAAGCGGACATGAGATTTTTCTAGACTTTTGAGATATGTTATAGAATGGCAAAAGGAAGATATTGAGCAAAAAAAATGTCTACTAACATTCATTCCGAGGTTAAACCCTTATTTGACTGGATTAATGTATAAAAATACATTTATTTCGAAGAAATCTATTAGTTTGCAGAATGTAGATGAAAAGCCAGAAAAATGCTTGGTATGCGGCTTTTTATGCTTCAATTAATTCAGAAGAGGATACAAAAAAAATCATATCAAAAAGGATCTAATGATTGAAATAATTGTTTAGTAGTACTTTTCTTTTATTCATTGTGATCGGAACAAGGGGACAAGGGGTACCCCTTGGATAATTTTCGAAAATCTTAAAAAAATAAATTTGTAATCTTTTAAGCTGAATGCATAGGCCTGTTCACTGTGATCTCATATCTGTTAACCAAAACTTGTTTCGGAACTTTGATCCGAAAATATCTGCTTCCGAATAAAAAAAAAAAAAAAATTTTTGATTGCAAAAATTTCAACAACCCGAACTCCTACAAACTCTTGGTTTTCAGTTATGAATAGAGTCTAAAAAGTCCTCTCCTTTGATGTCTCATTCGATGGATTTGGAGAAAATTTTTGAAAATTCCGAATTTTTAGACAAGGGGTACCCCTTGGATAATTTTCGAAAATCTTAAAAAAATAAATTTGTAATTTTTTTAGCTGAATGCATAGGCTGGTTCACTGTGATCTCATATCTGTTAACCAAAACTTGTTTTGGGTCTTTGATCCGAAAATATCTGCATCCGAATGAAAAAAAAAAATATATTTTGATTGCAAATAATTCAACAACCTGAACTCCTACAAACTCTTGGTTTTCAGTTATGAATAGAGTCTAAAGAGTCCTCTCTTTTGATGTCTCATTCGATGGATTTGGAGAAAATTTTTGAAAATTCCGAATTTTTAGACAAGGGGTACCCCTTGGATAATTTTCGAAAATCTTAAAAAAATAAATTTGTAATTTTTTTAGCTGAATGCATAGGCCTGTTCACTGTGATCTCATATCTTTTAACCAAAACTTGTTTCGGAACTTTGATCCGAAAATATCTGCTTCCGAATGAAAAAAAAAAAATATTTCGATTGCAAATATTTCAACAACCCGAACTCCTACAATCTCTTGGTTTTCAGTTATGAATAGAGTCTAAAGAGTCCTCTCTTTTGATGTCTCATTCGATGGATTTGGAGAAAATTTTTGAAAATTCCGAATTTTTAGACAAGGGGTAGGTACCCCTTGGATAATTTTCGAAAATCTTAAAAAAATAAATTTGTAATTTTTTTAGCTGAATGCATAGGCTGGTTCACTGTGATCTCATATCTGTTAACCAAAACTTGTTTTGGGTCTTTGATCCGAAAATATCTGCATCCGAATGAAAAAAAAAAATATATTTTGATTGCAAATAATTCAACAACCTGAACTCCTACAAACTCTTGGTTTTCAGTTATGAATAGAGTCTAAAGAGTCCTTTCTTTTGATGTCTCATTCGATGGATTTGGAGAAAATTTTTGAAAATTCCGAATTTTTAGACAAGGGGTACCCCTTGGATAATTTTCGAAAATCTTAAAAAAATAAATTTGTAATTTTTTTAGCTGAATGCATAGGCTGGTTCACTGTGATCTCATATCTGTTAACCAAAACTTGTTTTGGGTCTTTGATCCGAAAATATCTGCATCCGAATGAAAAAAAAAAAATATAGGTATTTTGATTGCAAATAATTCAACAACCCGAACTCCTACAAACTCTTGGTTTTCAGTTATGAATAGAGTCTAAAGAGTCCTCTCTTTTGATGTCTCATTCGATGGATTTGGAGAAAATTTTTGAAAATTCCGAATTTTTAGACAAGGGGTACCCCTTGGATAATTTTCGAAAATCTTATAAAAATAAATTTGTAATTTTTTTAGCTGAATGCATAGGCTGGTTCACTGTGATCTCATATCTGTTAACCAAAACTTGTTTTGGGTCTTTGATCCGAAAATATCTGCATCCGAATGAAAAAAAAAAATATATTTTGATTGCAAATAATTCAACAACCTGAACTCCTACAAACTCTTGGTTTTCAGTTATGAATAGAGTCTAAAGAGTCCTTTCTTTTGATGTCTCATTCGATGGATTTGGAGAAAATTTTTGAAAATTCCGAATTTTTAGACAAGGGGTACCCCTTGGATAATTTTCGAAAATCTTAAAAAAATAAATTTGTAATTTTTTTAGCTGAATGCATAGGCTGGTTCACTGTGATCTCATATCTGTTAACCAAAACTTGTTTTGGGTCTTTGATCCGAAAATATCTGCATCCGAATGAAAAAAAAAAAATATAGGTATTTTGATTGCAAATAATTCAACAACCCGAACTCCTACAAACTCTTGGTTTTCAGTTATGAATAGAGTCTAAAGAGTCCTCTCTTTTGATGTCTCATTCGATGGATTTGGAGAAAATTTTTGAAAATTCCGAATTTTTAGACAAGGGGTACCCCTTGGATAATTTTCGAAAATCTTATAAAAATAAATTTGTAATTTTTTTAGCTGAATGCATAGGCTGGTTCACTGTGATCTCATATCTGTTAACCAAAACTTGTTTTGGGTCTTTGATCCGAAAATATCTGCATCCGAATGAAAAAAAAAAATATATTTTGATTGCAAATAATTCAACAACCCGAACTCCTACAAACTCTTGGTTTTCAGTTATGAATAGAGTCTAAAGAGTCCTTTCTTTTGATGTCTCATTCGATGGATTTGGAGAAAATTTTTGAAAATTCCGAATTTTTAGACAAGGGGTACCCCTTGGATAATTTTCGAAAATCTTAAAAAAATAAATTTGTAATTTTTTTAGCTGAATGCATAGGCCTGTTCACTGTGATCTCATATCTTTTAACCAAAATTTGTTTCGGAACTTTGATCCGAAAATATCTGCTTCCGAATGAAAAAAAAAAAAATATTTTGATTGCAAATATTTCAACAACCTGAACTCCTACAAACTCTTGGTTTTCAGTTATGAATAGAGTCTAAAGAGTCCTCTCTTTTGATGTCTCATTCGATGGATTTGGAGAAAATTTTTGAAAATTCCGAATTTTTAGACAAGGGGTACCCCTTGGATAATTTTCGAAAATCTTAAAAAAATAAATTTGTAATTTTTTTAGCTGAATGCATAGGCCTGTTCACTGTGATCTCATATCTTTTAACCAAAACTTGTTTTGGGTCTTTGATCCGAAAATATCTGCATCCGAATGAAAAAAAAAAATATATTTTGATTGCAAATAATTCAACAACCCGAACTCCTACAAACTCTTGGTTTTCAGTTATGAATAGAGTCTAAAGAGTCCTTTCTTTTGATGTCTCATTCGATGGATTTGGAGAAAATTTTTGAAAATTCCGAATTTTTAGACAAGGGGTACCCCTTGGATAATTTTCGAAAATCTTATAAAAATAAATTTGTAATTTTTTTAGCTGAATGCATAGGCTGGTTCACTGTGATCTCATATCTGTTAACCAAAACTTGTTTTGGGTCTTTGATCCGAAAATATCTGCATCCGAATGAAAAAAAAAAATATATTTTGATTGCAAATAATTCAACAACCCGAACTCCTACAAACTCTTGGTTTTCAGTTATGAATAGAGTCTAAAGAGTCCTTTCTTTTGATGTCTCATTCGATGGATTTGGAGAAAATTTTTGAAAATTCCGAATTTTTAGACAAGGGGTACCCCTTGGATAATTTTCGAAAATCTTAAAAAAATAAATTTGTAATTTTTTTAGCTGAATGCATAGGCTGGTTCACTGTGATCTCATATCTGTTAACCAAAACTTGTTTTGGGTCTTTGATCCGAAAATATCTGCATCCGAATGAAAAAAAAAAAAAATATATTTTGATTGCAAATAATTCAACAACCCGAACTCCTACAAACTCTTGGTTTTCAGTTATGAATAGAGTCTAAAGAGTCCTCTCTTTTGATGTCTCATTCGATGGATTTGGAGAAAATTTTTGAAAATTCCGAATTTTTAGACAAGGGGTACCCCTTGGATAATTTTCGAAAATCTTAAAAAAATAAATTTGTAATTTTTTTAGCTGAATGCATAGGCTGGTTCACTGTGATCTCATATCTGTTAACCAAAACTTGTTTTGGGTCTTTGATCCGAAAATATCTGCATCCGAATGAAAAAAAAAAAAATATATTTTGATTGCAAATAATTCAACAACCCGAACTCCTACAAACTCTTGGTTTTCAGTTATGAATAGAGTCTAAAGAGTCCTTTCTTTTGATGTCTCATTCGATGGATTTGGAGAAAATTTTTGAAAATTCCGAATTTTTAGACAAGGGGTACCCCTTGGATAATTTTCGAAAATCTTAAAAAAATAAATTTGTAATTTTTTTAGCTGAATGCATAGGCTGGTTCACTGTGATCTCATATCTGTTAACCAAAACTTGTTTTGGGTCTTTGATCCGAAAATATCTGCATCCGAATGAAAAAAAAAAAATATATTTTGATTGCAAATAATTCAACAACCCGAACTCCTACAAACTCTTGGTTTTCAGTTATGAATAGAGTCTAAAGAGTCCTCTCTTTTGATGTCTCATTCGATGGATTTGGAGAAAATTTTTGAAAATTCCGAATTTTTAGACAAGGGGTACCCCTTGGATAATTTTCGAAAATCTTAAAAAAATAAATTTGTAATTTTTTTAGCTGAATGCATAGGCCTGTTCACTGTGATCTCATATCTTTTAACCAAAACTTGTTTCGGAACTTTGATCCGAAAATATCTGCTTCCGAATGAAAAAAAAAATTGGATTGCAAATATTTCAACAACCCGAACTCCTACAAACTCTTGGTTTTCAGTTATGAATAGAGTCTAAAGAGTCCTTTCTTTTGATGTCTCATTCGATGGATTTGGAGAAAATTTTTGAAAACTCCGAATTTTTAGACAAGGGGTACCCCTTGGATAATTTTCGAAAATCTTAAAAAAATAAATGTAATTTTTTTAGCTGAATGCATAGGCCTGTTCACTGTGATCTCATATCTGCTAACCAAAACTTGTTTCGGGTCTTTGATCCTAAAATATCTGCTTCCGAATGAAAAAAAAAAAAAAAAAAATATTTTGATTGCAAATATTTCAACAACCTGAACTCCTACAAACTCTTGGTTTTCAGTTATGAATAGAGTCTAAAGAGTCCTTTCTTTTGATGTCTCATTCGATGGATTTGGAGAAAATTTTTGAAAATTCCGAATTTTTAGACAAGGGGTACCCCTTGGATAATTTTCGAAAATCTTAAAAAAATAAATTTGTAATTTTTTTAGCTGAATGCATAGGCCTGTTCACTGTGATCTCATATCTTTTAACCAAAATTTGTTTCGGAACTTTGATCCGAAAATATCTGCTTCCGAATGAAAAAAAAAAAATATTTTGATTGCAAATATTTCAACAACCCGAACTCCTACAAACTCTTGGTTTTCAGTTATGAATAGAGTCTAAAGAGTCCTTTCTTTTGATGTCTCATTCGATGGATTTGGAGAAAATTTTTGAAAACTCCGAATTTTTAGACAAGGGGTACCCCTTGGATAATTTTCGAAAATCTTAAAAAAATAAATTTGTAATTTTTTTAGCTGAATGCATAGGCCTGTTCACTGTGATCTCATATCTTTTAACCAAAACTTGTTTCGGAACTTTGATCCGAAAATATCTGCTTCCGAATGAAAAAAAAAATTGGATTGCAAATATTTCAACAACCCGAACTCCTACAAACTCTTGGTTTTCAGTTATGAATAGAGTCTAAAGAGTCCTTTCTTTTGATGTCTCATTCGATGGATTTGGAGAAAATTTTTGAAAACTCCGAATTTTTAGACAAGGGGTACCCCTTGGATAATTTTCGAAAATCTTAAAAAAATAAATGTAATTTTTTTAGCTGAATGCATAGGCCTGTTCACTGTGATCTCATATCTTTTAACCAAAACTTGTTTCGGGTCTTTGATCCGAAAATATCTGCTTCCGAATGAAAAAAAAAAATATTTTGATTGCAAATATTTCAACAACCCGAACTCCTACAAACTCTTGGTTTTCAGTTATGAATAGAGTCTAAAGAGTCCTCTCTTTTGATGTCTCATTCGATGGATTTGGAGAAAATTTTTGAAAATTCCGAATTTTTAGACAAGGGGTACCCCTTGGATAATTTTCGAAAATCTTAAAAAAATAAATTTGTAATTTTTTTAGCTGAATGCATAGGCCTGTTCACTGTGATCTCATATCTTTTAACCAAAACTTGTTTCGGAACTTTGATCCGAAAATATCTGCTTCCGAATGAAAAAAAAAATTGGATTGCAAATATTTCAACAACCCGAACTCCTACAAACTCTTGGTTTTCAGTTATGAATAGAGTCTAAAGAGTCCTTTCTTTTGATGTCTCATTCGATGGATTTGGAGAAAATTTTTGAAAACTCCGAATTTTTAGACAAGGGGTACCCCTTGGATAATTTTCGAAAATCTTAAAAAAATAAATTTGTAATTTTTTTAGCTGAATGCATAGGCCTGTTCACTGTGATCTCATATCTTTTAACCAAAACTTGTTTCGGAACTTTGATCCGAAAATATCTGCTTCCGAATGAAAAAAAAAATTGGATTGCAAATATTTCAACAACCCGAACTCCTACAAACTCTTGGTTTTCAGTTATGAATAGAGTCTAAAGAGTCCTTTCTTTTGATGTCTCATTCGATGGATTTGGAGAAAATTTTTGAAAACTCCGAATTTTTAGACAAGGGGTACCCCTTGGATAATTTTCGAAAATCTTAAAAAAATAAATGTAATTTTTTTAGCTGAATGCATAGGCCTGTTCACTGTGATCTCATATCTTTTAACCAAAACTTGTTTCGGGTCTTTGATCCGAAAATATCTGCTTCCGAATGAAAAAAAAAAATATTTTGATTGCAAATATTTCAACAACCCGAACTCCTACAAACTCTTGGTTTTCAGTTATGAATAGAGTCTAAAGAGTCCTCTCTTTTGATGTCTCATTCGATGGATTTGGAGAAAATTTTTGAAAATTCCGAATTTTTAGACAAGGGGTACCCCTTGGATAATTTTCGAAAATCTTAAAAAAATAAATTTGTAATTTTTTTAGCTGAATGCATAGGCCTGTTCACTGTGATCTCATATCTTTTAACCAAAACTTGTTTCGGAACTTTGATCCGAAAATATCTGCTTCCGAATGAAAAAAAAAATTGGATTGCAAATATTTCAACAACCCGAACTCCTACAAACTCTTGGTTTTCAGTTATGAATAGAGTCTAAAGAGTCCTTTCTTTTGATGTCTCATTCGATGGATTTGGAGAAAATTTTTGAAAACTCCGAATTTTTAGACAAGGGGTACCCCTTGGATAATTTTCGAAAATCTTAAAAAAATAAATGTAATTTTTTTAGCTGAATGCATAGGCCTGTTCACTGTGATCTCATATCTTTTAACCAAAACTTGTTTCGGGTCTTTGATCCGAAAATATCTGCTTCCGAATGAAAAAAAAAAAAAATATTTTGATTGCAAATATTTTAACAACCCGAACTCTTACAAACTCTTGGTTTTCAGTTATGAATAGAGTCTAAAGAGTCCTTTTATTTGATGTCTCATTCGATGAATTTGGAGAAAGTTTTTGAAAATTCCGAATTTTTAGACAAGGGGTACCCCTTGGATAATTTTCGAAAATCTTAAAAAAATAAATTTGTAATTTTTTTAGCTGAATGCATAGGCCTGTTCACTGTGACCTCATATCTGTTAACCAAAACTTGTTTCGGGTCTTTGATCCGAAAATATCTGCTTCCGAATGAAAAAAAAAAATATTTCGATTGCAAATAATTCAGCAACCCAAACTCCTACAAAGTCTTGGTTTTCAGTTATGAATAGAGTCTAAAGAGTCCTTTCTTTTGATGTCTCATTCGATGAATTTAGAGAAAATTTTTGAAAATTCCGAATTTTTAGACAAGGGGATAATTTTCGAAAATCTTAAAAAAAAAAATTTGTAATTTTTTTAGCTGAATGCATAGGCCTGTTCACTGTGATCTCATATCTTTTAACCAAAACTTATTTCGGAACTTTGATCCGAAAATATCTGCTTCCGAATGAAAAAAAAAATATTTCGATTGCAAATATTTCAACAACCCGAACTCCTACAAACTATTGGTTTTCAGTTATGAATTGTGTCTAAAAAATCCTTTTATTTGATGTCTCATTCGATGAATTTGGAGAAAGTTTTTGAAAATTCCGAATTTTTAGACAAGGGGTACCCCTTGAATAATTTTCGAAAATCTTAAAAAAATAAATTTGTAATTTTTTTAGCTGAATGCATAGGCCTGTTCACTGTGATCTCATATCTGTTAACCAAAACTTGTTTCGGGTCTTTGATCCGAAAATATCTGCTTCCGAATGAAAAAAAAAAAAAAATATTTTGATTGCAATTTGCAAATATTTCAACAACCCGAACTCCTACAAACTCTTGGTTTTCAGTTATGAATAGAGTCTTAAGAGTCCTTTGTTTTAATGTCTCATTCGATGTCTTCTAACCAAAACTTGTTTCGGGACTTTGATTCAAAAAATCTGCTACCGAATAATCATTTTTATCAAAAAAATTATTGATATTGACAACGGATCGCAATTTAATATTGTTTAATAAAAAAAAAAAAAAAAAACAAAACGAACATGCAATATTGCCAATTAATTATTCAAAAGTTCGAACAATTATAAACCAATTTAATCACAATAGAAATTACATTTTCAACACATACGACGAGTATTATAAAAAGCTTCAATTCAATTAGAATTAATAAACCACAAAAACACCTCAATATAGAGCACGAACATCGAATAAACATAATGTATGAGTAGGTATAGTGGCAGTATATCGAACGTAATAATCTGAGTAACTTTTTGCACGCAATTCCTAATCCCTAAATAGAGATGGAAATACCTCAAGTTACTTGTATTTATATGTGTATAAATGTGTGTGTATGTTTTAATAGAAACCCTATAGCATGAACTTTGTGGCAACCTGTTGAATTTGCCATTTTCTCATTCTGCAACTTTAGATAGGGATTTGTAATTTGACTTCCTGCGAAAGGAAGTCATAAGCCGAAGCCCACCCCTCTAGAAAATTAATTGCTTCCGATACCTATACGTAAAACATGGATCAATAACATTCCCAAAGGGTTTATGGCGGATTGTTGGTTATAAGATAAAGATATGTTTTGTGTATGTATTCAATGAAATACATAAACAATATATATAAGCTGCTTTATTCATCAAATATTGATATGTAAATTACATTGTCTTGGATTTATAATTATTCTATTGAATCCGTTTGGTTTTAAAATCGGCTTCCATCATTACAGAAATTAATAATAAATCTATGCCAGATTCGAAAGCTCATTAACGAATCAATATGTCAGGGATTATCTTCGGTTTGATTGAATTGTATGCCAATTGTATAGAAACCTAAGCTGAAATGGTTATGATCCATGAAATAAAATAGAAAAGTTAATTAAACTTCAATAACAGTATGTTGTTTTGAAGTTTAAAAAAATTGATCCGAATCTAAAAAACTTAACAGAATCAACACGATTTTAGAAACTCATGCTACCAACTCGTGATTGCTTTTTCGAAACTTTTTATGTGCTTTAATCATCACCGCAAAAAAATCTATATTTTTAGTATCAGAAATGTTTTAAAGGCTACATACATACCTCCACCAGGAGTTTGGAATATAGTGGAGTAACTAAATCTCAAAAAATGGAAATATTAGGGAACCCGGCGGAACAGTTCCGATTTTGATGATCTTTTTTTCAAACGTCGGTAAAGACTATAGATTTAAAATTTTCGCTGTTGCCGTTTTGATTTTCTTAATTTAATTGAAGATTTTTGTGAACAAAAAATTTTTTTTAAAAATTTTGCTTAGATTTCATAAATTTACTAATGCCAAAAGATTGTCTAGGAAATTAAAGGAAAACAACTGCCTATATATAATTGACACATAAAAAAATATTTGAACACAACGTCAACACCTACAATATTTAAATATAAATTAAAAAAAAAAACTAGAAGCTTATTCATATTTGTAAAATAAAGTAAATTGAAGAAAGAGTTTTTGAAAAAAATGGTAACTAAAGTCCTTTTTAAAACTTTTTCGGAACATAAAATGAATTTATTTTTCAAATTTTTTGGCCACATTTATTATGATTTAAAATAAACAGAGGAAATTTCAATTTTTTTTTTTAAGTTCAACATTTAAATATAAAGTTATTTTTTCTTCATTCAATAGCCCTTATTGTTGAAAGTTCAATAGCAAAAGTTCTTTTTTGCCAAAGTCTTTGAGAAAATCAATTATTTCAATGCAAAAATTCAGTTTTTATCAAAAAAAGATCCAATGAAATTGAAGTAATCTATGGGCAAATTTTTTTTTTTAAATAAATTCATATTTTACTACGAAAAAGTTTGGGAAAGTCATTTAAAAATTTTTAATAGCGTTATTTTTTTTTTGCAAAATTCTGAATTGAGGACCATTCTTTCAAAAACTCTTAATTAAATTTAGTAGATTTAAATTTTACAGATAGAAATGAGATTCTGGCTTTTTTTTAAAACGTGTATGGAAACATTGTAGGTGTATTTTTTTTGTGTTTGAAGTCAGTTTTGTGAGAAAATTTCATTTATCGCTAAGGATCGATGGAAGATTGTCTTTTACTCCCATATTTTTTTTTTTTTTTCCTTAAATTACCTAGAATCGTATTATTTATTTTATGAAATTTAAGCAACAAATAAATGGTTTTATTTAAAAAAAATTAATTTTAATTTTAAAAAACACTTCAAAGTATTTTTAATTACCGACCGACGCACAGTGTGGCCGATGGTAGGAAAAGTTGGCAAAAATTAT
Organism: Episyrphus balteatus; assembly: GCF_945859705.1. NCBI lineage: Eukaryota > Metazoa > Arthropoda > Insecta > Diptera > Syrphidae > Episyrphus > Episyrphus balteatus. The sequence goes on along the minus strand of NC_079134.1, from coordinate 132,596,179 downwards.
TTTTCTTCGTTTCTAAGTTTGTTATGGGTAAAAATACTATATTAAAGCACAAAACTGAGACAACTTTTGTGATTCTATGAAAAATTATCAAAAACGCACATTATAAGGACATAAGTATATGTTACCTTTAACTTTGAAGTTGTTTGAGAAAGAAAATTGTTATTTATTTGTTCAATACTTAGATTTTACTGTTTTTTTTTTTAATAAGATTATTCTTAAAAATAGATTTTAGACCTGACTCAACGGTTTAGTCATAACAAAATCTTCTTAATGAAAAAATACACTGGTCAACAAAATTCAACTTTGGTCCGAAGAACCAAAACATACTTTTCTGAAAGATTTAGGGATGCTGAACTCGAATCCACGAAAGAAATATTCTATTAGCTTCCGTTTTTTGGAATATTACCGTTATAAAATGCAAAAAAACACGTTATTTTGAATGTTTATGAGGTTATGGTAAAAAAGTGTGGTAATTTCTTTAAGCATAGTTTGACGCGGTCATCTTCTTCAGAGAACCGTTTCAAATTTTCCGATCTTTTTTCATGTATGAGATATCTCAAGCTGCGCCTGCGTCTCCATTGTGTAGATCAACACTATTTCCTTAAATTTTTAGCCACAATGCTAACCGTACACACTTTCAGTTTTGGCTAATAGAATAATTCTGACAATGGATACGAGTTCAGAATTTCTAACACCTTCAGAAAAGTAAAATTCTGTTGAACTGTATTGTCAGTACTTCCGGAATCTGAGAAATATATACAAAAAAATCGTTACTTTTAGATAACTTCACATAGTGTTTACTCAAAAAGGGGCAAACATGGGCACCACTTTTTTAATTGACACGAAAGACGACACTCTCAACAATAAAGGGACACAAAAAACAAAGCGCCACTTCACACCTTTGTGAACTTTTTCTTAACGAGTTTGTATGACGCACACAAAAAACGAATGATTTTAAAGACACCGAATTCGAATAATTTTTTCAAACAAACTAGACACTCATAATTCAAAAGAGGAATGAGAATCGAAAGCTTCCCTTTTGCTTGTAATTCCATATTTATTTCAAATTTTTATCTTTTGATTTAACGAAATAGCACTTAAAACTTGAAACACAGACGGGAGCTAGAAAAAGGTAAATAACGAATAATTTCGTCAATGGCGACAGTTTAAAGTGTAGTTACTCACCGCGTTAGACTTAAACCGTGGAATAAAAACCGGTTTTGTGTAGCTTATTAATCCCTTTATTAAAGTAAATTTGTATTTGGCAGTTCGGTACAATTTGAAAATAGCTATTTTTGCCAGCTTTTGATACCATTGGCCACACTGTGCGACGTTTGAAAAAAAGATCACCAAAATCAGAGCTGTTCCCTAATAATTTCACAGCCACACAAAAAAATATAAAAGTTCTGACCTCTTTATTTCGTTATTTTCGTGACATTTTTTGAGGTTATCTCGAAAACCTGACGTGATGGGACAAAACGGACTTCGGATTCAGTTTTAGCAACCCAAACTTTATGAAAAACCTAAACGCAACCCCAGATAAGAAATTTTGTTTTTTTGGTTTTGCCATTTTTTTGAGGATATCTCAGAAACCTGACGTGATAGGGCAAAATTGACTTCGAATCTGGATTCAGCGATCCAAAGACTATATGATTAACATATTCGCACATCCAGATCAGAGAAAAAATATTTTATTTTCTTGACATTTTTTGAGGTTATCTCGAAAACCTGACTTGATTGGGCAAAACGGACTTCGAATTCGGTTTCAGCGACCCAAAAACTATATGAAAAATCTAGTCGCAACCCCAGGTCAGAACTTTTATTTTCTTTTTGTGTGGCTGTGTTTTCTTTAGTTACTCCACTAATAGCAAAGAGCTTTGAATGAGTGATGATGAAATTTCATGCTCTAAAGATCCTTTCTAAAAAAAAATTTATACATAAAAATTTAAAAAAAATATTCAACACATAAAAACGAAAGTTCGATAAAATCAAAAAATTGATTTTTCAAAAAAAAAAAAAAAAAAAATTGAAATACATTTTAAAAATCCAAAAATGTTTTTTAAAATTTTTTTTTAATATGTATTTATATAACGTTTACTTAACGTTTCTATATATGTAATTATTTTGGTTCAAATCTGAAATTTAAATATAAAAAACGTTCTATAGCAGGTACCGTTAATAACGGTACAAAAAATATGTTTTTTATTTCATAAGTTGGCTCCTATGTGTAATACCTACCAACAACACACAAAATTTGTAATCAAAATTTTTATACCCGTTTTTGAAAAAAAAATTACTTTTCTACGCCGTTTTATGACAGATACCGTTAGTTTTGGTCCTAAAAAAAATTTCAAGTTGTCATATCATTATTAAGCTGTGCTAACTAACTAGGTGTGGCGGCATGAACTCAAATAATGACTTTTTTAAGAAAAATAAAAACAAAAACTAAAAGAGAATGTCCCTTCCCAAAAGTAGAGCATTCTAATAAATTGAACTAAAAATTAATTTGTTATATAATCGAAACTTGTGATGACCTTTCTCAGGATTGGTTGTCCATTATGAGTTGTCTTATGATAATTTCTGCTGTGACTTGTTGGATTGATTAAAGGTTTGGTAAATTTTTTACTGATGGCAGCTGATTGAAGAAGTTAGTTAATGAATTATCAAATCCTAGAGCTATGAAAACACTAATTAAGGATGTCAAATGCAAGTTAATAAAACTATCTAATGAGAATGCAAAAACAGATCAAGTACCTATACCTAAATTAGTTTTTAAAAATTCATAAATAAAAGTCGAAACTTAAATTTTCTACTCAATGACTAAATCATCAATTCTAACAATGGAAACATTTTTAATAATTTGATAAATTCAAACAATTGCCTATATCATAAACCACCAAATGCTTCATTGAATGTATTCAAGTTTATCAACGGATTTGCGGTCCAATTAATCTAAGCATATTTTCACAATTTCATCCCACGCGATAGGCTAATTTCCGACGATAAGCCAAATATTTGCATTCAAATAAAATCATTCACTCAATACAAATAATAATCTAAGCAGCCAACAAACGTGTATATCGCACATCAATCAGCTTCAATACGATGCAAAACATACGGCGCGGCGTATTCAACTCAGCATGAGCCTTTTCAAATGTCAAACTTTTATATGTACCAGTACATATACCAACGTAATTGAGAGATAAACCAGTACCGCAATTTTCCAAAACCCGAAGGATTTATCGATTTTGAAATGCTTCTATATCGTTATTCCCTCTACGCAATGCTATATGCTCTCTCTTTTACCCTATTCACAGCTTTAACACTGTGGATGTCAGCGATTTTTTATTGCTCTGCCAGGCATGAAGAATGCGACAGTTCATAGCTTTTTAATTTTAAAGGTTCTTGTTTTTTTTTTCTATTTTTTTTTTTTTTTTGTTATCCCCCCGAGAGGAATAAAAAATCGAAAATTTTTCACACTGACGTGTTTGAGTTCACACGGAAGGTTGATATTGAACTTGATTTATGTTTCTAGGTTGGTTTGAGGGAGAAGACCAAAAAAAAATCCTTCCTATCAAAGTTCCGTTTTTTGAAGGATTTCTCTTTGCATTTTACTTGTATACAGGATTGTAACATTGAAAATTGGTACTGGATCTTCTTTGTGATGGTGCAAAAAAAAAGGTAGGTATAGGCAACGAAATGGGTAATAAATTTCATTTGGATTGGTTAAGATTTTTTTTTTTTTATTATTTTCAACTGGCAAATACAATTTCGCACCTATGCTTTAACCAAATCATACATAGTGTAGGATTTTTTGGCATGTCTGTCGGTAAAATCTTTAAAAAATAAATATAAAAAAAAGTACAATGCTAGAATAAGGTATAGGCTTGAAGTATATATTTTGAAGAAACATAGGTAACTCAAATCCTCAAGAGGAAGCTGCGAGTATACTTATAAGCTTTCGTCTCAGTTGTTGTGGTAATACCTGACTAAGACATATTAAGACCGAAGAATTTGTATACCTTTGTCTGGTGTCTGGGGTATTTGCCCTTTTTTTTAGGGAATAGGTACATTAAAAAATATTCAAATATATTGAATTTTATTGAAGGTAAAGGTATAAAATAAAGGTTCTTTGATCAGTTATTTGCTTTCAATCGATTTTTTATATATCATTGAATTTTTAAACTTTTTTTTTTCTTTTAAATATATATGTATATTTATGTTAAAATAAATTTATTATGAACGGAAGTCATAAGAATATTGCTAAAAGGTTTTATTTATCAGATTATTGAAGGACGAAATTTCATGAAAAATTCAAATAAATTATGATGGATTTTTGATTTTTTTTTATTATTTTTCGCAAAAAGGTGGAATATGTGTCTTGACATTTTATGAACTCAATATACATATTAGGGTGGACAAAAAAAATCATTTTTTCATTATTTTAATTTGCTCTACCGATAACTTGTTTTCTCGACACAAAATAATGCTACCCTAATTTTTTCAGAATTTTTCGATGATGTTTAGGGGTTGCGCGCACCCCTTTATTAAAAAAAAAGCTCTTTTAGTTTTTGATTTTTTTAAAGCTTAAATAATTTTTTAATCGAAAAGCTGTTTGAGTAAAAAGTATTGAGTTTCAATAGGTCTACTTGCTTCAATTTTTCTTTTAAAAAAAAAAATATTTTTGACTGATTCCCAGGGGTTAGAAGTCGAAATTACTGATAAATGCTGGCTAAAAAGCCTTAAAACTATGTTTTACTGTTTTTTATAACGGTTAAAATTATTTTTATCGTATTCCTCATCAAATTTACTATAAAACCCGTGCTTTTATATTGCTCAATTCTTCTTAAATTGATAAAAGAAAAAAAAAAATTTTAAAAAGATCGTAGCAAAACAAGTGAAGGAAAAATGGGGGAGGGTACTATATCTTGGGCGCCGAGATTTGATAGCGGTATTTTGTAGAGGAGTTAAATACGATCATTTTTTACTATAGGAGCGGTGGTCTATCTGGCTCCGTTTAGGCGGGAATGGCAATTTTCTAAAAAATGACTTTAAATAATAAAAAAAATATTAAAAAACAATGGCAACACTTACAATTATGAATGATACCTTTTTCAAAAGCTAGAACTGTACACTTTAGTCTAATTTTAAAGTTAAGTTATTTCAATCAATTGTGTTTGAAATAATCGATTTAAAAGTTAAAAATTGGGGGAAAAAGTTTAAAAAACCACATTAAATACTATTTTTGTCAAGATTGTGGATTACAATACAAAAAATGGCTGATAAAATAAAGTGTCACAATTAATTCCTTATCAAATACTGAAGTCCATATGTTTTAATACTTTCTAGTTTTTGAGAAAATTGAAAAATAAAAAAAATTCTTTTTTATCAGATTATAATTTTTATGGCTGTTTTCGATATTTTTGCCACCATCAAAAAACATATCCGATATTCAATATTATGAGGCGCTGCATCAACAACAACATCATTAAAAAATATGGATAGTTTACAAAATAAAATTTAGTGGAACCAGAAGTAAGATCTCGAGTTGGTCTGATAAAAAAGAATTTTTTTATTTTTTCAATTTTCTCAAAAATAAAAGGTCAAAAAGTCAAATTTATTAAAAAAAATATATTTAATGCACATATTTGCATTGATTTTTTTTTTCAATGCAGAAAATTTTTTATTAGCAATGATTTTTTTTTTTTTTTTTTTCAATGCAAAATATTTTTCCTTTTTACAAATTTTATTTTCAATGCAAATTTTTTTTTATTTGCAATGCCTAACATATTTTTTCAAACGCAAAATATTTTTATTTGCAAAAAATATTTTTTTTTTTTTTGTCAATGCAAATATTTTTCAGTTGCAATAAAACTTTTTTCTTTAATGCAAATATTTTTCAGTTGCAATAAATATTTTTATTTCAATGAAATTTTTTTTGAAATAAATATTTTTTTTAAATTTATAATGGAGAGCAAATGCTTTAAAAATAACATGATTTTTGACAACTCTTTTATAAACACTACAAAAGCTCCATTTTGCAATTGAGGCAAAATATCTCGGGACGACTCTATCGAAACACGCATGCATTGCACATGTTTTTACTAGATTTTATTGGAGTATCGTTTTTGTGACACATTTTCCAAAATTATATTTCTAAACAGCTTCAATAAATGTTGTTTTTCTATGTTTTGTAACTCAACTTTCATCGCAATAATAATAATTCAGTTATCTGATTTATATCTTCAAATCGAATATGCAGTACCTTGTCAGAATAAAATCAATTTTTTCAACACTTTTTCTATTTAATATTACTTTTTTCTTAAAAAAAAAAATGCTACTGAAATTGTACCACCTACAAGCTACAATGGAATACTAAATTGTCTAAAATAACAACACAGCTGTAATGTTTCAAACTTTTTTTTTTATTAGCTAAATAAATCGTTTTATCAATAAAATAAATAAAAAATGCGGTTACATTTGGAAAATAAGTATGATTGCCACACGACATGTGAAAAAATTTAATATATTTTTTTTTTTGTCTCTTACCACATGTGAACTCAAACGTAGCAATTATGGTTTCACCACAGGGACATACCAAACATGCGTGTATAAAATTTAACTTTCTAAATAATAACCAATCAATGGAATTTTGTTTTGAGTTTTTTTTTTTTTTTGTTTTTTGTCGTGTGTTTGTTGCATGAATCAAACTAATTGTGTTGTCCTTTTATTGTATAGGTAACGTAATATATTAAGGAATTTCAATATAAATTCCACTTATGTTGCACGTAACGAACTTTATTGTTTTTTTTTTTAAGTAAAACAATAAAACGTACCTAGTTTCTCAAATTTTGTGGTTGTAGCAAATGCAAGTGGAATTTTTATGAAACTATTGTTAATTCTATTAGCAAAGTAATCAAATATGAAATTAGTTCAAAGTGAAAACAAGATCAAGAAATAACTTTTTTTCAATAACCGATTTCTTTGTGGCCTACTCGTTAACTATTTAAATAATTTCGAAAATGGTTCAAAAAGAACAAAAACAGTAGATTTTGAAAGTCCATATTTTATCAAATTTTAGGCGTATTCAATTTTTCAATTTTTTAATGTTGAAAGATTAAGTATCTTCTTTTCTAAATTACATGTTCAATACCTATAAATGCTCAAAAATTTTTTTTGAATACCTTGAAAGAATAAAATCCATTTTTTAACACTTTGTTAATATTACTTTTTTCTAAAAAAAAAAAAAACTCTACTGAAATTGTACCACCTACAATGGAATAATAAATTGTCTAAAATAACAACATAGCTTTGATGTATTTTTTCTTTCAGTAATAAAATTTTTTTTGCAGAAATTTCCATTAAAAACTCGACTTTTTTAAAATGTTTTAATACATTGCTCTTAAACATCTGGAGTGATCCAGAAAAGTTGTTCCAGTTTTTGTTGCTTATTTACTCAGCTTTCAAACGCCGAGCCGGCTCTTTTGTTAAGATTAGTCGTTTATTACTCAAGATATAGCCCGAATACTAAGTAGGCTGGAAAAAACAACGACAAAAAACTTTGAAAAATCATATCTCGAAAACGTATCCATCGTAATTTTTACTTGCGATATAGGTACTATATATGTAAGTTATGCATTCGTAAAAAAAAAAGTTGATATAACATTTTTTCATGACATTACGATTATAGAGAATGCCAAAAAAGTGGGTCCCGGAAGGCCGTCTGTGTCAGTCTGTCTGTCTGTAAACGAAGTTACAGCCTAAACGGATGGACCAATTGATGTCAAACTTGGTATGCAGCGTTATTTGGCGACTCTCCAGAGGGGTTTTTGGAATTATTTTTTTTTTTTACCAAAAATAACGGTACTTGTCATATACCGATTTTAATAAAATTGAAATTTATCGAAAACGGCTTCAACGATTTTATTAAAAAAATTCAAATATAAGTTTTAAGACAAGGTCTATCTTAAAACAAAAAAAATTTATTTTGAAAATCATTATTAACGGTACCTGCCGCATAGAACAGTTTTTTTTTTGAATCCGATTTACTCCGAAACTACTAATTCGATTTCAACGAAACTTTTTGTGAAGAAGCATTTATATTAATATAAACCAAAAATAAAATTTTGAAAAAAATAACTTTTGGATTTTTAAATAAAATTTGAAAATTTTTTTTCTTAAAAATCAAATTTTAGAAAAGGGGACATTTAGTACAGGTAAAATAGGCATTTATAAAAAAAAAATTGTTACACTCATGAAACTTGGCAAAAAGTTTGCTTTTGGGATAAGAACCAAGTACAAAAAAAACTCTATAAAAAAAAGTTGGGTGGAAGGGTGTTTTTTCGCGGACAAGAGGGAGGAGCTGAAGGTCAAAAATATACTTAAATAAATTGCACGACTGAGACTTCAAATCATTAGTCGCCCACCTTACCACCTGAACCAACCTAATAATTGCACGACTGGGGCCGCACGTACTTGCTCTTATGCTTAAAGTAACTATAATGTTAAAGCTTTTTATTCAAGAAATTTAAAATTTGATATTTTGAAGAAATTTCATAAGTAGTATAAAAAAATTAAATCTGTTTTTATAACTAATTAAACTCCGTTGTAAATTATCTTAAAAAAAAAAAAAAAATATGCCATTTTATTTCTTGTATAAAAAGGTATTTTTAGAAAAAAATTTTCGAAAATTGTAGGAGCCGTTTTTTAAAAAAATAATTTTTTATGTATAAAATTTTTTTAACATTTTTCAAAAAAAAAGTTGGTATGCCATTTTTAAGAAATAATTAATTTACACATAAAACCTAAATTTCAAAATTTTTCATTGATCCGTTTTCAAAAAATTGATTTTTCAAAAAAAAATTTTGAAATATTTTTAAAAAAACCAAAAATGCGTTTTTTGAAAATTTTCTAAAATTTTAATATTATCTTTACTTACACACTTTTGTATAAAAATTTTCATTTAAATCGGGTTAATGTTGTACGAGATATTCAGAAACGAAAAAAACCGTTCTATGACAGGTACCGTTAATAACTGTACAAAAAATATTTTTTTTATTTAAAAAGTTGGCTCTTATGTGTAGTACTACACACAAAAATTTTAATCAAAATCGTTAGAGCCGTTTTTGAAAAAAATTAACTTTTCTATTTCCGTTATATGGCAGGTACCGTTAGTTTTGGTCATAAAAAAAAAATTTCAATTTCCCCTCTAGGGAATCGCCAAAAACTGCTAACTATCAAGTTTGAAGAAAATCACTTCACTCGTTTAGGCTGCAGCTCCAGATAGAGACAGACACACAGACAGACAGACAGACAGACAGACAGACAGACAGACAGACAGAATTGCCGGACCCACTTTTTTGGCATTCTCCATCATCGTAATGTCATGTAAAATTGTTATCTCGAGTTCGATTTTTTTTACGAATCCTAAACTTGCCCTATAGTACCTATATCGCAAGTAAAAAAATTGTTTGTTGAATATCATCATATGACACATGTTTTCAAGGTATTTTTTGATGCTGAATCTAATGACATAAAAATAAAGTCAATACGATTGCTCTAAGAAAAGTTATTTTCGATTAAAAACCAGGGTGCTTGTTTTTTGACCTCAACAGGTAAAATATAACCGAAACTCATGTGAAAAACATGCTACACTGACAAAATTTGGGATGAAGGTTTAAGATAAAACAGGGACAAAGAATTCATAAGGTTTTTAAAAATATTTTGGGTGAAAGGGTGTTTTTTTGATAGATTAAGTTGTGTGGGAGAAAGGTATCATAACAGCTAACTTATATTTTATTAATTTTTAAAACTTGGTGAAATAGTTTTAGTTGGTATAAGAATTAAGAATCTATAAAAAGTAAAAAATTATTTTGAGTGAAAGGGTTTTTTTTTCAAGAAATGACGAAATTCGGAATTTGTAACACAAAAACTAGGAAAAAATTGTTACACCAATGAAAATTGGTAAAAATGTTTCATTTATAACAGAAACCAAGAACCCGAACAGTCTATACAAAAATTTTAGGTTAAAGGGTGTTTTTTTGGGAAACAGGAAAAATCCGCGATAGGTCCGATAAAATCAATGGTATAAATTAAATATGTTCTCTTTCCCATGGGAACTACGAATAATGTAAGTCTATAAATTTTTTTTATGTGAAAGGGTGTTTTTTATAAGTAAAGAAAATATGGGTATATTTGAAAAAGTGTGAAATACTAGAGTAATATTAGTGATACCCTATTGAAATTCAGCAATTATGTTACTTTAAGATAAGAAACAAGAATCTTAAGTGTCTATAAAAATATCATGGTTAACAGGGTGTTTTTTTGAGTGAAAACAAAACTGATGGGTCACCCTAATGAAATTTGGTAAAAACATTGATTTTGGGATAGAAAGCAAGAATAAAGAGTTTTCATAAAAAATTTTGATGAAAGGGTGTTTTTTTCGAAGAGACAGTAAAATCTACAATTGGTCCCAAAAAGCCAACTTGAATTCTAAGAGCAAGTTCGTGCGACCCCAGTCGTACAATTTATTTTAAAGTGATTTCCGAGTCCCTGAGGTCAAAATACGTAAGAAAAAAATAGTGGGATTTGGGATTGAGTGTCCATTTTGGCTGTAAACCAGTGTAATGTATGCTTTCCTTATTTAGAATGAATACATTTAGACCTTCTCAATGATGTAATAATAACTACATGGTTTTGATAAAAAAAAAACTTAAAATTCATAAGTTGAAGAATTTCAAATAATTCGACATATTATAGACATAACAATAATTATTTCATCAATCTATCTTGGAACCTGGTAAATTATTTTCTCATATTTATTTTGTTTTGCTGATTCTTATCGCTAAAGATTAGTATGTACTTAACAACATTTTCCACAAATTATTTCATAAATTATTTATCAATAAACAGTAAGTTATTTTCTCAAAAAAAAAATATATTTCAGCTATTTGTATTGTTTCAGTAATTACATGTTATTCAATGGTCAATATTATGATGTTAATCTTTCAACTTAATTTCAGTTGGTTGATTTTTTTCGAACCCAAAGGTTTTTTTTTTTTTGTCATATAAACTCCTTTTATATGCTTATCCTCAATAAACCATTGAACAATCGAAGTAATAATAAAAAAAAAAACAAGAAAAAAAAACAACAACAGAAAAACACATACGAACTCGTGTGGACATAAAAAAAAAAGAAAACCAATTGACCCATTTAATACGGCTCCCTTAGGGTGTTAGAAGTGTATCTTGGGAGGGCTTTGTTACTACACGCTACACTCTACGGTTGTACAATGAAACACGTATCTATTGATTACCACATAAAAACATTTTAGCGTTTTCCGCTTTAAGGTGACCAGAAAATACAATGGAAAATGGAAGACGTTCTAAAGGGAATTTTTATATTAGGTATCTTAACAAAATAAAGTGTGGTTTGGGCTTAAAATAAATGGAGTATTCTTAATGTTTTCCAAAAATGATACCCACTAAATAATTTACACGGATTAATTAGCAATTAAAATAAGGACATTTTATATGCACATCCACATAATGTCAGTTTGTGTATAAAATTTACCAATCGAGACTCGATATGTGTAGAACGAGTCTCGTTTTCTTGAAACAGACTAAAAGCTACAGTAAATTTCAACTGACTTAAAGTTTCACTCTAGATTCTCTATTTATGTTGTTATTCTATGTTCAGTAACAAAAAAGAAAACCAAAAGAATTTATGACAAGGAAAAAAAAATGAAGCTAACCAGGACGTCACATCTTTATTATGACAACTACAACAGAGAGTCAATACTAAAGAACGTGAATTTATATTCTTCCCGAGTTTCAAACCGTAAATTTTATAACACACCACCACACTTTACTCTATAAGAATGAAGAGGTCCTTCGTCATTGTAGAACGTCACTATCCTTGTAAGGTTTGTATTCATATCTTTAGAATACAGAAGATGAAACTACAAAAAAAGCAAAAAAAAAAAAAAAAATATTGTGACTCATATTTACAGAAAAAATGAAGTCATAAAATACGACTTATCAGTGCTGAGTCGATAACATAATGGAAAAACATATCTACTGTATTTTTTATGGTCGAAAGGGAAAGAATTCAGGGCTTGGTCGATTGGCTTTAAATCCAAAGGGTTTATAAACGAAACTTATCGATATAAGAAAAATATTTTCAACACTTTTATTACAAAATTTATTTTTACTTGCCACATTGTAGTGATTTGTGTCTATATCGCATCTTTATGAAATTCCTGGAAATTTCAACTTTTTACTCAGAATTAAGCCCGGAAATTAAACAGAACTCTCTACACAATAAAATATGAATTTCGTTTGGTAGGAACCACACATTTTTTGTTAGTTTTGGTAGACAATAACTATCTATATACAAAGTTACGAATGCAGTTGATCATTATGGCTTAAAAAAGGCTTAGTGCCTCCGAGTTGAAATTGAGTTTGTTTTTTTCATTGTCTGTTCTTGGTGTGCACATTGCTTTTATGAAAAAGGATTTTTTTTTTGTTTTTTCGTAGTTTTGTTATCCCTCATGAATAGTTTTATTTTTGGTGCAATTCAGTGAACTATGTGTTTTTTTTTTTGGTTTTGATTTAATTAATTTAGTTCAAATGTTAACAAATTCAATTCAAAATATAAAATGTGATTTTTATCTGAAATGCAATAGCAGTTAATTAAAATTAAATACAGAATAGTTATAGAAAAGTGTCATGTGCAACTAAAACGTTAAATCCTTTTAAATCATTTATATACAAAAATTGTACCAGCACAAAAATATCAAAGCATTTATATGGTTAAAAGAGAATTGAATTTTAAAAAATTACCCAATGAAATAAAATAAAATAAAATAAAATAAAATAAAATAAAATAAAATAAAATAAAATAAAATAAAATAAAATGAAATAAAATAAAATAAAATAAAATAAAATAAAATAAAATAAAATAAAATAAAATAAAATAAAATAAAATAAAAAAAAATAAAATAAAATAAAATAAAATAAAATAAAATAAAATAAAATAAATTAAAATAAAATTTAGCTTTACTATTTGCATAAAAACTAATGGAAATTTTCATTTTTTGAAGGGGTACTACAAGGAAAAAGCCTTGACTACATTGAGTTATGTATATTTAACCACCATTTATGAATTCAAGAGACAAAAGTTTAGGCCCTAAAAGGGAAATTGTAAAAAACAATTCAGAGGTCACTAACATGTGCTCTAAGGTCATATTTTACAGTCACAAATTAAAAAAAAAAAAAAACAATATTTTAAATTTCCTTCAATTATTATGCTTATTGGAAACGTAATAAAGTCTTATTTCATATGGAACACTATGTCTAAGACCTTTCATTCAAAAATCTAATGAAAATATATCGTAAATAAATCTATCTAGGTATTCCATTTTGTGTTAAAATTGACGGGGTCTGAAAAAATCAATGGCTAATAGAGATTGGCTATATTTTCCCAATATAAGCTATTTAAACCTACCTTGCTTGACAAAACATAATAACCTTTTTTTTATTTAAAAGTGTATGTTTTAATTAAAAGGAAAAGCTTATTGTTTTATATTGAAAATGAATAGGTATGAATGCAAATGCAAAAAGAAAAAAATATTTAAAATAGCTTTAGATAAGTTATGAAAACTTTTAATTGGATTGAATTTTTCAACAAGAGAAAAAAAAACAAGCAATTTGTAGAGCTTAACTATTCTTTTCACTCTTTTTAATAAGTTGAATAAAGTTGAATAAGATACAAATCTGAGTAATTAAAATTAAAAACAAACTATAGTTTTTTTACTCCCTAGTTTTTTTTTTTTTTTTGGTTCAATAATCAAAATTTACTCAACGGTTAGTCATGCATTTTTCTATAGGTACCTATCGATGGACATGGCAAAATATTTATAGTTACGTCAATATTTTAAAATAATTTTGCGGTTTGAGTACTTAGAGTCAAGAAACCTTACTACAATTTTATAAATCGTATACAGTCGTATTCAGTACAACCATATTCTCAAATTATTCAAATCTGTTCTAAAAATGTAGCAGTAATACTAATAATATAGTAATAGTAGCAGAGTAATGATAAAGTTTAATTTTTCTGTAGAAATAAAAACTTATTAGTTTTTTATCAAGATTTTTCTTATTTCGTTGTAATTAGGTATTTTTTTCTTGAACTTCTGTTTCTTTTTGGCATTTTTGTATCAATTGAGTGTTTTAAACTTTTTTTTGGAAACAAAACCAAAAATCCATTACTAGGATCAAATTTCAATGATTTTGTCTTGAAAAAAAAAAAAAAAATAAAAAACTTAACTAGTATTCAAGTGACACACAGCGTATATAAAAAAAGGATAATAATATCTTGAAGGAAACAAAACTTTTAAAAACTGAAATTCAACTTCATCCTTATCTTTGAGGATGTACTTTTTTCAAAGAACAAAAATGACAAAAAAAAAAACAATTCACATTATATTAAAGTATATTTACAACAAAAAGGAAAAGATATAGAACAAAATGTTCACAAGTTATTTCATATAACATAATACAATCACAAACTGTCAAAGTAGTGTTAAAAATTTTTTTTTTTTTCAAGAAATTAAATTGAATCAGTAAGATGACTTTGTTTAAAGGGTTTTGTACACTCAAAAAATTTCATGTGTAAATAGTACTAATAACTGCGTACATTCTACGAATTTTATTCGTGGTTTTCAGCCACGAATATTATTCGTAAAATAGACGTATATTAGTACTTTAACAATATTTTATTAGTATTCGTAGAAAATCATGCGTATATTGTACGAATACTATTAGTAGATTTACGTTCCCATTCGTACATTGTACGAATAATATTGTAGTATTTACTAATTCATTCGTACATTGTACAGCACTATTCGTATATTGTACGAATAGAATTGTAATATTTACGAATGGCTTTACTAATAATTCGTACATTATACAGTGCTATTCGTATATTGTACGAATGTTATTTATTGTAGAACTTTCCGCCATTGAATTTTTTTCCTGAAATTTCCTGAAATATGAATTGTTGAAATAATTATTCAAGCATATAACTGTACTGCAAAACTACAAAAATATATTTCATTAATATTTTACATTTATAAATAAAATGAATGTTTTTTTATCTTAAATATTATACCATATGTAATGTATTCCACGGTGTTCATATTGTTTGTCTTGGAAGGCCACTGAAAATATACAAACATTTAACATTGAAAATCCTTCGAAAAAATGTCTACTTACTACAAATATTTTTAGAAAAGCTCCAGTAACCAGTGACAGGTTTTGATATCGTCCGCCATTTTTCAATTTGTTAAGCTGATTGTTGACGATTTTCCGATGCTAATTTTGAAAGAATATTCCAAAATGAAAGTAAAAAGGCACTTAATAAATCAATATTTATGAAATAACATAGATATATGTATATTTTAATGTAACATTAATGTTTCACAACAATGAATAATTCTTAAACATAAATTTACTCACCTGGTTTTTGTTATAATTGTAGTTGTTCGTTCGGTTTAGTAATCACTTTATATATACACGTTAAACTTTATATTAAATGTACATAGCTATAAAGAAACAAGCACTAACTTTTGACGCACTGAAACTAAACTATTTTTATAAACTTTATATTTTTAAATTATATTAATTTTATGTATATTTTCCACGAAAAATAAATGTTATACATGCGACGACACGCGTATTGCAACTAATTTTTTGATGCTATTTAGGAATGGAAAACGTTTAACAAATAACGGAAATAACGGGTATTTCGGTTCAAAATTGTTGCAACTCAACGAATTATTCGTACATTCTACTAATAATGCGTACAGGTACCTTACGAATGAATTTTGGCTACGAATATTAGTTTTTATTAGTAAATATTACGAATTTATTAGTAAATACTACGAATTTATTAGTAAAAACTACGAAGTCATTCGTACGAGGAATTCACGAATGTTATTAGTAATAGTACACAATAATTCGTACAATGTACTCATGAAATTTGTTTAATTTTTGTTTACGAATAAAATTAGTGCATTGAACGAATAAATTCGTGCATTATACCACACTTATTAGTAAAACATTACTAATGCATTCGTAAAAATATTACCGCACGAATACATCGTATATTTTACGAATATGCGTACAATACACGAATATTTTTTCTACGAATGCCATTCGTAGCCGTTTTACTAATAAATTTTTTGAGTGTATGCTGCCGGGCGGGAGGGCGTTGCAACTTTGAGAACTATTTTTATGACAACTTGAAATATTAATACCTTTTAAGATAACAGTGATGGGATTGAAAACACTTACATAAATGTATTCGATAAATGATGGCGATTTTTACTTTCGATGTAGTTCTCTTATTAAAAGTCATTCTTTTTATTCTTTTATGTAAACTTCTAAATAATTTGATAAATAAATCACGGCAGTGACATTTTTGTACTAGATGAATGCCCTTGAATAAAATATTTTCATGAGCACTTTAGGTAAAAATATAGATAACTACCTACTTAAAAATTGGGCAATTCTAATAAAATAATTTTACTGTATTCATTAAGAAGAACTGTAGTAATAAAGGCTTTAAATACCTTCTCTTGGACTAATCTACAAAATACGGGAATTTGATTTTATTTAAGAAAAATCATACAATTTGAACTATAAAACTATATAACTTTTCTTTCAATTCAAAATCCGAGTAAATACTTCCCATGACCTTTATTTAAACGTCTGCCAGCTCCATCTAAAGTAGATACTTTATATCTTTTATTTAACATCTTCTTAGAGCATATAAATCTAGCTGAGTTAATGAAAATAGAATCCCTTCAATTATACCAATTAAATAAATAGAAAATTCTACAAATTGCATTTTCATTGTATATGAGACTATATATAATATATATAAGAAAGCGAGAAAAGGATCTAGTCCCCTAGAGCTTCTTTAACCATCCTTTAGGACTTTTTTCTCTCTTTAACTGTATTGTAAATTGACATTTTCTATACAATTTTAAAATTAACTTTGAGTTTGTAACGAATTCATCCCGCATTTCAAGCACCATTCTTGCTTAACTGTTCGTTTGAAACTTTAATAAACTGTCTGATGCCAAAACTAACACTTCCACCCTATACTTACAGACACAGAGAGTGTCAATTCATTCCTCAAGACATTAATAGTTACTTTGTGCAGACAATCTAGGAATTTCCCTCCACTTAAATTGCATAACAAAAGGGGAAATTAAATAAAAAAAATGTAATAATAAATAAAACAGAGAAAAACTAGTACTTTTACTATTTCTCTGTGGGGAATTGACTCATCTAATAGAACTGTACAAAACTATTTAGAAATGCAAAAGTATCTCTGAACATCTCAACCCAACCAGAAAAGAAGAATACGCAATCTGTACTAGAGCACACACAATGTGCTGAATTAAAAACGTAACAAACGACGATGAGATGAAGGCAAACGACAAACGCACGAGGACGACTGTCGACGACGACTGTCGACGACGGCAGCTACAACAACGATACAATTTGTCTGTCACATTTACCTTGTGAAAGAAGGATAACTGCTCCTGGGGGAAATTGGGTCGTGAGAAGAAAATGCATTGTTGAGTAGGTCCTGGCTCTAGAGACTAAGACTACATTCTGAATGAATTTATAAAGGCAGAGGTATACCCATCCATAGCCATCAGAATGGCTTAAAAGTCACTTCGGAATAATAGTTAAAGTAGAGAGAGCAACATGATTGGGTAATATTTCATTTTTAAAGGAGAAAACGAAAATTAAATCGAGAATTGTTAGTTTTGTTTTGTACCTTTAAGGACACAATGATTAATAGCATTTATCATTTTTAAGAATTTTCGTTTGCAAAAAAATGAAAGAAATCAGAAATACTGTTAATGGAATTTTGAAAAAAATCAAGATGGGTGTCGAAAATTTGAAGTAAATTCTATTGATTGACAATAATAAATATTAAGAATGTTTTCGATTAATTTTCAATCACATCAGTTTTACTTGTAGGAGTAATAATTTTTTTTATCATTTTTTTTTTTTATATACAGGGTGTCCCAAAAGTAATGGATCAAACGAAATATGCTGATTGGGGAACTTAAGGGCTCTCAGAATTTGGTAACTTGTTCATCCCAAATCCTTACGGTTTTCGATTTAATGCAATTCTTGTGCAATTTCGAAAAATTCCTACTTGGCAACAGTATTTTGCTTCCTGCGCCCATTATTGATTTTTGTTTTTTTAAATTCTTTTACGAAAACATTGCCAAATAATTAGGAACCATTAATTTATCAAAAAAATTTTTATTCCATACGCCATTTCGCTGCAAATTAACTAACAGTTTCAAGTTTTATAAAAAATCTATTTCTAAATTTTATTTGAGAGCAACACCGCACAAAAAATTTGTATGGTGTGAGAGAGGTTTATTATTTTAAAAAGTTGCCCTGTTATTGCAGTTTTCAAAAAAGTATAAATGTTTCCAAAGTTGAAGTTAGATCGCAAAATATTGCAATTTGACTTCAATAAAACAAGGTTTTTCAGAGCAAAAATTCAAACAAAAATAGACGCTTTTGTTCAAAGAGAAATAAACAAACAACCGTTCAAGAAAATTTGTTTATTTTTGTTTGTTTTTTGCTCTGAAAAACCCTGTTTTGTTGAATTCAAATTGTAATAATTTGCGATCTAGATTCAACTTTGGAAACTTTTATACTTTTTTGAAAACTGCAATACTGGGACAAGTTTTTAAAATAATAAACCAGTGTCACACCGTACAACATTTTTTTGCGTTGGTGCTCTCAAATAAAAGTTAGAAATAGATTTTTTATAAAACTTGAAACTGTTAGTTAATTTGCAGCGAAATGGCGTATGGAATAAAAATTTTTTTGATAAATTGATGGTTCCTAATTATTTGGCAATGTTTTCGTAAAAGAATTAAAAAAAACAAAAATCAATAATGGGCGCAGGAAGCAAAATACTGTTGCCAAGTAGGAATTTTTCGAAATTGCACAAGAATTGCATTAAATCGAAAACCGTAAGGATTTGGGATAAGCAAGTTACCAAATTCTGAGAGCCCTTAAGTTCCCCAATCAGCATATTTCGTTTGATCCATTACTTTTGGGACACCCTGTATAAGAAAACACCTAACAAATTTGTTGTTAAAACTAGCGCTTACGAATTTTAAATCAATTTTGAAATTAAAATTTTGAAAGGTCACTGTGGCGTATGTGTAACATTTTTTAACTAATTTTTGTTGGTAAGGAAACAGCTTCCTTTAAGTGAAACCAACTGACATTTCAAATCAATTTGGAAATTTTTTACTGCTCAGTAAAAATTAGCAAGTATTAAATCTTGTGAAGCTTTCAAAGTTAGGGTTAGGGTTCTATATTTATTTTTTGATTTTTAAATTACAACAATTCAAAGAGTCAATATTTTTAAAACTAAAAAAATTAAGTTATTTCAAGACACTTTAATCTTTTGTTTTCAGACACATTTTGTGTTGAAATAAATTTAGTTGGTATGAAATTGCTTGGTTAAATGGACACATTTCTTCTTGGTATCAAATTGCTTGTTTAAATAGAAAAATCTAATAAAATTAATAAAATAACGTTATTTATATACAAAATAATTAAACCTTTTTTAATAGTTTTTTTCAAAACCCCAAAATTCAGATTTGAAGATGAATGCTCAAAATACTCCTTTTAATATGATTTAATTTATTAAAAAAATTGGATTCAATCGCATCCAATCTTTCTTTTTCGAACTTTTTTTTTAAATCTCTCAATGTAGTCAGTCCAAATATGTTCGGACCCATATTAAAGTACAAGGTTTTTTTACAGAAAAAGTATTTATATCGGTTTTATGTACTTGTTAATTTATCTTTTTTTACAAAAATGGTCAAATTGCCAACATTTGACGTCTTACTTGGAGGTACATATTATTAACGATGTTATGGACCGTTCAAAAACTCATAAGATTAATACGTTTTTAATGAAATTAAAATCTTTGAAAAAAAAGTTTTCTGTTAAATTTTTTTTAAAAAATAGTATTTTTTCTTTAAAGATTTTATAAACATTGAAATTAATGCATCTTTTGTTGCAGTTTGATAAAAGCATTAAATATACAAAATTAATTACCATACCTTAGCACCATTGGAGAAGAACGTTTATCAAAATACTTTTTTCACTCATAAATCAGCACTGCTACTAAAAAAATAAAATAATCTATTCTTTTATTAAGATGATTTCTTCAAAGTCGTTAGAGCCTTTTTTTTTGAGAAGAAATTATTTTTTTTATTTAATTTTTTGAAAAATAAAGTTTCAATTCAAATCAACATCTCAAACTGAAATTCAAAAAAAAAATCAATGTCCTCTTTTCAAAAATATAATTTTTCAAAAAAAAAAAGTTTCAATTTTTTCAGAAATCCATTTTTTTTTTTTCAAAAATTACTTTCTGACTTATTTTTAAATAAATTTTTTTAATGAAGGTACATTAAAAATAGTTATATAAATGCTTTAGTATAAAAATTTTTTTGTATATTTAGAGTCAAAATGTATAAAAATATTTAGGATCAAAACCTAGAAAAAAAGAAAATAAACGAAAAAAAATCTTTAAGTAGTTACATATGGGGGAAGTTGGGGCAAGATCGCCCCTTTAGTGCTTGACTATCTTAAAACCAATAAAAAACATCTTTTTATTAAAATAAAGTTCTTATTCAATAAGTTTATTGTTTTTTTGTAGAAACTTTCGTTATTAGGTATAGAAAAAATAATATAAAAAGTACTGAACAAATGATAATACGTTTTGGAAAAACATCTAACAAAACCCGGTCTTGCCCCCACAAGGGGGTAAAAATCACAGAATTTTAAGTAACTTTTTGGCGTCTCAACCGAACTTACTAAAACTTACAACCCTGATCGATCACAGCAAAATTTATTTATTTTGTATTGCAAGTGTTGCCAATTTTACTTTTCTTCATACAACATAGTACAAAAACGGTCTTGCCTTCAAAGGCGGTCTTGCCTTCAAAGGCGGTCTTGCCTTCAAAGGCGGTCTTGCCCCCACTTCCCCTATAGCAAGATGTAAAAGTCAAAACTTTAATCATACATAAATAGAATTGGTTTTTATTTTTGTTGAAAAGTTTGGTTTAAATTTCATCTTAAACAGATACACTTACAAGAACACCCACACAAAAATAAATTCATTTTCAATATTGAAAATTATTCTTCATCTTACTTATTTCTATACAATACCTCTTCAGAACTTTTACAAAACTTCCTTGTTCCATCAATATTTTAATTGTTAGAATTGTTGCTTTCTATTTGAAGATGTAGGTAGCATTGGTTTCATATAAGAGACTTTTGAATGAAGAGCTGTTACTGCTCTTGATATAAATTGAATTTTAATGACGAAATATTTAAAAAATTCACAATTGTTGTTCATCACAATTGAAAACTAATAATAAAAATAAATATGACAAAAATTCAAACAACTTTCATATTTGAACTCAAAAATTTCTATGCATAATACAAATAAAATTCAAAAAAACACTAAGTCAGTTGAGTTAACAATTTTGTGTCCTTCAATTGATTTATTTCCTTTTTCCATTCAATTCCATCAGGTATTTCCCTTAACAATTCAAAAGGATGATGGTTTTCCATTTTCCTGGCTGCTGTACCTACTCCTGTGTTGTATTCAGAAAAAGAGAGAGAGAGAGCACTTAGTTTATTCAAAAAGGTATTCACTATTCAACAACAACACTGAGTGTTTGGAGATAAAATTAATTCAGAATTTTCCACCACTCAGGTCGTAGTAGCACAGGTATTGAATGGTATAGAGGAGAGAGGTACATATTGACTTTTACTGTAGTTTGCTATGTGCACTGTCCCGCGAGAAAAAGACCTTTTTTTTCAATTCCCAATTGGACCCCCTATACAGATTGAAGATATCGATTCGAGTACACAAAAAAAAATATGGAGAATTCTAAATTGAGTTTTAAATTTCATGACATGAACTCTGGACAGGATGTATTTTTGGCATAGTTTTGTGTGAATTTTTTTAAGGATTAATTAGGTTAAGTCAATAATACGGAAATAAGAGTTTGGGCAAAACGTGTGATAAGCTATGTTTTTGATAAAAAAAAAATTTAGGAAGAGCGACTTCCTCGGAAATAAAATGTATTGATTAGGTTGGACAGTTTTTAACAGTAAAATTAAATTAGGATTTTGTGAGAATTTGATGATACAATTTCAACAAAATCACAAATTCAATCTGATTTAATCTTATGAGTGAATTTTCAAAATGAGACTTTTTTTTAACTAATCATGTAGGTAGTCGCCATATTTTAATGCTCAGACACAATTTAAATTAGTATGAACACCACAATGGTCTTTAAAAGCGAATTATAAAAATTACTCACATGTCTTTTTTATTTATTTTTTTTTTGCATTCCAAAAAAAACCAATAAAAAACTAATTAACGAGAAATTAGTCTCCTCGTTAATTTGCTCATATGTAGGTGCATAAATAGAAAACTAACTTTGAGTGTGATATTGGCTTTGTTTATTTTTTACATGCTAATGAATGGAATCGATAAGGCCATTGGAAATAAGCTCTGATGCTGGAAAATACATTTTTAGCACTAATGATCAAAAGTTTATAAATAGTCAGGACAGAAATAGAAGTAGAGATATTCTAGTTTAGTAAACGTAGGTATGAAGGACGAAAATGGATAAACCTTTTAAAAACACACACATTAGAGTGTCACAGATTTCAATACGCTTAGGGAATCAAAAGTCTTGAGTTTTAAAAATTTGGTTCTGCAAGACAATGTTTTAAACATTTAATTATTTTGTTTTTTTTTTTTTTTCCTTAGAAAAATTGGTAACAAACAATTGAAATTGAGTTTAAAGGATAAATTAGATTAGTTTTGTTTGTTTTTGAAAGGCAAAATGTAATGAAATTCTTTTGACTTAAAAAATTCCGAAACGCGTCTGAAACGCGTCCGAAACGCGTCTGAAACGCGTCCAAAATGCGTCTGAAACGCGTCCAAAACGCGTCCGAAACGCGTCCAAAACGCGTCCGAAACGCGTCCAAAACGCGTCTGAAACGCGTCTGAAACGCGTCCGAAACGCGTCCGAAACGCGTCCAAAACGCGTCCTAAACGCGTCCGAAACGCGTCCGAAACGCGTCCAAAACGCCTCCAAAACGCGTCTGAAACGCGTCCGAAACGCGTCCAAAACGCGTCTGAAACGCGTCTGAAACGCGTCCGAAACGCGTCCAAAACGCGTCCAAAACGCGTCTGAAACGCGTCTGAAACGCGTCTGAAACGCGTCCGAAACGCGTCCAAAACGCTTCCGAAACGCGTCCAAAACGCGTCCGAAACGCGCCCAAAACGCGTCCAAAACGCGTCTGAAACGCGTCCGAAACGCGTCCAAAACGCGCCCAAAACGCGTCCAAAACGCGTCCAAAACGCGTCCAAAACGCGTCCAAAACGCGTCCAAAACGCGTCTGAAACGCGTCTGAAACGCGTCCAAAACGCGTCCAAAACGCGTCCAAAACGCGTCCGAAACGCGTCCAAAACGCGTCCGAAACGCGTCTGAAACGCGTCTGAAACGCGTCCAAAACGCGTCCAAAACGCGTCCGAAACGCGTCCGAAACGCGTCCAAAACGCTAGATGAGCGAATTCTCACACTGTGCGTCGAACGTCATGATGAAACCCACTTTTTTGGATTTTGCATTGTCGTTATACCTAAATGAAAATATTGCTCATACACCATAGGGAACGTTCCAGTTCTATACAAATTGATGGTAATACTCTACGACTGACGTACTAATAATGACCATAAGTTTGCTTTTGCTGGTAATTTGGAATATTTTTATTGAAAATACTCAAAAACAATTGCGTTTCCTTTAATTCGAGTCCAAAATAAATATTCACCTAAAAAAAATAAATTCCCCAAGTCATATAAACTGTCAATTCAGTTGACAAAGACACTTCTACCAATATAATCACATAGAAACCATGAAACACATTCAATCAAAGTAAGACTGAATAGGTACAAACTGACAGAAGTCTATCATTTTGCAACAATCTCGACGTTTTTTTTTTTTCCTTTTCTCAAGTTTGCACTCAACACACACACAGAAAGACAACTTTAAATTGCTTTCAAAGTGAATCTTATCAATTGATTAGACACAATATACGGTTTTTCAATTTTCACAAAATGTCAACCTACCGTCAACTACATCCTTTGAATGTATACTCGTAATGCATGGAAATTTAATCCTTTTTTCCTTCCTATATCCATGATATTTTCTTGCTTTCATTGTTCTGTTGTTGATATGCACATCATCATCATCATCATCAACATCGTCATCGTTGTGAGGAGGTTCTTCACATTGTTTAGTATAGGTATTCTTTATAGAAGACCCATCCTAAGCAAACATTGTTGTGATATAAAGAGCATTTCTCTCAGATTTTTTTTCACACCAAACAAAATGCATTGCTTTATTTTATACTCAAGTTTCATATTGTTTTTTTTTTTTCAATATCCTTTCGCCATTTTATCAAACCATACACAAATGGGTAGGGATTATAGGGACCTAAAACACTTCTCTTGTGACATCGTCGTCGTCAAGTTGAAGAGCTTATACTTCCGCCTTTTTTTCTAGCCTGTTTGCTATGACATTAACAATTTCATTGAGTATTTAATATTTTACAATAAGGGTTGACACTTTATGTTTTCAGCATTTTTTATTATCCCTCTGTCGGCACACGGGTGCGAATTTGGCAGGACAAAAATAAAAAAAAATTACGATTTTTCAAAAAAAAGTGGTCACAAAAAAGTCTCTTTATAAGGGTGAAAATATTTTTTTTCGGAATTGTGAGTACAATATTCGAATTCCGCGGAATATTCTACATCAATTTCATATTTGATTATCTATAAAATATTGTGACCGAAAAAAGTTCTAACGACATGAAAAAGTATAAACCAAATTCGCACCCGTGTGCCTATCACGTCACAAAAAAGAGGTGTGCCTACAGAGGGTTATATTTTGACAGAAAAAAAAACTACTTTTATTTTCTCAAGAGAAATTCAAACATTTTTTATCTTGACACAACTAAAAGGTTTTTTGTTTTTTTCTTATCTTAAATGGATAGTTTTTGAATAGAAAATAATGATTAAATTAAAGTGGGAACATTGTTTTTAAATGATTCTATCATTTTTGTGCTGCCAGTCACTCCTTCTAGTGACTTCTAATAGAGCTGAGTGGTAGTTTAATAATGCAATTACTATATTAAACGCTTGCAAACATATACTCTACTATGCCAACGCACACACATTTAAAAAAACTCCTGTGTCGAAAAGTTGTCTAAGGAGTGCACTTTTGAGTTTGAAATGGAATATATCCTTGCATATAGAATGACATAAAAGTTAGCATTTAAACATCAAGCCCCAGCCACGTTCAGTTCATTTTGGGATGTGCAAAATTCTTCCAAACTAAAGAAGAACTTGTAAATAGACTTTTACATTCCTTTGGTATATAGACCAACACATCTTACACATATACACACACATAGAATAGATCGATATTTTGATACATTTTTAATCGCATCACACTCACAGAGGAAAATTGTTACTGACTTTGATATTGAGATAACTTTATGTCAGTCTTTTTGGTATGTATAGCATTTATTATTTATGGCCAACAATTTGGGACAGTAAATTCTTGACAGTTTTGTTGAAATGCCTTGAGGTTTGTTAAAAGAATGTATACCAGTTACATGTTTAAGTGCAATGGACTTTAATCGACAAATAAATTCAATATTGGACATTATCAATGAAATCCATTAAAATGTCTGGCAATTAATTTATTTTCTTTAGAATTTAAGATCAAAGACCTCTTTATGGATTGCTATGTTAAGGTTCAAATAAAAATGATTTAAAAGAATTATAGAGTTTTATGTGTAGTAGTTTGTAGTATAGTTTGATAATTATACGTATGATTTTGATGAGAAATATTGTTCAGTAGAAAATCTTTTGCATTTACAAACCACAAAAATTTAAACTTTTGTTTTTTGGTTAAAGTGCAACGGCTTCTTTAAAATATCAAACAAAATTAATCTTTAATTTTCATTTTACAGTGTTCATCTGTTACATTATAACTTCTTATCTACGAAGAAAAAATTAATGCGTTAATTTTATAGTTGGAATCATTTGGCTTGTTCTCTTGTTATAGGTTTTATAAGATGCCAAACTAATTTAATTGTAGGCAAAAGGCCCCGCGAAATAAGGCCTCAAAAGAAAAAAAAATTTAATAAGGCCCCAAATTAGGGTATTTTTTCACAATGAAATTAGGTGTTAATAAAATAAGGCCCCAATGAAATAAGGTCCCATCGATATGGAGAAATGAAAAAAAAAATGCCCCAAAAATAAATCAAATAAGGCCCCAACTTGCTTTGACCTTTTTTCAAAAAATGTAACCGCAATTTTTCTTTTTCATATTGAATTTTATTTGAGATTATGAAAAATCACAACAAATTTTGATGACAACTATCGAATAAAAACTATCAAACTATCGATAGTTGTAAAATATTCATTCATTCGATAGTTTTAAATCATTCATTTACTTAGTTACTTTTTTCATTCGAATAGTTTTTTCATTCGATAGTTTTTTATTTGATAGTTTTTTCATTCTTATAGTTTTTTTTATTCGATAGTTTTTTCATTTGAGTAGTTTTTTTTATTCGATAGTTTTTTCATTCAAATATTTTTTTCATTCGATAGTTTTTTCATTCGAATAGTTTTTTTATTCGTTAGTTTTTTCATTCGAGTAGTTTTTTTTTATTCGGTAGTTTTTTCATTCAAATATTTTTTTCATTCGATAGTTTTTTCATTGGAATAGTTTTTTTTATTCGATAGTTTTTTTTTCATTTGAGTAGTTTTTTTTATTCGATAGTTTTTTCCTTCGAATATTTTTTTTTTATTCGAATAGTTTTTTCATTCAATAGTTTTTCATTCGATAGTTTTTTCATTCGTATAGTTTTTTTTATTCGATAGTTTTTTCATTTGAGTAGTTTTTTTTTTTTCATTCAAATAGTTTTTTCATTCGATAGTTTTTCATTCGATAGTTCTTTCATTCGTATAGTTTTTTTTATTCGATAGTTTTTTCATTTGAGTAGTTTTTTGTATTCGATAGTTTTTTCATTCGAATATTTTTTTTTATTCGATAGTTTTTTCATTCAAATAGTTTTTTTCATACAATTTCAATTCAATTCAATTCAATTCAATTCAATTTTTTCTTTATTCTCACTTAAAAGTATCTTAACAATTTCATTAATAAAATTTTTAACATAATAATGAGAATAGTTAGTGACATCTTTTATATTAAAAATAATTGAGATGATGCCACTTTATTAAAAAAATAATACTTTGTGTGGGGTGGACAAAGAGAAGAAAATTTAAATGAAATTAACAAAATGGAAAAGAAAAAGATAAAGGACAAAGAAAAACATTTTTTTTTTTTTTTTTTTTTTTTTTTTTTTTTTACTTATTAAAAAAAACAAATGAGACTTTAAAAACGGAGGCCAAGTTTTTTTTTTTTTTTTTTTTTTTTTTTTTTTTTTTATATTACATACTGTAGTAGCGTTTCGATTTCACTATGGTCGATATCAAGGAGCCATAACTTAACTTGTTTTGAGAACATGGATATATTTCTTTGCATTCGAATTTCAATGGGGAGCGTATTAAAAAGCTTACATGAGATGATGGAATAAAAATTTCTGTATTGTGTAGTGCGGAAGTAAGGTATATTAATGATGAACCTGGAGTTGCTTCGGAGGTTCCGAACATCAGAAATAGGGCTTTGCTGATAACCACCTCTGACGAAGAAAACTTTCAAAACCTTAAAATAATATAACTGGCGAACTGGTAAAATTTTTGAAACTCTGAAAAGATTCATCGTGTGCGCTAATCTATGTGACTTAAACACTTTTCGTATAGCAGATTTTTGAATTGTTAAGATTTGATTTATTTTGTTTTGATAAGCTCCACCCCAACAGCATATACCGTATTGTAGTTTTGACTGAAATATCCCATAGTATACCATTTTCAAGATATTCAGAGAACAGTATTTTCCGAGACGATAAAAGCAGCGGGTGGTTGAAAGAAAATAGTTTTTTAAATTTTGAATATGCTTAGCCCAGTTCAAATTGCGATCTATTGTAACACCAAGGTATTTAAAATCATCCACCGCTTCAATTTTAAAGCAACTACAGTTACAATTGGTATTTATATTAAAAGAATGGCTTCGTTGTACAATACATCTGCTATTTTTAAGTGCGTGGTTAGCACAATCATAAGAATGAAACATTATATCGATATCTGGAGGAGATACATTTCTAGGAACACCAAAATACATAATTTTTGTTTTATTACTTACAATTAGTTCTTGATCTTTGAACCAGCATCTCAATAAATAAACATCATGGTTTATGTTGGATATTAAATTTAATCGACTAGTTGAGCAGTAAGCGATTCCAAGGTCATCAGCAAAGGCCCGAATCTTACCCGTAAATGGAAGGGAAAATAACGAATTTATATAAACTAGAAATAAAATCGGACCGAGAACCGATCCTTGGGGAACACCCAAGTTACACATTTTTTTATTACTTAATTTATTTCCAATTTTAACATAATGCGATCGGTCTTTAAGATAAGATTCCAACCAGTTGTAGATAAAACCTCTAAATCCTATTTCAAAAAATTTTCCTAAGAGTATTTTATGATTGACCATGTCAAACGCTTTAGCTATATCGACGAAGAGTCCAGCGCACATATCTTTGTTATCTAAACCTTCTTGCACAATACAACAAAACTCTAAAAGTGCGTCTTCTGTTGAAAGGCTAGATCTAAAACCAAACTGCATTGTACTAAAAAATTTAATTTTATCTAGATAAGCCAGCATTCTAGATTTGACTGTTTTTTCAAATATTTTTGAGCCTGAAGATAACAATGATATAGGCCTATAGTTTGATTTTTCAGTTTTATTGCCCTTTTTGAACAAAGGAATAATAACGGCACATTTAAGGTCGTCTGGAAAAACGCCAGACATAATGCTTGAATTAAAAAGAGAAGTCAGAATATCTACTATGTTGGGTCCAACAGCCTTTAAAATATAGTTGGAAATTCCATCTATACCTTTAGAACTTGAATTATCGAGAGAATTTATAACTTTCAGCAATTCGAATCCTGTTATAGGAACGAAAAAGAAGCTACTACCACTGTTAATTGGCCTCAAGAATTCACTGCAACAGTTGCAAGGAATAGCAGTATGACTTGAAAATGAATTTTCTCCAATGGTGGCAAAATAATCGCTAAACTCGTTAGCTACATCTTCATGGTTTGATATGTTAGTGTTACCATTTCTTAACATGATTTCTTGTGAGTTTGTTGGTGTGTTACCATGCACAATGGAGTTTATGACCTTCCATTCCTTTTTCAGATTCCCTTTAGCAGTCCTTATTTTTGAATGATAATAACTATCTCGAGCATTTTGGATCTCTCTACGAATTTTCTTACTTAGGTTATTGAACCGAATTTTTAAATTAGTGTTTAAGGGATGTTTTCGACATTTAATACCTAGTTTATTCTTGAGATTAATCTTTTTAACTAATAATTTATTTATCCAAGGTTTAAGGCTACTTTCTGATTTTCGCGGTCTAACAGTAGAGCTAGAAGAGTGTATGTGATTTTGGAACACTTTTAAAAATAGTTTATACGCCCTCGAAGTATCATTCTCATTCATCACACAGTCCCAATTCTCAAAACGTAGTCTAATATTTAATTCATTAAAATTTATTTTGGTTGTGAACGAATTTAAACTATTTCGGGGTTGGACACATTGTATACTTTCTATAAGAAGTCCTGTCATACAGTGATCAGTAATGCCTAAATTAAGATTAATGCCAGCGTCCCAGCGAGAAGATGTAGTTGAATATTTGCAAACCGCCCAAATACATGGTCAAGGCAGGTTCCCGAACTTGGTCGAGTAGGTTCATTTACAAAAGATCTTAAACCATTTTCTGCCATGATTGCTTCATATGAGTCGGAAATAAAACTAGAATCAAGAATATCGATGTTTAAGTCCCCTAAAACAATAAAATTTCTACATTTTTCATCTGCCAACAACGCGGAAAACTCATTCAAAAAAATATAAGGTGATGAAGATTGCAGTCTATACACATACACACATACAAAAGAAAAAGGTTCGTTTTGGATTCGACATTGCACATTTATGATGTCTGCACCATCGAAGCTAATATTTTTAACTTCACACTCATACACATTTTTGACAAAGACTCCTACTCCACCAGCAGAATAATTATCATTTGCATTAACATAAAATTTATAATTAGGGATGCTATAATCAGCAACTTCGTAGGAATAGATCCATACTTCAGAAACAAAAATTAATTCAGGTAAGTTTACAAAAGCTTCAAGATTACCAATAAGTGTATCGAAATTCTGTCGCAAACTGCGGATATTTTGATGCACAATAAAAAACGAGTTGGCATCAGTTTTAAGTCTCAGTTTGTTAGTTTTCTCATTCGAATAGTTTTCTTAAACGATCGTTTTTTAATTTGATAGTTTTTTATTCGAATAGTTTTTTTATTCGATAGTTTTTTCATTTGAGTAGTTTTTTTTTATTCGATAATAACAATTTTTTTTATTCGATAGTTATTTCATTCGAGTACCTAGTTTTTTTTTCATTCGATAGTTTTTTTATTTGAGTAGTTTTTTTCATTCGATAGTTTTTTCATTCAAATAGTTTTTTTATACGATAGTTTATTCCATTTCGGTAACTAAAATCCAACTACTGAAGAACAGCTCTAAAAGGTATGAAAGGGTAGGTACGTGGAGAAATGTGGGATGAACTTTAAACTATCAAGTCTGATCTGAGGGTGGGGTCGAAGCATCCTTCATTCAAACATTTTTTTCAGGCAAACTGCCTCTTACCAGTAATTGACAAACACTGAAAGTCTGCAAGGGTATCATTATTACGACAAAAGGAATTACTGCGCATCCGTTTGGATTCGGCGATGAGACTTGTTAAATTTGTTAGCTAGGCTAGAAAAGAGAAAAAAAAACTATTAAAAAAATTGCATCTGGGGGTGCCAAATTCACACATCCATCACAGTGGCTGTAGTCGGCTAACCTAAGCTCAACCCAAACCAGCTAAAAGCCTTAACTACATTGGCTCAAAAAGTGAAAAAGTACAAAAGTAAAAATTTTCAAACGCATTTTTGTATTGTTTTTCGTCCTGGGAAACAAAAACAAATGATGCAGAAAACTTATTTTTTCGTCCAAAAAACATTTTGTTTACTCTTTTTTACAAAAAAATTGCCCTTGCGAGAAAAAAAATATTTTCACTTTTGTACTTTTTCAAAAAGTGGTGAATGTAGTTAAGCCTTAAGAAATAATGTCAAAAGTTGCACATTACAATGTAATTGACATTTAAAAATTAATTCCATATCATATATGTATGTGCATATGCAATCCAGTCATTCTTATAGCTTATTGTTGGGAATTGGAAAATCGAAACAGCATTTCAAATTTCAAAGAATGAAAAGCAATGATGCTGAAATTGTGTAGGTATAAAGAGAAAAAATTGCAAAAGGTGAATTTCGCAAAATATATTTTTTACTTTTTAATTTAATATCGATTTCAAATAAGAAATAAAAAAGTACAAAATTATTTTGAACATTAAAAGTGTACTTTGTTTTAATCACTTTGGTGGTTTTTTCCGAAATTTAAAGATAATACATTTGACTACATGAGTTTGCGGAATATATTCGGGAAAATCAGACAGGATCGGACTAATTTTAATAAAATCTTTTCAGATATTAATCTGCTGGTGTAATTTGCAAAAAAAAAAACAAATGTAAACTATAAAACAGTATGTGATCTCACAAATATAAACGATTTATCTTATAAAATAAAGCCATTTTCTCTCTCCATAGAAGTTGAAGTAAATTGAAAATGAAAATTCTTCCATCGTCGTCAGTTCAAAAACTGATTTATTTATGATTTCTTTTTTTTTTTAAATTGAGTAGCTATGAGTTGATTAAATTTGTTGAAGCGAAGGATATGTGAAATAACTCTTTTGTCTGATTTTTTTTTTCATTAAAATCAGAATGATGTTATATGAGTCTGAAGTGGATAAAAATACTTACTAGAGATATCTCTATCATATCAACAACTATATTCTTTCATCACCTACCTACAAAATATAAAGGCAAATGTACATAAAATTTATTTAAATTATATATAATTAAAAAAGAAATTTTACCCTCAAGTTTCAGTCATGCATGCCATTACGATGTGATGGTAGACAGATAGAAAACACGTGTAGGTACCTACACATATTCAGTTAATAAATAATAAATGCCTGTCTGTCTTTAGTCGAAATTCGATCTTCGTGCTACTAAAGAAATTTTATTAAATTTTTGTTTTTGAAAGTTTTATTGATTTATTGTCTAAAGGATAAAATTCCTTTTTCTTATATGAATATACATATGTACATTATACATGTCTGCGAAATAAAGATCAAATTAATATTTCGTTGAAAAATTAAACCGTTTTAAAAAACGATGAAGATGATAGATAATGCAAAAGAGTGGCTCTGTAAGTCTGACTGTCTTTTGATCATATTCCTTATGAATACCTATATGTGCCCATGATTATGAAAGTGGACTAAGTCACTTTTTGCATTGTTTAAAGAAAAATTTACATAATAATTTTCTTATAACGATTTAATTATATTTCTTTTATGAAATCACAATAAGCAATAAAGAAGTTTATTTACTGCATTTTCGCTTTCAAATAAACTTTATCCCTTAAATAATAATTATTTTTAGGCTAGATTTGATGGCATTTTTTGGAGTGACTTAGTCCACTTTCATAATAAAGGGCACATATATTCTTCACTTTTAGAGGTTAAAATTTTTCATTTATTCCTAAGATTTATTTGTGTGTTTCAACGGTTGTGGATTTTTTATTGTAAAGTTTGTACATTTTTCAGAGAATCTATTGTTTTTGCTGCATATCAATTCAAATAAATATTATCTAGCACATAAATGCCCAAATCTCTAAAACGACAATTCGCGAGTTACGTCACTTTGTTAGAAGAGGGACTGTATGAAGGACTATGTTAACAGTTAACTAAAAATTAAAATAAATTCGTGAAAAAGTTGTAAACTTTGGGTAAGACTAGTTCTCACGTACTTGCTCTTATGGTAAAAGTTCCTTAAAATACTAAAGTTTTTTTCAAAATGCCTAGGAGCAAAAAACGGAATCAAATAAATTCATATATAAAATGCAAAAATTGCATTGGATAAAATTTTTGTTCTCCAAAGTCTCATGGTCTCATTTTAAAGCTTGATTTTTTTACTTTGAATTGTTAGCGCTATTATTAGCCCTATCTGTCAATAAATTGCACTTTATTTTTTTCTGTTTCAATTTCAGTCTTTCTTTTTTTCTTACTTTATAAAGTGAACGGATTTTGAAGTTCTAAGTATTGACAATTACAAGCTTTTTAATAGTACCTACCATTAACATTCATATATAGTCAGTTACATCCTAAACAATTATTGCTTTTACAGAAGAAAGTTTGATTCCATTTAAAAAATTTATCAAAAACTAAAATAATTGTATAAATTTGTTTAAAAAAAAAAATAATTAAAAATGGTTTTAACATTCAAAGTATACATTTGTTTGTAAAGCAAGGCATTTTTTAATTTTTTTTTTTCGTTGGTGCATTTACCTCATAAAAATTTAAAAAAAAATTGGCATACTAATAAAAATGAAATTTTAATCAACACATAAAAATAAATTTACAAAAACATTAAACTTATTTCAAAAAATTAGTTTTTCAAAAAAAAATTTTGAATATTTTAACATAACAGGCGGAGCGATGGAATTTTAATAAAAATATTACAATAAATGATGAAAATTTGATTTTTTTTTTTTTTAGTTTCCCAGGCTAGTGTTATATTATTTTTCTCTTATTTTATTATTATTTTCAAAATATATGGAAAACTTGAGGCAAACAAATGTAACCACCAAATCCAGCACACCCGAATGGACTAGAAAATATAATAGGCCTCCGTTTTGCTATTCACTAGCGTAATGAAATGAGTCTCCAAAAAGCACTACATACCATAAACTTGAAAGGAATTGATTTCTCTATTTAATGCTGTAGATTCTGATTCCGACAGACAGACATCGCATAGCCAGGTTCGATTTTGATTTTTTTGTGACATGCATCCTTTAATAGTAGGTACCTACATCGCAAGTAAAAGTTCTTCTTAACCGTTCTGTTCAAATACTTTTTTAAATTTTGAAATCAAATTATTTCTTTTGCTTAAACGATGAAAAGTTGTCCTTCAATCCCATATATTTTTTTCCTTTAATAACCTAGTCAAACTTTTTTTTAACATTTAATTTAATTTAAGGTTTTTTTTATATTTTTTGTTCAAATAATTTAAATTTAACTAAGAGCCAAATTTTCAATCTTCTAATAAACAGTCAGTTAACTGTTTGACGAATAAAGTTGTTAGGCTCATAAACAATCAGATAAAAACATTGAATTTTTCAATCAAGAATAATTTATTCTACAGAATAACAAAAATAAATTGTCAAATTCAAAAATATTTAAAATTAAACGTCATTTTTATTCATGATTGTTTTTGTTTTCTTGTGTTCTACTGTATTTTTTTCAAAAATCTTTTAAAACAGCTTTGACAACTGACACAATATTTTTGTTGAGATTATTCCTTAGAATAATTTTTATTCGTCTCTGAAAGAAGCAGATAGTTTTATTCTTAGGAATAAGCTACACAGAGAAAAATATGACCCGCTAAAAACTAACAGATTGCCATATTGTTTTACCTTCCATACATTTCATAAGGAAATCTTATTAAAATCAACGATTAATAAGGTTTTTTTAAGGAGATTTCTTATTATTTTTATAGAGAAAATCTTATTAAAATTTGACTGAAAAGTTGTTTTTTTTTTTGCAACTTAGCACTAGAACAAAAATCGCGATCAATATTTTCATGGCAGGTTGGTCCAGGTGGTAAGGTGGTAAGGTGGTCGACTAATGATTTGAAGTCTCCAGTTCGATTCCCAGCCTGGTCATCGTTTTTTTTATTTTTTTTGCAGATTTTAAAACAATAAGGAAAACCCGATTGTTTTAATAAGGTTTCCTTCTTGGATGAAAACCATAGAGAAATCTTATTGTTTTTGTTCTATTTTATGTGGTCTATTTTTCTCTGTGTATATCTGCTTGTTGAAAAATTGATTTTTTCTCTATCCTTAGGAATAAGTACTAACTGACTGTTTAACTGACTATTGAAAAATTGGTCCTAAGTAAAAAAAAATCCAACAACGTGGAGATTAAAGAACTTTTAATTAACAATTGTTTTATGAGCTTCAAGTAGTTTGCCAAAGGATATGAATGTGTTGGCATTACCTACAAAAAAAAAAAAAAAAAAACCTTTCACTAGTCATTCCAAAATTCGTCAATTCGCTGCATTATGGAATAAGCAGCTTGAAACGACTTTGAATTGAAACACATACATAATGTAGATGTCATTTTCGCATTTTTAAAGAACAAAAAAAAAAACCCTTGGTGATGGTGAAATAACACATCATCACAAAATGTTACATAAAAGAGCCACATAAGTAACGACAAAAAAAGTTATAAGAAAATTCCAAAGGGTAGCTATATAGCTAACGAGCAACATGACGATATGAATACTTGCGGTAGTCATTCTCCACCGGACACATGATGAGTTCATTAGAAGTGACACTATAAAGTAGTAATTATCATGACGTTCTGTTCGTCAAGGAGGTAATTCGAAGGAGTAAAATTTACAAGTTCTAGGGGAGATACTCACTTTTAAGGTCCACAATTGAAACTAACACGACGCTTTGATGAAATTTCATGATCAAGAAATAAAATTAAAATAAAAACTTAATCAAAGATACCATGTATCAAAATCCGTCAAATTGTGTCAGCAAATATATCTTGTATTTTAGTTTTTAGGTAAAAATTACTTAACCACCAAACCAAATTATCTTTAGCCCTATAAATGTCCTTTTATAATTATTACATTTCATCAGATAAAATCACAAACAAAAAACACAAAGTTACCCCTTTCTTGTTTCAAACTTATTTGAAATTATATAATTTAATTGTAATTAGTTTCTAATTTTATCAACACTCATTCAAAAGTATACACAATTCTCTGCTGGCACCCGCCTCATCACCCACAAAGGAATTTCTTTGATTTGCAAAAAGAATTTGATTTCATAGAAGCAGCAGGAGCAAACTCAAAGCCATAAGGCTTTATCATGCAATGGTTTATAAGGTACATAAACCTCTTGTGTTGTGTTCTAAATGCAAATACGCAAATATATGACATCAGCCCGTATCATTTTTCACCTTTTGAATTGTACATATATGTAAGAAGAGTTGATGACTAAAATAGTGTACGTACCGAGAATGTCTCATGAGTCCTTATATCACCCAGGTAGAGGTAGTCTCGTCATTAAGGACATCACTACCTGGTATGTGTACTAATTGTCTCTACTTCACATCTCATTTATCACATTATTTCAAATTCAGTTCATTTGTTGCAGCAAAGAGAAGGACTTACCTACTACGTAAAATAGCTTTTAATGACAAATCAGGAAAGGAACGTTAATGGCGCTGCATCCAGAAATGAAGTTGTTTTCAATCTGATGAAGTTTCTATAGCAACAACGTTCACCTTTCATTTGTGTGTTAACTTAACTGAAAAAATTCTTAACATCAAGAATGCATCCGCACACTACCTACACTTTATGTAGGTACCTGCCTTTCATATATTAATTTATACAGAATTGCGGGTGGAAAAAGGGGGAAATTCATTATGCAACACCTCTTGCTAATTAAATATCAGCTGAAGTAAAAGAGTGCAATATTGTGTCGAGACGAAACACAGAGTCCTGGATGTGGTTTAAATTTGGTTGTGCATTTCAAAGAGATTGTGTGTGCAGTGCTTAAAACATTATGCATGGAAGAGTTGTTATTAAATAAATTGCGTGACAAAGTGATTTTTGATATAAAGCAAACAAAGGGCTTTTGTGAGCTGTCTTATTTTTCAATTAATAAATTATTGTGGATGAAAGGAGCAACAATGTTTAATAATACTGCGAACAAAGGTTGTCACAAAATCAGTACTCGTAAGGGTATTAAGTAATATCTTCAACCAAGTACCAAGTGTTGTCAATTTGGTAACCGGTATGGACTCGTAAGGACAGCTTTTTCTTCAAAATCAACCTTTATCTGGTTGCTATGTATCTACTATGGGTTAAAATTAGTGATGGGAACTATAGAATAATTTGAACTATCAAATAGTTAGTAACTGAATGATTTGAACTATCGAATAGTTTATTCATTCATTCATTCGAATAAAATATCGAATAAAAACTTTATCGAATAAACTATCGAATAAAAAAAAACTATTCGAATAAAAAAGCTATCGTATAAAAAAACTATTCGAATGAAAAAACTATCGAATAAAAAACTAATATTAACTAAATGAATAAATGAATGAATGAATGAATAAACGAATGAATGATTTAAAACTATCGAATGAATGAATAATTTACAGCTATAGGTAGATAGGTTGATAGTTTTTATTCGATAGTTAACATCACTAGTCAAAATCATGGAGCTGGGAAATTTCTAGGACCGAATCCTTAAAAAATCAACTTTGTTTTATGATAAAAATTTCATGCGCAAATGTTCGATATAGATATAATTTGTCGATTCATGAACAAAAATGTATATTTTTCAAAAAAAAAAAAAAAAAAACCAAAATTAGTACTAGTAAAACGTTCCCTGAAATGGTGGTGATCTCTTCATAAACGATTTTAGAGGTCTTGAAATAGGATCAATGTGTATGATGTATGATTATATTAAGAAAGTAAGTCTTAAATAAATCAAAATATAGCTTTATTTCTAGGTTCAGAGAACAATTTCTACAAATAAATGCTTTGTATGCATGTCCGAAATACTTAGATCATACAAATTTGTTTCTTTTGTTTTTTTGTAACTTTTTTGATTACCAGTGTACCAATATAGCCATACTAAAATAGGGTACTGATTAGAGATGCCGCGAACATTGATTTGGTCGAATACCGAATATTTGGCCACATTCCTCGGCCGAATACCGAATATTCGGCCGCCGAATATTCGGCCAAGAACACTCAGAAAAAAACGTTGGTAATTTAAAAATCAAGAGTAGATGTGGCTTAAAAATTCCCAACAACATCGTATTGTAACGATGAATAACTGAACTACTTTTAAGATAAATGTCTGAATACACTACCTACTACTGTAAATCGAATTATATATGAGGACTGTTAGCCAAGATCGAACGGCGGACCCATACAAGTGGTGGTCAACACATACTACAAAATTACATATTTTGAAAACATTTGCAAAAGTCTACCTTTCTTCTCCTGGGACAAGTGTTTACAGCGAAAGACTATTTTTCGAAGCAGGAATGGTCTACGAAGATAAACGTAACCGTTTACTACCAACATATGCGGAACCAATAGTTTTCATTCACCACTACTTGCCTTTAGTAGATTATGGGCCATTTTTTCACTATTACTCAACTTTGAGAAAAATCTGAAGTTGGCAAGCTTGAGAGTTAGCTCCAACTCGAGATTTTAATCAAAAGCTGAAAATTTGTTTTATTCATTAATTTTTTCTTGTTGTTTTACTAATATCCCTAGGATATTTGTGACAGTCAATTTCACAAACTGTCAATTTCGAATGATGTGTCGTTTAAATTGAAGTTTCATAGGTTTTTTTTAATTAATGGTTTCATATGTTTATTGATTTATTCAAACCAATAAGATTTTTACAATGAAAAAGTAGATTTTCCAAGATTACAAAAGGAAACTCCTAAACAAAAATGTTTTTTTGCAGAGAAAAAAATCAAACAAAATCAATTTTTATTACACAAATCACTTTTGCATTTATTTTAAATTAAAATATATAAACTAAATATATGCACATACAGTACATTCTCGATTAACGCAACTAATTAAAACAAGTGTGGTTGTAATGACCGAGGTTGTTGCAATGACCGAGTAAATATTTTTTAGGCTTAATCTGAGATGAAAAGCGAAAATATCAGAAAACCAAAACTAACAAATATACCTATTTAATGCAACAAATTTTTGTTTAAATATAATTGATATGAAACGAAACAAATGGAAGTATATTCGTTAAGATAAGTACGTAATTACGTATGTGTAGTTCTGTATACAACATTAATTATTTTATTTCGAAAAAGTGGGACATTTTTATTTGGATTTTTGTAGTTTGTCAGATTTTAAAATTGACATATCCCGAAGTTTTTAAACAATCAACACTTTTTCAATAAGGGTTGGATTCTGGTCAGTTCATCGAATTTTCGTATTGAAAGTTGCACTTATCAAGTCAATTTTTGTAGAAGAGTTGCGATTACTGCGTCAACAATGGTAAAAATTTAGGTGTTGCGAAAATCGAGGAGTTGCGTGAATCGAGAGTTGCGTTAATCGAGAACGTACTGTATATGCGATTGATTTCACTATTACAAAAAGTAGATGCATGGCTAATTTTCCAAAATACGCCAGTTATTATTTTTCAATAAAAAGTTTTTTCTCTATGACATTTAAACAAACTTTTGAAACAGAAATAATAATAAATAACGACATTTTTAAAGTAAAAACTCAAGGTTGCTCGAAAACTTCTGATAATTCCTTAAGTTGAAAAAATTAAAGTTGATAAACTTTAGATTTGAAAATTGAAAGTTAAAAACGTCAACTTTCAGTGAATGAAAACAATTTTTCAAGTTGAGAATAAAAATCCTCGAGTTGTGTTCAACTTCGAGTGAATAAAATCGCCCTTTATGTAGGTACTAAAATTAAAATTTTTTAACAAAACACTCATTTTGGTATAATAATTTGTCTTTTTTCTTCTCCATTTGGTATTCGGTATTCGGCCGAATAGTTTAACTAACCGAATACCGAATACCTAAAAAATAGGCCGAATAGGCCGAATAGTGGCCGAATGTTCGCGGTATCTCTAGTACTTATTAACAATTTCGGAACCAGCGTTACTCTCATGTAACATATTTTTAAAAACTCGTAAAAAATATTCCATTAAATAATTTTTTAGGTTTCGATTTCTTTATTGAAAGATAATAGTGCCTAGTTACTGGATTATTACAAAAAGTAGGTCAAAAGTAATTTTTTTATCGAAAAAGGGACTGAAATTCACATTTCACATTAAACATTAGTTTTGCTATTTATTATTTTGGAAAATAACTTTTTGCTATTCATATTTCTTAGTTGTGATGTTTTTGACACGATAATACTGAAAAAAAAAAAACATTTTATTAATATTGATTTTCATAGCTTGGATTCGAAAGGGTTAAAAATACCCAAAAAATACAGAATTATGTGTGTAAGACCACATTATTTATCCTAAGAGCGTTCCCGGAAATGACGTTCCCAGAAATGATGTTTTGCCCTTAATTTATTTTTATTTTGTATGTCTCAAAGTAAAACGAAATATTTTTGAGATCATATTGTACTGGCCTCGATTTTTTATCATAATATCACCCAAACAAATTAAATTTTAATTTAAATATACCTACTAGAAAACAAGCGTTCCCGAAATGACGGTTGATTGATGAACGCTACTTATAAATTAAACTCAAACTAACTTATAACATACATTTGATATATTTACCCATAATAATCAAAAAAAAAAACCGACTTCCATGGATAAAACTGGGTTTTATGGTTTTTCTAATAGTTTCTATGGCCAGAACTGAATTAACACTGCAGCCACCAACTTTCCAATAAAAAAATAACACGGTGTTACAAAAATGAGGTTTTAAAATATACGCGGGCGGAGACCTATCAGGTTTTGTAGAGCTAGTCGCACTGAATACGAAACGGTATTTGAAAATCCCCTAACACCCCCAAAATCTGGAGTTACGGGCAAAAAACGGTTTTTTGGACCTCCACCCATTGAAAAAATTCTAGCTTCGACATGGGTAAAAACCCATTTTCGATTTTTTTACAGTTTCTGATATAAAAATTAGAATCAAATGTACAATTTTTCCTTTCGGAAATGGTACCATTTATTACTGTAAGTGTTTCCGTTGTTTTT
Organism: Episyrphus balteatus; assembly: GCF_945859705.1. Classification (NCBI taxonomy): domain Eukaryota; kingdom Metazoa; phylum Arthropoda; class Insecta; order Diptera; family Syrphidae; genus Episyrphus; species Episyrphus balteatus. Next base: position 132,554,843 of record NC_079134.1, on the reverse strand, counting down.
TAATAATTTTTTTTTATTTTGATAAATTTTTTTTAGAAAAATGCCCCTCCCACCTAAACGGGGAGAGATAGACCCCCCTCTCAAAGAAAAAAATGTTTTTATTGAGCTCCTCTACAAAAACCCGTTATCAAATCCTGGCGCCCAAGTTATCCTACTACGTGCCGAAACAACATTTTTTTTCTATACCTAAAAGTTCGAATTTCTGTATCTGGGTTGAAATTGAAAAAAAATTTTTTCTAAGCCAATTTCGAAGTGATTTTCATAAAAAATACCTCGATTAATTGGGAAATAGATATAGTTTTACAATATATTTTTTAAATAGCATGTTGTTTTGAAAACATATACTTTAAATTGATGCCGAAGTTGGGCAAATGACAAAAAAAATTGAATTTTTGAACTTTGACAGCTTATAAATTCTAAGTGGTTTAACCGAGTTACATGTTTTGTACATTGTTAAAAAGGTATATTTATTTTCTATCAGAAACTGTAAAAAAAATCGAAAATGGGTAAAAAATTGTCGAAGCTAGAATTTTTTCAATGGGTGGAGGTCCAAAAAACCGTTTTTTGCCCGTAACTCCAGATTTTGGGGGTGTTAGGGGATTTTCAAATACCGTTTCGTATTCAGTGCGACTAGCTCTACAAAACCTGATAGGTCTCCGCCCGCGTATATTTTGAGTGTTACACCGTGTAATTATCAAAATTGGTTCACTCAGTTCAAAGTTATGAGGTAACAAACACAAAAAAATAAATAAATACAATATACAGACGAATTAACTACTTCCTCCTTTTTGTTAGTCGGTATAAATAAGTGTTGAATGATAAATCTATATAATATCAACTTTAAAAACTGCTTGTAGCACTATTTTTATGTAAGATTGAAATATTGACACTTTAAGAAATTTTGGTACGATGCGTCATTTTTCATTTATAAAGAGTTTTGTTTATAAGTGCTGTTAAAAAATTAAATATTCAAAAATAATTGAAGTTAATGTGTTTTTAAGCAATATGAATACCTATCAGTTTTTGAGTTATGGACATCTCCGGGGACGCTTTTTTTTGGTAAGTATATTAGATGCAATAAAAAAAGAAATGGAAACTTTTCTAATCGAAAAATATATATTCCTAGATGAGTGCCTATTATTTTAATTGTTAAATGAGAAAAAACCTTTAATAAAATGTAATTTTGATTTAAAAAATGCCTGGACATCAAATTTTCCACCTCCATGATTTTGACCCGTATATAAAATATTAGTTTTTAAGACAGTAACAGTACCTACCTACATTATACTGAGTAGGAGTTGAAAATCGATCGAACCTTAAAATCAAAATATTGAACCGCTTCTTATCTGTCCACAACTTTCAGAATTTTTTCAAAATTTATCGCCGACAGACACCCGTCTTTTGGTATTCGGTATTTATCTTTATCTTTATTTTGCTTCTTCCAATTCGATATCACACGTCAAACAAAAAAGTTTAAATGATAACGAATAACTTTTAATTAAGAATTCTTCAGAAGATATATTCGGTACCTACTATTTCCGGCGAAGTTAAATCCATTATTCCTTTGGGGGCTTTTCGAATGACATGGAAAACGAAACTACTCCAAAACCAAAAAATACCATTTTGAAGTTTCACCGAAATAAAAAACAAAAATAAAACTATAAAAAGGGGTGATCTATCTTTCCTAGGAAATATATCCAGCAATTTTTGATAGTTTAGTTCGTTTATCATTAAGTCCTTATTCCTGGAAGAGGATCATATTTAAAAGTTCCTGTTTTTTTTTCTAAATTAATTATTCATTTGAAAACTTTTAAATATTATAAAATGATTTGTGTACCTTCAAATTATTCTGGAATGTTAAAATGAACAAAGTTCTTTTTCTGAATTTATTCTTTTATATAAATCAAGAATGCATTGTACACAAATATATAAAAAAATCATATTTTATTTCTCAAAATTTACGAACCGTAAATAAATATACAAAAGTTCCAGGACAAAAGCTAGTGTTGGGTTGAATATTTAATGAAAAATTATCAACATTAAATGAATATTTAACAACTATATTCTACTACTTTCCTATTTCGTATTTCTATGTTACCTTCTCTTTCTCATAGCATTATGCAAGGTGTAAATTTTAAAGGAACTTGCCCCTAAAAAGTTAACTTAATATACTGCCTATGTTTGTTAAATTTTAAATATCCTTTTTCCAAAAAAAAACCGCATTCACTATACAACAAGACTGCCCTTACATACTTTTAAAGTGCGGATAAGAATATCTTTTATGTCCCTGGTGTCATATTATTTAAGTGAAACGTAAATAATTTAATTAACTTAAGTCAACATATTTGATTGAATATTCATTCAACCCAAAACACACTTGCTACAGAGTATATAAAATAGGGAGATGGAAAGCACAGTGAAATAAATAATTAAAACTCAACTTAACTTCATTATTATGCATTTCATGCAAAAAGTGTCATTGCTGATGATGGCGAAGGGTGATCTGATAAAGCTTCACTTGTTCATGTTCATTTAAATTTTTGTATTTTTATCACACGCATTATCTCTTACAGTGCAGTGTTTTGTAGAAGTTGTCATTTTTTATGAAGGGTTATAAGTCATACTTATAAATAGTATTTTTTACTATGATGTAAGTTAAAATTTTCGAGATCATATACTGTTCGACGTGATAAGAATAGAAGTCAAAATAAATTGAATATGAATATCTTAAGGGAGAAAACAATTTGGCATGTTTTTGGTACAATTTTGGACATCAAAAAAATAAAAATAATTTTTCTATTTTAGTCTGCTAACTTCAGTCTTATTTTAGCGGAGTTTTGAAACAAAATTGTTAAGGCAATGAAAACGAAGTTGATGGAATTGAAAAGCATTTAAAAAGTTACAAATTCGGATCTCAACCAAACATATTCTTTTCAATCATTTCACATTTTGTCCGCTAACTTCAGACTGATTATGGCGAAAAATTCAATAACTCAAAAAACATAGGTTCGAGCTACAAATTTTTGATTTGCGCAACAAATTAGCATTTAATTAACTACAATTACTGAGATTAATTTTTTTTTATTACGACACAAAGTGTCCGCCGAAGTGAGAAACGTGTTTAAAACTGCAATCCGCAACTAAAAAAGAAATTGTCTGCAAAGCCGGTTTAAGGACGATGATTTTACGTGATAACGTCGTAAAAAAACAGATTGTGTGCTTTTGTTTAAAATGAGTCAAACGAAGCGTTTATTTATTTCAAACAATCATAATTTACAAGAAAAAGTTAAAAAAAATTACCTTTTTTCTTTTCTAACTATACTAATTTTTTTATTTTAAAAGCTTAAAAAAAAATTATACCATTAAAAAGCCAAATATTTCTTCCAAATAATAAAACCATTTTCAAATTTTTACAATGCGCAAAAAGTATTAAAATAATTTATTAAAAACAATCATTTCTTATGAAATAAATTGCACGACTGGGGTCGCACGTACTTGCTCTTATGCTTAAAGTAACTATAATGTTAAAGCTTTTTATTCAAGAAATTTAAAATTTGATATTTTGAAGAAATTTCATAAGTAGTATAAAAAAATTAAATCTGTTTTTATAATTAATAAAACTCCGTTTTAAAATATCTGAAAAAAAAAAACAAATATGCCATTTTATTTCTCGTATAAAAAGGTATTTTTAGAAAAAAAATTTTGAAAATTGTAGGAGCCGTTTTTTAAAAAAATAATTTTTTATATATAAAATTTTTTTAACATTTTTCAAAAAAAAAGTTGGCATGCCATTGTGAAGAAATAATTAATTTACACATAAAAACTAAATTTCAAAATTTTTCATTGATCCGTTTTCAAAAAATTGATTTTTCAAAAAAAAATTTTGAAATATTTTTTAAAAAACCAAAAATGCGTTTTTTGAAAATTTTCTAAAATTTTAATATTATCTTTACTTACACACTTTTGTATAAAAATTTTCATTTAAATCGGGTTAATTTTGTACGAGATATTCAGAAACGAAAAAAACTGTTCTATGACAGGTACCGTTAATAACGGTACAAAAAATATTTTTTTTATTTAAAAAGTTGGCTATTATGTGTAGTACTACACACAAAAATTTTAATCAAAATCGTTAGAGCCGTTTTTGAAAAAAATTACCTTTTCTATTTCCGTTATATGGCAGGTACCGTTAGTTTTGGTCATAAAAAAAAATTTCAATTTCCCCTCTAGGGAATCACCAAAAACTGCTAACTACCAAGTTTGAAGAAAATCACTTCACTTGTTTAGGCTGCAGCTCCAGATAGAGACAGACACACAGACAGACAGACAGACAGACAGACAGACAGAATTGCCGGACCCACTTTTTTGGCATTCTCCATCATCGTAATGTCATGTAAAATTGTTATCTCGAGTTCGATTTTTTTTACGAATCCTAAACTTGCCCTATAGTACCTATATCGCAAGTAAAAAGTGAAAAAATCATTTTAATAATATTTTTAAATATTTGAAAATTGAATATTTGAAATTTGAAAATCTAAAAAATAGCACATGTAGGTTTTGAAAAAACAAATACATGCAAATTATTTTCAAACATTTTTAAGTAATATTGGCTTTTATATCCGCGGCCAAACTTTTAAAAATTAGTTTTTTTGAAATTTAAAATCACCCATTACAAAATTTAAAAATCTAAAAAATAGCACATGTAGATTATTCAAAATACTTTATTTATATTTTTTATTTACTCAAAAATAGTTATTTTTGAGGAAGTTATGAGCTGCCAAATGATCTAAGCAAAAAATCGAAAAACTAAAAAATAGCACATTTAGAGAAGTAAGTATACTGTTTCAATTTCATTAAATAATGTCCATTCGTTAGCCCAGGAGAGCTTGCCAAAGTTTTATTTTTACTGTAAAATTTTACACATTACCGAAATAAAAAAAATAAAAAATGGCACATATTCAAAATCCAAATTACAACAAATCGCCATTTACAGAAATCCATTTTTTATTCTTATTTCTTAGATATCCGCTGCTAAAGATTTTTTTTGTCTGTTGTCTGCTACTTTCAGGGTCATAAAAATTCATTTTTTTGATATAACAACCTATAATAAATTTTATACCACCTGAAAGCTTATTGCTTCAGCTCAAAATATATATATCGATCATGTCTATTGGCATCTACAAAAAGAGCTAGAATTTTTTGAACTCAATCAATTTTCATCAAAAAAAAGCAAAAAAAAAACATATTTTTTTATGTTCTCACGCTATTGAATCAATTTTTTTAGACAACATATAAAAAATTTCATATCATGTAAAAGCTTATAATTTCACCTTTCATATGAAGTTTCAATCTTATTTCTGCGATGCCTAGAAAAAAAGTTAGAATTTTTTAAAGCCAACCATGTCCAAATTCCAAACTGAGATTACGGTACTTCCCACACTGGTGGCTGTTCATGATCAACAGATCTCCACAGGTGTTTGAGGTATTTCCCATTTTTTTTAATTTAACATTGTGTAGCTTGTAGTGAATGTACAGTTATGTGTGATATACCAAATGAAAGGTGACATCATCGGGATGCTCAATAAAGTTAAATCAAATTTGTATTTGCTTTAGATCAATAGATAGAACCTGTTGAATAATAAAACTTTATTTTACCGTTATCTCAAAATTGTGACTACAAAATTGATTGAAATTTTGCACAGATATAATCCTGTCTATTAACAATATAAATTTCATTTATTTATCTGTTGAAGAAAAAAATATAAAAATAAAAAACTGTTACAAAAGGTAAAAAAAAACTTGGGTCCTAAAAACCTGTTTTTCCCGTTATTCGGTCAAAAACCATTTTGAAATACCAATTTTTTGCACATGTATGCCAACAGTCATAGACTTCATGTTCTATACCTAAGCTTGAGATTTTTTGAATGCTACAAAAAATTAAAAAAAATAAAAACTCAGCCAAAAATACCCCAAAATAAGTAGGTGTTTTTCAAAAATTCATATTTCTAAACGCAGAGACTTAAAAAAAAAATCCGTATTAGACCCCTAACTTTCGAATGTCGTTTTTCAAATTGTCAAACAAAATTTAGTTTTAGAAAACCATTAATAGCTTTGTTTTGAAATACCCCAAAACAAGTAGGTGTTTTTCAAAAATTCATATTTCTAAACGCAGAGACTTAAAAAAAAAATCCGTATTAGACCCCTAACTTTCGAATGACGTTTTTCAAATTGTCAAACAAAATTTAGTTTTAGAAAACCATTAATAGCTTTGTTTTGAAATTTTTTAGAATTTTTTCAATACCATTGTCAGTCTTGCAATAAATTTATCAATAGAAAATAGTCAATTTTTTGAAATTTTGTTTTACCCCTATTTACCTTATAAAAAGATGGAATTTTTTAAAAATCCTTCAAATGTATTTAACGTTAGGTAATTATCTTTCAAATAAGCTATAGTACATTTTTGTATCTCTAATAGTTTATTTTTAATTTTTAATTAAAATTTTTGTCGCACTGCTAAAAATTACAAGTGGAACGTTAGAAAATGGCGTCACTTTTTCGTGGTGGCTGCCATGGTTCATCGTCAAAAAACTTAAAAGATTGGAAACAACTTATCCTTAGCGAATGGGAGATACAATACCGATAAATATTTGCACTGAGAAATATTAAATTCACGTTTTTCCAATTCTACAGCAAAGGGCCTTCGAAGAAAAAATTACAACAACGGAACTCTTGTCTTTTTAAAATTAATCCCTTCGTGTTATTAAAGCTAAGGAACCAAATTCAAAAATATTTTCATTAAATTTGTAGATGGTAAGTAGCAACACCGACTGTAAAGTACCTAAGTAAGCAACATAAATTTGTTTGTAAAGTTCAAAGGACAATCCACGGATTTGGTTAAAAAAAAAAAAAAAAAACATTAAGGCTTTTCATTGTTCGCAGATATTGGTTAGAGAAGAAGAACAAAGAAGTCAACAAATAACGATCCTAATCAACTAGCATCACCTTAGGGAAGCGATAAATCTAGGACTTCTCACTTTGGTTTTCAATCTCCATTAAGAGCTCCTCTAAAGGAGCTAAACGTTTCGAAAAAGGAAGTTCTAAGAAGTGCTTCAACTAAAAGGGAAAAAGTATTTTTTTCAGCAAAAAATTACCCGAAACAGCTAATGAGAATAATGGCAACCTAGCAACGGTATAGGTAGGAAAGGAATCAAAGTGCTAAGAAGATCCTGGATGACAACAACAAAAAGGAAAGAGAATTATTTAGGTAGGTATATTTAACAGCAAATAGAAATTAAACAAATGAAAAACTAAACACTTACAATACCTTCAATCATAATCTAATAAATTTTGTAATTGATGGCAATTTAGAGAGTTAACATGATAAAACTACGACGGTTACATAATTAATTACCTCAAGTTATAAAACTTATGTTTAACTTCAAACAAGTTGAAAACTTTTCACATTAACTTCAAATTATCCCAAGAAATTTCTATTGATAAAAATGAGAAAATAAATTTTTGATACATCATAAATCTGCCTCGTAAAAATAGTGATTTCGTTATTGGTGTGATAAAATTTATAGTTCGTTGTTGTTAATATTTAATTTATTTTCATCTGGTTTCCTTGTTCCAAGGCTTCAGTGTGGAAAATCTAATTTCATTAATCATTTTTTTTTTAACAAAAAGAAAAAAAAATAAGTAAAGAAAAATATGGTTTTTTTTATGTCGAAAATATTTTCGCTCATTCTTAAAAAACATACCAATGGTAATGATTACGTCATGCTACATTCTATAGATTTTTATGTGTATATTTATTAAGGAGTGTGATTTTGGGAAGATAGGTATTTTTGGGGGAGTGAGATTAATAAATTTTAATGAGATCATAGATGGAGCCAAGTGATTATAGAGAGACAAAGGACATGAAAAGTTCAAACACATGTTCGAAAGGTCCTCGATTCTTAAATATTTAATGATATTTTATGTGAATTATTTATTATATTGAATTTGAACTTAATTCAGTATTGGGGATAAATTATGGAATATAAAGGATTTTCTTTGTAAGTTAAGAGAGAGAGAGAAAAAAAAAACAAAAATTCTTAAACATGGCATTTTTAATGTGATATTAATGCGATATAGACATCATTATTTATAATAATAATAAAAAATGATGATGATGATGAAAGTTTGTTTTTGAAAGAAGTACCTAAAAATATTTTATAATATTTGGGAATTATAAAAAATGCCTTATTATGTGCAAAGACTGGTTTCACTCATCGCTAAATCTACGGCTAATAAAAAAGAAGTCTTTTTAAACCTTATAAATGAATACCGAAGAGCCTTCATTGAATACGTTTTTTTACCAGTAATTTCTACTTCGAGATTTCAATTCTAAAGTCACACCAAAAATAGGCTTTCACGAAACCACTACACAGATAACACCTTATTTGACTTATTGGTTGGCATATTTAAATACGAACGGAATATCAAAGGATAATTACCCTAAACTTCAACATGTACCTAAACCTAATTACTTTTTTCAATTCGAAAACGCGCAAATCAGGACAAAAGTGGGTCTCGCAAGTTCGTCTGTCTGCCTGTATATTTGTATAAGACACTAAAGTTGAAAAAAAAAAAAATTATTAGGGTGGTGGGAAAATTTTGGATAAATTGTATATGAAAGGGAAATAATAAATTGCCCACAAATAAAATGGGGGATAATAAAAAGACATATTGAGAAAAATGAAAAAATGAGATTTACTGTTTTTTTTGATTTTTATCTTTTACAAAAATGGTTTGATTTTAACAAAATGGCTAAAAATTACTTTATGTTTTTTACCTATTTTAAATGTTTGTTTACCATAATATTATTGTTCAATCAAAAAAGTTACCGAACATTTTTTTGATTTTTGAAATGTTTGGAATCTGTTATTTAGATTAAAACATTTTTTAGGCTTTGTTGAAAAATTTTATAATTTCAGAAAATATTGAGAAAAATTGAAAAAAAAATACAAAACCAAATTATACTTTTCTAATGGCCTTTGACATCCTGAATTTTAATCTAGCACTAGAATGCCTCCGACGACGCACAGTGGTACCATTCTTCGTTTTTGGCGTCAAAATTTATTTGCACGGCCATTTCTGGACGAAAAGTCATGAAATTTGGTACACTGAATGATAATAGTATGGAGAATACAAAAAGGCTGCCAACTTTTTTTTATTCAAAATGGCGGCTCCAAAATGGCGGAAAGAATGAGCTTTTAAGTTCCGAATGTATAGTTCTAAAAATAACCAAACAAAAACGGTATGAGATTCGTTTAAGTTTAGCGTTAAACCTTAAAGCCTAGAACGCTGCTGATGTGAAACGAAATTTTTCGTCGGTCTCCACGAGGACAACGAAATGCTTGCGAAATCTGGACCGAAAAATACTCAAAAATTGCAAAACATAAATGAAAAAAAAGCAAACACGCATCGCAGAAAGACATGCAATGACAAAATGAACAACAAAAACAAACAAAATAAAATGCACGACTGGGGTCGCACGTACTTGCTCTTGCAGTTTAAAACACTTTTATGTTGGTTTACTTGTAATTTTAAAAGCTGCCTCTATATAAAATTAAAGAAATTTTGTTGATGTTGGGGAAGAGCCGACATTTAGGGCAAAATTTTGTTAAATGAAAAAAAAAATGTTTTTTTTATTTGACTTTTTTGAAAAAAAAAAAATAGAGATGCAGTTTTATTGCAATGGCTTTGAATATTACGTTTGCAAAGTTTAATCAAAATCGTTAGAGCCGTTTTCGAGTTATTTGGTTTGAATTGAGGTTTTGATCAAAACCTCAAATTTTTTTTTCGACACGAAACCAATACTTGCCCTATAGAGCAAGTAAAAACTCAAAATGTCATTTTTCCACACACAATGAATGTCCACGGCAATTGTTTGTGTGCGAAAAAGAAGTTTAGACTTTCAATTTCGTTGTGCCGAACAGCGTACTACAGAACGAAAAGTTGAACGAAATTTTTGGTTTACCATTTCGTTGTTTCATTTTTGTATGGGATTTTTCGTTTCTTATCAGCAGCGCACTAGTAGTACAGGAAAGATAGACTTTTTCGTGGAACGAAATACAGGACGGCTGAATTTTTCAAATCTGAAAAAGGGGTATTAGAAAAGCTTAAGTCCTGGTTTTCGGGACGCCACCCCCCTGGCGAAATCCGCCATTTTGAAAAACGCGAATCGCTCTATATCTCCAAAACTATGGGTCCTATAAAAATGGTTGTCTGACAAAAGTTATTGTAAATTTAATTATCCTTTTGCTTGTAGTACATTATTTTTCTGAGCGGGCAATAGTTTTGAGGTTATGTTGATTTAATTTATTTTTTTCGTTTTTTTTAAGATTTTATCATTCTTGGTATCAGTTACATAATTTTTTAAACAGTAAAAGTTATAGACCATCAAATTTAAAATAATTTGGTATATTTTTGAAAGTCGTGCAATGTATAAGTCGAAAGTTATTGATATCAAAACTATAATCTAAGTGCAGGAAAGTTAGTAAAAAAAACAGGCATTTTGTGGAACGAAATACAGGACGGCTGATTTTTTCAAATCTGAAAGAAGGGTATTAAAAAAACTTAAGCCCTGGTTTTCGGGACGCCAACCACCTGGCGAAATCCACCATTTTAAAAAACGTGAATTGGTCCATATCTACTACACTATTGGCTTGACCGAATAAGTTACTTAACCAAAGTTGTAGGTAATATAAGAAAGTTAAAATAAAAATCGTTTTTACTTAATAACAGTTTTAACTTTTGAATTAAGTCTTCCTAACCTCAGGCAAACGAATCGCAAAGTTTTGTAAAATAAAATGCACGACTGGGGTCGCACGTACTTGCTCTTATGGTAAAAGTTACTCTAATGTTAAGGCTTTTGATTTAACAAAATTAGGAAAATTTAAAATAGGCATGATATTTTTAAGGAATTTCATAAGTAGTGAAAAAAAAATAAAATCTGATTTTTATAAATAACTAAACACTATTTTAAATGGTTTTTTTGCAAAAAACCAAGTATGCCATTTGATTTCTTGTATAAAAAAGAATTTTTAGAAAAAATTTTTTTTTAAACATATTTTTTTTTTTTTGAGAAATTTATTTTATAAACTTCAATGCCATTTCTTTAGGGCATTGCATTAATTGGAATTGTCCGAAAATTGCATTTTCTGTTATGGATACATTTGATAAAGTCAATTTTTATTGTACTCATAAACGTTGCTTTTACTTTAAATTGACAAACATTTGTTCATTATGATAATGTTTTTGGGAAAATCCTACAATTAGTTCAGGTAAAAAAGTTTCCACATTTTTAGGGTTAGGTGATTAGATTGCCATATAGTTGTAGGAAAATCCCTTAAGTGAAGCAGGTACATATGTCCGGTTATTTGCAAACATGTGTAGGTATATGCATACAGTTTTTTAAAGTCTTTAACTCTTTTTCATTAATATATTTTCGGAAAATCCCAAATACCAAACTTGAAGGTATCCAATCTATTATCTATTTGCATGAGCATAGGAAGTTAGGTAATTCATAAATGTACATACAAATATGTATTCTTCTATGTATTGGTCACAAATAACTATTAAGAGTTATAAAAAACCCTTAAATTACGCGTTGGTTTCTTTTACTTTAAAAACAAAACCACTTGATCAATTGACAATCGTTTTTGACCGAGTGCGGAAGAAAATTTAGATTTGAAAAAAAAAAAAAAAATATTTTGTAAAGACAAAGTTTTTGGAAGTGCTCTATAATAGAAATTGTGTTAAAACCAATTACAAAAACAAATTGTGCAAACACAGGTTTTAAAAGTGTACATCTAATCCAAAAATTGTGTTAAAACCAACTGCATTTTTTAATGCAATATATCAGCAAAGTGCCTCAATATTAAAACTAGTGAAAAGTGAAGTAAAAGACAAAGTTTAATTTTGCTTTTTCTTATTAAGTACTTAAAGTGAAGTGTTAAGCCTTAACCACTAACATAGATATTGAAGATTAATTTAACATACTATTTTTTTTTAAATATCCAAAAAGGGAAACATAAGTTTTATCAATTTGATTTCTTATTTTTTTTTTTAAACAAAGTTTTGTGAAATACTGTGCCTTTGTTTTGATCCAGCTAAAGAAAAAAAAAACTACTACCAGCAAGGCGGTGAAACTGACCAAATTGTGTTAAGATATTGATTGGTGAGTTATTTTGAAAGATAAATAATTTGTTCATAATTTGATTTTGACATTTTGATAAAATTTTACATTGAATTTGAAATGGAAAACAATTTTTCACAATCTCAAAACACCAATAAGGGGAAAAAAAATAGAACATTTAATTTTTCTAAAACTGATAAAAACTTAAATAAAGTCTGTAGCGACGTTATTCCTAAAAACGATGACAATTTTAGTTGTATTAAGGGGTCTTTCTGTCAGAACAGTGACATATTTGACGGTAATTTTAGAAATACTCAGTGCACCAGCAATGCGGTGATGGCATTGTGTATGTCCCAACTTAAATCCGTGACAACTTGGAACACTGATTTCATCGATAAGATTTTGGTACAGGGACATGAGCTTCATGTTCAATCAATTTCCAGTTTTGTTGAAAGGTTTGGCCAACCGCCGCCGTCATCTTTTTACTTGGCGGCAGACGAAGTTCTTGAATTTTTTTCGGTTGAAAATACCAATTTTCATGTAGAATATAAGTTAGATCCTTTTCAAGGCTATATTGATGAGTCGGAATGTTTTTTTACGGAGCTTAATCGTTTTTTTTCCAACGAATTATTTGGTGTTTTGACTGTTGCTAATTTGTCGGTTGCAGTTTTAAAGAACGAAAATTTGATTTGTTTGTTCGATCCTCATAGTAGAGATCAAAATCTTAACGCTGTAACAAATGGTGTAGCAGTTCTTCTAATGTTTAAAAGCATACAGGAACTAGTTTCAACCTTTAAATCGTCCTTAGATTCAATGCTAAAGCCTCTATTTAGTATAACTCCATTAAAAATAGAGTATGAGTCATTTTGTGAGAATGAAACTCCGTGGACAGTTAAGCGAAAAAGTTTTTCATTCAAACAAAAACAAATTTTAGAAAAAAACAAAGCTAGATTAAGACTTTTACGTTTGAATGAGACATTTAAAGCAAAAGAACGGAGAACCCAAATAGAATCAAGAAAAGGGAAGAATGAAGCAATTCTACATGCGATAAGAAAAATGGACGTAAAACGGAAAAAAATCTTGCGATCTCAAAAAGATTTTAAAAATAAGGAAAATGATAGTCTTTTAATAAGAATGCAGACAAGGAGAAGTCTAGCTGAAAATCGAATTTTAGAAAAAAAGAAGGACATAGCTAAGAAAAAGATTTTAAGGACTGAGGAAACTTATAAGAAAAGGGAAAATGAGAAACTATTGACAAGAATGCAGACAAGACGTAGCCTAGTTGAAAATCGAATTTTAGAAAAGAAGAAGGACATAGCTAAGAAAAGGATTTTAAGGACTGAGGAAACTTATAAGAAAAGGGAAAATGAGAAACTATTGACAAGAATGCAGACAAGACGTAGCCTAGTTGAAAATCGAATTTTAGAAAAGAAGAAGGACATAGCTAAGAAAAGGATTTTAAGGACTGAGGAAACTTATAAGAAAAGGGAAAATGAGAAACTATTGACAAGAATGCAGACAAGACGTAGCCTAGTTGAAAATCGAATTTTAGAAAAGAAGAAGGACATAGCTAAGAAAAGGATTTTAAGGACTGAGGAAACTTATAAGAAAAGGGAAAATGAGAAACTATTGACAAGAATGCAGACAAGACGTAGCCTAGTTGAAAATCGAGTATTAGAAAAGAAGAAGGATATAGCTAAGAAAAGGATTTTAAGGACTAAAGAAACTTATAAAAAAAAAGAAAATGCAAGACTATTGACAAGAATGCAAACAAGGCGCAGCATCCCTGGATTAAAACAAAAAGAAAAGGCACTCAATTCTAAACAAAGGAAAGAAAAGCGAGAACATCATTTATACAAATTTCGAGAACAATATTACAATACCTTGCAAAAGAAAAACAGTTTAGACTGTCAAGCAAAGCTTAGATTTATTAAAGAAAGAAGCATGTGTCCTGAGCATATTTGTTGTTTTTGTGAAGGGCTATTTTTCGCGCATTCAGTTGTAAAATACCAAACTAATTATTCCAAAAAATATTTTGGAAAAGAATTTGTTGAGAGCATAGATAAATTGAGAAGTAATTTGTCACCGTGGACATGTAAGACTTGTTATAGATACGTCCAAAAAGGTGTTATTCCAAAATTAGCGACCACAAATGGACTTAAATTTATTCCCATTCCAAATTGTATACAAATACTTTCTCCTCTTGAAGAAAGAATGGTTGCGCCCTTCATCAATTTTATGCAAATTCGCGATTTGAAACCCTTTGCCCTGAATCCCCAACTTGGAATGAAAGGAAGCGTTGTCAATATTTCAGTTGAGGTGAATGATATGCTGCAGGTACTGCCACGGCGTTTTGACAATATGAAGACGATTCAGTTAAAACTCAGGCGACATCTTGACCATGCCACAAACTATATGTTTGAGACTATTCGACCAGCAGTTGTGTGTGATGCTTTGAAATACCTCATGACCACACCTCTCTATATAAAAAACAACATTCAAATCGATAAAGCTTACTTTAATCAGTATGACAAGGAGTATGATGAATTAGTTGAGTTCATTGTGGACTCTAATGATGCACAGAACCCACAGGGCTCTCTCGATAGGTTTTCACAAGGTGATAGCATGTTAGAAGAAATTAATTTGGATGAATTCAAAGGGTTACCGAAAGCAAAACCTAGTACATCAAATAAGGGCAAAAGATTTGAAGAGTATCAGGTTTTACAACAAGAGATTCACGATGAGGTCTTAGTTATTGATAGAAACAAAGAAGCAGCAGATTGCATTCCAATAATAGCACCTGGTCAAGGGAAGACTCCAGTACCATGGCACTTATACCCAAATTTAGAGGAACTATGTTTTCCTAAAATTTATTGTGGGCATCCCTTAGAATCTTCAAACAAAATATCTTACTCAGAGAGAGCAAAGTCAATCGCTCGGCGAAATGACAGGCGCGGGTGTGTTCCCACTAAAATTTTATACATGGCAAAAAAGAAACTCGAACAATCGTGTCTCTCAAATATTAATATTTGCCTCCGGAAGAGCAAAAGAACAAATCAAGTGACCGCAGACAATATTTTAAAGAAAAATTTTGTTGATTCCCTTATTCAACACGACGCAGGGTACAGGATTTTAAACCGTATTCCGTCATCTCCGTCATACTGGGAGTTAAAAAAAATGCAATTAATGGCAATGATTCGCCAATTGGGCAAACCTACACTCTTTTTAACTCTGTCTGCTGCCGAATCGAATTGGCCGGAATTAATCCAACTTCTTTCAAAACTATTAAATAACCAAACACTTAGTATTGAAGAAGCCATGTCACTAGAAAACTGCGAAAAAACTGAGCTTATCAGAAATGACCCTGTTACTTGTGCTAGATATTTTGACCATAAAGTTGCCAAATTTATGAAGTACATAAAAAGCAAAAATGGGCCATTCAACGAATTTGAAGTCCTAGACAGTTATCAAAGAGTAGAATTCCAGATGCGTGGTTCACCCCATGAGCACATGTTCTTATGGCTCAAAAATGCTCCTGTTTATAAATTAAACGATGAGGAAAGCAAGTCGCGATGCACCTCGTTTATTGATAGGTTTATCACGTGCGAAGATAACCCTATTAGTCCCTATATACCCTACCTTCGCCATAGGCATTCGCATACTTGTAATAAGGGAAAGTTAAATAAAACCAAATGCAGGTTTAACTTCCCTATACCAGTTATGCTAGAAACCCAAATTCTTGAACCTCTTCCCGAAACTCCAGTAGGTAAAGAAAAAGAAGAACTTTCAGCTATTTTAGGAAAAATTAGGACCCAAATGCAACATTATTTTGAAAAACCATCCCTTGTTCCTTTTGGTGAGATACTGCATTCACTCAAAATTACAGAGTCCCAATACATTAATGCGATCAGGAATTCCTTAAAGAACCCCCAAGTATTTTTAAAACGCAACAGTTTAGAAGTTGCAATAAATTCCTACAATAAGGACGTTTTGAATTTGTTTGAGTCGAACATCGATGTTCAGTTTGTCTTGGAGGAATACGGAATAGCTAATTATATTGTGAACTACATTAGCAAAGTGGATGCTGGTTTATCCAAGCTTCTAAGAGATGCTGCATCAGATATTAATCAGGGCCATAAAAATATTAAAGACAAATTTAGAAATATCGCGAATGTTTTTCTCAACAGCAATTTGATGTCTGCTCAAGAAGCTGCATATCACGTACTATCTTTGCCATTGTCGAAAAGTAGTAGAGGACATGTTTTTATAAATACAAGTCCAATTGAAAGTAGATTAATGATGCTAAAGTCCAATAAGTTTCTTCAGAACCTTAACTCTGATTCCACTGACATTTTTGTCGAAAATGACTTTAAAAAATATTCAAAAAGGCCTGTGAAACACGAAGAATTATGCTTAGCAGATTTTGTTGCGAATTTCACACATTCGCGTAGGCAAAATGATGAAGAAAATGAAAACGAAGATAACTATCATTTAAGGCACAATTCTAAGATAATTCGATATAGAAGATACAAATTGGCACAGGATCCACACAATTATTATCGTGAGCAGATACTTTTATTTATGCCTTGGAGAAATGAGGCCGAGGAAATAGAAAATATCGATTCTAAGGAAGCTTATTTGAGGAATAGAACATTAGTTGAAGCGAATAGATTAAAATATGCCATAGTAGAAGACGATATTTTAGATGAAGCACTTGAAGAAATAAGACAAGGCAACGAAAGGCATGAATGCACTCCATCAGATTTTCTTCCTGAACCAGAGCAGATAGATATTTTAGAGCAGGGCGGAGTAGAAAATAAAAAGGAAAATTTAGTTAATCGTTTCGTGAGTCCACCCAAAATTTCCCAAGAGCGTATGATTTTACTGCTGAACAAATTAAACAAAGACCAACGAGAATTTGTAATGCATGTATATAATTGTTTTAAAACGAAAAACTGTTTGCCTCTTAATATATTCTTAAGTGGTTCTGCTGGAGTCGGTAAATCTACGGTAATCAACTCCATATTCCAACTAATTACTAAATATTTTGATAATAGACCGGGAGCAATTGGAGATTCCATAAAAGTTTTGCTAACTGCTCCCTCAGGAAAAGCTGCTTTTTTGATTAATGGGGTGACACTTCATACAGCTTTCGCTCTCCCCGTTTCTCAGTACGGAGGGACCATGCCCAATCTTTCCAGTGATATTGCGAACACGATACGACAAAAGTTAATCAATCTTAAATTGCTTATTATTGATGAAATATCAATGGTTGGAAGTCGTCTTCTAAGTAGGGTAGATACAAGACTACGACAGGTTATGGGCCGAAATGAACCATTTGGAGGGATTTCCATTATTTTAGTTGGAGACTTGAACCAGTTACCTCCTGTCTTTGACACGTTTATATTTAAGGCACCACAAAATAACGACTTAAATGTTTTTGCCGAAACGAACACGTTATGGGCACTTTTCAAAATTTTTGAGCTAACCAAAATCATGCGCCAACAAAATGAAACCTTATTTATAAACGCACTGAATAATCTTGCTACGGGAACAATGACAAGTGAAGATATTCAGCTAGTTAAGAGTCGTGAAGTTGATAGCACTTCTATACCTGAAGACGTAATTCGATTGTACTCAACGAATAATGACGTTGATGAGTATAATAGTTTAAAACTGTCAAAAGCACCGGGTGAAGAAATAAGTGCCACATCCATCGATTCTGTGCTTGGAAAAGTGGGAGAAGCAATTAAAAAACGAGCATTGGAAGCACTTCAGAAGAAAAAGTTGTCTGATTTAGGGGGTCTTTCAAATATAGTACGTCTTAAGAAAAACATAAAATATATGATTACAACAAATATAGATGTTGAAGACGGTTTGGTGAACGGAGCCTGTGGTGAACTCAAGCACATTTCAATGAAACCCAATACGAGTGAAGTAGACAAAATTTGGATTTTATTTCCACCAAATCCTCAAGTTGGATTGAAAGCCCGACAGTCCTTAAATAAATTCATAGAATTAAATGACATAGACCGCAACTTGGTCCCTATTGAAAGGAAAGTTCATTCAATAAATGTGAATACCGTTAACACATACCAAATTCTTAGAAAACAATTTCCAATAGTTCCAGCAGAAGCCATAACAATTCATAAAAGCCAAGGCCAAACATACGATAAAGTGTGCATCGATCTGAGAAAATCGAAAAAAATCAGAAGATCTATGATGTACGTTGCGTTAAGTAGAGTAACATCTTTGACAGGGCTTTTTATAATTGGTAATTTCTCACCACCAAATGCTACAGCCGAAGAAAATTTGATTTTGGATGAGTTAAGACGTCTTAGAAATGATTGTAAAATGAATTTGTCGTTTAAAAATTTTGACCAAAAAACCGGCTTAATTGTTGCTTACCAAAATGCTCGTTCTCTTAAAAAGAACATAAATTGCGTTATAGCCGATCACTGGTACTCAAATTGTGATGTTTTAGTTTTTTCCGAAACTCAAACACTTTATTCAGATTCTTTGAATATACCGGGATTTAAACTAATTTATAGGTCAGATCAGGATTATAAAAAGCGTAAGCCCAGAGGATTAATGTGTTTTGTAAAGGAAACCTTATCAATTGACACAAAGAGCATCAAATCGGCTACAATACAAATAATTATAGATTCGACAAAGAAAACTCATATTGATTTGCTCTCATTTGAATTAGGTGAAGTTTTAGTTATCGCAGGTTATAAATCTCCTTCGGCTTCATTTGAAGACTTTAGGGAACAATTCAAAGATTTTATGAATGAAATAAGACACAAATTACTTGGAAAAATCGTTCTGTTGGGAGATTTTAACATCAATTTAAGAAATAAGCCGAACACATTTCTCCATGAAACTTTGACGGAATGGAATCTTAGATCCGCACTACCTAACAATACAGTTACTACAGACAACAATACCCAAATTGATGTCATATTTTCAAACATACATCCACTAGAGTGTGGAGTGTATGAAAGCTTCTTCTCAGATCATAAACCAATTTACTTTATATTTCCACAAGAATAATTAATATGGTGAGATGATCGAATAGGTTTTGGTTAGGTTTTCATAGTTCTTCTTTTATAATTGTTTTTTTTTTTCTTTATTATAATGTTACATTCATTTTGCATACATTTTTTGTTCATAACCGTATTTCTTACATTACAACATGAGGACTATGCCTACCGGGGAAACCTCGGTAAAAAAAACGCGTGAAGGGTCTACCTCCTGGGTAACGTGGAAAGACCTAAAATTTTATTTTGAGTGTTAAAAAAAATATAAGCTAAGTTGTAGGTTTTAAGAAATGTGGGTTATATAATTTTTAGAAAAATTTGGTTCATAAAAGGGAAGAGCCGACATTTAGGACAGATTTTGCTGAATTTTTTTTGTGTTTGACTTTTTTGAAGAAAAAAAAATGCAGTTATATTGCAATTATATTGTATATTACATTAGAGCCGTTTTCGAGTTATTTGGTACAATTTGAAAAATTTGTATGGGAGGTAGGTACACTTTTTAGACTTTTTTGAGAAAAACTAAAAATGCAGTATTATTGCAATTGTTTTGAATATTACGTCTGCAAAGTTTAATCAAAATCGTTAGAGCCGTTTTCGAGTTATTTGGTTTGAACTGAAAAATTTGTATGGGAGGTACACTTTTTAGACTTTTTTGAGAAAATCTAAAAATGCAGTATTATTGCAATTGCCTTGAATATTAAGTCTGCAAAGTTTAATCAAAATCGTTAGAGCCGTTTTCGTGTTAATTGGTTTGAACTGAAAAATTTGTATGGGAGGTACACTTTTTTGACTTTTTTGAGATAATCTAAAAATGCAGTATTATTGCAATTGCCTTGAATATTACGTCTGCAAAGTTTAATCAAAATCGTTAGAGCCGTTTTCGTGTTAATTGGTTTGAACTGAAAAATTTGTATGGGAGGTACACTTTTTTGACTTTTTTGAGAAAAACTTAAAATGCAGTATTATTGCAATTGCTTTGAATATTACGTTTGCAAAGTTTAATCAAAATCGTTAGAGCCGTTTTCGAGTTATTTGGTTTGAACTGAAAAATTTGTATGGGAGGTACACTTTTTAGACTTTTTTGAGAAAATCTAAAAATGCAGTATTATTGCAATTGCCTTGAATATTAAGTCTGCAAAGTTTAATCAAAATCGTTAGAGCCGTTTTCGAGAAATTTGCAATATCGTATTTTTTTGTATGGGAGGTATACGATATAAACGAGATATAAAAAAACAAAAAAAAACCAACTTTCGAAATTCTATAAAAATCATCTGTACCAAATTTGAAGAAAATCCGACCACCCGTTTAGCCAGTAGAAATGTGTACAGATGGACGCACAGACGCACAGACGCACAGACGCACAGACGCACAGACGCACGGACGGAATTGCGAGACCTACTTTTTCGGAATTCTCCATCATCGTAATGTTGGTTTTGATTAAAACCTCAATTTTTTTTTTCGACACGAAACCAATACTTGCCCTATAGAGCAAGTAAAAAATTGCATTGAAAATATAATTTTTTTTAAAATTTTGATTTAAAATTGTATGGGAATTTAAAATACCTCTATTAAAATAGTAAAGACAAAAAAAATAATTTTGGCGATATTTTGAAATTCAACCGTTTTCAGGTATTAATCAGCGGTTTACAATATAAAAAACATTCAGTTGTATTTATTAGATTAAGCCCTGCTTTTTCAATCGTCAGATAGACTATCAGAAGAATAAAGGTCACTATAAAAAAAAACTTTTATTCGTAGGAATAAGCTCTAACTTAGGTTTATCTAACTATTCAAAAAATTAGCCCTAAGTGATATTTAATAATAATATTTAAATTGCCTTAGATAAGGTTGCTTACATTGCTTCTATAATTGGCTGGCCATTGATGATTAACAAATCGATAGTTGTTTCAAAAAATGCAACAGATCTAGCAAATTTAGTATGTAGAAAATACTGTTATATTCTGTAAGCAAACAAAATTCACCAAATTTTATCAGACGAATGTATTGAACTGGAACATTGCAAAAAACTAAAAAGATTTGAGAAATGATATCCTTCTTTAACATTTTGCCGATGACGAATTTTATCAACAGAATTGACCTCCACACAGCAAGGCCACAGAAAGCTTCCCTATATAAAACATATTTTATTCACTTCATCATATAAAAAAATAGAAGATATAGCTGCTTCTTTTATTTGCTGGTAAGCAGTGTCTTGCCCTTAAGATATTATTTTTGTGTACCTACTAGATTCAATTTCTTTTAAAAAGCTTTGAATATAATACTTATCCGGATTTTGTTTCCATACAAAACTCTACAGCACAGCTCAACTTATATTATCGAACGAATCAAAAGAATCCTAATCCAGCATAGCGTTCGCTAAAAATATGACCACATCCCCAAAATATGGTAAAATAGTTTGTTTGAATACCAAAAATTATTTTTACCTTTAATTTTCGTTCATGTTCTAAAACTTCAACATTTTAAAAATAATATTACTCAAGAGATTTCAGTATCACATAACAAATTCTTTTTTAAGTTCTGAGTGTTTTACTAAATTGGCATTTTTTGGACTTTGTTTTCAAATTTTTTGATTTTTTTTGTAAAGAATATGAATCTATGAATCCTAAATCTTAAATCTAACACCTTTTTGACATGAATTTAGCCCAATTTATAGCTTATATACTGTTTTGAAAATGAAAATTCTGTTTTAAAGCTCATTCTTTCCGCCATTTTGGAGCCGCCGTTTTGAATAAAAAAAGTTGGTAGCCTTTTTGTATTCTCTATACTATTATCATTCAGTGTATCAAATTTCATGACTTTTCGTCCAAAAATTGCCATGCAAATGAATTTTGACGCCAAAAACGAAGAATGGCACCACTGTGCGACGTGCCAAGTTTTTGAGATATACAATTCTCCATCCACGATCCACCCATATCGTCGGTGAAACCAGAAAAGTGTGTAACTCAATTTTAGCAAATTTTATAGGAGAGCAAAAAAACAAAATCGTTTTGAAGGCATTTGTATGAGTTTTCATTTTCTAATTTGCTAATAAAATAAAAACTATGAAATTTAAGGGGATTCTGAGTTTACGGAACGGTAGATATTAGGTTTGTCTAACAGATGGCATTCAAATCTAATTTTCAGAAAATTTGGAGTTACACAATTTTCTGGTTTCACCGACGATATGCTGTTATTAATTTTTGTTTCAAAAATTATTTTCACTGGTCTACAAGCAATTTATTCAATTTCAATAAATTTATTGCAACAGCATTTACTTTATAGCTAGTAAAATTTTTTTTGAACTATGAAATTTTTGAAAATTGGATATTTATTTTTTTTAGATGTTGATTAACATGCTAAAAGATTCCAGCTTTCAACTTTTGGATACAGGCCCCCCACAGTTCTAGCTACACCACTGATGGAGATCTAAAAAAAAAACAAGCTATTGATTTTACAGAAGTCCGTTATTTGGCGGGAACAATAATTTTAAAAATGTGAGTCGAGAAAAGCTGAAACCAATATTATTGTATATAATATTGGTCTACAAAATTCATATTAATGTGGATTTAATTTTAAGTTTTTTTTTTCTAATTAAATTCATTGTTTCATAAGAAAATTAAAGATATTTAAAAAAGTTTTGCTAGGCATAGTTTTGACAACGTTTTTAATACATTCCATTTTAATGTCAAACCACATACCTACTTTATTTGCATTTTTCAAACACAATTTTTTAATTTATAATTAGAAATTAAATACCACTACGAGGCACTAAAAAGCAAAATGACTTTCCAACTTAATGCTATTGTTTAATAAATAACTTTATACTGACATTCAAAATAAATAACTTAAGCTTCTAGATTAAAAATATATATATTTATTTAAACTTCTAAATTAAAAAAGTTTAAAAGCATATCCTACCGGGACTGGCTTATGCAGAAAAGTGTGCATACATATTTGTGCATATACAACCTTGAACATTTTTGAAACAAACAATACTAGCTTTATGATTGAAAAACTTTATGGAAAATATTTACAATTATTTTTATTTAAAGTTTAATTTGATTTAGAAAGTAGTTACTTACATACTTATTTATTTTTTTGTTAGATATATAGTAGATACGGTGGTCTACTTTCTGAAACAATACACCCAGAGAAAAAACGCATAGTAATTTTTAATCCGTTCTACATTGAATCAATGGTGAAAAATATATTCATTAATTTTCTAAAAAGTCGTCCTATGCTTAACTTACAGTTTGTCACATCAATTTTTATAAGTGAGATGGCACAGTGGTAAAGCACAAGCTTGTCAACCCAGGTATAGCAGGTTCGATCCCCAGCGGATGCTAGTTTTACTTTTTTTATTTTTTTAATGTGTGAACAACTTTGATTTAAAGTGTGCTACTTTGATTCAATCATTTTCCACTTTAGGCTATAAATGTAGTGATTTTCCATTGATTCAAAGTGGTTTAGATTGATTTTACGTTGTTTTTTGGCTCAGTGTATGGATCAAAATATACACACATACCTAGAATTGTATCATTCCTTTATCTCTATAATCTTGATCAATTTCGTTTCGTAGGTGTAAAAGAAAATGAAAGAGCATTTCAGTTTTATCACAATAGAGCTATCGATTCCTTTTTTTTTTATATACAATTTCGTTGGCACGAAAAGATTATTCCACTTAATACACTATAGAATTAAAAACTTCATCAACATAATACGTGTTATTAAAAGACTTTAATTCTGTAGTATCATTGAAATGTTGCACGAACTATTAATCAAAATCGGAAAAAAATAATAAATTTATTTATTGATTTTAGCTAAGAAATTAGTTAATGGACTTTAGGGTGTGTGCACAGTTTGATATAGTGAATTATGCTATATACAAAATTGTAACAGAAAATAAGTATAGATTATTTTGTATATAAAAGATTGTTTCAATACTTTGTATTGTATAGAAAAGCACTCAAATCTTAATTAAATAAGAGATAGCATCAACTTAAACAAACACAAAATATTATGTTCTGTCTATTGTATGAGATTATAAAATGATTTTTTCTTACAGAGTCAAAAGTTCACTTCAACTCCTGTCATAATATTCAAAGCTCTCAATGTAAAAGATAAAGAACAAAAAAAAAAAAATACCACCTGTGCATTAATAATTAAAAGTTACAATAAAAACGCAGAAAATGAGATAAAAATAAAAAAAAAAATGTTGCAGGATAAAAAAAATGGTTCACCTACGTTTCACTAGCAACTCATTAAAAGTTAAACATTATAGATCAAGAATTATAATTAGGTGTCAGGTGGTTTGAAAAACTCTCTTTTTAGTAGAAATAGTAGAAAAATATATAAGTTTTAAATACAAATTTAATGCATAATTGGGAAAAATGCAATTTCTCAGTATTTGCAAAGGGGCGAATCCAATTAATGAGCCATTAGTAAGTGCTTAAGTGCAAGGTTTAATGCAATTCTATAGAATTTTTAATGATGAATGGAATGGTTTACTTAAAAAAAAGGTATAGGATGTATGATAGATTGTAAGCCAACTACGAGGTAGGTACCTAGTTATTTTATTACTGGATTATTTGCAGGCAGTAAGATTGACGTCATGTAATTAAGATTTTTAACAACTTTTTTTTTTTGTTCTGTTTGTATTAGATGAGGTAACGGAATTTTAAGTAAATAGCTAAACACCCAACCGTCTTTGAAATGCATTATCTTTTAAAGAAAAACAGAAAAAGATTTTCTGCAGAAAAATGTCAGTCAACTAATTGAATTAAAAATTATATTATTATGTTTTTGGTGGGAAAATAAAAAAAAAAAAAACACTCAAAATTTTGACAAATTTAAAAACACAGGTCTGCAAAATTTAACTTTTTTTTTCCTTCAAATTTTTTGATATTATGAAAGATTAGACTTTCCTGAATCTAAATCTGGTTTCACAAAAATTCTATCAGGTATCATTTTTGTAAAAATGATTTTTGAAAAATGTGGGTAGTTTCTAAAAAATCACCCTTTTAGATTAATTTGAACTTGTATAAAATTAAAACTATTTGTTGCATTGAGCTTAAATTTGGAGGAATTATTCCTCATAATTATGACCTATCGATTGACACTAAATATGACCTTTTACATTAATGTTTACTCATATTTTAAAATACTGATTGACAAAACAAGCAGAAATATCGAATTCCTTCACTTTTTAGTAAATCCTACATGAACAAAAACAACTTAATTAAGGAAATTGTTAAATATTGTGTTTTGTAATTTTATATAGGTACTATTTTTCTATTTAGAAATATCTTTGTAATAAAACATTCGATAAACTGGATTTTGAAATATTCACATTAAAGTATCACAAAATCAAGTTTTTTTTTTAGACAATCTCAAAAACCTACTATATCTCAAAAACCAGAGCTGACCGACATTTTTTGAGTTCGGATTCAAAATCAGCACACTAAAGTCCATAAGAAAAGTATACTTTTGTTCTAAGGAGAAAGATATATTAATTTTTAGAGATCAGTTTCTATATGGTAAGATATGCCAAACCTACTAAACTAACTTAAATTAAAATATCTCGGAGAAGGAAAGAGATATTGAGAAGATTGAAACTGAATTTGAAAGAAAAAAATAAGTTTTTTCATAAACCGTAACAATTTTAATTGAAAAAGATTACATTATGCCAAAATATTTCTTTGAAAACAGCAAAAAATGGGTTTTTGAGATTTTCAAACGAAAATATCTAAAAAAAAACGTGACGTGCTAGGTCAATTCTGACTTAGGATACGGAATCAGCATACAAAAATCCTTTATAAAAGTATAGTTTTATTTAAAAGAGGGTTTTTTTTGCAGACCAGTGTAATTACTCTAGAAAAAAATATATTTATTTTTATAAAGGCAACTTATAAAGAAATACGAATGTTGGTACCATCAAACTTTCTTTAAAATGGATTATTTTCAAAACGAACGATGGTACAAACTGAAAGCATATTACAAAAGCTACATTTTTAAAAATTTAAGTCGGAAAATCTACAATTTTTTACTTTTCACAAAATTAAAAAAAAATATATGTTTTCCTACCTAGAACTTTAAAAATATGGCTTCGAAATGGCTCCAAGAAGGCTCACTTTTTGATAGCACCTACCGTTTATGAGTTCAATAAGAAGAACCGTTATAAGGTTAAGTTTAGTATTTGTACATGACTTGACTTTACGATGATGGAGAATGCGAAAAATTGGGTCTCTGTTTATTAGATTGTCTGTCTGCCTGTGCGTCTCAAAAACGAATCTAACGGTTTTGATAAAAAAAAAAAATTACGGCAGATAACTTCCTACTTTTGATATGAAAAAAAATATTTTTTAGCTACTTCCCAACTCTCCCGTCCGAATTTTTCGTAAACAACGGCGATTTCAACAAAAAAAGTTTTAGTACCTAATATTAATGACAAAAATAAGAAAATTATTTTTAACCAATAGTTTTTTATATACTTTGAAAAAAACTTGGCATACCTAAATTTTTCTTTTTGAAAATTTTTATTTTTTTTTAACGGTTCTAAAGATTTTATTGCATACTTGTTAAAATAAAGCAAAGAAAATCAAAATCGGTTCAGCCCTTTTTGAGTTCTAAAAGTCGACTTACGTATTTTTTATTAAACTGATCTATTTGGTTTGAAATTTCACAAAATATTTGATTAATTTTTTAACAATATCGGATGTATTCATTATTGTATTTAAACTCCAGCTTAGCACCAGTTCAAACATTATAATATATAAACACTCTCCAAAAAGTTCCAATTTATATCTTTTTCTTCTTCATCAGCTTTAAAATTTTTATATTGACGACAACTGGTAGTCTAAATTATACCTTTTTTGTTCTAAATTTAATTCATACATCCAAGAAGTCACCCTCTTACGTATAACTCACGTATCTGGAAAATAAATTTCGATTCACATTAAAAAAAAAAAAAACACACAACATTTTATGCAAATTTTAGCTGTCAAATCCTTTTAAAGGTCAAACAAAAAAAAAACCCTCAAAGACAAACAGAGACCCGCTCGTTCCAGCGCAAAGAAAAAAAAAAAACTAATTCCTTTTAGCTTTCAAATGTTCAATCCTTTAACAATAAATGATTGATGATTGGGTCGAACTCATCTCATTTAAATTTTTGGTTGCCTTTTTTTCTCTGTGTAGAAAGAAATATTTGACAAGGATCAACATAAAAAAAAAAACATAAAACAAACAAAACATACAACAACAAAATTTTCATCAACTTTTGGATTATATCAGATGTGATTTTGTGAAAATTTATGACACGAGATGATAATAATTCCAGTTTCCAACATAAACGTCATAATTATTATTATTTTCTGTTTCCTTTTATCATTTTTCTCGCATATTTATCTGAGTTTTCCATCAAAACCACAACAAAGACTAAGGCTGACAGTTTGCTAATTGAAGATACAAACATTTTCTCCAACTCTGTTTTATAAAAACAAAATAATTTCGAGAAAATAAGAAATTATTTTTTTTTTGTAGTTATTGTTGGAAAATTAATCAAGTTGAACCATGCGAATAGGTGAGTTTATTTCTTTTACAAAAGATGAATTTTAAATTAAGCTTTAAATATGTTTTTGTGTACCTTTGCACAAATTGTACAGGTTTCCATAAAAGAAAAATATGAAGTTATAAGAGCAGATGGGAAGTGTTTTTTTCTTTTTTTTTGTAATAAATAAAAGAAGATGTAATATGAACGGCAAATTAAATTAAATTTTTTTCCTGTTCATGTAAATGTAGGGTGATTGTGTATTCTTATTCTGCTGTCAGAAGTTAAGAGGATGGTATATTCGGGAAACAAATGGTTTTATAAAAACATAAATAACATTTTATAATGTCCTTACATTGTCACATAGAACTTTATTTTTGTGTTTTTTTTTTTTTTTTTTTTTTTTTTTTAATTTTACATCATTAGAAGATTAAATAAAAAGTTCGTGACAAAAATATTAGCTTTTATGAAAAGAAAACTTTAAGAAACTCGAAAGGGAATTATAGAAAAAAGTTTAAGGATCTTAAAAACATTACGTTTTGTTTGTCCACGAAATATGTACCTACGCATAAGAGTTCCAAATGATAATCTTAAACTTATTTTCATTTAATTTTTGATTTTTTTATTTTCAATATGTCAATATTTTATTTCTTTTTAGAAAATTCCAAAGCTTAAAATTATCTGTCAATAAATTATAATTTTTAAATATAAAAAAAATATAAAAACTATTTTTATATTTAATAAATTATTATAATAACAATTATAATATACCAATGATATAGTAGAGAAATTACGGTGAAACGTAGGGAAAAAGTTTGAAATAAAGTTTTATTTGCATATTATTGAAGGACTTGCGATATAGGTGCTATAGGGCAATTTTAGGATTCGTAAAAAAAATCGAACTCGAGATAACAATTTTACATGACATTACGATGATGGAGAATGCCAAAAAAGTGGGTCCGGCAATTCTGTCTGCCTGTCTAAACTATTGGAGCTATTTTCTTCAAACTTTGAAGTAAACAGTTTTGGGTGATTCACTAGGGGACAAATTGAAATTTTTTATTATGTCATTAAATACTGTAAACAGGGGTAAAAGGGAAAGATGAAATTTGGGCTAAAACGCGATGTTGTAGAAAGTTGATTGTTTTTTGCTATAGATAGATGAGACTAATTTAAGAATAACTGCATTTAAGAAAAAATTCTTAAAAATTTTTAAACTAAGCTATAACGTTTTGTTTGAACGTTGTAGACGTGTTGGGGTTATGACAAAATGATGATTTTGGGTAGGGAAATTTTTTGTTTGACAATTCTAAAGGTGCCAGGTGAAAGATGAGGGAAAAAAAAGTAGGCCTCAGATACGGATTTTTTTCCAACACTCTGCGTTTCGAAATATGAATTTTTGAAAAACACCTTGTTTTAAGGGGTATTTTTGGGTAGTTTTTGATTGTTAGCTTTTTTTTTTTTTTTTGAGAGTTCAAAAAATCTCAAACTTATATAGTCGAGTCAAATTAAACATAAAATTTGTAAAATCTCCCGCGGGTAGCGGGGAAACCACGCAACTTAAAATTAAATCATCATGGATTTGCTTCCCTACAGTCCTAGAGAACATCCCTACAAAGTTTGAGCAAAATCTAAAATGAGACAGCAATTCCGATTGAACGCTTGCATACGGAATGACAGTAAACGGTCCGTAAAATTGTTGTAATCGAGAGCGGTGAAATTTTTTTTTTAACTTTCTTATTTGACCTTTTAGTAATGCAGCCTTATACTCATTTTAGAGATGCATCGACTTTCCCTGGATTCCGAGGTATGTATAAAGCTAATTTGACTCCACTAATAGGACATGCAGGATTTGGCCTTATACATAGTAAGTTTTGACTGAATAACGAAAGAAACAAGTTTAAAAAAAAACGTTTTTTGACCATTTTTAACCGATTTTCATCGTTTTTTATTTTTATCTTTTTTCCTTTAATAGATACAGGAATAAAGTATATGGAATGGAGTAATGATAAACCATTACCTAAATGTGTGCGAAGTTTCAATCATTTTCTTAAACACAGTTTTGAGATAACGGTAAAATAAAATGTTAGAATTCAACAGTTATAACCTGTTGAATTCTAACATTTTATTTTGACCAAGAGCAGATAGAAATTTTATTAAACTTTAAACCTTTCATTTGGTATATCACACATAACGGTAGACTAACTACAAGCTACGCAATGTTAAATCAAGAAACTTGCGAAAAACCTCAAAACACCAGTGGAGATCTGTTGCCCCCCCAAACAGCCACCAGCGTGGGAAGTACCATAATCTCAGTCTGGAAATTCGACATGGTTGACATTAAAAAATTCTAACTTCTCTTGTAGGCATCTTTGAAATGAGATTGATACGTCATATGAAAGGTGAAATAATAAGCTTTCACATGGTATAAAATTTTGTATAGGCTGTCAAACAAAAAAATTGATTCCATAGGGTGAGAACATAAAAATAAATGTTTTTTTTGTTGCTTTTTTTAATGAAATTTGATCGAGTTCAAAAAATTTTAGCTCTTTTTGTAGATGTCTCATAGATCTGATCGATATATAGATTTTGAGCTAAGACATTCAGATGGTATAAAATTTTTTATAGGTTGTTAGGGAAAAAAATGGAATTAATGACGTGAGAGGATAAAAATTCATGTTTTTTTTTTGCTTTTTTTATGAAAATGATTGTTTTCAATAAATTATTTTTATACTTTTTGCGCATTGTAAAAACTCAAAATTTTGATCTGAAACCGTTTCTGAGAGCCTTTAAGTTGGCTTTTCAGCATATTTTGTTTAAACCATTAAGTTTAAGACACCCTTTATAGTACATACCTTTATAGTACCTACCCATATCGTCTGTGGAAAACAAAATTGTTCTAACTTCATAGAATTTGATATAATTTCTACAATTTTGAGTATTTTGTATTTTTATGTACACCCTTGTACCGAAAAGAAAAAAAAATATCACGAAAAACTTTTCACGTAAATATTTCATTATAAATTAAAACTTTATTGTAAATAAAGCAAAATGCTGCTTTTGCCAGAGTATAGGTACTTTAAAACCCATTCAATGATCAATCGCACTAAAGAATATTTATCAAGTAATAAAACTCGTTCATGTACTTAAACAGCTCAACTCAATAGATTGATGACCAGTACTTTAGAAACAAATAAAAGAATTTTAGTGGTTTCAATTCCCATTGACAAATTTTCAAGTTGTTAATCCTCAAATAAATAAAAATAAAAAAAAAAAAACAAAGAAAAACCACTAAAATCCTTCTCAATAAGTACATTGCATTAAGCTAATTGGTTGATTATCCTGGATTTATTTTTATTTACACATTTAATTCCTCTTTTATGTGGCTAACCACAAAACAAAACTACACAACTAACCGATTGCTTTTGGCACGATATACGCATACAATGCAAACAATAGCGAAACAATTCACCAGATTTTATCCCTCATTGTTAAGTTGCTTTGGTAGGTACTTAGCAGCCTACAAAAACAAATATCTGCCAATAAAACACACATCGAGAGTTGTTTTTATACATATAAAAATAAAATTCTCCGATAACTAATTCAAAGATAGATACACATCAATAGATAGACACGTGTGCATAGATACATCGTGTTGATGCTTTTACATGTTATTTTGTAGATGCGACATAGACCACACAATAAATTCAATGGATAGTGCGGTTACATTTAACCTTTAAGGATGTGCTTAGTGCTAGTATAGAATGTGATCGCCACAATTTACTGTACCTATCCTATCAGAGATGGTTTTCCTGCAGGAGATTTTTACTATTTTTTTCAAATAAAGGACGAAAATACATGCGACGAGATGCCACATATTGATAGCATCAATTTACCTAAATTTGTTTTATACTTGTGTATGTTTTGTGTTCATTTAACACGTAAATATACTCAAAATCAATTATTATTGAAAAAAAAAGGACATAAAAAGGATATAGCTGCTGTTCGGTTTATTCCAGGTTTTCAAAACCATTATCATGCAATTCAAAGGACCCAAACCTAATGAATGTCGAATGTTGGAGAGAGAATTTAATGAGACTTCCAGTAGTTACAAACCAGTAAGCCTTTTTTTTTTGTATTTTAATAGTTATTACTCCTGTGCTCAAGCAAACAGACTTAAAATTGTCACATAAAGTTTTTGAAAAATTTATCTTCTAGCAAAAGGAGTACCTATTCATTCTATGTACATTTTATAGAAACTCCCAATGCACACAAGATGCAACCTACTTTGAGAGTAAACAACTTGGTTGTGTAGAGAATAGTTTGGAAGTATAAAGTTTTCAGTTAGCAGCATACCGCACACACAACGGCAGTAAGGTTAATCCGTTTTTAAAATATAACAACTCTCCCTAAGGATATTTTTATTTGCCAGATAGTTTTGTTGTTCAGTATTTAATTCCTTTTATATGGCAAGAGTATAAAAGAAAATGTTTTATTTCTGATTGCAAGATAAAAGTATTTTTGTCGTAGCAAGATATTCATGCTGGGTTATTTTATTTACAAACACAGACGTTTTCTGGAAATTTGTTAAGTTAAGCAGGAATAACTAAGTTGAGAAGAAAAGAGTAAATAACTCTTTTGAAGTGAAAAAATACTCGTTAATTAGTTTTTTTTTTGGAAAAATCAGTTTACGTGGTAACACATGAATTTAAATATTTTATAAAGTTTGTCTTTTATAGACTTAAGGCTGCCTACATTTAAAACTTGATTTAAAAAAAAAAAGTACGACTTTTTTTAAAATCTTTATTTTTGAAAGTTGTTCCGGAATGTTCCAAATTTTATTTGAAAAATTTTCAAAAATCAGGTTTAGAGACAAAAAAACAACGTTTTTGACTTAGCCTACCACTTTTTCGTTTTTACATTTTCAAAAATTTCATGTTGAATATTTACATTTCTTAAGTCGAACCTACTAAAATCGTAAAAAGAAAACAGAAGATTTTCTAATTTTTTTTTATTTTAAAATTTTCAGAAGGGGTAAGAGTTTACTAAAACTGTTTTTTTTTTTAGTTTAAATGTCTAGTTCTTTGTTTTTCTTAACGATTTCAACTTGGAACAACTTTTGGAATTTAATTTTTTTGAAAAACTGGGACCTATGGAAATGTTTGATGTACTTTGAAAGTAAAAAACTGAAACTCACTCAAAATATGTAATGGTTAAATATTCTATTTAAAAACATGGAAACTTTTTTGAAAAATGAATTTAACTACCTTAATTTTTTGGAACAATGCACAGTGCGTCGAGTGTATGGGGGATGTGAACAAAAATCAGAATATAAATGATTTGTGTTCCTTTGAATAAGAATACCTTCAGAAACACATATTCATGGTATACCTATTTCACCAAATAAATGATAAATTTCACAAAAAAATAATAAATATTTAATTATTATCGAATTAGAGACAACTCTGTAGGTGAAATCCCTAAAAAAAGTATTTGACATCAAGCGACGATAGTTATCTTGAAGATCTATTCCTGATCAAAAGAAAATTTGACTAATTTTACACAAACGGACGAGTTTCATATCCACAAAAATATAAGTTTTTCTGCACGTGACAATTAACGATTTCATAAAACGTCGTAAATACAGTCGTATTGTCCAAAAAACGACAAAAGTGCTATTAAATTCCTCGATATTTTGGAACAAAATATTTGGAACATCCACAGTTTTTTGTTTTACTTGAAACAAACACGTAAAGCACCTTAATCTTTGAAAATTTTGCAATTTAAGCCTATTTTTCGACAAAATCCTTGTTTTTAAGTGCTAAAAATGAGTATACAAAAATGTAAATATATTGAAGATGAGCAAGTATGAGCAAAAAAGGTGACCATGTGTTTTAAGTAGAAATATAGGGGAACCTAGTAGCATACAAGATTCTGCTACAGCTTGCTACAGTCTAATATAAATTTAGTTTTTGAGTCACAAAAAACAGACTTTTTTAGGTTAAATTTTTAAAATACTAATTTCACTTTACAAAAACAAACTGAAATACGCATCTGATCAGCAGATATTCATTTTTAAAATTAACAAAAAAAAAGTCAAGAACATTTGTTTTTGTTAAAAAAAAAAAATGATAAACTTCAATTTGAACCTAAGCTTGAATAATCTAAACACCATGAAAAACAACACTAATCTTTTTGAATCTTGAATTTAAACAGTAAAAAACTGTGTTTTATTAGGCGTGTTTTTTCTATTATTCAGTAGCTACTCACTTTTCATTTTATTCGCAAAACAATAATAAAAATTACACATGTAAGTATTTGTTTTTATTGTTTTTCGAATAAAATAAAAAAATGAGTAGTTACTGAGTTGTAGAAAAAACACGCCTATTATTGTAGAATATGAGCCCTTCATGTTAAGCACCGGTTTTTTGTCATATAATGGACTTGATTTTTTTATTTTTGTCCAGTGGTCAACGCACTGTGCAATGGTAAGAAAACTTTTTAAAAGTTGAAAAAATATAAAAACCTTAAAAATCGATAAAAGGGGGTTAGAACTTTTTTTTCGAAAGTTTGGTTTATCTTTAAAAATGAATTTTACTATCTTAATTTTTTGGAACAATGGTAAGAAAACTTTTTAAAAGTTGAAAAATATATAAAAACCTAAGAAATCGATAAAAGGGGGGTTAGAATTTTTTTTGTTTTTGACTACTAACTTTCGAAATATTGAACTTAGAAGTCCAAAAATTTTAAAACATTGTTAGGAACAACTTTTAAAACCTGCAACAACCTTCAAAAATTAAATTTTCGAAAAGGAGATAGGTCAAAAACGTTTTTTTTTTTTTTGCTCTAAAACCTCGATTTTTGAACGATTTGGGAACAACCTGGAACAACTTAAAAAAAAATATTATTTAAAAAAAGAGGGGTTAACTACACACACTCTACGATAGTAGGTTTATCTCAAGAAAATCTCCGTACTTATGTCATTTTGTCAGAGTCAGAAACGCCAAAATCATAAAAATACGTCGATTTTTATTAAAATCGCCCTATTTGAGCCTTACATTTTTGTTACTGAAGCATGCTATTAAGATGGAACCTCAGGCCTCAGCATTGTAGATCCAATACTATAAAACAAAAAATCTGAAATGCTCCAACTTCAGAGGCATCAGTCCTTATAATATCGCTTACTAGTTTTTCTTTTGCTGTATTATATGAACGCCAGAAGCCTTTCATCCTTTTAAGTATGGTTTTATATCAGGAAATTCCACTATTAACTGTCAGGCAGGTAAGTAAGCCAACAAAATGTTTAATATTATTTAAAAATATTGTTTTCAAAATAAGAAATAAATTAGGCTTAAATATAAACCAGATTCCAAAGAGATTACAGCAAATACTTTTGATGAATGCTTAGATTTTTATTACTTAAAAATAACAAAGTACCTAATCTTTTAAACAATTGTGGAATAATGAAAAACATAATTTTCCAGAAGAAAAAAAATCGTTCTAACAATTTATCTTAAAATAAACTTGATGGACATCTTTTTTTTTTTTTTTTTCTTGTTTGGCTTTCTAAAATTTATCGAAACTTTTATACAAATAAAAAATCAATATAGACACTAATGGAAGTTCTAACTTGTTTTCGTTTCTATCAAGTGTCTATTTTTAATAATGGAAAAGAATACGGAGAATCATTAATTCTCTGACAACTATGAAAACAAAAGAACAGAAAAAAAATAAACAAAAACAGCAAAAAAATAAGAAAGCAGGACATTAAAAGTGATTGTGCCTTCAAATAAGAAAAAAAATTTACTTGAAGTATGTTTTTGTGCATTTCTCTTGGTATGTCATTAGTTTTTCACTGAATTTTCAATAAGAAATAAAGAACGCGACTGTGTCGCACGTTTTTGCTTTTGTAGTTTAAAGCTTTTTCTTAAGTTATCAGAAGAATAATTTTAAAAACATTAGAGGGAAAAATAATAGTCTTTTTTCCAAAACTTTTTTTTTTTTTTAAATTTAAATACATTTTATCAAAAAGTGATCAGTAATATCTGTTTTTTTTTTTTTGTTTTTATTTAAAATAAAATTAGTTCAGCCATTGACGAAATTAACAAAATACATTTAAAAAAATCATTTTTTTAAACGGCAACGCCATATTTTTGTTATACCTATGATATTTTTAACCAAAACTAAATACCTACGCAATTTTGTTGGAATCACCTTGTATACACCAAATTCAATCGAAATCGTTATAGACGTTTTTGAGAAAATTGCAAGACATCGAAAACATTATACATCAGTGAAAACGAGTAAATTAAGCAAACATTTTTTTAACAT
Source organism: Episyrphus balteatus (assembly GCF_945859705.1). NCBI lineage: Eukaryota > Metazoa > Arthropoda > Insecta > Diptera > Syrphidae > Episyrphus > Episyrphus balteatus. The sequence goes on along the minus strand of NC_079134.1, from coordinate 132,518,743 downwards.
AAAACCAATACTTGCCCCATAGAGCAAGTCTAAAAGAACTACCGGACTAATTACAAAAATATGAAAGTTAGCGGACCAATTAAGCGTTTTGTAAGGAATAGTACCTACAATACAAAAAAAATAGCCCTTGAGTAAAGTAAAGGAGAAGCAGAAATTCATACAATAAAAATATATGTATTGTACAATATATAAAAAAATGTATGTACGATGAAATCAAAATATAGCTCAATTTATAAATAAAGTCTTATTTCATTGATTTTTGTTTCTGGGTAGTTATCAATGCATTTTTCTTGTTCTTGAGTTGCATGTTCCACTATTAATTAAAGGATAAAACAAGCTAAACAGCTAAAAGTATTTGAAAAACTGTATTAAATTTCATTCATCAAAAGTTATTAAAATTAGAAAAAACATATTGTGAAGTGAATGTTTTTTTTTTTAGATTTGATGGTTCTAGTATCCTAAAGCCATAGGTATTGGTATCAAATTAGAGGTGATGTTGAGTTAGTTATGCATGTGAAATATTTTAAAAATTATTCATGGGAAAGTTGAGAGTTTTAGATTGAAGTTGTTGGGGTGAAATCGGCTAACGCGATAATCGATAAAATTTAAATAACCAAAATCGACGATTTTTGGAGCAAAATTATCGGTTTTTGACTATAAACTATCACGGAATTTGAATTTTTCAGTACAAATTATTTTTTTTTTTTAATATCTCCTAAAAGTATACAGAAGACAAAGGATGACTTTTTTTGGGGAAACCGACGAAGTTACGAATACCAGAGTTACAGGCGACAGAGTTACGAGCGTCAAAGTTACGCGAAACCGAAGTTACGAAAAACTAAGTTACGAATTCTAAAGTTGTGTTAAGCTATGACATGTGATTTTTGGGTTGGCAACAATTGCGAGGAACGACATGGAATTATGGAAATACAAACAAGAGATTAACATTTTTCTCATTAGTCAGAACTAAATGAGTAAAGCGAAAATGGGTGTTATTTAATCTTGTAAAATTTTGATTGGATAGGTATAGATATACATACATATATGGTTTTGTTTTTGTGAGAAGATTGCGCTTAAATAGAATAAAAAACATGAGTATACTTATGTAAGTTTGGGGGACATAATTGAATTTAACTTCTTATTTGTCCAACTAATATTGCAAATACGTATTTTTTTTTTTTTCTATTAATTAATATAATTATTCATAGCTTATTTTGTAATACCCACTTTGTTATTATTTATATTAAAATAATAACCAAACCACCCCTTTTGTTTACAGACGTTATTTTGGTGTGGTGAACTGTTGTTGCAATTGTTGCCAACCCAAAAATCACATGTCATAGCTTAACATAACTTTAGAATTCGTAACTCTAGTTTTTCGTAACTTCGGTTTCGCTTAACTTTGACGGCCGTAACTCTGTCGCGCGTAACTCTGTTATTCGTAACTCCGTTACCATTTCCTTTTTTTGTGTATCCATTTCTCGAGGTGGATAATCGATTGCCGTTTGAATTTAAAAAAAAAAGTAATTTTTGGGGATTTTAGGGACTTTGAAATTTTCAGTCGGTACACTGTGGTGTATGCGTACTTTGTTATGGCAATTTTGAAAATTTGTTTTTTTTTTTGAATACATATCTGCTAAACGTAGGATGGACAAACGATGATTTTTGGTATGTATCCATTTCTCAAGGTGGACAATGTACATATACATATAGAACTCGAGGTAAACAAACGATTGCAGTTGGTTTTATAATTTGAGTGTTAACGAATTTTCATTTTTCAGACTTGCTACAAAAAAAAAAAAAGAATGTGCTCTAAAATATTTTTGAAGGGTGGACAAACGAAAATTTTGGGTGGACAAACGAATTTGACAAATTTGGTTCAAACATTTTGAGGTCGCAGTTCTGGCTTCACGGGATTTCAAAATCGAGATTTAAGCTGTTTTTTTTTAAACAATTAATTGCAGAACGCGTAATAAATAACGTACAAAAATCATATTGAAATGAAAGCTATTTCTCTCGTCTATAAATATGTATCAAAAATATTTTTCGATGTTTAACAATATTAGATATTAGGTATTTACTTCTCAAAAAAGACATAACACACAAAATGATATTTTCATTAATTGGCTTTAATTCTCGTTGTAGTGGATGCATTCTCATTATTTTACTTTACAATATGTTCGTTTTGAACATAATTATGATTACTAATAGTACAGGGAAAATAGTACATAAAATCAAGAAATAAAAAAAAAAAAAATTGTTACACTCATGAAACTTGGCAAAAAGTTTCCTTTTGGGTACAAAAAAGTCCATACAAAAAAGTTAGTTAAAGATATGATAAAATTCGGAATTAGTACCACAAAAACTGGGAAAAAATTATTACATCAATGAAAATTGGTACAAATGTTTGATTTATAACAGAAACCAAGAATCTAAGTAGTCTATAAAAATATTTTAGGTGAAAGGGTGCTTTTTTTTAGAAATAAGGGAAATCCGCGATAAGTCATGGTATAAAAGTTACCCTTACGAAATTTACTAAAAATGTTGTCTTTCCCATGGCAATTACGAATAAAGTAAAACTATAAATTTGTTTCATGTGAAAGGGTGTTTTTTTTTTAGGTGTAGAGAAAATATGGGTACATTTGAAAAAAATGAGTAATAAAAGAGTAGTATTAGTGGTACCCTATTGAAATTCAGGAATTATGTTACTTTTAAGATAAGAAACAAGAATCTTAAGTGTCTATAAGAATTTCATAGTTAAAAGGGTGTTTCTTTTTAGTGAAAACAAAAATGACGGATCACCCTAATGAAATTTGGTGAAAACTTTGAATTTGGGATAGAAAGCAAGGTGTGTGTTTTTTTCGAAGAGACAGTAAAATCTGTAATTGGTCCCAAAAAGCCAAGATTCATTTTATTTTTGGTTTTGATGACCATTTAAACGTTTACCTATACATAAGTTCTTAGACGTTTTACACGAATCATTGGCTTTTTGGGACCAATTACAGATTTTATGGTTCGGAGCGGTTTTTGTTTATCTGATCATAATTTTTGGAGTTTCTCCATAGTTTTAGCTCTGCGTCGACTCAAAATTTATTAAAATGTGAAATATATTATAATCTTATTTCAAAACAACAACTAAATTGTTTTAATTTTCAAACTAAAAAAAAAAAACAAATCCAATTACATACTTAAAAGCAGTTTAAAATGTAAAAATTATAAAAATTAATAAACTTAATTATAATAATAATAAGACTCATAAAAAACAATAACCATCATTTAGCGGCCTGTCAATATACTCTTGTAGCCACTCACTGCACTTCTTTATCAAATTATGTGAAAATAATAAAAAAAAAAAAAACCATATCAACACCGAACGCTTGGACTGCATTAATTGACATCCTTTTTACCAAACAACACGCGTCCTTTTAAAAAAAATACTTGAATAATTAATTTCCTTATGAATGCACATGCGGACATGTATCCTTTTTTAATGAGATTGAAAATTCTCAGTAATTTTTTTTTTTTTAACAATAATTGACTTAATGTAATATTTAATCAATATAAATCTGAATTCGATTCAATTGCAGCAATTTAATTAATTAATTTTAATAAAATAAAAAATTGATGTCTGACTTACCAGTGATTTTATATGTTTGTATATATTTTCTTGGTTTAAATGTAAATTTAAGAAAAAATTAAAAATCCAAAAATTTGGTGTATTCCATTCTCCCAGGATGATGTGAATCAAAAAAAGCAATTTTGAAAAAATCCACTAATAGCACTTGTTACTGTTATTTTTTTTTTTTTCAAATTTTTATTCAATATTTTTGTCCTTAAATATTCTAAGACAACAAATGACATTTAACACTAATTCCGCACAATATTCATTACAAATTTACATAAATTACCAATTTATTTTTTAATATATTTTTATTTTTATCAATTTACATCACATTCAAATTTATTATATTTTATTCAATAAATGTTTTTTTTTTTTAATTAAAACTAACTCTTTCATAGGCAAAAATAGGTGTGGGTTGTTTGGGAGAAAATCAATTTAATTAAAAAATATTGGTTGATAACATCCAGTGAACCGATCAGAAACACGAACAGACAAAAAAAAAATCAAAGCCAACCCTCGGCACTTTCGAAAATTAAATTGCATACAGAAATCAAGGGAGAACAACAACAAAAATATGGGTCAACCAATATCCAATTAACGGTATATACGAATCGTATTTAGGCAATTTTCCAATGGTAAAACGGAATATCCAAAAAATATCGAAATTTTAATTCCACGTTTTTTTTTAATACAAAAAACATGCAAATATAGTTTTTTTGACTTCCGCTATGAATGTATAGATATTTTGTAGGTGCGTTTGCATTTCCAATAAAAACACACGCACACACACACACAGGATACACAATCCCGGTATCAAGGCGCCCAAATATTATACAAAAACAAAAAAACCCAACACAAAAACCGTTCTAACGTATCATGTTAAAAGCACAACGAATAAAAACAAACTGAATTACATAAAATTTACAGATTCACTGAAAACCCCCGACATTTGACAAAAGGCTGGTAAAGACGACAATGTCTACCGGTCCAACTAACACAACAGTCGGCTGGAAAAAAAAAACACGGATAAATCTGAAAGCCGCACTCAGTGTGTGGAAAAGTTTTTTTTATTCTTATCAAAACGGAAACAACACCAGAAGAAGAGAAGAATTTCAGAAAGAGAACCGGAAAATGTATGACTTCCTTCGTAGGAAGTCTTCGGAAAATGTTGATAGGTGACGCGGTAATTCTGGGAATGTTGATAAACAAAGTTAGGATAGGTTTGAAAAGTTCGACTTTAATGTCGAAGTTTCCCTTTCCTGATGCAGTTTTGAGAGAGAGAGAGGAAATCCTACACTCAAAAGCTCCTTTTTCGACCAATCAGATGCGATGGAAGGTTATTAAGAGAACATAAAAGCACAATAAGAGAGTAAAAGTATCTAACTTTTTAAGCTTTTTTCAGTTGGATATTTTTTCACCACGATTCAAAAAGGGGTAGTTAATTTATGAGAGAAACGGTATTTTGTATCTTAAAGATACATTTTCATCCGAAACCGTTTAAAGAGAATTTAAGATAGAAAAAGTTTTAATAAGCTTAGCGAACCATGTGCGCGTAGGTCTTCTATTGTTTTGGATGTATCTACCGGCTTGTGCTTGTGCCTGCTACCCCCCGTAGATATTTCTATTTCATGGGGGGTGGGCTTATGATTCTATCGTCGTCGTTGTTGTCGTCGGTCGTCAATAGAAAAAAATCTTCTTGTTTATGTTTGTGAAAATCTACTTTAGATTTTCAATTGATAAATAAATGCCGGTGGATTTTCATTACTTTTTTTTTTTGCTTTTTGTTTTGATGTTTAATGAAGCGTGGTGTTGTTTAACGCTATAGGCGGAATAGTCTGGGTGACTTGGTTGAGGTAGGTGGATTTTGTGTTGTATTATTCCCACGATGATTACTTATTATTTTTTTTTTTGTTTCAATTGTTTTTTTGTATTTGAACTTTGTATTGAAAAAGAATGACATCAGCGTTTAAAATTGTATCAACAGGTGCCGGGTAGATGAGAGTTTTATTTTATTTATTTTTTTTTTTATTTTCGTGTCCAAAGAGTTCAATGATTAAGACAAATTTTTATTGACAGTAAGTGCACTTTAGAGATACTTTAAGATAGGTATCCAGTGCAGTGACAATATTATGAGAAAAAAACAGAAATACACTTAAATGTGTTGCACGGTGTCATCATTTAGCGTTAAGGTGGCAATGTATAAATATTCTATATATGAGAATTTATTTGGATCAGATGGCAAGAAGATGTGAACTGTGTAAACATTTTTATATGGCATGTGTGTTAATTGATGAACGGTTGAGTGAATGTGTCATAGATGTTTACGTATTTTTTTGTTTGTTTTCTAGGTCACAAGTGAGTTGGTCGAACGTGAATGTAATACTTTTTTGTGATATTTCACAGAAACAAAACCGTTTAGATTGTTTTTATTAATTTTTTGTGTGAAGTTAAAAAAAAAAAACGCTTCAATTAAGAATTTTTTTTTTCATTGAGGAAATTATATGGTCTTGAGTTGTATTGAGTTTGGAGTGAACTGAGGTCACTTAACTGAAGTTTTCATAAATTGAGTGGCAGTACCTACTCGTAGTATACATACATACTAGAGTGGGTCTAAAAAATCGAAATTCTTTTTTTTTGATTTGGCACTCCGAAAAATCGATTGCTAGACACCTCTAGAATATACACACCAAATATAAGCTCTTAATATTAATGGGAAGGTCCTCCGCTTCGCAATTTTCCATTTTTACATCAAGCTTCTACGTAAAAAAAATCATTTTTTTTTGTAAATCAACTTTTTTACAAATTTCGTTTATCTAACCGTTTAATAGATATTTGAGGTCCAAAAAGAGAAAATCTTTAAAAATTCGTTTTTTGTTCTTAATTTTGTAACAAACTGAAAAATTATAATAATCACACGCGCAAGACATATTCTTGTAGAAAATAGATTTTTCCACAAAAAAGGTCTTGATAACTTTTTTCATTAATTTAACCATTCTAAAGATATTCGAGGTCAAATTTTAAAAAAAATTATAAAAACATTTTTTCACTTTTCAAAATTATCTAATTCACTGAAAATTCATTATTTTCAAATTAACAAGATATAGTCTTGTAGGGGCTTGAACGTTCTACAAAAAATTCCTTGGAATCAATTTGATTGCTTTAACCGTTTAAAAGATAATCGTATCCAAATCGCAATACGAGTCATAAGAAAACTACTGAAGTCAGTGGTCATTGGTTTGGATACGAATATCTTCTAAACGGTTAAAGCAATCAATTTGATTCCATTGAATTTTGTATAGTACGTTCAAGCCCCTACAAGAATATATCTTGCAAATTTGAAAATAAAGAATTTTCAGTAAATTAGATAATTTTGAAAAGTAAAAAATATTTTTATAATTTTTTTTTTAATTTGACCTCGAATATCTTTAGAATGGTTAAATTAATGAAAAAAGTTATCAAGACCTTTTTTGTGGAAAAATCTATTTTCTACAAGAATATGTCTTGCGCGTGTGATTATTATAATTTTTCAGTTTGTTACAAAATTAAGAACAAAAAACGAATTTTTTTTCTCGATTTTTGGACCTCAAATATCTATTAAACGGTTAGTTTAAAAGGCCTGTGTCTTGTGGACATTTTTTTTTACATATGGCCCACTTAGTCTATAATTGATTTGTGGACAACCAGGGTTGTAAAAAATCATTTTTGTTTTTTAATGCATTTGTTTTCCATTACAAATTAAAAAAATTTGTTGCAAATAAAAAACTGTGTGTTAAAAAAAAATATTCATTGCAGTGCAGCTAAAAAAAATTTTCATTTAAAAATATTTGCTTTAAAAAAAAAATATTTATTGCAAATATAAATATTTTGCATTAAAAAAATTTGTATTGCAAATAAAAAATTTTCTGCATTGGACACAAATTTAATGCAAAACGTGTGCATAAAAATATTTTCTTTTTAATATTCGTCGAATTTCTTTGACTATTTAGGCTAGCTCCGTGAAGCCAGAGCTGCGACCTCAAAATTTTTGAACCAAACTTGTCCATATCATTTGTCCACCGTTTTTCAATGTTTTTCCAACCAAAATTTTCGTTTGTCCACCCTTCAAAAAATTTTTTGAACGAATTTTTTTTTTATATAAGAAGTCTGAAAAATGAAAAATCGTCTGAAACACACAAAATTTGAGATAGACGTATGAAACCAACTGAAATCGTTTTTCAGTTGCAAAAAAAATACTTTTTTTAAAGCAAATATTTTTAGTTGCAAAAAATATTCCTTTTTTAAAGCAAATATTTTTTAGTTGCAATTAATATTTTTTTTAATTTCGATTGTATTTTTTTTTTTTTTCAATTGATATTTGTACAACTCTGGTACATACCTACACCATTAATTCAAAATGTCTTCTTCACTCGTTTCCTGCACTTAATTCACTCATAATTTTTTTTTTTCAAAAAAAATTGGTGTTTTTAAGTAAATACCTATTATTAGAATTTATTTCACTTTTCTTCGTAACAGGGAACTATCTATAAATACATTTTTCATATCAAGATCTTAAAAAAAGTTTGCTTATTACTTAAAGAGTTCAGTGAACTACGAGTACAAAATATCCATAATGTATATTAATACAGACTTTACGTCAGAACTTTGACACAAAAAATAAGAACTGTCTCTTCATTAACTTGTCAGCGACACGAAGTCGTCTTAAGTGCTAATTAAATGCCCAAATAAAATAATGATGTGACTTGGTCAGATGGATTCAATTCTTTTATTTTCTCTATCCATCTTTAGTTTAATCGTGAAGTTTCTCAGATACACGTGGTAATACTATTTATTAAGTGCGTATTGCGTCAATTTTATTGCCTCCAACAAAAAAAAAAAATGTTATTATAACATTCAACAAAGCAATTAAATTCACTATCGATTTCACAGACACAAGCACATACAATAATTTATTCAGTGAAAAATGTTACCGGTACAAAGCATATTCCTAATTGTCTGTTTGTCTACCATCATTAACCATTCGCGATCGTATCTCCTTTTTCCAAAAACCTCCGTTTTGCAGGTTGGCATATAATAATTTACCTAACAATTCATATTTGCTTAGTGTTTCCATACCTAATTGTATCTCTTTCCTGTTAGATAACAATGTCCATTTCAACACCAGTTTTTGTTCCAAATCAGAAAATGTACTTTGATTGGGGTTTTCAAATGAATTATGATCTTCCATGGAATTTGACTTCATTCTATTCAATACCAATTTGGCCAGGAGCCTATAATAAAAGAGAAGCTAGAGATATTGACCATTCCAAGTATCAGCAACATGTAAATGAAGGAGTACATTCAAATGATTTTACTGCTGGTGAATTATATATTGGTTTGGAGGACTTACTTGTGAGGAAAGTGGATGGATTTTTACATTGAATCAAATCTGATAAATAAATTATTAATTTTATCCACAGTTATGGTTTTCATGAGACATGTTTGTTGAAAAGTGTATGCGAGCTAGCAAAACATCCATTTCATGATGATGAGGAAAATTTGATTACGGAAGTTGTGACATTTATTTTAAGGTCAGTGAATGTATACATATGTGGTTTTTGATTGGTTTTTATATCGGACTTTGTAAAGTGTTGAGATTTATTGCCAGTATTTGAAATAATTTATATTAGTTTTGCAATAGCTTATATCCGCAATGGGTTTTGTGGTTAAAAAATGTCACTCCTAGTTTAGAATTCTACACACAAACATTTCATTTGGCATAGAACTAAGAAAAAACAAACAAATATATTTGGTGATTAATGTTGACCAGTTTTTATAGGAATGATTTTTTACCACACAACATTGTTTTTGATTTTATTTCAATACAAAAATTGGTTATTTCTATTTATTTTATTTTATTCAATTATTTTTATATCTGAGTTTTATATTTATATTTTATTAAAATACACATTAAGAACAAAAATTGAAAATTGTAGGAGTACTTTTTCAAAAGAAAAAATTCAATCCCCTACTTTTGAAAAGTTTAGGTATCATAACAAAAATTTTGTTAATGAACAATTTTTGAAAATTTTGTTCTGGATTTACATTATGTGGAAATGCAAAAGAAGCTTTTGCAAATAAATTCATTCTATAATTAAACTAATAATAACACGGTGTTACAAAAATGAAGTTTTAAAATATACGCGGGCGGAGACCTATCACGTTTTGTAGAGCTAGTCGCACTGATTACGAAACGGTACTTTAAAAGTCCCTAATATCCCCAAAAATCTGGAGTTAGGGGCAAAAAACAGTTTTTTTGACCTTCACCCATTGAAAAAAATCTAGCTTCGTCAAATTTTTACCAGTTTCTAGTTTTCGAGAAAATTCTTTTTTCAAAATATTTTTTGTTTTTATTTGTTTTTATTTTTCAATTTTCTCGAAAACTAGAAGACATATAATACAGTAAAATAAGGAGAAAAAAGGGGTAAATCTCGAAATGAATGTTAGTAGAAATTTTTTTTGCTCAATATCTTCCTTTTGCCATTCTATAACATATCTCAAAAGTCTAGAAAAATCTCATGTCCGCTTGTCGCGATTTCAAGGTCAAATCGCGAAATGGAGATTTTCAAAATTAGCAAAAATAGGCTATGGTATTATATACACATATGATACATGATTTCAAGGTATTTTTTAATGCTGATTCCAAAAAAATCTAAAATCAAGACAATCTGACGTCTCTGGAAAAAGTTATACCTGTTTTTCATCTGTCAACTCATATTATTATAACAGTTGCAAACTTACTGCCGAAAAACCCTTAAAAGTTATGGTAGATGAACCAAATTTTGCATGAAGATTTAGAATCCATCATTATTCAGAATCAAAACAATCAATTACAAAAAATATATATACCTACCTACGAAATAATGGTATTTTTTTATGTAGGGGCAAATTTTAGGATATGTACCAAAGAAGATTCTTGTTCATCTTAGGAATAAGTGCTAATAGGCTAATTTGTTCATTTTAATCTTTGTTTCGATATTCTTTAACTACCCTCAAAAATCTAAAAAAAATCTCATGTCCGCAAGTCCTAATTTTCTTGGTTTGAAGATAAGGTGCAGATTTGAAAAAATTGAAAAACTACTCTTCAGATATTTGTGTCAGATCAACATGAATAAGGTACATTACTTTTTAGGAATGGTCATATTGATTTGTTTGTGGGTTTTGTTGGAATCAGCGTTAAAAAATACCTTGAAATGATATGGGTTATGTTGGTATACATATAAGAATCTAAAGTTTTCTTATTATTTTTTTTTTAATCTGCACCTAACTTAGTTTAACCTGGAAAATTAGAACTTGCGGACATTAGATTTTTTTAGATATTTGACATAAGTTATAGAATATCCAAACAAAGATAGAAACAAAAAAATTAGCCTATTAGCACTAATTCCAAGATTGTACCAGGATGTTTTTTAGTGCACATCCCAAAATTTCCCCTTTTCTCAAAAAATACCATTTTGTCATAGATATAAATGTTTTTTCGCATTGCATTGTTTTGATTCCTAATAATAATGGATATGAAAACCTTCATGCAAAATTTGGTTCCGCTACCATTACTTTTAAGGGTTTTTCGGTAGTAAGTTTGCAACTGTTATAATAATATGAGTTGACAGATGAAAAACAGGTATAACTTTTTCCAGAGACGTCAGATTGTCTTGATTTTAGATTTTTTGGAATCAGCATTAAAAAATACCTTGAAATCATGTATCATTATGTGTATATAATACCATAGCCTATTTTTGCTAATTTTGAAAATCTCCATTTCGCGATTTGACCTTGAAATCGCGACAAGCGGACATGAGATTTTTCTAGACTTTTGAGATATGTTAAAGAATGGCAAAAGGAAGATATTGAGCAAAAAAAATTTCTACTAACATTCATTCCGAGGTTAAACCCTTATTTGACTAGATTAATAGAAACATATAGTTTTCACTGTTCGATAAGGAATTAATGGAGGCAGTTTTGTGTGTGAGTATTTTTTTTTATTAAAATTCACAGTCTGGACAAACATAGTATAAAATGAGTTTTTTTTCGCCTATTTTTAACTTCGAAATTGATTATTTCAAAAACTATTGGTCATAATATATTGATTTAAAAATTAGAAATAAATGTACAATTTTGCCTTTCGGAAAAGGTATCATTTATAACTGTAAGTGTTGCCGTTGTTTTTTAATAATTTTTTTTTATTTTGATAATTTTTTTTAGAAAACTGCCCCTTCCACCTAAAAGGGGAGAGAAAGACCCCCTCCCAAAGAAAAAAATGTTTGTATTGGACTCTTCTACAAAAACCTGTTATCAAATTCTGGCGCCCAAGTTATCTTACTACGTGCCAAAACAACATTTTTGTTCTATACCTAAAAGTTCGAATTTGGAATCGTAAATTTTTTTTTTCTAAGCCAATTTTTAACTGATTTTCATAAAAAATACCTCCTTTGATTTGGAAATAAATATTATTTTAGAATATATTTTTAAAACAGCATGTTTTTGTGAAATTATATACTTTAATTTGATGTCGAAGTTGGGTAAATGACGAAAAAAATCGAATTTTTGAACTTTGAGAGCATATAAATTCTAGGTGGTTTAACCGAGTTACATGTTTTATACATTGTTAAAAAGGTATATTTATCTCCTATCAGAAACTGTAAAAAAATCGAAAATGGTTGAAAATTTGACGAACTAGATTTTTTCAATGGGTGAAGGTAAAAAAAAACCGTTTTTGCCCCTAACTCCAGATTTTGGGGGTGTTATTGACTTTTTAAATACCGTTTAGTAATCAGTGTGACTAGCTCTACAAAACGTGATAGGTCTCCACCCGCGTATATTTTGAGTGTTACACCGTGTAATTTGGCAAAAAGTCAGATATTGGAAAACGATTCGATGCCCCGTTATAATATTATGGACCCTATATTCATGGACCCTACCTTCAACAATTAATACCTACTTGAATTTTCTAATCAAAACTAAAATAAATAAAAAATCGTATGGGAGTGGGGGTCAGTGTTCTACTAATCTTTTCGGGCCGGTGCGGTGGAATGAAAATCGTACCACCTATTTTAGGATTTTTTCAGGCTTTAATGTGCAATGGTATTAAATTAATACCACATTTTTACATAATGTAAGTAGAAACCAATGTCATGAAAAGAATTTACATAGAAATGTGGTATTAATATAATACCATTGCACATTGAAGCTTGAATATATACCAAAATAGGTGTAGGTTCGGCCCGTAAAAAGTTAAAAGCGATAGAAGCAATATCAAAAAATTGATTTCAAAAATTAAACAAAAAATATTTTAAGAGAACGACTTTATATATACAGGGTGTCCCAAAAGTAATGGATCAAACGAAATATGCTGATAGGCCAACTTTAGGGCTCTCAGAATTTGGTAACTTGTTTATCCCAAGTCCTTACGGTTTTCGATTTAATGCAGTTCTTGTGAAATTTCGAAAAATTCCGACTTTGCAACAGTATTTTGCTTCCTCCGCCCACAATTGATTTTTGTTTTTTACAATTCTTTCACTAAAACATTGCCTAATAATAAGAAACAATTAATTAATCAAAATATTTTTCATTTCATACGCCATTTCGCTGTAATTTAATTAACAGTTCCAAGTTTTATAAAAAATCAATTTCTTACTTTTATCTCAGAGCAACACGCTGACAAAAATTTGTATGGTGTAACACAGGTTTATTATTTTAAAAACTTGCCGTGTTATTGCAGTTTTTAAAAATGTATAAAAGTTTCCAAAGTTATAATTAGAACGAAAGATATTACAATTTGAATGCAAAAAACAGGGGTTTTCAGAGACCTCTCCTTTAACAAAAAATGATTGTATTGAACACCTCTACAAAAAACCGTTATCAAATCTCGGCGTCTAAGTTGTCGTACTCGTGCCTTGCGTTGATATGAATTTTTCACGAAAAAAAACACACATTTACGGGTATATCTCGAAAAAAAATATTATCCGATTATATGGTAAAAGCAGATTATTGTTGCTGAGACCCTCCAGGAACAAAGCCTCATTTTTAGTTTTTTTCGTCATTTTAGGTCAACCTTAAACTTGCTCAGGATCACTGTGTTAATTAATTTTTAGTCATTTGGCGATATTTTTCATACTAAATGTATCAGAGAAAATAAAAATAATTGCGTATACACCACAGTGAACCCTGAAATATATGATTTTTAGATTGTTTTTTTTAGACTTTTTTCTATTTCAAAAGAAATGTTTCATTATTTTCTTTTATCTCTTGCAGCCCTGCAACGCATGAAGCCTTTGGAAAAAATGAGATAATTTACAAGGAGGCATACGAAGAAGCTGAAAATAAAGGATTTTTAGGTGGAGATTGCGATAAATTATATCCACATTGTGAAGAAGGTTTCCTCGATATAATTTCAAATATTATTACAAATAAAGATGCAATTGACTAAAGTACTTAAATTTCTTTCCTAAAGTAATCAGTTATATTCTTGTGGATTCCTATTTCTTTCAAAGCAAGTTGTAATTTCAATTTTAGTTAATTGAAATTCAAAATAAAATTTTAATAATTTCTCAAAATTTGATAACATTAACAACGGAAGCTGGGCAGAATTTTTAAATCTATTTCCAACATTACTTCTATTAACTCCCGGAAACCAATACTTAATAATACTCTTGTCAAACATTGCTCTAATGTGTAGCATCTTTTATGGGATAAAACTAACAAAACAATCTACCAAAAGAGGAAGGGAGTAAAAGTACCTTCATAAATTAGAAACCCTCAAAAAATAAATCCTTTGATATTTTCTTTGCCTATAATAAAAAATACTTCTGTTCGACTTTTGTGTTCAGTGAAAACCACAACAATTCAAGAACTCATTCCATAATCACTCCCACAGCCCAAAATGATTAACTCAAAACTGTAGACACTTCCTCCAAACCACCCACATTGTTCTTTCTTCTTCTCAAACAAATATATAAGAGTCAAAGAGGCTCAAGAGCAACAACCATTTAACCCAGATTCTGAAGACTACTATGATTATAATAATGATGATGATGATGAAGATTATCAGAGCAGCCATTATCGATTTTGTAAGAATGTTACAGAGTCTTTGGGAAAATCAAATAAATCGAAGAAGAAGAAGAAATTACGAGTATATCTGCATTTGCTACCCCGGATAACCTTAACAAGACAGAGAATGTTCACATAGTTGTTTTTTTTTTTTTTTTTGTAATTGTCAAAGTCCTTTGCTTAATCAGATGTATATGAGGAGAATATCCTTGAAAGTGGAAAATGTGGCTTAGAGCGATAACATGCCGGATACAATGAAAAGTATTTTATCAAGTGAATTTCTCTGTCAACTAAAGCGTAAGGAGTACAACAGATGGTATTTAGTGTAGATAATTCGACTGATATTAGGCTACATTTTATACAAAAGATATGACTAAGACAATGAAAATAGAAAATAACAAAAAATAAATAAAAAAAAACTTGGTTTTGTTTGAGCTTAAAAGGAATTGGATTTTGTCACGTTCGATAAATCAGCTTTTATTGTACAACTTGTTTTCAATTGTAAAGGACAAAAGATTTCGAACTTTGCTAAGGAAAAAACTTTATAGCCGTAGGCAAGGAAGGTTCTTTTAAATATATACCTAATCATGTTTAAAGACAATGTTAATTTAATACAGAAGAATAGAATTGGAACAAGGATTTCGGTTTACTAAATTTAAAATATTTACTATCTTCTTTTTCTTCTTGTCATGTCGATTCCATACAACTTTCTTGGAAACACTCGAACTTTTGGTTTTAGGATCAAAACTATCACAACTACCATCAAAAGATATTTTTAATTTAAATTTGTAAGATATTCAACAAAAACTTGAAAAATAATACAAAATTTGTTTTAAAGTTACAAAAATATCTGTTTAAATGGTTTTGATTTCCAAATGAAGAGCGGCATTTAATTTCTTGTGTTACAAAAAATTTTTAGAAAAAAGAAATTAAAATTCATAGGATTAATTTTTTTAAAAGATAGTCTTTTACTATTAAAAAATCAAAAAATTTTCAAAACTTTAAACAAGATTTCAAAAAATTAAAAATTGTTTAAAAGAAAATTTAAAGTTTTTTATTTTTAATCCAAAAATGATTTTTTATTTTAATTTTCCTTAACAGAATAAAACTGTTTTCCGAAATTACATCAAAAAAAAAAAGAAAAGAAATTTATAGGTCGTTTGAAAACAAAATCTTAAAACCTTTGCTGAAGATAATTAAATAAAATGCACCACTTTGTCCAACAAACTTGTTTTTAGAATTCAAACTGCTTAAATTTTTTAAAATATTTGTATACAAATTTGGCAAACATATATGAAAAAAAATCATAAAATTCATTCTTCACAACTAAATAAACTTGAATTCTAAAAAGTGTGAAGTTCGATTCTTTAACTTATATGCATTTTTAGAAAAAAAAAACTTACTTCTTTTAGCCTTGATTTTTCAATCGTCAGTTAGACTATCAGAAGAATAAATGTCAGTATAAAAAAAACTTTTATTCCTAAGAATAAGCTCTAACTGATGTTTATCTGACTATTGAAAAATTAGCCCTTAATAATATAATAATAATAATAAAATAAAATTAATAATTTTTTGAAAAAAAAAATAAATGTGTATAATGGTTGCCAATTTGTAGCAATCAACTCCTAAGAACAGAATTTTGAAAATATTTAATAACCCGTTTTCGAAAATCTGATTTTTTTAAAAAATAATCTGATTTTTTTAAAAAATAATCATATTTTTTTTAAATCCAAAAAAAAGAGGTTGTCTGTAAAGCCGTACAATAATTTTACGTGATAACGTCGTCAGAAAACAGGTTGTGTGCTTTAAGAATGAGTCAATTGAAGCATTTATTTATTTCAAACAATCATAATTTACAAGAAAAAGCTTAAAAAATTACCTTTTTTCTTTTCTCATTATATTATTTTTTTTATTTTAAAAGCTTACAAAAAAAATTATACCAATAAAAACCCAAATATTTCTTCTAAATAGTAAAATAATTTTTAAATTTTTACTATGCGCAAAAAGTATAAAATAATTTATTAAAAACAATCATTTCTTATGAAAAAAGTGAAAAAATCATTTCCATCACCCAAAAATTCATTTGTTTGATATATCAACCTATAATAAATTTTATACCACCTGAAAGCTTATTGCTTCAGCTCAAAATATATATATCGATCATGTCTATTGGCATCTACAAAAAGAGGTAGAATTTTTTGAAAAAAAAAGCAAAAAAACATATAATTTTAAGTTCTCACGCTTTTGAATCAATTTTTTTTAGACAATCTATAAAATATATCATGTAAAAGCTTATAATTTCACCTTTCATATGACGTTTCAATCTTATTTCTGCGATGCCTAGAAAAAAAGTTAGAATTTTTTTAAGCCAAATATGTCGAAATTCCAAACTGAGATTACGGTACTTCCCACACTGGTGGCTGTTCATGATCAACGGATCTCCACAGGTGTTTTGAGGTATTTCGCAAGTTTTTTAATTTAACATTGTGTAGCTTGTAGTGAATGTACAGTTATGGGTGATATACCAAATAAAAGGTAACATTATCAGGATGCTCAATAAAGTTAAATCAAATTTGTATTTGCTTTAGATCAAAAGATAGAACATGTTAAATAATAAAACTTTATTTTACCGTTATCTAAAAATTGTGACAACAAAATTGATTGAAATTTTGCACAGATATAGTCCTGTCTATTATCTACAATATAAATTATATATAAATAATTTATTAACCTGTTGAAGAAAAAAAGATAAAAATAAAAAACGGTTAAAAAAGGTCAAAAAACTTGGGACAAAGAACTTGTATTTCCCGTTATTCGGTCTAAAACCATTTTGAAATACCAATTTTTTGCACATGTATGCGCACAGTCAGAGACTATATGTTCTATAAACTTTAAAAAAATTAAAAAAATTTAAAAAAAATTTAAAAAAAATAAAAACTCAAAATTCAAAAATTCATATTTCGAAACGCAGAGACTTAAAAAAAATCCGTATCAGACCCCTAACTTATTATTATTATTTATTATCTATCGAATGACCTTTTTCAAGTTGTCAAAAAAAAATTCCCCTACCTCATGTTTTAGCTTTAGAAAATCATTAATAGCTTGGTTTTGAAATTTTTTAGAATTTTTTCAATACCATTGTTAGTCTTGCAATAAATTTATCTATTGATTAAAAATAATTCAACTCTTTACATTTAGAAATTAGCCAATTTTTTTAAATTTTGTTTTACCCCTATTTACCTTATTAAAAGATGGAATTTTTTAAAATCCTTCAAATGTATTTAACTTTAGGTAATTATCTTTCCAATAAGCTAAAGAAGATTTTTGTATCTCTAATAGTTTATTTTTAATTTTTAATTGAAATTTTTGCCGCACTGCGAAAGTGCGAGAGTGGAACGGGAGAAAACGGCGTCACTTTTTTGTGGTGGCTGCCATGGTTAATCGATTTATAAGACGTTATCACGTTAAAAATAAATTTTTCAAGTTTTATGTACGTTAAACTAGAACTTCATTGAACCACAATAGCAAAAAAAGTATAAAAATTACCTTAACAAAATTACAAAATAACCAAAACAAATTTATTGATGTGACATTTAAAAATTAAAATTGTTTGAAAAATTAGTAACTTTTTTCATTTTGTGTTTCTATGTAGTTCTGGCTTTAATAATGATTTTCAAAAAAAAAAAATAAAATATTTTCATCAAAAGACTTTGTTTAAAAACTAACATTTGAATTTTTTTAGCAAAATCTTTGGAGCCGTTTCTTAGAAAATTTTACTTTTATTATAACATTTTTTCCAATAAAAGAACACAAAAAACCCCTCTGTTGAAGAGAGCCATAGCATCTTAGACAGACTAACAAACAATTCTTTGTATATGAATGATTCGACAAACAGAAGAAAATATACCTTAATAATAACAAAAAGTCTTTGCAACCAATGAAACAGATAAGCACATAAAAACTTTTGAATTTTGTATAAAATCAGCAATACCCCATTTCCAGCTGCTACTGCATCGATAATTCGATGAATATGTTCTGAAAAAAGTAGGTACTTATTTTGTTCGATAAATTTGTATACTTGGATTCGAATACAAAAATGTAAAAAGTATCCATAAAAATAATGTTATTTACATTTTTTTCCTTCCCTCTCAATGTTTCATTATTGTATCTTTTTTAAACTTCCTCGTTGCAGATATTATCGGCTTACAACACCTGTCCAACATCGACACATTGTGTTTATATTTCATGTGTGAAATTTAATAAAAGCAACATCAGTAAAAGGATATTATTCTTGTTGAGCTTGTGCCAGACATTCCCATTCAAGAGTGTTCTCAGTTCAACCCTCTTAAAGGATTACCACATCTTTGGTAGACTGTTGAATGTACAAAGTACAATGTTCATATAAAAATGTGGTTAGTTGTTGCTGATGTTGTTGAAAGAGTATAATTCTTGTAAAGAAGAAAACAACCACTTTGTTATGCTTGAGTTTTTTTTTTTTAACACATTAAAGAAGGTTTAAATGAAGAACTAAAAAAGACTTTAATTTAAATTTAACAACAAACTTGTTAGCAGTAATTTAATCAGAATGTTTATGATCTGGAAAACAAGAGATGAGATTATATTGAATATGAACAAAAGCTTTATCTAATTAAAAATTTGTATTTATACCGAGTAAATTTCTGAGAAAATTGCAGATGAATGATTTTTAATTTTAACAATGGATTACATGTCATCAACATATTTTAAATTACACAATTTTAAGATCTTTGTAAAACTGAATCGAAAAGATAATAATACTTCTTATGTACATAAATAAGTACGGGAAACCATTATTACTTCTAAGAAATTGGGTTTGAGTTTAATTAAAAAAAAAAATTAATAAAAACAAAATATTTAAGGAAGGCTTAAAATTTAAATTTTCAAATTATTTAAAGATTTTATCCAATACAAAATATTTAAAGGCTCTGAACTTAAATTTCCATAAGAAGAACTTGAATAGGAGATTTTTATTTTGAAGAATGTGTGCATTCACTGTTTAAAAAATAATCGTGAATAAACGGCTGTACCTAGTTGCTTAATAGCTTAATTATTTTCAGATTTAATATGGGATGAGAAATGGGAATAACATGTACATACTCTGCGCGTCACTTAAATAGAAACAAAAATTTTGCTTAAAAAAGCGTCTGGCGATTTGGTCAGGAAAATAAGCAACAATGGTCAACAAAAGACCCAAAACAGAAACCGTATGGCTTGCGTTTTTTTTTAAATTAAATTTTCTACTTTTCCTGGACTAATAGCATAGATTATTTCTGTTTTCGTTTATTGTTGTATCTACTTTCATGTAAAAATAAAATTAAACGGGTTGAGATAAAAATTTCAAATACTTCTTTTCATCTTAAAGTGTTCACTGTGGCGTATACGCAACATTTCCTTCTCATAGAAAAACTTAAACAGTTCATAATAGGTACATTTTCTTATGTATTTCCAATACTTAAATCGAAATAAATGATTTATACTTATATTTAAAAAAAATTGGAACACCAGAGTTATTGACATCTAAAAGGCTAAACTTCTAGAAAAAAAAAAAATGGTTAAATGAAACCTAAACAACTTTGACATACAATATAATATTTCTAGCGATGGTATTTGTATAAACCTTTTTTAAATTTATATATAGGCCATTTCTTTTTAATAAAGCTTTTTTGGCTATGTTAACGAAATGGGAAAGCGACTCTTCGAAAAAAAGTACTTAAAGAATTATATTTTTGATTCAACAAAATTTGGCCCTAAAAATGTTTTTTTTTTTTAATTTATATAGAGCCAGCTCTAAAAATCTACAAGTAAACTAACATAAAAGTGCTTAGAACTGCAAGATCAAGTATGTGCATTTTATTTCGTATTGCATCACAAGAAACAATGTTTATTTTGCATCAATAAGATAAGATACGATGATACACAGAGAAAAATATGACCCGCTAAAAACTAACAGATTGCCATATTGTTTTACCTTCCATACATTTCATAAGGAAATCTTATTAAAATCAACGATTAATAAGGTTTTTTTAAGGAGATTTCTTATTATTTTTATAGAGAAAATCTTATAAAAAGTTGATTTTTTTTTGCAACTTAGCACTAGAACAAAAATCACGATCAATATTTTCATGGCAGGTTGGTTCAGGTGGTAAGGTGGGCGACTAATGATTTGAAGTCTCAAGTTCGATTCCCAGCCTGGTCATCGTTTTTTTTATTTTTTTGCAGATTTTAAAACAATAAGGAAAACCCGATTGTTTTAATAAGGTTTCCTTCTTGGATGAGAAATCTTATTGTTTTTGTTCTATTTTATGTGGTCTATTTTTTTCTGTGTAAGAAACGGGCTCTAAAATTTGATAA
Source organism: Episyrphus balteatus (assembly GCF_945859705.1). Taxonomy (NCBI): domain Eukaryota; kingdom Metazoa; phylum Arthropoda; class Insecta; order Diptera; family Syrphidae; genus Episyrphus; species Episyrphus balteatus. Next base: position 132,497,649 of record NC_079134.1, on the reverse strand, counting down.
AAATGATTTATAAAAATGGTACCATCTTTTTACCGTTATCTCAGAAATGTGATTATGAAAATAAAATTGAAGTTTTTGCACAAATATAATCCTGCCTATTGATCTATGCTCAAGTAGCACAAAAGTCTAAAATACACCAAAATATTTGGTGTATTTTTTGCACTTTCGTGATATGCATTTTGAATATAAAAAATACACCATTTTCTCGTATATAATAAACTCCGGTGGTTAAAAAAATATACCGATTTTGGTGTATAAATGGCGCTTGTGGTATATTAAATGATCTGTTTTTTGGTGAAAATTATCCTTTTGAAATTGAAAAATACACAATAAATCTACGGATAAAATACACCATTTAAATTATTCTGATATAAAATTTGAACCAAAGTTTATTTTTTACCTCAAACAGTGTGATGAATTCTAATTCACACCATTTGTTATGAAATAAATGTAAATGAATTTTTATTCACTTTCATAATATTGCCATAAGAAACTAATGGTTAAATATGAATTTGTTTTCCTAATTTTAAAACGAAACACATTCTGTCTACTAATTTTACATACTACCCCCTCTAAAAATCGAGCGCCTCAAAAATATCAGTGAATTAATGATTTTTTTGTTCGATTTTAAAAATTAGTTTTTCAAAAATTATAATTTTTTTGTTGTTTTTACATTTTTTTAGAAGAGTTCTTTTATAATATACCGCATCGAAAAAACCAAATTGCGGGATAATTAGGTCGATAAATATACTATTATAGAAAAATAATTAATTGCTGTCTACTTTTTTTAAATGGCGGCCGATAAAAAATATGGCGTCTCCCAACTATGCATTTTGGTGAATTTTATGTCCACAGGGTGTGCTTCCTACACCAAAGAGAGTGTACAAAGTATACCGTTTTGGTTGATTTCAGAATCGAATAATTTTATACACCATTAATGGTATATTATAAAAACAACTGAATATCGGTGTATTTTTTGCACGGAATCTTAAAAAAATGTTGAAATTTTGTACAGAAAAGACAGTGGTATAATTTTTATACCACTTATTTTGAGAAATACACCATATTTTTTCAATTTCCTCATTTTTACACCAAAATTAATGAATTTACACCAATTTATACACCAGTGTGCTACTTGAGTGGTTTAGTAATACCTAAACAACTTTGACATACAATATAATATTTTTAGCGATGGTATTTGTATAAACCTTTTTTATATTTATATATAGGCCATTTCTTTTTAATAAAGCTTTTTTTGGCTATGTTAACGAAATGGGAAAGCGACTCTTCGAAAAAAGTACTTAAAGAATTATATTTTTCATTCAACAAAATTTGGCCCTAAAAATGTTTTTTTTTTTTTTAATTTATATAGAGCCAGCTCTAAAAATCTACAAGTAAACTAACATAAAAGTGCTTTGAACTGCAAGAGCAAGTACGTGCATCACAAGAAACAATGTTTATTTTGCATCAATAAGATAAAATACGATGATAAGAAATTTGATAAAAATGATTTATAAAAATGGTACCATCATTTTTACCGTTATCTCAGAAATGTGATTATGAAAATAAAATTGAAGTTTTTGCACAAATATAATCCTGCCTATTATTTATGGTGCCTATTCCTGTATATTATTTGTGTGAATAAAACAGATATAAATAAAAAAGGTTAAAAACGGTCAAAAAATTTGGGCAGACAAAATAGTGTTTCCCGTTTCTAGGTAAAAATTACTTGAGACATTTTTTGCACACTTATTAACGTTAATTAAGCTCACCTTTAAGTCCTGTCAGTTTGAGATTTTTTCGTAAGCTTTTAAATTTTTTCTAAAAATAAAAAAAACAATAAAAAACTATATTTCAAAAACTAGGGTTTAAGGCCCTTTTAGACCCAAAATTTTGTTTTAATTATTTTCTTTACATTAGTTTAACTCAAAGTTCTGTAAGAAAAACTCCCCTAAAAATAATTTATTGAAGGTGGTCTACCTCTTTCATTGTTTAAAAAAAAGAAGTTCAAAACTCAGTATTTAGGTAAATTTTTTAATATTTCTATCAATTTTTACAAATTAATCTATTGATTAAAAAAAGTAACTCTAACTAACAAAAAAAAAAATGGATCGGGAGGTTGAGTCATTTTTCAAATCGATTTTTTTTTTTATGTTTTCAATGTTTGAAATGTTTTATATTCCAAATTTTTTTTTGGAAAAAAAAATCGCGATTTAACACTTATTTTTTTTATAAATTTTTTTAAATATTCTTTTTTTTGTAAAAAAAATTCAAAGAGCATACTTCATTATGAGGTTAAAACAACAAAAAAAAAGCTGTTCTCGTAATTTAACAAGAAAGTTCAAATGAATTTTTTTTTGTAAAAATGCATCTTAAAGAAGTCAAGTGAATTACTCTTTTCTTTTAACTTTATTCTTTCTTTGAACAGTTAAAAATATACTCATTGAACAAAGGGTACCTACTTTAAGTTAGACATCGATGGTGAAAACTCCAAAATCTAATATTAATAAACATCGTAGCACATCGCCAACCGTTCGATTTCAATTTGAATTTGAAATTTCATCACCTAAACCGTAAATACCTCATTTTATTCACTTAAATTATTAGCACCACCTATTGCATTTATTTGGAACTAAAACAACTGGCATTGTGATAGCTTTTTATAAGCTCAATTGAACTGTGCTTTTAAGATTTCGTATGTTATTCAACTCTGGGGAAAAATCAGAGAGCAATAAATGAGAGCTTTCTGTAAAGCACTTATACATTGAAATACTTTTGTTATCCCTTAAAATGGTCCATAGTTTACATTAGTGTTAGAATAACCTCAAAAAATTTGAATAAATTTACCAGGTCAACATAAAATTTTAATCAATCCCAACATTGCTCCCATTTATGACATAAAATTCTCAAATCTCTCCTTAAAACACCTATACAATCGCAAAACTTTAAGCAATAAAGAAGTTAAAGTTGTATTGGTTAAGTGCTAAAACACGTGGTCGTACAAATTCTCTCTCTCACTCAAAAAAAGGACACAAGGAAATAGCAAACAAAAATTGAGAAAATATTTTGTAATGGAATTCTGGGAGAAATGTCAAACAGCTATATGAACGACCAAAATGGAATATTCGATGAAAATAGAGCAGCAGTTAAAGAAGAGCAACGATATTGCAGAGTGCTTAAGCCCAACGACAAGGTCAAATTCGCATCATCTGGGTCGAATGGTTTTTTTTGGGTTTCTATATACAATACTGTTATGGTATCTTTATGAGATATATTTTTGGTTTAACAAAAGAGTTTTTTTTTTTGAAATGTCTTATTTTTATGTGAAATTGTTTTCGGAAAATTGTCCCAAGAAATATCACGCAATCGACCTGGAAATAATAATAATTATTTTGGCATGGGTCATTTTGCAATGAGGGTATTTTTTTATGTATATTTAGGACTTAAACATTCAAAACCTAATTTAAAATAAAATTATGCCTTTTTATATAAATGCGTTGTTGTGTTATAGGTAGTAATGATTTTTTTTTTGTTGAATAAAAGGAAAAATCTAAAATTAAGTTTAAGTCAGGGGATGAATAGATAGAAAATTCGAATTAAACTACAAAAAGTTCTTATCCCCCAAAAGTAATTCATCCTTAAACAAGTACACACACATTTAGCCTTGTTGTTTATTAGACAGAATGGCACCACAGCGCTCCTTCAGATAAACATTGTGGTTATGTAAAAATGATTTTTTTTTTTCGACCAATTCAAATTTTTGCATAGTCATTTGGTGAGAAAATTAAATGGTGTGTGAAAAGTTTAGGTGGGGGTTTTTGAAGTTCGTCTATTTAATAATTCTTTCGTTTACATAGTGGAGAAGGCATTATAAGAAAAAAAGTCTCTATACTTATAATTTTAAAAGGATTTACTAATACCATCGCTAGAAATATTATATTGTATGTCAAAATTACCACTAAACCATTTTTTTTTTTTCATTTTTTTTCAAAAGTTTAGCCTTTAACCAGATCCCATAAATATTTAGGTACATATGTCAATAACCCTGGTGGGCGTTCTAATTTTTAATAAACAAATTAGTTATTCATATAAGTGAAAATATGGCGCAAACTGCCAATTTGATATGCTTTAAGCATGGTGTAGTGAACATGGTGACAATAAACTAGAGACGCTCGGACTCAACAGAGAAAAAGTGATTTTGATGATGACCATATTTTTGGTATGATTGAACCACAAAATTGATACTAAATTAAGACCACAGACATCAACAAATCATTTCGAATATGATTTTCAATGAAATAGCTTCATCAAAAGTGAGGCAGCAGTTATCACTTATCACCTATTAAAAAGTATTTTAACTGTGCATTTTTCAACAAAAGTTTATAATTATAAAAACAATTAGGTTGATTTATTGGAAATTCATAAGAAAATGTATTATCAACTGTTTGAGTTTTTCTATTAGAAGAAAATGTTACGCATACGCCACAGTGAACACTTTCACATGAAACAAATAGGTAGGTACTTGAAACTTTTACTTCAACCCATTTAACTACATTTTTACAACAATAAACTAAATAAAAATAATCTAATAGGTATTATTAAAATTAAATACAAAGAAAGCCAGATAAGTTAATTTATGGTATCGACGCAAAATTTTACGTTTTATAACAAGTTCAAAGTCTCTAAAGTATGATTTTCAAACGGTGCCTAAACACCCTGGAAATTAGCATTTGAAAATTTTGAAATTAGAATTAATCATCCATTTCTTTGTAGATTCCATATTTCAAAAGATATTTATGTCGTTTTCGATTGGTTCTCCGGAAGCGTCCGGAATCATTCAGAAGCCTTCTGAAACTGTTTTATTCGCACGACAATGACAGTAAAAACGCTTCTCAGAAGAGAAATTCTCTTCTCGATTCAAAATCAGAATCCAGTCAAGAAGCACAAATACATCAATATTCAAAAGTCAAAATAATCACTCAATCAGTTTTTTTTTTTATTTTCTGAAATTATTTTTTTGATTTACTTTCAAACAAATAAACGCAATCTTATACTTACTTAAACTATTTTACCAACCATCTATCCCATTAATTTGTTGAATATTACCGTTTTTGAATATTAATTTATAATATTCCGTTTGAAGGAAAAAAAAATTGTTTAATGTTTGACGTTTGAAAGTTCACAATTGTATTTTATTATTTAAAAATACAGATATAAAATTTCAGAATTGAGTGACAGCGATTCAAACTGTTTTATTGGATTTCATAATGAGTGAATCCTTGAGTGAAACCAATCGAAAACGATATTAGAAATAATAGCAGATATTAAGAGGAAATAGCAAGTTGTTTTTTTTTTATTTTCTGCCTAATGGAAGTGCGGTCTTCTAATTTGAAATCACTAAAATGCGTGATTGGGTTGCACGTACTTGCTCCTATTGCAAAACTTGCATAGAAAAGATAAAATGTTTCTTACAAATTTATAAACTAAAACACATATTTTGTTTTTCTCTTCCCAATTCAACTTACAATGAATATGACCAACAAATTTAAAAAAGATACATTTTTCGTAATTAAATAATTACATACGAAATTTTTTTTTTAATGACAATTAAAATACACTAGCCCAAAAAATTAAGGGAACAAAAAAAAATCGTGATTTTTTTAGTGATTTTCGATAGGCTGTATCTCAGTAAAAAATGACCGCATCATGATAAAATAAAAAGAATGTGAAAGCCCTATTCTTCTAGTTTTAAGATAAAATATTAAATTAATTTATTTCTAACGGTAAAATAGCAAAATTGTTGGAAATGTTCAAAAACCAAAATTTTCTAATTTTTTTTTTTGTTTTTACTTCTCTCATAAGGAAGTGGGAAAATTTTGTCTGATAAAATGATTATTATTTTTAGAAAGGCTTTTTATTTGGCTTTAGAATTCCTTTTGTTTCAAACTTCTACGATTTTTTTACACTGCAATATCAGTCATCAAAGCAAAAACCATACTTTTGACTTTGACTATCAATATCTCAACTTGAACTTTTGAGATGAAGTAAAACACCATATTTCTGCAGTTCTAAATGACTTACTTCTTGTTACTTTTTTATGAGATTTATTGATAAATATCGTTTAAATTATAGATAAACCAAAGAAAAACAAAAAATTTCAAAATTAGGAAAAATATTCAAAAATGGTATAAAAAGCTTTTTTTTCAAAATTTAAGTTTTTTTGAAAACTTTTAATTTTTTCTTGGTTGATCTTAAATTTAAACGATATTTATCAATAAAATGTTCAAATAAACTCAAAAAAAATTGATTTTGCTCATAAAAAAGTAACAAGAAGTAAGTCATTTAGAACTGCAGAAATATGGTGTTTTACTTCATCTCAAAAGTTTAAACCTTCACAACAGAAAAACTGCTTGATGAATAAGCCTGAAACTTTGCATATTAATTTCAGGTATTATAGCTTCAATAATTAAGCCTTAGTTTAATCTTTTCACCCTTAGAAATTAAATAGCGGTAAATTTTCTAAAAAAACGTAAAAATGCCTATTTTTATAGCTTTCCTAAATTAATCTCAAAAATAAGAAAACATTTTTTTTTACAAAGCAAACTTAATTCCTTTGTAGAGAATTGAATGAAGTTTTTAAATGTGTGCTTAAATTTTCTGTTTAGTGATCCGTTGTTGAGATATTGATAGTCAAAGTCAAAAGTATAGTTTTTGCTTTGATGACTGATATTGCAGTGTAAAAAAAATCGTAGAAGTTTGAAACAAAAGGAATTCTAAAGGCAAATAAAAAGCCTTTCTAAAAATAATAATCATTTTATCAGACAAAATTTTCCCACTTCCTTATGAGAGAAGTAAAAACAAAAAAAAAATTAGAAAATTTTGCTTTTTGAACATTTCCAACAATTTTGCTATTTTACCGTTAGAAATAATATAATTTAATATTTAATCCTAAAACTAGAAGAATAGAGCTTTCACATTCTTTTTATTTTATCATGATGCGGTCATTTTTTACTGAGATACAGCCTATCGAAAATCACTAAAAAAATCACGATTTTTTTTTGTTCCTTTAATTTTTTGGGCTAGTGTATTTTTAATTATGTTCTTATTCAAACTTCTTTTTCAAAAATACTTTTTGCAATTAATTTCTTTTCAATAAAACGAGAAAAAAATTCTGAACACAAAAATTACTGAAAAAAAAGAATTTTTTTGTAAAAAGAAATCCAAAACCTAGTTTCCTAAAAGATTCGTTAAAAATTTTAACATTTCGCTTACTTAAACACTTCTGTATTTACAATAAAATTCAAGTGAAATCCGAGTGCGTTTCAGTACAAGCAAAAATTCATTCAAATCGGAAAAGTCGTTTACGAGAAATCGTTGAGTCCGTTTTTAAGAAAGGGGAGTTTTTCTTTTTTGTCAATTCCCCATCTAGGGAATCACCAAAACGCTAATTTTCACTGTTAAAATCAAATTGTTTCAGTGGTTTAGTCGTAGAATTAAGGGAGTCACTTTTATCGCATTCTGTATCATTGTTAATTCATATCTAATTGTTATCTCGAGTTTAATTTTTGTGCCCTATGGTACATTTATGTACATCACAGGTAAAAGAAACATTTCTGCATAGGATCCCTTTAAACGAAAAAAAAGATAACTTTATAGAACAATACAACAATTATTATGTAGATTATTTATTATGCTAATGAAGGATTTTTTAAATAAAGTAATAAAAGCTTTTTTCACAAAACTTAATGTTTCCATTGTAAAAATAATTTCATTAAAATGGTAAATAAGTACTTTATTCTTATAACTGACCGAAGCATTTAATGCAGTTACAGGATACTAATGAAAAGTTTTTAACCTTTTTATGGAATTTTCATAATTCCAAAGCGTAGTAGAAGGGCCAAATGATATTAGTAAATATTTTTCACTTTTGCGTTGCATTTAACCTCCTATTTTTCCTTTTTAAGGCTAAATTGAATATTTTTTTAAACTCTTATGACTATGAAGAACTTTTAATGCTGAAAATACCTTTAAAGATCTGCATCACACAAAAGACACAAAAAATAATCCTGTGTTAATGGTTTATCAATAACATTGGGTCTTATATAAAATTTGCAAGTTTATATGTTCAACAAAATGTTCAACACAAACACACATACCCTGTTGTGTGTTTGGAGTTATTTGTTCAAAAATTATATTTTTATTATCAATCAAAAATATTCCAAAGCATTTTTATCATGAAATGATTTTTGTCAAAACGCTTTTATTCGCACCACAAAAATGCTAATGACAATCAAAATAATATGAATAATAAATTCCATCTGATTCAGCATTTTTATTCTTGCTTTTTTCGATTTTGCATAAAAATTAGGTTTCACATTTCTAAATATAAAAAAACTCTCATCATTATTTTTTTATCTTTTCAAAGTGACTCTTCACTTTTTAATCATTAATTTAAAATTTAACAAACCTTTAAATTATAACGCACATGAAGGAAGGATATCCCAGACTTCTTTATAAATAAGAACATCCCTTTAAGAGACACTGATTAAATACTCAGTAATATTTTAATAGTGATTTTAATAAATGGAGTTTTTAAAAATCAAATTAATCTTTGACATATTTCTACTCAAGATTAATTTAGAAGAAAGTCAAATATCCTTTTCTTAACATCTTTCAACGAACCAAAACAGGCAATGATAAGGCATTCATGCTGTCAATTTAACTTATCCACCTTCCATCTCTCCCCCAAAAAAACACAGCCACTCAAGCTCGTAAAAGGATATTAGTACATCAATTTATATTAGAAAAGTTTATTTCAGTTTGTATACAAAGCACATACAAACAAACTCGAACTTCCCAGCAAGCCGTTCAATTTTCCAAAAATATTGCATTTATTTCATATCAGATTTGGTTTTTTTTGTTGGAAAACTAGAGACAAGGACGATGATGGTCTATATTTCCTCTCACAGACCAGAAAAGGGCAAAAGGTTTATAATACACTTCCACCAACAACAAACCATTGCGAGTGTGTGTTTGTGTAAAGGATCTTTTTTAAAGGTAGGTTTATACCTTTAACAATATTTTCAGCTTATACCTTGTGAACATATATTGCATGTCCAACAACTGAGTGTCAGAGTTTGCAATTAGTTTTTTATGTAAAGGGAAATTATTCTAGGTAGCCATCGTGTTCTATATTTTTTTTTGTTTGTGTGTGAATTGCCTGCCATGGTAAAATTAAACCCAACGGCAGGAAATAAAGGAACGAAAGTTTAATAAATCAGTGCGGCAAGACCATGATTACGTTGGGTAGGTTTTCAAATTCAAATGAAAATAAAATACAGGTTCATTATAGGATTAAATTGTGGACAATTAAAGTGTTTCCGCTGGTTTGTTGAACGGATACCCGTTTTATTGAGCCACTCAAATATATACATACAATTGTAAGTTTGACGTCAAATGGACAATATAATTGTTGAAGTGTGAGTTTGTTTTTTTTTGCTTGCCTTTTTCAAGTTTATTTTTGACCCAAATTGTTGTGTAAAATTACTCATATCCTTAAAAAGGCTAAACAAACCCGCATAAAGTAAAGAAAAAGTATCTATTACAGAATGTTTGTTGGTGCCTAAGTTTTTTTTTATCGTTTTTTTTTTTTTTTTTTCTTTAACAAGAATTTATGCGTATTTTAAGGATTTTATCCAATTTTATTTTTTCTTTGTGTTCACACTCAAAGGAGCTATGTGTTTGACTGCTGTAAAAATTCCAGGAATTTTTATGGCAGTTGGATTTTTTTTTTTGTGACATACAGATTTGTTTTTTGAATTTTTTTTTTAATGTTAAAATGACAGCGGATACATCCGTTTTAGGGTGGATAAGAAAATTTCAAGGACATTCAACCTTGAATTCAAGGTCATTTTCATTAGAAATTCTATAAGCGTGATTCTGAATAATATAGAAGAGGCTATTCAGTTCAATACAAAAAACGTTACTTATTTATATTCAAGAGGTTTCTTCGTATAAATTTGGGTTAAAGAAACTAAAAAGGGAAATTTAAGGATTTGTGATAAAATCGAACTCATGAACTGTTATCATGAGGCTGATGATAGAAAAAAAAAACAAGGATAACCCACAATTTCGATTGTCCTGCTGTACCGTAACAAACATTTTTATGAACTCATCTTTTTCCATTGATGAAAAAAAAAAATTCGATTCAGTTAGAAAAATCTATTTCGTACCCCAAAAACTTGTAGCCATGATTTTTTCCAGAGAGAATCATCTTCAGTTGCCGTGTTTAAACCGACCGACGCACAGAGGAGTATTCGACCCCAAAATCCGGTCATAAGTGAAAAAAACAAAAATCGCATTCGACCCGTTATTTTTTTGTTTTCGCATTCCTCAATACCCATGCTAACTAAAACCGGTTTCAAATAATAACTGTTGACCCACTAATCCCCAAGATCTTAGTCTAAATGTAGTCGATTTTATAAGCTCACGCCACAAAAGCTTATTTTGTTTTCTAATCAGTTACACTGCAGTCTGTTTTTCTATTTTGATTTGTGATAATTCTTAAAAATTTTTGATGCAGGTCGAAGGTCAAGGTATGTACTTTATGTTTATACAGAAATTTACATATATTTCATTGAAAATATATGGAGAGTGCATAGAAAAACCACAAAATTTATGTAATTTTGGGTAGAAAAAAAAGTGTTTTTGTTATAGTCTCGGGTACGATCGGGCAAAAATTTTTCTTTTATATTTAACTATACATCTTTGTCATCTCATGCACATAAAAAAAATTTCCACATATTTCCACCTTTTTGTTTAATGCGGGTTTTTAGTCTTGAGGTATTTTTAGTCAAATTGCCTTTTGTTGCTTTAAAAAACTACTTATTTTAAAATTTTTGTTTTTTTTTAACCTGAAATATTATCAATATTTAAAAATTTCATGTAAAAATTAGTAATATGAATTAAATAAAATTGAAAAAAAATAAATTACTCAATTAAATTTTTTTTTACAAACCCGAAAATTTTTTTTCAGTGTAACTTTTTAATGCATTTTAAGTTATAAAATAATATTTTTGGGCAATTCTGATAACAAAAACATTAAAAATATTTTTGACCGGATTTTGTGGGCGAATACTCCTCTGTGCGACGACGCCACTTATACCTACACCATTGTTTTCGCAAAATAAAAATTATATGTGTAGGTACTTGTGTCAGTTCGTAAGATGAAAAACGATATGGCATCAGATGAAAGGGAATATCATTTAAAAGAGAGTCCAAGCCCACGTTCTAAAAACTACAACTTTAAGGTGCACTGATAAAATTCGAAATGAGGATTTTGAAGATATAAAAGCTGATATAAATTTTGTTTATTTTTTAAGCTTGTCGGAAAAGTTTCGTTTATTATAAATATTTAAACACAAACAATCTACAAAATTATTTTGAGTGAAAGGGTGTTATTTTTTTTTAAGAAAAAATTAAATTGAGAAGTAGCAGCAAAAAAACTGTGACAAAAATGATATCCAAAAGAAAATTGTTAACATTATTTAAAAATGCATTAAAAATGTAATAAGTAATAAAAGAATATTTAAGGTAAAAGGGTGTTTTTTTATGAATAAAGAAAAATCCGAGGTGAAAAGGTGTTTTTTCTTAAGTGAAAAAAAAAAATACGTCCGAATAAAACTTCCGTTCAAAATCCTTTCATTTACCCTTGCTCGAAAAAAAAACATCCTTTCCTCATATTTGTTTCTATTTTTCTAGGTATGATTTTTATTTGTTAAAATTCTAAAATCCCCAAAAAACAATTTTTTTTCAAAAATCGTCGTTTGTCCAAATCGAGAAATGGATAAAAACTAAAAATTCGGCTGTCCATCCCATGTTTAGAAGACAATTAAATTGTAATCCTTTATAAATTCCCCACAAAAGTTACGCATACACCACAGTGTACGTACTGAAAATTTTGAAGTCCCCTGAAATCTTCAAAAAATTTTTCAAATATTTTGTTTCGTTTGTCCATCTCGAGTTCTTTCCATATACCAAAAATCCACCCACCCTACGTCAAGAAGAGATTCAAAAAACAAATTTTGTACTGAAAAATTAAAAGTCCACTAAATTCCCCAAAAAATATTTTTTTATTTTTTAATTACAATATTTGATTTTTGAATTTCTCCAAAACGGAGGTTGGAAAACGATAATAATAATATGTAAATAGAACTCGTAGTGGACAAACGATTGCAATTGGTTTTACACGTCTATCCTAAAATTTGAGCGTTTTAGACGATTTTTCATTTCAGACTTCCTATAAAAAAAGAATTTGCTCTAAAATTTGTTTGAAGGGTGGACAAACGATAATTTTGGCTAACATGGACAAAAAGTAGACAAACGACTAGTTTGGTTCAAAACATTTTTAGGTCGAAGTTCTGGCTTCACGGAGCTGTTGGTGTTCAAAATATTAGATTAAATAATATCCTTAGGAGCATAATAATCTCAAGGTCTTTTTACGAAATCTGTTAAAAGTTTTTTGTTTTTGCCTTGAGATAAGTACCTAATAAGAAGGAGCACTCACAAGAATAAAGAATAGCTAAGCCAATGCTGTTCTCTCGAACAAAAAAACTATTATTTATACAAGCTGTTGGAACATATCAAGGACTTGGCTCCTTTGACCCCTATAAGATTACAGAAAACAAAAATAAAAAAGAAAATTCTTTATATTTTTGATCCATGCACAGAATAAGTAAAATTTCTAGGTTATACATTTATGTAAATATTTTTTTTTTTTTGCAAGATTGATTCAATTTATTTGAATAAATTTATCACGTTTTACAAAAGACTGCATTTTAAGGATTCTAAAAATAAATTGTATATCCTTTGATATATAAAAGATATAACATATATAAACCAGACAGGGAGACTGCATTCATTGAAACGTGCTTGAATAAATCAGCTTTATGTGGTTTTTTACTCTTTGATATGAGAGCTTTCTTTTCATTTCAACAAAAGTCTTCTTAACTAATTTTTATTTAAAATTTAAACGGTTCAAAGAAACACATTAAGCAATCTTATATTTAGATAGAACATAAATATTGCTCTCCAGACGAATTTTAATATACATATCTACCAAATCCTGAAGAGAAATAAGTAATTCATAATTTTGTTATGGAAAATTAGTTAAAAGTTCACCTGTGAACCTTTTTGTCTGGAAATACCCATCGTACGTCCTTTACACAAACTTCTTAAATAAGAAGATTACAAGAAAGCTGTAACAAGCACCTTATAGGAACTTCGAATGCAGTTTTGTAAGACCAACGGGAGCACTTCTCTTCCAAAGGACGAAAATTCATTTTAAATTTATGTCCAAAAGACTTAACTAATTGCAATAATTTTAAACACATCAACAAGTTAAGGGCATTTTGTAACGTCAATAAAATTTAAGTTCAAAAAATTGAGTGCAACAACTTTCACAGCCTGCATTTTTAGAAATTAATGAGTGATTTTGTGCAATCACGTAAAAAATGCAAAGCAATTTATCATAATAAAAGAAGGTAATAGAAAAAATATAAATTTAAATAAAATCCACTTGAATTTTTGCTTTTCATCAATTAAATTTGCTTCAATTAAGCACTTTAATAATTTTATTACAAAGCAAGGTGCTACAATTCCCACCATTTTTTTCTAAGGTCTCATAAATAGTATCAATTAAAAAACAGGCCAGATGTCATGTTTCCAATATAATACAAATACCTATTTTTTTTTTTAAATACACACAATTCCGTCAGTCAAGCGTAAATTGGATTTATAAATAAATTACACGTGTGCAGTAGTTATATTATTCACTTCTAGGAAAAAAAAAAAGAAACAATATTTACATACATCGGGCAAGAGGCATCCCAAGTGACGTAGTTACCAACCAATCCCTTTACCATTCTCACCCAGTTCTGTGTGAATTTTTCAGCCAGCACTCCTGGGTTTAACCTTCTGGGTTTTAACAAACCACGACCGTGACTTACATTATTTATGAAACCCACATTTTGTTCGCGTTCCCGCATTAAATTCCAAAGGGAAGTTTCATCAAACTTACCGCATAATAGTCTATTTAATAGACCCGAGCTCCAGAGCAAAAATAGAACAAATTCGTTCAAGACTTTTTATTGGCGATTATGATTCCTTGGCATACAAGAATACTCCAGCCAAAAGTGCTACTAAATCCGTTGGTGCATTTCTGAGAAAACGGCAACACTGGTCGGTTTTCAGTTTTTTTGATTTAACTCGAAAACCAAGCCTGATTTTGAAATGGTTCAAAGACACTTTTCATAGCAAATTAAATTTTCTGTCAAGTTAAGATGGTTAATAAATTTTAAAAATTATTTTTGACTAAAATTCTAACCTAAAATCAAAGAAAAAAAAGTTAAAAAATTGACAATTTTATTTTTTCTTACTAAATCAAGGGGCATTTTGTGTATGTAGCCGGGACGTCCAAACTTTGTACTAATGAAATAAAGTAGAGGTAAAATCCTTTGATAATATGCAATTTTAATTTTTTTTTGTCAAGAAACAACTTAAATGTACCTATTCAAAAATTAGCACTTTTTCTAAATTTCTGACTTTTTTAGTTAAAAGCAAGTTTTTAAAACTCGATAAAATCGTATTAATTGGTAACTTTTTGACTTTTAAAGTAAACATACTTCGAAGGATTGATTTAATATAAACTAAATATGGCAAACAAAAAAATTTATTTGCATCCTTATGGCCTTTTGTGCAATTTTGTGTATGTGCATTTTTATAAATACGGGTTGAATGGATGGACGGAGAGCCATTAGCTTTGGTCTATTGCATAGAAGAACATTTAATACCAACTCTTTTACTGTTTTCAATGGCCTGAAAAACAATTCTTGAAAAATCTGCGACCAACGAAAAGTTTCTCTTGAAAAACGAAAACAATACTCTAATGAGTTTGAAACAAAATAGCTCAGGCAAATTAGTAAATCCAATTGCACTTTTCGCGGGATAAATTTTTTTCATGGAACGTGTTTAGGTGAATGTCCTTATAGTAAAAGTGAATTTTTTGGGATGATAAGATATCGGGAACAGCCGCCATCTTGGAAAAGAGGTCGGTGCCGTT
The DNA here is from genome assembly GCF_945859705.1 of Episyrphus balteatus. NCBI lineage: Eukaryota > Metazoa > Arthropoda > Insecta > Diptera > Syrphidae > Episyrphus > Episyrphus balteatus. The sequence continues at coordinate 132,482,531 of NC_079134.1, read as the reverse complement.
TTTATTTTATAACTCCATTTTTACTCATTTAAACCAAAAATGTCCAAGGATAGACTTATTATAAATTAAATTATCTAAAAAATGATATACAAATGAATTCCGTGAACTGGTTAAATTCAATTTTATAGTCGGTCAAAGTCCAGGTTCTTCTCGCAAGGTTAAGACAATATGACATTTTTCCAAATATCTGAAGAACTTTTTATTTGTTTGGGATTTTCTTAAAGAATGAATTATAGCACTTTTAAATATCTATAAAATGAGCCCTTTCTCGTAACTGTAACCAACATAATGTATGAGCCACCTAACGTCGAAGCTCACATTCTACTATTCAAAAGTGAGAAAATAACAAGTTTTCTTCTATTAGATCGAGCAAATTTTTGAAATGGAGGCATAACCAAAATATAAGTAAACAGTTTTTTAACTATATTCGTCTAAATATTGAATTCAAAGTTTGAAATCTTTAATGTTAACCTTTATATGGTTTTCGAGGTTTTAAATGAAGTGAATTTTGCAATTAATGTGAATAAGCTAAAGTGACATTATTTATAATTCTAAATATAAGAACTGATGCCCTGTCATTTTTCCTAAACATGAACACCTCAATCTCAGCATTACGATAAGTATAACTCAAGATATGAGGCGTGTAAGCCGTTATGTTTTCGAGACTATTGTGTTTAATTTTTGATTGTTTATTTGAACTATTGAAATGTTCAGTTAAAAAATCGTATATCATGACTTCGACGTTTGGTTGCTTCTGCAATGTGATGGTTACAAAAACAATAAAGGGTTCATTTCATCGATAATTAAAAGTGCTATAATTCATTCTTTAAGAAAATCCCAAACAAATAAAAAGTTCTTCAGATATTTGGAAAAATGTCATATTGTCTTAACCTTGCGAGAAGAACCTGGACTTTGACCGACTATAAAATTGAATTTAACCAGTTCACGGAATTCATTTGTATATCATTTTTTAGATAATTTAATTTATAATAAGTCTATCCTTGGACATTTTTGGTTTAAATGAGTAAAAATGGAGTTATAAAATAAAAACGGCACCGACCTCTTTTCCAAGATGGCGGCTGTTCCCGATATCTTATCATCCCAAAAAATTCACTTTTACTATAAGGACATTCACCTAAACACGTTCCATGAAAAAAATTTATCCCGCGAAAAGTGCAATTGGATTTACTAATTTGCCTGAGCTATTTTGTTTCAAACTCATTAGAGTATTGTTTTCGTTTTTCAAGAGAAACTTTTCGTTGGTCGCAGATTTTTCAAGAATTGTTTTTCAGGCCATTGAAAACAGTAAAAGAGTTGGTATTAAATGTTCTTCTATGCAATAGACCAAAGCTAATGGCTCTCCGTCCATCCATTCAACCCGTATTTATAAAAATGCACATACACAAAATTGCACAAAAGGCCATAAGGATGCAAATAAATTTTTTTGTTTGCCATATTTAGTTTATATTAAATCAATCCTTCGAAGTATGTTTACTTTAAAAGTCAAAAAGTTACCAATTAATACGATTTTATCGAGTTTTAAAAACTTGCTTTTAACTAAAAAAGTCAGAAATTTAGAAAAAGTGCTAATTTTTGAATAGGTACATTTAAGTTGTTTCTTGACAAAAAAAAATTAAAATTGCATATTATCAAAGGATTTTACCTCTACTTTATTTCATTAGTACAAAGTTTGGACGTCCCGGCTACATACACAAAATGCCCCTTGATTTAGTAAGAAAAAATAAAATTGTCAATTTTTTAACTTTTTTTTCTTTGATTTTAGGTTAGAATTTTAGTCAAAAATAATTTTTAAAATTTATTAACCATCTTAACTTGACAGAAAATTTAATTTGCTATGAAAAGTGTCTTTGAACCATTTCAAAATCAGGCTTGGTTTTCGAGTTAAATCAAAAAAACTGAAAACCGACCAGTGTTGCCGTTTTCTCAGAAATGCACCAACGGATTTAGTAGCACTTTTGGCTGGAGTATTCTTGTATGGCAAGGAATCATAATCAGCAATAAAAACTCTTGAACGAATTTGTTCCATCCAAAAGGGTCTATTCAATAGACTATAAAAGTAATTTAAAATTTTTGATTCTACTCGCACTTACCTGTAATGAAAAGAAAAAAAAAAAAAAAGAAAATTGTTTTAATGAAATATTGCAAAAAAATTGTGTTGTTAGTATTTATTAAAGATGAAAAGCATGGTTTTGGTTTATTAATTTTTGAGACACAACATTTTTTTCATTGTATTCACGCTGGATAACACAGGCTTTGTAAAAATGTATATCTTAATAATGTATGTGTTGCTGTTGTGTTGTAATACTTTTTTTTACTTTAGAAGTCGATTTGTGAGAAATTTGCTTCTACCGCCTAAAAGATTTAATCTTGTCTTTCACTCTCCTATACTTTTTTTCTGTAAATAATCTAAATAATCTTTTGACATCATTTAATTTACCAAATTAAAAAAAAAAAAATTTGTTAAGAAAAAAAAAAAACAAAACGACAACACCAGCAATTTGTAGCCCACGTTTACGAATATAAATCATCAAAATTTGATCTTTAATTTGCTTTAGTTACTCCACTAAAACATAAATTAAATTATAACAATGCAAAAGAAAAAATCCAAATTTCTTGAACTTTTTCAAAAAAAATCTCTAAATTGTTAAATAAGTTGCTCGAAATTGTTACCAATGATAGATTTCTCAAGTCCAAAATAGGAAGAAACAGTCGATGGTGTACTTGCACAGTCTATACAGGGTGAATCAAGAGCATTGTACCAAAATGCTAGAGCTTGTAGGATGGGTCGATACAAGAAAAAATATCGTATGGGAGGGGGGTTTATTCCCCCTATTTTTGCGGGGAGGGGCAATTTAAGATAAAAATGACTTAATTTGGAAAAACAATTATTAAAAATCAACGGTTACACTTACAATAACGTGTTATACCTTTTTGTAAAGCTAAAAACCCAGTGTTTTACAAAATTTTTAAATAAAGCCATTTTATTGGCACAGTTTTGATAAATTAATTTCCAAAAACTAAATTTTGAAAAAAAATTTGGAAAAAAAGTTCAAATTAATTTTTTCAAAATTTTATGTAATTAGGACTAAAAAATAGAAAACCAGATCCAAAAATATCTTGTCATTTTGGAGAAATGAACAAAAAACCATTCGTCTTTTATTTTTTAAACATTCAGACTTAAATAAGAAAATAATAAAGTGACACAGTATTGGATTAACTCTATATTGATAAACTTTTTTCATTGATAACACCTGAAAACTTGTCTGAGAATTTTTCTTACTATGTCTGGATGCCGCCCAAGGATTTTAGCTTTTTTTTATATCATATCATTACCCTGATTTTTCGCACTCGCGAAATTCACCTTACGACCGCCATCTTGGATTTTAACAAAAAAAAAAGTATTAATAACTTTTGTATTTATAGCGATAGAAAAAAATGTATAGCAGAGTTGTAGAGAATTTTAAGGTGAATAATCTTATCTCGGAAGGTTTTTTCATAATTTTGATAAAAAGTGCTCAAATCTTTAAAATTGTCACTTTTTTCTGTTTTTTTTACTTTGTTGGCTTGTAACTTTTTTAATATTCAGAATATCGAAAAAGTGTTCTTAACATAAAAGACGCCTACTTTTCTTGTAGGTATACACAACTTTTATATAGAATAAATAGAAATCGAGATATTTAACAAAAACTAAAATCCAAGATGGTGGCCGTAAGGTGAATTTCGCGAATGCGAAAAATCAGGGTAATGATATTCAGCCAATGCTCTATCGAATGAGGAAAAAGAATTTTGTGGTGGTACAAACTGCTGGGTCAAATTATAAATGCACTGGACTATTTTCAAAATTTTGATTTTGAAAATTAATTTTTCAAAAACTGTGCTTTAAAATGCCTTTATTTAAATTTTGTAAAAGACTAGATTTTAGCGTTACAAAAATGTATAGTAGGTATAGGTCGTCACCATGTATAAAATTGAATTGATGTTCGTTAGTCTCGCTAAGACTTGATAACGGCTGGACCGATTTGGCTAATTTTGGTCTTGAATTATTTAATTAAAGCCCAGAGACGGTTTAATAGGTGAAAAAATAGGAATACACCAGAATTCTTTTTGGAAAAAAAGTCAAAAAATTCTTCATACAAAATCTGCCTTTTTTTCCTATTCAAAAAAGTGAAGAACTTTTCTGTGAATATTTTTAGAATTTCTGCCATTTTTTTTCCCAAAAATTTTCGGGTGCTTTTTCCATTTCCAAAAATGGATATTGAGCCAGAAAAAAAATTTGGAAAAAAATCCAGAAATCATCTGGCATGAAGATATTCTTTCGCGAAAGATCTCAATATATTGTCCATGCTAACATGGGGGCCTTGAAAAAGCCCACGGTACTCTTAAGTTGGCTAGGATAGTTTTTTTGAAGCTTTCCTTTTCTACCAACTTTTTGCATCTTTTATTTGCACACAACTAAACCCCTGGTCGTAGAAAGATGGTTTCTACCTCTTTGAAAACGGTGCTTAATGTAGAAAAGAACCTCATAAAACATTGTTACTTTAAGGCTATATCTCAAATAATGGCCTCATAATATAACAAGTTAACATATACCTATTTCAAATAAGAAAAACCCCCGTGGGGCGCCATCCATCTACCGCAAAAATAAAAATCTGCAAAAATTACGAAAATTTTCTTTTATTATTTTGAAATAGTTTTTCCACGTAGGAACTTGATTCTCGAAAAACCCCTTAATAAATAGCAAACGCCCTAATAAATACATACATTTTTAAAGTGCTTAGGTGATAAATTTCAACTTGCAAATAACATAAAATCCTTTGCAAATAAAACTATAACTCCTCCGAGTCCACTCAAAAATAGGCCTTTTGCATGCAATTATGTGCTTGCAGTAATAATTGTTACAATAAACTTCAAAGTTCTAGCAATACCCATTACCACGTCATTGATGCTGAAGAGTAGCGGAAAAGCCCACTTGAAGAAAAATACTATTTTTTTTTTTTTTTTTCAAAAAAGACAAACGATTTCGAAACATGAAATCATTTAACAGAAATGCACAGCACATGCAAGCTGCAAACTACACACGAATGAAGTTTGTTTCACATTTCCGCAAATTGCAGGAAATCAACGTTTATGCGATAAGCTTTTGTTGAATTCTAACAAAACATGTTGAACAACTCACTTACAAAAAAAAAATGCACGCCACGATGAAAAGCTATTTAACCTGTTGAAATGCTCTGAAATAAATGAACAACGTTTTTTGATTTATTGTGGCAGTGGCAGTAGACTTTTTTTAATCACACGCTATAGTCTTCATAGAAACAAAGGTTGGAATAAATGACTACCACTTCCTTTGTTTGAAATTTTTTTCAAAGGATAAGAAATGCCTTATTCCTTCCCCCTTTTTATTTGCACTACTATCTACTAATTTCATCTCTGATGAAACAAAGCACGAAAGGAATTCTTGAAACACTATGGCATTGGAACGTAACGTATAAATCAATTTCTCACTTAAATACACAAAAACCGATAAAGATTCATAAAAGCTAGTTGCAAGTCTCGTGAATTCGCTTCTTGCTGTTTAAGTATTAATTGAAGATCTGTGTTTTCCTTTTTAAATTTTGAGGATGTAAGCATCAGATTTTAAGCAAACAGTTAGTTAAGCCGCAATTTATGACGTAACGCATACACAATAGATGATAATATCGAACCAAAGGAATTTCTGAAACAGAAATTCACCGCAAAATTTGAGGATACTGAATTACAATTACACCAGAATAAACATTCTACACGAATTAAGCTATTGCACATTTACCTGCCAGGTATGATTATTTTTTTTCCGATGTGGTAAGAAAAAGTAATTCACATGATTGCGATAAAGGTAAGGCCGACAAGCTTTAAGACCTTTCGTATTATACCTAACAACCAGTTTCTTGCTGACAAAGGATTTAATCCACATATCTTTACACAGAACATTCGTATGTTGTATAGCCCAAAGGTGTACTTAAACGAATATTTAATCCATTGGATCTAAGAACTGTGACACCTCAGTTATCTCCACAGAAAGTATGGGAAGGAAGAAGAACAAGTCATGAAAGGAAAAAACTCATTGAAATAAAACACAAAATGTCCTAGGGTAAAAGGACTGTTATTGCTAATGTCATCTCACAAATGAAAAACAGGTAACGATTTACGTGTGTGCTTTGATAATGTGGGTTCACATTGTTTCAAATGCATAAAATAGAAAAACTTACAGAAGCCTTCGCCAGGATCCAAAAAGAATTAACAATGGCGTAAAAAGTTTGGTTTATTATGGGAATGCTAAAAAAATATAAGGGTATCGATTTGAGGTCATAGAAAAAAATTGGCTTTGACAACTGACATGTTTTTAATTCGCAAAGCTACAATTTTGAGAAAAGAAAAATATTTAAAAAGTTTTTTGAAAATGTTGACCATCTTATTTTAGCGGAATCTTGAATAACAAGAAAACTAATCGAGGTTTTAGCGTTTCATCTGATTCTAAGTTATTTCAAATTTCTGCATTTTTTTGTCTGCAAAAAAAGTTTAAATATCGTGTTTTTTTTTTTTTTTTTAAAAGCTAAAATAAAAATATTTAATTTTTAAAAGCGTTGTAGCTACAAAATTGGGTTTTGCGTAAAAAAATTTTTTTTCTAAAGCTACAATTACTGGAAAAAAATTAAAAAAGTTATTTTTCAATATGTCTCGACTAGCCTGAGCAAACCGTAAGTGCATTTTTGAATTGAAATTAAAATACAAAATGACAGGGTTGAGCTGCAGAGTTAAATTTTGCTCAACAAATAAGTAACAGCTACAAATTCTGACATCAAAAAAATACTAATTTTCTTATCGTTGTCTGCTAACTTCAATCTTATTTTAGGAGATTAAAAAAAAAAAATCAGGTGTGCAATTCACAAGTGGTAGAAGTGAAACCTTAAAAAATAATTTTTCTTTAAAAAAAATTACACCATCAAAAAGCTTACAAATTTTACTAAAGAATAAGGTCATAGGTACCTACTTAAATTTGCGAAAAAAGTATAAAATAAAATTTATTCAAAACAATCATTTTTCATGAAAAAAGCCAAAAAAAATATTTTTTTTTTCTTCTAACACCATTTAAATCCTTTTTTTTTAATGACATTCTATAATAAATTTTATGTCATCTGAAAGCTAATTATTTCAACTTTTATATGACGCATCAATAATAATTCTACGATGCCTACAAGTAAAGTAAGAATTTTTTAGAGCCAACCATGACGAAATTTCAAACTGAGATTACGGTACTTCCTACACTGGTGGCTGGTCATCGACAACAGATCTACACAGGTGTTTTGAGGTATTTTTCAAGTTTTTCGATTTAAGCGTGTGTAACTTGTAGAGTACTCACCGTTATGTGTGATATAACAAATGAAAGCTTGTATTATCAGCATGCATATTAAAGTCAAATAAAATGTTTATGTGCTCTAGATCAAAAGATATAACGAGTTTAGAAAAATACCATCTTTTTACCGTTATCTCAGAGTATTGAATAGAAAATTATTTGAAATTTTGTTCAATTATAGTTTATTTAATTAACTATCTACAGTACAAATGTCATTCATCTATCTATTAAAACAAAAAAGCTATAACAAGTTGAATTTTCGTGTTGCGTTTTCGTTTCATCTTGTTTCAAATCACTACGATCGATACTAAAGAAGTTTTCACTTTAAAAAAAAAAACACTTTGGATACATACATGTAAAAAAAACCAAGTTTATACCTAGCTATGTAAAAAAAAAAAATTTGTTGAATTAAAAAGCATTTAAAAAGCTAAGAAAAGCTAAAAATTGTTTTTAATGATATCAGATTTTTTCCGCTAAATTCAAACTTATTTTGGCGGAAAATTCAATAGGTAACACAAAAACCATGCGAGCCGCAAATTTTTGGTTTTCACAACAAATATGCATTTAATTAGCTACAAGTACTGAGATAAACTTTTTTTGATTCCGACACAAAGTGTCCGCGTGAAAATGTTTTCAAGTCTATTCATGGCTGGATTGTAAAATATTCTGTAACACAAGAAAAAATGTTGAAAAATGATTATCGCACAAAAAAAGTAGTCTGCAGTTTCTGCCGTAGTTTTATTTCTCTATTTTCTACAAAAAAAATTCTTTTTGCAATTGCTTAGAGTTCTTTGCTATCTCTCTATGATTGTGACACATATTTGCTCAATGCTTATTCCTTGGCTCACAACACTATTTCTTACTCAACTTTTTTATTCGAATATACTACAAACAATACAGTAAAAGTAATGCTCACTAAATTCTCCAACTTTGACATGTTTCCAACCGCAAATCGTATTGCAAAATAAAATGTTCTATAACAAAACAAGAGAGAAATAGCTCAAACTATCATACTTCTTTATTATATGAGTGCTATAGCAAAAAAAAAAAACAAAAACAAAAAAACTTTCATACAATAAATTTGAAACGAAATCCATTTCCAATATTTCCACAGGGCTTTCAGGGAATGACATGACTTTTATTTTTGTTCAATCCATTGCTAAGTGGGAAATGTATATCCCGAATACGTCTACGTCCTACATCGATTATCCTCCATTTGCTACTCTTTTACTTTGTTTTTTTTTCCAGTCATGTGCTCATCGTAAAAATAAAAAAGAAAAAAAAACAAACGTTTTTGTAACAAAATATTCGTGAAAATGTATTTTTCGTCTCTTGTTAAATAAAAACATGAAGACAGCAAAAAAAAAAAAAAAAACAAATGTCTATCCTAACCAATAAACTAAGAAACTATTCGACTCTATTTGATGATAAGAAAAAAAAAAAATAAATAAAATGCAAAAATAAATTTCCCAAACGTTTAATATGGCAAAGTCTTCAACAAAGCCATTGAAGTGGCAGATAACTTGATAAAGTGGGTTGTTCAACTTAAATAAAAGGATAAATAGAGAACAGAGCCATTTAAGGTAAAATGTTAAAGATGAATTCAGTCAAGCGTAAAAGAATATTTTGAAAATTTCGAAAAGTGGATAGAAGCATTTTTAAGGATAACGATTTTACTTAGGACTATTTGGAAAAATAAAAAAAAAAATTTGAATAAACCATGTGAATATGATTATATGCTATTTTTAAGATAAAAGAATATCAAAATGCTATCATACCATCTCTATTGGAGCCTACGTATAAGTAGATAGAAGGGTCTGATGCCTTTTTTGAATTAGAGTATTTTGCATACACAGTGCCGGATTAGCCTCAAGGCAAACTAGGCAGCTGCCTAGGGGCCCCACTTCAGCTAGGGGCCCCTCACCCTGACAACGAACAAACAAAATTTCTTGGAAAAGTATCTTCAATAAAAAACAGCATTACATTGTATTTGAAAAAATAAGAAAAAAGAACAACAAAAAAAAAAAGAAGAATAAAAAAACTTTTGCAAATCATAAAAACATTAGCCCCGTTCCATTGGAGGTGGTTAGTCATGAGTAGATCTAGTACCTACTATAAATAACACAATCTTCTACTCGCGGAGATAGGAATGTGTAGTTGTTGAACTAGATTTCTACTCACGAGTAAACTACCACCTTCAATATAACAGGGCTATTGTATATATGTATGTATGCATGTGTTTATAATGAATTATGACTCCCATCCCATCCTGTAGGGCCCAACCCAGCGATGCCAGATTGAGGGATTTTTTTTCGGGATTTTTGATTAGGGAAAACGGAAAAATCAACCCAGAAAATGGGAATACAGTCAGCTCAAAATATATCACGTTTTAATAAAAAAGTTCTTTTTACAAAATCAAAATTCATCATATTCATAAAACAAATTAAAAAAAAATACTTCTTCACATGTGCTCCAACCTTAATATTTAAACTGTAAATCTCTTCTTAAAAAAAAAAAAATATTAATATTACTTGTGTATTCGAATATAATTCCAACGACATCGAACCACAGTTTAGTAACGAGGTGGTGCCATTCAAGATCTTCATGTTGCAATCAGATACGTCAGAAAATGTGAGATTGTGCACGCAGAGAAGTTACTCAAATTGATATTAGATTTAATCAAATCACGGAATTGGTTTGTATATCATTTTTTAGATAACTTTATTGTTAATAAATCTTACCTATGTCATTTTTTGTTTATTTGAACAACAATGTAGCTATTCAATAAAAACGATACCAATCTCTCTTCCAAGATGGCGGCTGCTCCCGACCTCCTATCATCCAAACAAATTAACTTTTATGATAAGGACAACCTGTGTTTCGCATGAAAAAAATATTGTAACGTGAAAAAATCTGATTTCATGCCCATATTTTGACTAATTTGCCTGGGCTATAATAATAGAATCAAAATTAAAACTTTTTGGCATGATTTCTCTCTCCAGTTTTATAATGAAACCGTAATGCCGACTTATCACGAGTCGATTTTCGCCGTGCGGCGAAGCTGTTCGGCGTCAGTCGAGTCGTGTGAAGGTAAGCCGCACGCGACTAAAGTGATAATCCCCATACTACTTTAGCCGTGAGACATATCATGTGGCTAAAACCGACTCGTGAAAAATCATCATATTAATATTTTCTAATAACTTATCGTTAATCGAAGTTATCTGTGAAGCATCAAGTTGCTTTAATGTTGAAATATCGCTGCAATATTTATTATAGTTATTACAAAACTTTTAGTTTACGTTTATAAAATGACATGATAGGACACAGATTATAGCCGATTAGTCTTTAGTAAGTTACCTACACAAATTTCTATTTTAACTTAAAAAGAGCTTATGATATTGAAAAACCATCGGAAAAGGGCCCAAAAATTACTGTGCCTAGGGGCCCATGACATGGTTAATCCGGCACTGTGCATACATTTAGGAACTTGAAACAGAAAGAATATCAAACATTAAATACGTATGTCTGTTTGTAAGTGCTTTTGAAAAATAGATGACAAGAATAGAATATTAGGTATGTCGCGTCACCATTGTTACAGTTCAAGGCATCAAGAAAGCTCTATTCCAATGTTAAAATGAATGTTATGCAAAGACAATATGATCCTCTCGAAAGACTTGATGAATAAAAAAAATGGCTAATAATGACAAATCCCTTCCCCCCCCCCCCCCCCCCAACCCCGTGCTTCCCCACAATCGTTATTTGTGTTGTTAAAAGCAAAACTCACTAAAAGTTGGACCAATTTTTGTATATTCTTTTTCTTTAAAAATTTTACTATTCCAAAGAAGGAATTTATGAAGAGAAAGAAATTTTTAAAAATGTGGCCGATAAACATGATTAATTTTTACGTATTTTAATTTCAGAACTCATTAAGCAATTGAAAAAAAAACTATTCAAAATTTTTAATGAAACAAAACAAAAAGTTGTCCTTAATTTATTCCAAAAAAAGCAATGAAAGAGATGCCAGACAATTCTTTTTGCAAGTTGAATAATTTTTTTCTTGAATAATGACTTTCGCGGCAGTAGAAAGATGAAATGTGAGTTCTAACAGCAGTTGTTATTTCAGAATCAACGGGTTTAGCCCTGTTTCCTCCTCGTCGCTCTCTTGGGATGCCCATTTCATGCCCATATAATAATAATTGCTTTCCAACCACAGGCAAACTTTGTGGAGTTTTGCAAAAACGAGCCATTTTGTTGAGTTTTGGAAAAACCTTCAATAATTTTTTTGAGTTTTGCAAAAACCTCCAGTAATTTTGTTGAGTTTTGAAAAAACGCTCGATTTTAAATATTTTTTTAAATTAAAACTGTTCACTTTTTTAACATTTTTATTTTGTCATCTTGTGCGCCTGGTCGTGCCAAAAATTTCGATACCAATAACTCATTTTCGCAAAAAATGCGTTTGTTGAGTTTTGAAAAAACGCTCCTCAATTGTAAACAGACATCGAAAAAAATCGCAATTTTTTAATGTTTTTAAAATATGTTATCATGAATAGTTTTCAATTCGCTTTGTTTAAATCATTTAAAATCACATATTTGTGACATATTTAAAATGAAATACCTACCAAATTTTTAACAAGAAACAACTGTACCTACTTAATACTTAGATTGGAGTGCGAAATGCTTTACCTTATAGTCTCCAATATAATTTTTAAGCCAAATTTTAAGTTTTATAATCAAAATATTACGTTTCTCGCATAAATTCAAAAATTTGCACAGAAAATTGAGAATTGAAGGCTGATTTAAAAAGTTTTTTATTTCTTTTAAACGGTGTAGCTATTAATTAAACTTTAATTCCAAAAAAAAAAAATATGTAAAAGTGTTATTTACATGATTGTGTTAAGATTTCCTATTTTAAAGGGCAAATAACTTCTTCAATTTATGGTTAGGATTTTTTTTATCAAAATGACAAAAAAAAAGTTTTATACAAAATGCACAATTTGATTTGAGCACACCTGAGAGAAATTTTGGCTTTATTTTTAGACTATTAACTTTGAAATTTTTGTATCAATGATTTTTTTTTTAATTTCCTAAGTTAAGTTAAAATCATTATAAAATGTAACGTATACGCCCGAGTGTATTTTTTAAAAACAATTTTCACACCTGAACTTAACAAAAACCAAAATTCGAAAAATAAAGAAAATTACGAAGGCATGTACAAAGCAGAATACCAATTAATACAAAAAAAAAACAATGCTTCCACTCAGCATCAATTTTCTACATTACACAATTTTTAACATTTTAAATTGTCAATATTTAAATAATTATCCTACATAAAAAATTATACATCGCAAAATCAACGGTTTTTAAGTACGTAAAATAAATAGTTTTGCCCATCTCCGTTCGAGAACTTACGTTTAGTAAAAATAATATTTTTTTACAATTTTCCTTTAAAAATTATTGCATTGTCCACATTACCCTTCTATTCCACACAACCCAAATTTGTTCTATTTTCTGAAAGCACTTATATATTTCTGTATTCTTTGAACAAGTCAAAGCAGTCGTTACTATTAGAACAAGCCGAAAATTAATTTTTTTTTTTTTTTGAAATTGAAAAATAGTATTTTTGAAATGTTGTTTTTTACAGTGCAGGTACAAGTACATATTTATCATCCTACATGAAAATGCTATTAAATTTTTGTTTATTCATTCTCAACACGAAACATGAATTTGTCTCTATAGGCTATTGATTATGTCATTTAGAAAGGAACTAAGACGTTCACGGGTTTTTATTGCAGGAATCGTTCAATGGGTTATAAAAGAACATAAAACCGCGGAGTGCTATTAAATGAGAGGGTGGAAACTGAAGATAGGGGTGTAAAAGCCCCCTTTTTGGTTTTTTCAATATATCTCGTAAACCGAGCAAAATTTTAGTATATTGCTCTCAAAACTTTTTGTAGAGAATTGAATTTCCTATTAGAATAATGTTTTCTAAAAATTGAAAAAAAAAATTTCCATACCAAAATAGTCAAAACAATCATAAAAAAAATATCAAAAAAATCGATTTTTTGAGTTTTTTTGCTTTTTTAGTTGTACATTTTTTTTGGGTTGAGATAGACATAAACATTGCTCCAAAGAAAAAAAGAAGATTAAATTTCCTTCAAAACCCTGTACTCACTAAATTTTTTCATTGAAAATTAACCGAAGTATGGCCATTTTAATCTATCTTTTTTTCGCATTTTTAGTTTTACTCAAGTAAAACAGAAACATTTTATTTTAAAATGAAGTTATTTTAATCAATTGTTTTTGAAATACCCGTTTTCAAAGTCAAAACTTGTGAAAAAAAAGTTTAAAAAGCACATTGAGTACAATTTTCATAAAGACTGTGGACTTCAATACGAAATTGATCGACAAAGTAAACTGCCTTAATTGATTTCTTATCAAATCATGAAAATCATAATGTTCCTATGCCCTTTAGTTTTTGAGAATATTGAAAAATAGACAAAATACTTTCATTATTGGAATCACTCGTTTATTTCAAAAACAATTGATTAAAATAACTTCATTTTAAAATTAATATTAAGTTTATAATTCTAGCTTTTGAAAAAAGTATCAATCAAAACTGTGAGTGTTGCCGTTGTTTTTTAATAATTTTTTTTTATTTTAAGTATTTTTTTTAGAAAATTGCCCCTCCCGCCAAAACGGGGGGACATAGATCCCCCCTCCCATAGTAAACAATGATTGTATTTAACCCCTCTACAAAATCTCATTATCAGTTTTTGGTGCTTAAGTTATCGTACTTTCCCCTAAAATGTTTCTGTTTTACTTGAGTAAAACTAAAAATGCGAAAAAAAGATAGATTAAAATGGCCATACTTCGGTTAATTTTCAATGAAAAAATTTAGTGAGTACAGGGTTTTGAAGGAAATTTAATCTTCTTTTTTTCTTTGGAGCAATGTTTATGTCTATCTCAACCCAAAAAAAATGTACAACTAAAAAAGCAAAAAAACTCAAAAAATCGATTTTTTTGATATTTTTTTTATGATTGTTTCGACTATTTTGGTATGGAAATTTTTTTTTTCAATTTTTAGAAAACATTATTCTAATAGGAAATTCAATTTTCTACAAAAATCTTTGAGAGCAATATACTAAAATTTTGCTCGGTTTATGAGATATATTGAAAAAACCAAAAAGGGGGCTTTTACACCCCTATCTTCAGTTTCCACCCTCTCATTTAATAGCACTCCGCGGTTTTATGTTCTTTTATAACCCATTGAACGATTCCTGCAATAAAAACCCGTGAACGTCTTAGTTCCTTATTGCCCTGTTTTTTTCGACATAATCAATAGCCTACTAGAGGATGTTGAATATTTACTTGATATTTTCCAAAACCTAATCATTCTAAAAATGTTTATCCTCTTCGTCGTCCAACTACTCTTTTTGCCTAAAATATTTCAACATAGACACGTTTATGTTGAGTAATTTCTCAATTCATTTACCTTTTCAAAATGATTCTACTTTGCTTTGCGTTTAGAAAATCGATAGATACATTGAAATGTAACTAATCACTTCTGTAACCTTTTAGCAGATTTTAAGTATCTTACTCTTATAATTTTATGAATTTGAAATTTTTGAAAGTATTTTAAATGCAAAACAACCAATCTCAATTTGAATTTGGATGGTTTTCTAAGTGTGAGTTATGAGAGGATACTTTAAATGTGAAATTTTAGGAACAGAAATATAGTTATCCCAAAATATATTGTAAGGGTTTATGAATATTGAAGAAATTCTGTAGATGATTCAAATACCTATACGAGTATGTAGGTCGAGAGAGATACATTTTATGGTTTTGTACATTTTTTTTTAACATTGGCAGTGAAAATACCTTGCCGAATGCCTTTTGGGAATTTTGTAATTTATTTCAACCCATATAAGCAGCTGCTAGTGATTGGAGAAGGTGAATTTTTATTGGTTTTTATGTCATAAAAAATATTTGAAATTTATGTGCAGTTGAATATTTAATTTGCAATAAATTGGTAGAATTTAAAAGAAAACTAAAATCAGGTGAACATAATAAATTTTTATCAAGTACAGAATCTACATTATCAAAAATTTAAGTTTTAATTTCAAGTCCAAGGAAAAAAAATCACGAATTTTATAGGCGGGATGAAAAATTAGACCATCAAAAACTTGAAAAAAGCTTTTACTTTATATTTACCTGTGTAATAAATATTCCTTAAAAATTGCTGACACATTTCATAATTGCATCTTGTTTTGCGGTAAGCCGTAAATACAGTAATTTAAAACGTCAAAGATTTATTACACAAAGTGGAGATTTGTATAATGTACGTTTGTATATCTTATTTACCACCCAAAAACGAAATCAAAAAATAAAATTAAACTTTTTAGTTAAACATTTGACGTACAGTAGCGAGCTAAAAAAATGCAAACAATAAAAAAATATGCATTTTTTTGCTCGTCTAAAAACGCATATTTAGGTAGACTTTTGACCAAATAATGGTTTTGGAGTAAAATATTCCACAAATTGACTCTGTTTAATGAAAATAAAACAGTTTCAATATGCCAAATTTGGTAACTTAGTTCTTTTTCAAAACTCTTTAAACCTCTTTCGTTTGCATTTTTTTTGCTCGCTACTGTATATAACAAATCCTGTTTCAGTTCTCTAACAACGAATACTATCTCAACCAAAACAAGCATATATTTTGCTTCTCCCAGTACAATGACATTGATTTATTGTCGTTCCGCTTTTGATTCCTGTCTTTTCTTAGGAATAAATATTTTACCTCAGTAAAAGGGCCAAGCCAAAAACAAAATAATAGATACGAATAGCAAGTAGGTGCACATGAAAGTGTTTAGCATTATCCTGTTTCCTAGTGTATACTGACATTTTCAAGTAAATTCTTCGTTAAGCATGAAGAAAGGAGGACTTTCTTGAACCTTGTTCAAATTGAACATAAAGATGAATGGACAATTGTAAGATCAAGGACACGATTCACTTGATTTAATTTTTACCATCAAGAAAGTAAAAGTAAAACAAGTTTAATTGAACCAGATGGACTTTGCAAACTGTTATTCAATTAATATTCATCTAACGAGTCTAACGAACAATAATATAACTTAGATAAGTTTAAGACTAATAAATCAAATGAAAAAAAAAAAAATGTTTTGGTAGGTAAACACATAAATGAAACAAACTTGTGAAAATGTTCAACATAAAAAGAAAAAAGAAAAAAATAATAATGGATGAAGTTGGAAACGTTTTTCTTAAATTAATGGTTATTTGTAAATAAGATAAAGCATAACATCTCTTAACTTAAATTGAATGTGAGGGGCTAATTGATATATCTTTTGTTTTCTTGTAATCCTCTTTAAGTACAAGGTGAAAGATAAAAATCATTCTTGTTTATCACCTATCATTATTTAATATAAATAAATATAGCATTTCATGTAGGCCAGTTAAAAATGCATGCTTCATAAGTCAATAAATTTTGTGGTAAATGTTTTTTTTTTTTCAGTTGAATCATTGCCAAAAAAATCGAGTTGTAGGTGGTCTTTTGTGAGGTAAGATAAAATGGTTTTTGAACAAAAACATTATGAAAATTTGGCAGGAGACATTTTCTGGCAATTTGAAATCTAACACCTCGTATTAAACTAGTTGAATATGTGATAATCTTACATCAATATTTCATTTGGGTTTTTGTATGTCAACAAAAACTAAGCATTTAAAGAGGCAAACAAAAAGCAGTAATTTGGAAATGAATTTGAGCTTTTTGTAATGTTATCGCTGACTGAGAATTGTCTACCAGTGATATGTGTTTTATTTCAAATAAAATATTAGGAAAAATCTAAATTTTAAGTAGTTTATAAAAAACTCGTAGCAGAATATTTTGATAAAAATGGTCGTATTGGAGTGTAAGAAAAAGTCTTGGAGAATCAATTTTCCTGCTATATGAACCGAATTACAGGTTTTTGCGGTTCCAATATTTTGCATGAACTAAATTATTTCAATGAATTCTCTAAAACAATTTTGATACCTATCAATTTTTTTTTTTTTTAAATATTTTACATGAATTTTAAAAATCAAGAAAAAAAAATTTTTTTTTTGTTTTTCGTTAAAAATTGGATTTTTTCGGAAAAAAAAGTAAAAAATTGAAATTTAAAAACAACCTTGCCTGAGGAAAACTTCTATATTTAGGACTGATTTTTCAATCTTAACCATTTCGAATCCAGCGTTACTCTCGTGTAACATAATATATTAAAAAATTCGTAAAAAATATTCCATTAAAAATTTTTTTAGGTTTCGATGGCTTAATTGAAAGTTATTAATGTCTTGTTACTGGATTAGTTCATAAAGTTGGTCAAATACCATACTTAAAATTTTTTTTTATCAAAAAAGGGACTGAAATTCAAATTTTTTTTATTTTGTTGCTGAAAGTTTTTTTTGACCATATATCATAACTTTGAAAAAAATGATAAGAAATGTAAATCCAGAAAGTGTTTTGTTTTTTATCTTAGAAGATAAAATTATTAAATAAAAAATTATTTTTTTGGTGGGCATAGACAGTGTATGTAACTTACATGTAACATGAGAGTAGCACATTGGTTTTGTTATTTATTATTTGGGAAAATATCTTTATCTTTATGGTATTAATTGTCGTGTTTTTGACACGAAAATACTGAAAAAAAAATTTTTAATATTGATTTTCATAGTTTGGGTTCGAAAAGGTTAAGTTAGAGTATCAGATGAATAAAGCCAATGTAGAAAAAAAAAAACGTTTATTAGTAGGAAAAGCCTTAATTCGGGGTTACCTCGCTAGTGAGAAATAATTGGCTCTAAATTTCTGTCTTTGCCGTATTTTTACATATTTTTTCGAGTAAATTTAATATTATTGTTTCGAATGTCATACTTTAATGTAACACTGGTTTTAATAAATTATTTTTAACTGTGTCGTTATAAAAAAAAAAACAGAAAAACTTCTACCACTTCGGCTGGGGACAAGCGTCAATTTCAACTTTGAAAAGTTTCACAATAAGATATTTTAAATTAAAATCTCTTTTTTTGAAAAATCTTAAAAAATTAGTGGGACAGTGGGGTACTAAATTAAACTTAGTTTATTAGGTAATCAAAATAAAATATAAAAAAAAAATATTTTTTTTTTAACTTTTTTCTATATATTTTTTCAGCCTTAATGGCAAATTTTTGGCAAAAATGGTTTCCAAGAATTTCATATTTTGTCAATTTTGTAGAAATCGATTAATTTGTTAAATATAGTTTTAAGTACAAGTGCTCCTGTCAATGGTGGGAGCTTGCCTTTAAAGAGTTGATTTCGTTCAATTTTTGTGCATGTTGTTTTGATATTGACTCTTATGAAAAGTTATGACATCCATAAAGAGATTGATATACATAACACTTTGAATCAAAGAAGAATAAAAGTGCATTTCATCAAATATCTCAATACCAGTGCAATCCCTACTTTGAAAGTCGAAATGAGTCGTGTCTTCAATAAACCATTATTGGGAACAATTTTTTTACATTTCATACATTGCATACTATAAATTACCTTTCTCTTGAAGCAAATGCTTCTAAAGAAGGGTTAAAAATTCAAATATGATATGATTCGAACTTTTCACAATGAAAAAATTTGGCGTAAATACTTTAGATGCATTATTTGCATTACAAAGTTAAATGTCAAACTCTACTACTGTACCATTGTTTACCAAGGAAATTTTGATCTCAAAAAAATTTTTTCTCAAAAATTTTGATCTCTACAGATATGCTAAAAAATAAAACTAATTTTGTTTAAGTTGCAGAATTCCGAATCATTTTTTTTTTAATCTGGGTAGCTCAATACTGGTTCTTAAGTGCTGCTAGCCATCCTATAATAATACTTCAGAATAAAAGAATTTGCATTAAGTTTGTTTGTCTATAAAAAAAAATTCCACATAAACCAAAGTGAACTTTCTAATGTTAGCGGTTATCAATGATTTAATAGCCAAATAAACTGATTACACTGTGCAAGTCGAAATTCTTGACAGGCGCGCGAATAACTGTTTCCCTATTTCGGACCCGAGAAATCCATTGGCATCATTAGTTTTTCGATTTATCGGTACGACTTCGAAATCGAAATTTTTTACATTGTTTATCGTTTTTTCGCTGTTTTTGATCTCTTTTGCACAAATACATTGCATGTTTTCCATTAAAAATTAATTTAACTGCTAATTTAGTGTTGGTTAAACTTCGACAGTCTATCGATATAATCGATAACAAAAAAAAATCGAGTACATCGATACTTCACAAAACTATCGATAGTTGCAATACTTCCAAATTATTTTACCACAAGGCTACCGATATTATCGATAGCTTTGAAATTAATTAAACACAATTTGAACTACAAGTTAAGTTTTCGTTTGACATTGAATGTAAACAACGAATTAACATAGTGTTTGGTAGGTATCGATAGTTTCCATTGTCGATTGTATCGATAGCTTTAAGAAAAAACTATCGATAATATCGGTAGCCTTGTGGTAAAATAATTTGGAAGTATCGAAACTATCGATAGTTTTGGCGTGATAATTGTTTGTTATCGATGCTATCGATAGACTGTCGAAGTTTAACCAACACTAAAATAACAGTTAAATTAATTTTTAATAGAAAACATGCAATGTATTTGTGCAAAAGAGAACAAAAACAGCGAAAAAAAACATAAACAATGTAAAAAATTTCGATTTTTTTTTAATTAAAAAAAAAAAAAATCACTAAATTTTCAAATAAATTGTTCAAAATTGTTTATAATGTCTTTCTACTGGTAGCAAATAACGTTTGAGCAGAATAGTTAGCAATATAAACATTGTTTTTGATTGAAAAATGACTAAAAACAGTGGAAAATTCTCAAAATAATTGAAAAAACTTTCAAAAAAATTTTTGTTCGAAGTCGTACCGATAAATCGAAAAACTAATGACGCCAATCGATTTCTCGGGTCCGAAATAGGGCGAAACAGTCAATCGCGCACCTGTCTCAAAAAATTTTTTCAAAAAACTTGCACAGTGTTATTGTTGACTTAAATGATATAATTGTTACGGAGTCGAAATATGTATTACATGTTGGATTTTAGGATGTCAGAATCCTTCAAAAGATTATAAAACTTTTATATTACAAAGGCTGTACTATACGGAACCTAATGATGCTATTTTTACCTGAAATAGCTTTTCTTCCAAAATGCTTAATTGACATGATAGCTTCCATGTTAAATTTTATCGGAATCGGTGAATCTATAAAAAAAAAAGGTCTTTAAACCAACCTTTTTTAGAGTGAAAGTAAAAATTTGATTGTTGCTGATAATTTGCTTATCTTTGTCCTTTTGGAAAAGGCCTTATCAAAAATTCTTTTATGTAAAACTATTTTAAGGTTTTTAAAAGATTCCTATGAATGTTCTTAAGGTTTTTTTCTTTTTTACGCTTTGCTATATTACCTTTGGGAAAATAATAAAAAAAAAGAAGGTTTTAGGTACCTACCTATGTATAATATAAACGAAACGGATATGAATATAATGTTTACATTAACACAATAACACTACCCTAGAGACTAGCTTAAGTATCTAAAAGGGATTTTGTCTCTTCACATCGATAAGAGAGAAAAAAAAAACTCAAAGAGCTTACCAAAAATGGATTTGCAGAAAGGATTTCAACTTGATATATTATGATAATATTCGCATAGAGAAGAAAATTTTCCCTTTCTTTAAAATGTTTCCCAAATATGTCAATTCTGTATAACTGTAGAGTTTTTGTGTATAAGGATTAAGCTGGTATAAACACGCGGAGAGATCACATTTGTCAAAAAGGATGTTGAAATTGTCTTCTATATTTATTTTGTCAAAAGAAAATAAGAAATGGTAAAATGTGATGTAAGTACTTAATGCGGGTAAAATTATCAACAACAAAAAAGGAAAGCGAACTTGAGCCATCTGAATCACAGATACGAAAAATAAAAGCAACTGCGAATTGAAATTCTGAAACAATTTGAAAGAAGGTCAAATAATGCAATTAAAATTAAAGGGCTGACAAACAAAAAAAGTAAATCTGATAGAGCATCGTTTTTTTGATAAGCGAATACACGTACAAATAGCCGCTAAATTTTTCCATAATTAAGAAATTTCAATGATTGCTATACATGGGGGAAAGAATGTACCTATGCAGACGACCTGGTTGTAATGGTGATGGGGAATTGTCCTTAGCGAAAACATGAAGGAAAGTAAGCAACTACACAGGGAAAAAACAACCTAAAATTAAACGGATTTCTGTATGTTTTTTTGCCAATATGACTGCCGCACACTGGGGCCTACTATATGGGAGGGATACCCAAAAGTCCATTTCTCAAATTATAACTTTTACTTTTTTTTTTGTTTTATTTCATGAGTATATGTTCTTCCCTATCTATTTCTAAGCTTTATATCATCAATTAAGCACAACAGCTGAAAAAGTGAAGCATCAAAGTGCAAAGTTTGATACCATTGATTTCATCCAGTTTTAGTGGTTAATCATGGATATAATTTTTTTCTTCGTATAAAGTGAAAATAAAAATAACTAAAAATTATCAGCTATGGGCCAAGGTTAGTAGAGTTCACTGAAGTGCTTGTTAAAATTATACTTTATAAAATATCAAGGATATTTGAGGCTAAAGTCGGAGGTCTTTTTTCGAGAAATTATCGATTTTCTTGGAAATGCGCAGGAGGCTTTTACTTTTGAGTTCAGTTTTATATTAAGAGTACCCCTATGCATTATAAACCGGCAATAGTTTTAAAAGAACCTTGCGCATTTCCAAGAAAATCGATAATTTCTCGAAAAAAGACCTCCGACTTTAGCCTCAAATATCTCTGATATTTTATAAAGTATAATTTTAACAAACACTTCAGTGAACTCTACTAACCTTGGCCCATAGCTGATAATTTTTAGTTATTTTTATTTTCACTTTATACGAAGAAAAAAATTATATCCATGATTAACCACTAAAACTGGATGAAATCAATGGTATCAAACTTTGCACTTTGATGCTTCACTTTTTCAGCTGTTGTGCTTAATTGATGATATAAAGCTTAGAAAAAGATAGGGAAGAACATATACTCATGAAATAAAACAAAAAAAAACGTAAAAGTTATAATTTGAGAAATGGACTTTTGGGTATCCCTCCCATATAGTAGGCCCCAATGTGTGCCGTCTTAAATTAAGCTGAAATCCACTTAATTCAAGATAGAAATCTTCTTTTTTTTATGATGATAAAATAATAATTGAGCCGAAAAAATGGGGTACTACTTCCACCAAAAATTACAAAACTATATACATACATCATCAAACATCAATAGTTCTTAAAAAAAAACTTACCAATGCTTTGAAATTATTATTATCATCCAAGATTTTTCATTATTTTCCAAAAACTAAAAAAGCCACACGCACTAAAAAAAGGGACACCGATATAAAGAAAGACAACATTTTACGACTTCAAAATTCAAACTTAACGAAAGAATTAACACTTTTGCCATTAAAAACCAAAAACAAAACTAAATTTAATTGAGCATTTTTTCAATCAAAATTTAAATTGATTTCAAATTTTCTGTTTTCAAAAATTGACAGAAAAAACTTTGTTGTATTTCAATAAAAAAAAAAAAAAACGATTTATGAAACACTTTACAATACTTGATTAAAAGAAAAACAAAAAGTACTTGAAATTAAACCGAACTTCAAATTTGAATTTAAGGAATTTTATATGACGGCTTACCCAAACAGAAAATTATACCGTTGCACTAAAGACTAAATAATTATGGCGGCACCAACATAATAAAGAATATTCACACCGATTTGTGCTGTTTTTTTTTTTTTTAATACACTTTTTTAGCTAAGTTATATTAAAATATTATGATTTCACAATTTTATTAAACGATATAAGGACTTTGTGTAGATAAAGAGGAGGTAAAGAGGTTGGATACTACAGAAGGCTGTGGTATTTTTTCAACTTAACATATGACATGATTTAATTTTATTTTTCAAGTTCTAGATGAAAGAGGACATTGTATTACTAAACCAAAAAGTTATAGTCATTTTTATGATCCAACAAAGAAAACAAAGTTAAGAAGAGATTCTGCCATAAAACTTTTTATAGACTATAGTTTAGTGAAAATTTGTCACACTGCCATAAAATAAAAAAAAACATCTACATAAATTTTTTTTTCGGTTAAGACGACTTGCTTCGTAGACAATAGTAATCCTATAGGTCAAAAAATTTAATCGCAAGTAAACAAGTTAATGCCTAGGGACCAACAAAAAACTACTTCATTAAAAAATAATTGATTTTTTTTTTTATTTTTATAAGCATGAATCTTGAACCAAAGCATCACGTTTGCACCAGAAATATTTTAGTTGCAAAAGCATCACGGGTAAATGAATTTATAGACCAGTGGCAATCAGGTTTTCAGAGGGCAAAAGTTGAAAACAAAAAATTGGGGGAAAATGGGTGGGTGGGTGAAAAAGTGGGGTGGGTGTCAAAAATCGCGTTTTTTTACGATTTCTGTCAAAAGTCCTATCGAAAAAAGTTAAATGCAAAAGTTGTAGATAATAAAATTGTCTACAACTTTTACTCAAACCATTTTTTTATCTAACCTCAAGAATATTGAAAAAAAATGCAAAAATACGATTTTTGGATTTAACAAAACTTGGTTAAAAGTTACTTTGTTATGTTTTCTATCTATATAAAATATTTTTTGAGAAAAAAATTAATTTTTGGATTTTGACGAATTTAATTTGAAAAAAACGCCTATTTTTCAATCAAAAAAGTTACCGAAAACATTTTTGATTTTTGAAAAGTTTGGAATGCAGTTATTTAGATTAAAAGCTTTTATTTAAGATTGTGTGGGAAAACTATACTTTTGTCTAAGAAAATATTGATAAAAGATGAAAAAAAAAAACAAAAACACGATTTTTAAGATCGATTTTTGCGTAAATGACAGTAATATTGGCGAGAAATTATTTTCTATAGAAACCAAATTATACTTTTCTAATGGCCTTTGGCCTTCTCAATTTGAATCTAACATTAGAACGAGACAATTTTTTTTTTTGAAGTTTGAACGTCCAAAACACTATTTTTCTGATGTTTTGGTTAGGTAATGTCTCAAAAACGTGATTTGATAGAATTTTTCTGACTTCGGATTCGAGCTCAGCGCATAAAAAACCATTTGAAAAATGTACTTTGATTTCTATAAAAAAAACTTTTTGACAAATCGAACATGGCATTCGATTTTTTCTGCCCTATTTGATTTCACTAGTCAAAAAGTTTTTTTATAGAAATCAAAGTATATTTTTCTAATGTTTTTTTTTGCCCTGAGATCGAATCCGAAGTCAGAAAAATTCTATCACATTGCATTTTTGACATATTACCATGTCAAAACATCACAAACAGTGTTTTGGACGTTCAAAATTCAATATCTCAAAAACTTTGCACGTTAGAGCTATTCTAATGCTAGATTCAAATTGAGAAGGTCAAATGCCATTAGAAAAGTATAATTTGGTTTATTTGTCAAAATTAATATCATTTACGCAAAAATCGATCTTAAAAATCGTGTTTTTGTTTTTTTTTTTTTCAACTTTTTTCAATATTTTCTTAGACAAAAGTATAGTTTTTCCACACAATCTTAAATAAAAGCTTTTAATCTAAATAACGGCATTCCAAACTTTTCAAAATCCAAAAATTAATTTTTTGTTCAAAAAAACATTTTAAATAGATAGAAATAATAACAAAGTAATTTTTAACCAAGTTTTGTTAAATTCAACCATTTTTGTTAAAGATCTTCTTCTTCCTTTTTCTCGGCGCTGTTATGATCTCGATGTCGAGGGGATCATAACCTTCCCACGTTACTGCTTCACACTAGTGATCCGCCTGTGGGGTTCGCCGGGTTGACCTCAGAAATCGGCGGCAAGCCTCCCGGTTTTGTATTGTTCCGTTTCTGAGGCCAACTGAATGCTGGTGTTTTTGCATTTGCTTGTACCAGGAGTTTTTAGGCATACCTTTCTTATTATTTCGTGTTGGAACGTTGTATGATATTGCTTTTTTGACGGGGTTCTCAGGATCTCTCCTTTGAACATGGCAATACCAACTGAGTCGGTCGTGTTCAATTTTTTGGGAGATGGTATTTTTAACATGAAGGCTTCCTCGGATCTTCGTACTTCTAATTCTATCAACCTTTGTTACTCCTGCTGTCATGCGAAGCATCTTCATCTCAGCTGCCGTTAACTTACTCTCATACTTTTTGTACATTGTCCAACATTGTGAACCGTATGTGAGTGCTGGACGCACAACTGCGGTGTAGAGCCTTCCTTTCAGCTTAGGGGGCATTTTTCGATCACAGAAGATAGCAGAATTTTCCCGCCACTTCATCCACCCTACGCTTACGCGATGATTGATATCGTCATCACAAGTACCTTCGTTATTTATCATAGACCCCAGATATTTAAACTTTTCACACTTGGGAAGCACTACACCATTCAAATAAATGTCAGGAATAGGCCTGTGTGGATCAGAAAATGGGCAGCATAGGTATTCTGTCTTTTTCGTGCTTATGCGGTACCCACTACCTTCTAGAACATCCACCCATACATTAAGTGCTCGTTTTGTTAAAGATAAAAATACAAAATTTAAAAAATCGTATTTTTGCATTTTTTTCAATATTTTTGAGGTTATATAAAAAAATGGTTTGAGTAAAAGTTGTAGACACTTTTATTATCTACAACTTTTGCATTTAACTTTTTTCGATAGGACGTCTACTTTTGACAGAAATAGTAAAAAAACACGATTTTTGACACCCACCCCACTTTTTCGCCCACCTACCCCCTTTCCCCCAATTTGTTTGTGGGTACTTTATTTTTCCCCTTTCATATAGCATTTATCCTAAATTTTCCCACCACACATATGCTGCTAATGTTTTTTTTTTTAATTTCAAAAATTATTGGCACTGGTCTATTAGCCCAAATGTTAACAAGATTGTAAGTATTCAACTGCTAACAATGAAAAAAATACTGAACTTGAAAACATCTCCTCATTTGCCAAAATTTATTTAAACCAAAATTCATTAAAAAAATATTATTTTCTGAGATTGAGGTGTAAATATAATTTCAAATCATTTTCTGTGTTTTTCAGCATTCATTTATTAATCTTAAAGGTTTAAAACGCAAAATTTTTTTCATATGTAGGGTAGGATGGTATAAGAGTGCGCGGTTGATAAGAGTGCGCAAGGCCATTTTCTACGGTTTGAAAGGGAATATAAGACTGAATGCACTTATTTTGGAAAGATCTAAATGAGTTTGATCTGCTGTCAAAATTTCATGCAAATATGTTTGTAAACAGAGGTGCTAGTTAAGTTTAAGTTTTTTAGCACTTTTTTTCCAATATTTCTTGCCAAACAAATTAAATTTTCCGCTTAACAACAAAAAATAACAATAAACAAAGTATGGGACATTAAAAAGTCGACAAAAAGAAACATTTGAGGAACACGTAAGACTGGTCATAAAGTGCATTCTGAAATATATATATATTCTTCGATTACATGTCTGAGCGTGTAAGAGTGCGCACCATGATGATGTATAAGAGTGCGCGGGTTATAAGAGCAGTGAATGCTATCCAAGGCTTCAAAATAACTGGCATTTGTCCATATACCAGCAAACAGCAGCTAGAAAAAGCAATTCCAACCAAAAAGAAACCAAATAAAAGTTTTACAAAAAACAAGCGAATGAGAGTAACTAGGAAATATTGAAATTTTCTCGGAACCATTAATCGAAGACTAAATTGATTGTTCCTCGTGCAAGGAGTGATGGGTTGAAAAATACTATGTTTATTTAAAGATAGGCAATTTTATTTGCGACTTTTGTGCGAACTTACACCTGTGCGCAGCTGCGCACTCTTACAAACTAAGCCGCGCACTCTTACACAATAGGATGTATAAGAGTGCGCAAATTTCGTAATGTGGTATTTTGTTTATAACTTTTGAATTAATACATTTTTGTTACCAGTTTTAAGTTTTTTTTCGTTGCTTTGATTATAAACTAAAAACTATATATAAAAAAAATAGTTAAATTCTTTTTGTTATTGTTTTATTTGGTATTTTGTCTAAAATGCGCACTCTTATACCACCTTACCCTACATAATTAAAAAAAAAACTAAATTTTTTCCCAAATTTCGTAAAAGAGCCTCCATTCTGATTTTATTTGTTAAATTATTATTTTCAATTTGTCCCCACAACTTAAAGTAAATAATTTATCTGCAACCAAATAGATTCGTAAATTACAACTTTTAACCGGTGACTTTCTAGATTAACAAAAATTTACGGAATTTTCATTTCGATTAGAAAAAGTTTGCCCAAAAAACTTTATCTCTTAAATCCAAATCAGCTTTAAATATTTTCACATCACACACCAAAGTCCTTTCGAGCAAAAAAAAATCCCTTCAATTTGACAAAAAAACAAAAACTTTCCTCAACGTTACTAAGAATATTCCTTGAAATCGATTTTTCCATCCTATTTCACGCAATGACTATGTCTTCATTGCCAAAGTTCATGTCATTTCCGCAAACTTATACAAAACTGTGACCCAAATAATTTCACTTTTCCTTAAGCTGATTTAAGTATTCAATGAAATCCCATGGATTCTTCGTTTCGTGTAGACCGATCCTATTTTTACTTCATCCATATCGTGAGCTCTCAAATACAAAAAGGCTATATAAATCTTTAGGGTAAGAAAAAAAAATTATAAAAAAAAAAATATTCTTCTCTTGACCTAACTCAAGGACTTTGGCACAATATCAAAAACTATAAATTGCTTGCGCCATTGTTGACTTTGGGTATATTCTTGTCGCTGTGTCTCTCCCATTTACCCGCCCATATTTAACTCCAAGGCATCCTCTTGAGAGGCTTTTTCACGTCAGAAAAGAACCGAAGCCTGGTGGCAGTAAACAAATACAAACGGTTCGTGAAATGGATACAGGCACTAAGAAAGCAACACACAAAAACATCTTCAAGGAAACGAGATAAAATTATTTTATTTTCACTTTTTTGGTGCGATGTGATGCGATACGGTGCGAATGCACAAAACAGAACTCATTCCATATACACAAAACAGTAATTATAATTTAACGTATATTTATGAGTATTTTATTTTTGAACAGTAGAAAAACCTTCGCCGTTAATTTCCCCTGGGCTGTAAAAATGTAATTAAAAATATTTTTTTCTTTTTTTAAATAAATCATACCGTTCATCCAGACGCATGCTACTCCTGCTAATGTCGCTCCATGCGGACATAGAACGTGGTCGCTGGAAAAATCGTGATCCTCGTCTTGATGATGGTACATTATTATTAGCTGATTCGGGTTGGAAGTTAACATTTCGACTGGCCCGGGATTGGGCGGTTGATCCAGTATCGTCAGACATACCAAGTGCACTGTAGCTGACTTCGAACTTATTACTCATTGCGCGGCGTTATTCTGTTGAAAAACATAACCGCTCTTGACACCGGATATCCGTATGGTCGTATAAAGTAATTATATTTGCCCGGCGACCCGACTATGCGACTCGACGAGAAGACGGTGCACGGTCACACGACAAAAGTATTTCTGTTTCCAATCGTTTTTTATTTTTTTTTATGGTTCAATTAATTTTTTTTTTTTAATGAAAAGATAAAAAAGGAAATCCGAATTTTTTTTTTTATATTTTTTGTTTTCTATCTGTTTTTTGCAGATTTTCCAAAAGTGCAGTGATTCTCACATGACTGATGCTGAAACTGATGGTCGCATCCAATTAGACCCTAGATGCATTGAAATAAAATAAATATCAAATAGAGTAATCAAATGTACAAATACATGAAGAAAAACACGAGTTACACAAAAGTTGAACAAACACACACACAGCAACCAACACATACGACTTTGGTATGTTTTGGTGTATATTTCTTAAAGGAGACCGTCTAGGAACGTCAATTTTGATTCCATTTGTATTTGTTGAAAATTATATTGTTTGTTGACATATCTACATGGATCATAAGTTATCGATGAAAACCAGTGGCGTAGATGTAATTATTTTATTTTACTAACTTGTTCTTGAAACTAAAACTTTTTCTCTAGACATAGGTAAACAAGTTTTTAATTATTTCAAGTAGTTTATCATCATTAAAATCACGAACTGTGCAAAGTGCTGCGTGAAAAAAATAAAGTAATTAGCTCTAAGACAGACTACCTTCATTACCTTGATAAATAAAAAACACTGTCAGGTTTTTGATATGTCTTTAATCACAGCTTATTCGCTGAGACATGCTTAAGGCTTCTTGTTGTAAGAGTCGTGACTCTTTTTGAAAATCAAACAAGTGGGAAGTTTCTTTTTTTTTTAATTTAAATCATGACTTCAAGTCATCCTTTATACAAATATGTACTTGTACATATAAGCAGACAGGTCACTTTATAGTTTGTATAATCAAAGATAATAATTCTATAATCTTTGGTATAGTTTACTAATTGACCTAACAAACATTGTTTTAGTTAATATGTAATAGTTCTCAAAAAAAGTAGCAAATATGAATATACCATATAACCTTATGAAGCTTTAAATGATTGACTATGTAATATTTATTACATAATTAACCTAAAAATTATTTGATTTGATGTTGTAAAATTCTAAATAAATTTTAAGTTGCACTATAATAGGTACGGTGACCACATTTCTAGGAGCGAAACCCGAGAAAAATACAAAAACATTGGTTTTTCAAAAAAAAAAAAAAATTCTAATAAAATTAGTTTTCATAATTTTTCCTAATTTTTCTATAAAGATTCCTTAAACGATTTAAGGTTGAAATTTTCGTTGAAATCTTTTAAGTCGTTAACGAGAAAGACAGAAATCAAGAAAACAGTTTCATCGTAAATACTGTTAGTAACTTCTAAAAAATATTTTTTTTTAATCAAAACTGTGTTTTAACATTTTAATTTTAACTTTTAATATGTCATTAAAAGTTTTGAAATTTAACTTGGTTCTTTCCTCTTTCATATTTTGTTCATTATTCTGGTGTAGCTTTTCAACCTGACAAACACAAGCTGGAACTAAATAATTGACAAAAATTTTTAAAAACTAATGATTTTATTCGAAGCACTGTTTTCTTGTTTTCCGTAAAAAGTAGGGAAAAGTACAGGACAATCACGGGACAAATTACAAAATACGGGACACTTATACGTCCGGGTTTCTCAAAAAAAAAAAAAATTAGGATAAGCTATAGAAATACGGGACAGTCCCGGGTGAACCGGGACGGATGGTCACCGTAACACCGGACAAGTATGTATATCGGTTTCGTGTCGAAAAAAAATTTGAGGTTTTAATCAAAACGAACATTACAATGATGGAGAATTCCGAAAAAGTATGTGCATAGGTCTCGCAATTCCGTCCGTGCGTCTGTGCGTCCATCTGTACACATTTGCACAGCCTAAACGCATGGACGGCTTTTCTTCAAATTTGGTACAGATGATTTTTATAGAATTCTGAAAGTAGTTTTTTTTTTTTTTAAATCTCACTTATTTTTAGTTTGTCTCAAAACTTTTTTTTCTGCGGACAACCGTTTCTCCACAATTTTGCATCAAACACAATTTCCTTCGTTTTTTAAGTTGTTTTTTACATTTTCATATAATTTAAGTAAAAAAAAAAACACGTTAATGAGTATTAATTTTTTGTGCTTTTTACTAAAGCCCAGTTTATTTTCATAAAAAAAAATAAGTTTTATTTCATAAAAAAGGCTACTGAAATTAATTTAAAAAAAATAAACAAACTGAGTGAATTAAAAAAAAAATAATTTTTAAATACAAAATTAATTTAAATGAATTAAAACTTTTTCTGAGATTTATCTATTTGCTCTTTTCTTAACCACAATAGCTTTTTTATAAAATAAAACTTATTTTTTTTATGAAAATAAACTGGGCTTTAGTAAAAAGCACAAAAAAATAATACTCATTAACGTGTTTTTTTTTACTTAAATTATATGAAAATGTAAAAAACAACTTAAAAAACGAAGGAAATTGTGTTTGATGCAAAATTGTGGAAAAACGGTTGTACGCAGAAAAAAAAGTTTTGAGACAAACTAAAACTCTAATAAATTCTTGATTGGTTGTAAAAAAAATCTTTCGAATAAAACGTAGTTTGGCAAAGATAAGGCCAGTTAAAGGACAAGAGAGCAAAAATCATAAAAACCGTGGTAACTCGAAAACGGGACGAAAACGAGAAAATTACCTCTTAAGTTTTTTGACTTAAAATGACCTCAGGAATCCTGTATAGAGATATAGACCAGTGCCAATAATTTTTGAAATTATTAGCAGCATATGAATGGTGGACAAATTTCGAATAAATGATATAAATGAAAGGGGAAACAAAAATTGCCCACAAACAAATTGGGGGCGAAAAAGTGGAGTGGGTGTCAAAAATCGTGATTTTTTACGATATCTGTCAAAAGTAGACCTCCTATCGAAAAAAGTTAAATGCAAAAGTTGTTGATAGTAAAAGTGTCTACAACTTTTACTGCAACCATTTTTTTTAAATAACCTCAAAAATATTGAGAAAAATGCAAAAATACGATTTTTTTTATTTTTATCTTTTACAAAAATGGTTGGAGTTTAACAGAACTTGGTTAAAAATTTCTTTGTCATGTTTTCTATCTATTTAAAATGTTTTTTGAGCAAAAAATTAATTTTTGAATATTTGACGAATTTAATTTGAAAAATAGCCTATTTTTTAATCAAAAAAGTTACAGAAAAAGTTTTTGATTTTTGAAAAGTTTGGAATGCAGTTAGGTATTTAGATTAAAACTTTTTATTTCAGATTATGAAGAAAAACTATCCTTTTGTTTTGAAAAACATTGAGAAAAATTGAAAAAAAAAAACGATTTTTAAGAACGATTTTTCCGTAAATGACAGTAATATTGGCGAGAGATATTTTTACATAGAAACCAAATTATTCTTCTCTAATGATCTTCTTAATGATCATCTTAATTGGAATCTAGCATTAGAATAGCTCTAACGTGTAAAGTTTTTGATATATTGAATATTGAACTTCCAAAAACACTATTTTTGTGATGTTTTGGCATTTTAATATCTCAAAAACGTAATGTAATAGATTTTTTCTGACTTCGGATTCAAGCTCAACGCACAAAAAAAAACATACAAAAATATACTTCGATTTCTATTAAAAAAAACTTTTTACCTAGTGAAATCGAATAGGGCAGAAAAAATCGAATGCCCTGTTCGATTTCACTAGTCAAAAAGTTTTTTTTTTTATAGAAATCAAAGTGAATTATTCACTTATGGATTTTCGGCTACATATTTTTTAATGACAGAAAAAATAAAATGCACGACTGGGTCGCAAGTACTTGCTCTTATTGTAAAAGAAACTTTAATGTTAAAGCTTTTCATTTAAAAAATTTCAAAAGTAGATACATAGTAGGGTGTGTCACTTTTGTATGGCCGAAAAAAGTTCTCTAATTTTTCAATGTAATATTGGTCAGAAGTTGTATTAGGGTCTGAGGTCTAAAAATATGTTAAAAAAAATTATAATATCGTCCGTCTCTGGCTCGCTCAAACCGGTTGAAGTTGTTAGGAAAAAAAACGAGTTTATATGAAAAAATGATTTTTTTTCCTTCGCTTATTTACTTAGTGTTCAATTTCAACAAATATAAGCTTTAAAGTTTCTTGGAATTATCTTTCATGAGAAAGCCTTAAAATATTTAATATATTTTTTTTTTGTATCCAAATAGCGAAATTAGTCAATCTATTTAAGAATGAGACAATTAAAAACTCCTCTGGAGAATGGACGACAAGTAAGAGGTTACTACCTTTATTCATGCTAACTTTTGACAGTAAACAAAGTGTCGAGGAGATTCATAAAGTAAGATCAATCTTGGGCATAGCTGTTAAATAAATATGATTTAAAATCATGAAAAAATATAAACCAGCATAAAAGTGTTCATATATGCGTTTCGCCCCGATGTAATGGTTGGGCTCATCAGAAGATGACCATTACACCTTGTCTTGACGCATATTTTCCCGAATAAATCGAGATTCCATATAATCCGAGCTGCATAAAGCAACTGCGAATTATATAGTTGCTACAAGTCTTCAAAGAAGATAAATTGTAGCTATTTTTATTGCCTTGCTATGGCATTGGAGAAATATTTGACTGTTAACAGTCGAATTGTTTTTTCCTGAACACCGTTTATTTTAATTTTTTTATATTTATATTTTTTCATGATTTTAAATCATATTTATTTAAAATAAACGGTGTTCAGGAAAAAACAATTCGACTGTTAACAGTCAAATATTTCTCCAATAGCTGTTAAAATTGAACCACTCCGAAAATCTAAAGTTGTTCCGCAGTGCAAACGTTGCCAAGCTTTTGGTCATACCCAAAAATACTGCAACCGCGAGTTTGCTTGTGTAAAGTGCGAAGGAAAACATGCAACTAAAAATTGTCCGATGAGCAAAGATCAGAAAGCAAAATGTGTGAACTGCCAGGGTAATCACCCGGCAAGCTATAGAGGCTGCCCAGTTGCCAAAAAATTCCAAGAGTTCAGAAGCAAAAATACATCTGCTAGAGACAAACCCAGAAACACAGTAAATACCGATTTAACTGCTGAAAACAATACTAAGAATGAACCGCCTAAAAAAGCTGTTCAAAGTAAAAGCGATGAAAATAAAGCCTATTCTCAGATTCTAAAAAATGTGCGGAAGAATGAAGAGACTTCCATAAAAGAAATGCTACACCTCATTCTTCAAAGAATTGATAAACAGGATTTGAATATCAAACAGTGAAGCGAAAAAGTCGCTCTTAAAAAACAATGATGGACAGAACACTTAAAATCGCTACATGGAATGCAAACGGTCTTTTACAACACTTATCCGAATTAAAAATCTTTTTAGATCTAGAACATATAGACATTTGCTTGGTGTCCGAAACTCACTTCTCCAATGGGCAAAGTCTAGATAATGTAATAGAAAACTATTCATGTTACCACGCTCCACATCCAGCTGACAAGGCAAGAGGTGGATCGGCGATTCTTATAAAAGAAAGCTTAAAACATTATGAAGAAACCAAGCTTACTAATGAAAATATGCAAGTAACAACTATTAGTATTGGTATGAAAAAGAAAGAGTTTAAGATAGCAGCTATATACTGCCCATAAAGGCGCTCCCCAACAGAAGATGACTATACAGATCTATTAAATCTTTTTGGGCATAACTTTCTTGTTGGTGGAGACTTCAATGCGAAACACACCCATTGGGGTTCAAGACTTATATCAACAAAAGGCAGAAGTAATAGAAAAAAGTAATCCAAAGCTTGTAAATAAGAAAACAAACTGGAGTGATTTTAGAGAAAGGCTTTTAAGTTTTATAAATTTAAGATCTCCCATGGATACAATCGAGCAAATTGACCATGAAGTGGAACAATTTATTGCTGATGTGCAACAGGCCGCTGAAGAAAGTACTCCAACATTTTCTAATAGAAGACAAAATGAAATAAAATATCCTTTAGAGATAAGAGAGTTGATAATAGAGAAAAGAAGAGCTCGAAGAAAATGGCAAAATACTAGACTTCCAGATGATAAAACAACGTTTAACCGTATAAGCAACAATCTTAAAAAACAAATTTATAAATTCAAAAATGATTCACTCAGTAAATTCCTAAAGAATTTAACGACTGATGCTTCAACCGATTTTTCGCTATGGAAAGCAGCCAAGCGCCTGAAAAGACCGCAGTTACTAAACTCCCCCTTGAAATCTCAAGATGGGAAATGGATCGGTAACCCAAAAGAAAAAGCTAATATTTTCGCGGAGCATCTTGCGAATGTTTTTAAGCCATACCCAACAAACGCGGCTGAAAATAGCTTACAGTTAGTTGATAAGATAGATGAAAGTGAAATACCAATTGTAAGATTAAAAGAAATAAAAAGTATGTGTTAACATCAACTATCAAATAAAAAATCACCAGGTTACGATCTTATTACTGCTCAGGTTATGAAAGAAATGCCTTTGAAAGCCTTCATAAAACTCCAATATATAACAAATGCATGCCTTAAGCAACGGTATGTCCCACACCATTGGAAAATTGCTGAAGTTATTGTCATACCCAAGCAAGGTAAGCCACCTACAGAAGTGACGTCTTACAGACCAATATCGCTTATACCAATTATGGCAAAAGTTTTTGAAAAACTGCTTCTGAAGAGACTTAGCAAAATTATAGAAGAAAGAAGGTTAATCCCAAATCATCAGTTTGGCTTTAGAAATAAACATTCCACGATAGACCAAGTTCATAGAATAACGGATGTAATAGAAAAAGCATTAGAAGAAAAACAAGTATGTTCAGCTATTTTCTTAGATGTTGCTCAAGCCTTTGACAAGGTTTGGCATGAGGGACTTGAGTACAAACTGCAAAGGGATCTTCCCAGACAGTACTATGAAATATTAAAATCGTACATCTCAGACCGATTGTTTAGAGTAAGGTACGATCAAGAATATTCGGAATTGAAGAAAATAGAAGCCGGTGTACCACAAGGAAGTGTCCTAGGTTCTTCCCTGTATTTACTATACACAAGGGATATCGCAGTTTGGAATCACACCATAATGGCTACTTTTGCAGATGATACCGCAATTTTGGTACCCGACAAATGTGTTTCTAGGGGAGCAGTAAAGCTGCAATATGCCGTCGACACAGTCAGAGATTGGACCGAAAAATGGCGTATCAAACTCAATGAAACAAAATCTTCACATATAAACTTTACAAATAAAAAGATAAACAATATTCCAATATTCATTAATAATCAAGCTGTACCTTACGCCAATACGGCCAAATACCTTGGAATGACTTTGGATGCAAAGCTAAAGTGGAAAGAGCACATCAAAAAGAAAAGAGAAGAACTAAACTTGAAATATAGAAAAATGTACTGGTTACTTGGTAACAACTCTGATTTATCAACCCAAAACAAAATAATGCTGTAGGTATAATCAAGTACTAAAGCCTGTTTGGACCTATGGTATCCAATTATGGGGCTGAACAAAAAAAACAAATACCGAAATCATCCAAAAATTCCAAAACAAAGTCCTTCGTGGAATAGTTAATGCACCTTGCTACATAAGAAATAGCGATCTACATCGTGACTTACAAATAGAAACGGTTACAGAAGTTGTTAAAAAATACGCTGTATCCCATAATCAGAGACTGCAATGTCATACCAATTCTGAAATGGTGTCCGTCTTGAATACTAGAAACCATGTTCGGAGATTAAGAAGAACCAAGCCTCATGAGCTTATGGTCTAAAAAAACATGGGAAAGTATTAAAAGTTTAAACTTCCCCCAAAGTGATTTTACAAAGTTAAGAAAGAAAAATCTGATGTCGATCTCTCAAGATTGGTCCTGATAAAGAGGTGGTTTTAGTGGTTAAGAGTCCCACACTACTTGGTGTCGAATACTGCCAAGTGTCTTTTGAAGATTTGCTCCCGTCAAAAAAAAAAAAAAAATAGCGAAAAAAATTTCAAAAAAACATATATTTCAAAAATCTCTAAAAAAAATGTTTACAATCGTTAGAGCCTTTTAAAAAAAAAAAAAACTTTTATATTCCTAATTTCCTTACATTTTTCAAAAAAAAAGTTGGTATGCCATTTTAAAGAATATATTTTTCCACACATGAAAACAAAGTTTCGATAAAATTCATCAAATCGTTTTAAAAAAAAACTGATTTTTCAAAAAAAAAAAAAAACAATTTGAAATATTTTTAATCCAAAAATGTGTTTTTTGAAAATAAATTTTTAAAAGTTTTTATATAACTATTACCTCAATGTTTTTGTACAAAAATTGATTGAAATCCGAAAAAAATATTGTTTTTTTCCTGTTCTGCGATTATGGTACAAAAAAATTAACAAAGTTTACTTGCACAAGGATTATATTCATAAACAACAAATTCAAATAACTTTGTTTAACTAAGTTTGCACATAACCTCCCTAACGTAGTACCTTTAACAGGATATACAACATTTCAATCAATGCGACAAAACATGGTTTCATTTTACTTTCTTAAAAATGTGAAATCCCTTTGATTCAAGGGAATATAATTTAACATTGTTGGCAAATGGCAAAACATGAATAAAATATTCATCAACCTTTCAAAGAATGAAGGATTATAAGCCATCAGCTGGTGTACGATAAAAGTTTGTGCTTATGAAAGAAAAAAATTGCTTTTCATTAAAAACTTTTCTAACCAGTTTATCCTTCTCCGTTTTATAAAGGATTAAAATATATATATATTTTTTTCTAGACGTTGCATGTTTTCATTTTTGTGAAGATTTCATCTTTATCCTGTTATATTTTTTCATCTTAGAGGATATCAAAAAAGAATGAAAAGTAAATACTTTAAATAAAAATATAAAGAGACTTTGAACCAGAAAACTGTTCACTATAAATGCGCCGCTTATGACATTTACGTCAATCATAAAAACTCATTGAAAACTGAACTTAACGTTGACCCAAAAGTGGTACACTCTCCACTTCCCTGATTCAAGTTTGCGACAAACACCCATCATATCATGACAGACAACGTAATATTTAACCTCAATAGAAATGCAATGAACTTCAATGCATACGATAAAATGAATTTAAGTGTGATGCTGATGCTCTTGTCCGATATCAATTTAACTTTGAATAGACTTATCATCACTTCACTCTACGGTCTACGGAAGAGTTAATTTGAACTAAAAAAAAAAGTTTTTTTTCTTGTCAATTCCATATCAAATGGTTAATATAGAACAAGGTTAGCCGGCTTTAGCAGATTTTATAGACTCTACTTATCAACTGTTTCGAAACCCGCTTTTGAGTGTCAAACTTTTTTAATGTGATTATTTAATAATAACTATATTTGGGGGATATAAAGTTTTAAGTAGTTTTGAAATAAAATACGTGTTTTATTTTGTATGCATGGAAAAATTGAAATACACACTGAGTACGAGTGTTCTTTTGTCAAATAAGGATAATGAATATGAAATTCTATTGAGTGTTCTTTAGGGTAGCAATTTTTTGTGATTTTCAAATTTTAATTGTATGTTTTTGGAAAAAACAAACTTTTTCATACTTTTTAAATATTTTATTATCTAACATATTTCCTCTGGACGAATTGTAGATATTAATATTCAACAAAAAGTTTTGCAACAAAAAACTTTGCAACATTTGTTTTTGAACAAATAGAACAGCATTTGAATTAATGTATTAGAAATGTACGGGAGGGGGGCCTAAAGAAGATTTTTGGTTTTCAGTTTTGTGAGTTATAAATTTAATTTAAAAGGTGGCAAGAAATGTTCTGTTTCAAAATAAATAAATTTATGGTGATTTTGATTTTTTTTTTGTTTTCTAAATATGAAATCGGAATACAGTTTTGTTTTTGAAGTTCTGAAATTTCAATTTTGAAAAAAAAAGGAATAGAGTTGTTTCCTGTCTCATAAGATTATTTCTTAAAACTTTAAAATTTATTTTTGGCAAGGGGTACTTCTTTTGACTTTTTTTGAAAATCAAAAAAAAATTTGTTATTTTTAAACACTTTGGTCAAAAGATATCATCTTCAGAGTTTAAGAAAAAAAAAAAAGAAATGTTTGGTTGGAAATATCTCAGGAACCAGACATCCAAGAAACTTTTGGTTTTCAATCATGAATAAAGGTTAAAGTGATCTTGCTTTTAATATTTCACTTGATGAATTTGATGGGAATTTTGCAGCTTCGCGGATTTTTTTTTTTTCAGCTTTGAGCTTAAAAATTCTAAAAAGGGCATATTAGCGAAAAAGTCAGTAGAAACCAGCAAAAAAAGGCAAAATTAGTTTTATTTTTAGTGTCCAAATTTTTTTTAATACAGCACTTTAAAAGTTGTAATGAAATTACCTTTCATTTGATATCAAATACATACCTGGATGTTTTTTTTTTGTATGCTTCCTATGAAAAATACATTCATAATATGAAAACTGAAAAATCGTCTAAAACGCTCAAATTGAGATAGACGTATAAAACCAACTGCAATCATGTGACCACCTTGAGTTCTATATACATACCAAATATTATCGTTTTGCTAACCCCCGTTTAGGAGCAATTAAAAAAAAAAAAAACAAATATTGCACTGAAAAGTTAAAATTCCCCTAAAAATTAAAAAATTCAAACTGCTGTTGTTTTTCCACCTCGAGTTCTTTACATATACCAAAAATCATCGCTTGTCCACCCTCCGTTTGGGAGATATTTATAAAACAATTTTTTTTTAAAGCAACTCTCATACAAAATATCATTTCTTTTTTTCTAAAATCGCCAAAAATAATTTTTTTTTTTTTTCAAAAATTCAAACGGCCATCGTTTGTCAACCCCCAGAATTAAAATTTTATTAAAATTTGTTCGACAATTATTTAGTTCCAGCTTGTATTTTTCAGGTTAAAAAGCTACACCAGAAAAAGTTTTTTTCTAATAATGAAAAACATATGAAAGAGGAAAGAACCTATAGCTCAATTTCAAAACTTTTAAGGACGTATTAAAATTTCAAAAACATTTAAATAAAATTAAAATGTTAAAAATAGTTCTAAAAATTTCGATTAAAAACAAAAATATTTTTTAAGAAATTATTAGCAGTAGGTACCTATTATAAAACAGTTTCAATTCCTGATTTCCTTCTGTTGATGACTTAAATGATTTCAACATGTTCCATTAAGGAAGGATATTGAGTAATTTTTGTGTTAAAAATGGAAAAGTTCCGGAAACTTGAAATATTTTTTTTCCAAAATTATATAAGTTGACATTTAAATTTCGCATAAAACATATCATAAATATCATTCAAAACCACCAACTTCAAGTTGAACTGCAATTACAAAATCCGTCAGAACATTATCTCATTCTTGGGTGTATGAAAAAATGAGAAAATTTTCTTCACATTCTTTTTTCTTTTTCTTTTTGAAAATACGACAGTTAACCTTTTTCGCTCTAAGCTTCATACATAAATTGGAATAAATTACTAACATGCATCTTTTTCTTTTGTTTGCTTGTTAACACCCCCAACTTTTTATCATGTGTCTGACACCTTCGGCTACCAAGAAGAACCTCTCGTCTAGATATAGAGTCAGTATGTATAAATATAAAATTGCACAACTTTTTTTGTAACGAATGATACTCGTGTGAAGTATTCACATGAATTCTAAAAAATCCTTATACACATATATGTACACAATAAAACATGTATATATGACCTTCAAAGGAATATGTGCCTCGCTTCATCACCTCGTCAGCAGCCAGCGTTTCAAAATGTTAACTTCTTTAAGGACTATTAACGCCAATCACTTATTTTTTTGTCTAACAAAAAAAAAAATAGAAGAGAAAAAGTTAATAATGTGAAATAAAAATGTCACTTCAGCTAAGAGGGTTTAAAACTGAATGTGATTTTATGAAATGGGATCTGTGATGATTTTTTTTTTTTTTTATTATTATTTTTTTTTTTTTCTCGAAGGATTATATGAAAGGAAACATTTTAGATGGAACGTTGACATGTAGCTTCCTGTGCGTACTGCTAACGACTAAACTTAATTTGTAGTGATGGCTGAACTTTTTTTTAAATAAGAAGGTATATCATGGGAATAAATGTCCTTTAAACGGAAAAAGTTAAAAAAAAAATCAACTTTAATGTGAACGGTTTTTGATGAAAAGTTAGACGAAACTGTGTCGGGTTTTAAGTTTTCAGAAAATTTAATTTTAGGAATAAAAAAGAAGAAAACTTTGCTTCTTTTTGATATTTTTGGCTTTCGTATTATGAAACCACAAAATTAAAAAAAAAACTACGTTGGTTATAATTTTCTTGGAAAAAAGTTTCAGATTTATTACTTAAAAAGAAAATCTCTGACTGCATTTCATAAAATAAATAAAATTTTGAATCCTTGTAATTCTTTTATCAAAAATGAACGTTCATAACTTTTTAAGAAACATCAAAGTCAATAAAATATAAAACATGAATGAGACGTTTTCATAACAAAAGGCCATGTAACTTTTTTTTATTATGAATTAAGTTTTTAAGTTTTATATGAGTTTTTGTAAAAAGATGCATGAAAACCACATGTAGCTATATTTAATACTCAACTGAAGAAATATTTGTATGTCAAATGAACAAAAACCAAACAAAACAAAACCCTACTCAAGTTTGCATCTTTATTACAAACAATATGTTCATATTTTTGGAAGCTTTAATGCTTAGAAGAACAAATAGAACAATGTTTCACATTGACCTAGTAAATATTTGATACAGGGTGAATTCAAGTTCAAATTAAGGGAATGATTTCAAATAAACGATGAAATTTCTTATAATTTTTTTGAATAACCTATTTTAAAAAATCGTACTCTAAGAGTATACCAATCATATCGGTAATTTACATGAACTTTGTCATAATTCAAAAAAAGGTTTAAATTTAGTATCGAACTATTTTTGAATGGGAGCTAAAAAATTACTTTCTGTAGGATTAAAGATTACTTTATTGCAATAACTTTTGCATTAATAATTCAAAATTCGTGATTTTGAAGTTATGATAGTATTCATGTAAATGAGCGATGTATTTAGAAAAATCTACTAAACTTCTTTAATATGGGCTTTCTTTGACCAACTATGAAATTCCATGTTTTATACAAATTTGTGATCTGCAATGTAAAATAAAGTCAAAACGCACGACGGGATCGCACGTACTTACTTACGGAGAATGTTTTATAACAATAAAATAATAATAATTGTATCATTAATTTTGAAAGAAATGTAAAATAGTCTTTAAAGTTATTTTTTAAAAGCACGAAAATACATTTTAAAATGGTCTTAGTTTCCAAATTAAGTATGCCATTGGATTTTTTTTTTATGCCAACGAATTTTTGGATTTTTTTTTTTTTTTAAATTGTAGGACCCGTTTTTTTTTAAATAATTTCTTGCATATAAAAATTTTCAAACATTTTTAAAAAAAAAATTTGGTATGCCATTTTAAAAAAATTCAAATACCTATTTTGAAAATATTGATTTTCCAAAAAAATGTTTAATATTTTTTTAAAAATTCTAACAAAAAAAAACCCAAATCGAAATGAAAGAAAAACAAATTTGTTGTTTTTTTTTTTTGATAAAAATTGAATGCATTCAAAAAATTCCAGATTTTTTTCTAGATATCGTACAAACATGATTTTGATGAATATTGAAAGCTAAAATAATAAGCTTTCAGATGATATAAAATTTATTATAGGTTGTCATGTAAAAATATTGACAATATGATTTTTTTTTGCCTTTTTTTTTACAAAACGTAATATAAACTTTAGTTATGTTTTAAAAATAAAATAATAGAAGAAATGTAAGGCCTAGGTATTGAAGTTATAATTTTTTTTTTTTTTTGTACTTTTGCATATAAAAAAAATTGGCATAATGACAAATCCTAAATTTGTAATTTAATTAATTGTAATTAATTTTTTACAGTTTTTTATAATTATATTCATATACATATATTATATCAATAGTTATAAAAAAAACCGTAGGAAAAACCGTATCAAAAATTATAAATTATGATGTCATCACGTAAAATTACCGTCCGTAAAATTGTGGCAGTCCCCGAGTGCCACAATTTTTGTTTTTATTTCAAAAGTTAGAACTTTTTTAGTAAATATATTGTTTTTTAATCAAAATCGTTAGAGCCGTTTTTGAGAAAAACAACATTTTTCTACCGTTAATTTTGAAATCATCCAAAACCTGGAACTACGAAGTTCCATAAATTTTCATGTGCCTTTTATCATTTTCCCATTCATGTTTTTTTGATTTTTTTTTTTTAATAGAATAATATTTTTATTTAAATTGTTTACGCAACACCCTGTATTAACTAAATTCCCTACATACCATAAAGACCTATAGGAACATCAAAAATCTTTCATTTCACACAGTTAATATGAAAATAGCTTTTCTATGCTTATAAACACGCCACTCAAATATACAATAGGCTTATGCATATAGAAAGGACGACTATATACGATATGATTACAACTACAACAACATCAACGCAAGTCTAATAGGAAGAGTAAAATTATGTTGGACTCTCTAGTCTCTACACTGCTCTGCAATCTAGGTCCTGGCATTTTGATAAATGAAATGACAACATGGATCTAATCATGTGGCAGATAAATAAAGCTTTTGCTTAGTTGTGCGTGTAAATATACCCCAAGTGTGATGAAGTTAATGGGAAAGTAAGTGACATGCGAAAAAGCCACTAAACTGTGGCAAAATTTCATTCCATTGACTTTGTGATCTATAATAATACTTAATGATGTAATTCATAATAAGCTGAGTAAACAGAATAAGGATTATTATAGAAATTCAAAATTGCGGTTTATTGATTTACTTTGTATTTTTGAATTTGGAATTTTTTGGTAAAATCTCTGAAAAAGATAATTTTGTTTGTCTTTCAAAAAGTGATGTTTTAAACCAATTAATTTACTAAACGGTATTTTGAGAGAAAGCTATAAATCAAACACAAAAATCGATAAGCCATTAATTGTTGGTCAGGTATATTAGTAAATTATGCAAACTGTTACTTTTTGAATAGATTACCCGAGTAAAAATGGAATATCGTCGCACCACCGGTGCAGCGGTGTGCTGCACCATATCCGCACAACTTTTTGACCGCCGCACCACCGCTGCACCACGTCCGCACCATTTTAAAAATTTCTAAAACTCTGTAGGTACCACCGCTGCTCCACGTCCGCACCATTTAATTTTAAAAAATATTTAAAAAATACGCTGCACCACCGCCGCACCACAGAATTCGGTGCAATACCGCTGTACCACGTCTGCACCATGATCAAAAATTCTATTCTCGTACTTATACAAGTGTTTTAGTCGTCTTCAAAGTTATTTTGACTTAAGCAACAAGTTGCCAGTTCGTACAAACATGACTTGGTGGTCGAGTGGTTAAAGTGTTGGACTTCTAATTGAAAGTGCTTGGATACTCGGGTTCGAATTTCCTTCTCATCGGTAGTTTTTTTTTTTATTTTTCAATAATCCAAAATTATGTATTATGGTGCAGCGAATTTTTCATACAAAATGAAATGGTGCAGATGTGGTGCAGTTGTGGTGCAGCGGTGGTGCACCGAATTTTTCATTCAAAATTAAATGGTGTGGACGTTTTCCAGTCGTGGTACGGCGGTGGTGCGCCGAAATTTTCCGCAAACGGCCGTGGTGGTGCTGCTATGATGCGGCGGTCA
Source organism: Episyrphus balteatus (assembly GCF_945859705.1). Taxonomy (NCBI): domain Eukaryota; kingdom Metazoa; phylum Arthropoda; class Insecta; order Diptera; family Syrphidae; genus Episyrphus; species Episyrphus balteatus. Next base: position 132,437,787 of record NC_079134.1, on the reverse strand, counting down.
AGTTTTTTTTTTATTTTTTCTTTTAGAATTCAATTTCTAGTTTTACTCGGGTACTTAACATGTTATAAGCCACCTTATTGAACAAAAGAAAATTTGGGCATAAATGGCATATTCCAGATAAAATGATCATATTTTCCAATAACCATTTTAGTATTGCATTTTAATTTAACACCTCTATATTTCTAATTTTACCATGTCAACAATTCCAATTCAGCAACTTCTCCCACTTACTTTCAAATCCTTTGAAATGAAATGTAAAGGCTGAAATTTCCACTTAGATGAGCATTATTTTATGGCTGATGTCTTCTAAGTAGTGTCGGGAGAAATGACAAAGGTTTGGGTCATTTAAGTTGACATATGTCAGCCTATCAAAAAAGGAAGCATTTTGCTTTAATTTCAAATGAATTTCAATTAAGTATCCAAAGCAACTACAAAAGACTATAAACCAAATCATTTCTGGTCGAAAAGAAGGTATAGTTAAGACAACTTATAAGATGTGTTGGCGTTTAAGGTAATAAAAAGGTCGACTTAAAAATCAATATTTTTAAGATTTTGCTCAACTTGAATCAATAACGAAAAATTTCTCATGGCTAATGTTAAATAAACATTAGCCAATTTAATTTACAACAACTGCTAACAACTTCGTATCATAAAAGTGTCTGCAAAGAAAAAACTTTATTTTTTTTGTTCTAAAAATAAAATCGTATTTCCTTCATTTCGGCAGGATTTTGTCTTTCGAAAGATTTTGTCAAGCTGTTGTATTTTTTGTTTGTTTTACATTTAAATTAAAAAACAATAAACTCAGTCATCAGTTTATGATTTGATTAACATATTTTTCCAGATGACTTATTGTCTCTTTATCTCAAACAAAAAAATTCAAATTTTTTTACGTGTTTTCTCTTCCATTCATGAAAATAATTTGACTACTGATTTTTCAAAAAACAATTTCCATAAAACAAAAAAAAAAAAAAACTTTTGAAGGACTTTTTCTTTTCAATTCAAATTAGTTTCTCTTTACAGCTTTGCTTTCTTAATGTCTTTTCGGGTATAATTTATTTTTATTCCGGCATTAAATAGATAGGATTCTATATAATTGACTATAAAACATAATGTGAAACCCAATTAATGCATCAACTGTCAATATTTTTTCCATTAACTTTTGGTATCCAACAAAAAAAAAAAAAACTACAATTAATACTTTTCCATCAAAGAACAAAGAAAAAAAAAAGTAAAAACTCTAGAAAAAAGCCATTATACTTCATTGACAAAAGCCAATGAATAAAAATATCCAATAATTCCATTATAAGATAATTAGATCAAGCTGTTGATGAGGACGAGGACAAACCACAATTGCCACCAAACAACTCAAAGCCAAAAATTAAATGTATAATAAAACCTATTTCATATCATCGATCGAGTATCAAAAAAAGTTGCGTATACACCATGGTGTCCTCTCTTTTTCAAGTTCCTGGGATTATTTGGTGGGTGCCTAGAGAAGCACGAAATTGTTGAAAGTCTTTCTGGTTGTTATTCGTAGTAGCTTATGAGCTTACACACATAAACGTATCTAGAATGGCTGGTTCATAAATTTCGGTCACGGTCAGTAAACGGAAACGAAAACAATATAAATAATAAATTAGGCCTGCTTGGATAAATAACCTCCAAGACTAGAAAATCATCACAAATAGCCGCAAGGCATGTCTGAGAGAAGGAAGAAAATAGTAAAAATGAAATTAAGGATTTTATGATTGGAACATAAACCACATGCGACAGCTATTTTTTACTTTTATTATTATATCGTTAATACATCAAAATGGAGGTTGTTATTGTTTATACAAGAAAACCGTTTCTCTTCAAATAAAAACTTGAAGGTTTCTTAAAATACATAACAAAACTGATTATTAGCTACAAATAATTGGACATATATAAAACTGCAGTGAATTTATTGGGGCAATTATAGTCAAAAAATTGAGATTAATTGGAGTGTAACTGCTAATTTGTTATGTCAACACCAACTCCAACATACTATATACATAATAACCAACTGGAACATGTTTACTTACATGTTGTTACCTCTTGTCAGGGGTTTAAGATAATCAATCAAAATCAGTTGGTTATGTTTATGTTCGCAGAAGCTTTGAGATGGGGATTTGTTTTTTTAATTATTATGTAATTGAAAATATTTTTCTATAATAAGTTTTTTTTTGTAAGTTTTTTTTTTTTAATTTATTTGCCACTGTAGCTATATATGTAGGTTCTGAAAGGTCTTTTATCTAATTGTTTTAATGTAAGGGTACAAGTTAATTATTCAAAATAAAGCATTTGAAATCTCATTTGAGATGTTAACAAAAGAAATTTAAAATAACTGAAAATCTTAGAAAAACTTCTTTTTCTTGATGTTTTTAAAATCACCAGAGGGACTTTAACACAAAATTCCTATACAAGCAAATGGAATGAGATTTTGCTCTTTGCTGGAGTAATTTTTGTATTACTTTTGAAAATAATCTTTGTAGGTACCCTGCTATAATATAACCACAAACATTCTTAATTTTTCTTTTTCTGAACATTATTTAATAACATGTACAGCAAGAAATTTAACCTTTAGGGAATGAAGTATGAACTTTTAAGAACGAACAAATAACTCGACTAACAACTCAGTGAGAAGCATTTAAGTGTTTTTGAATTTAATTTCAATAATTACCATAATATTCGTATAAAAATAAAATAATTACATATTTTTTGTATGTTGAAAAGTTTGTTTTACATGAAAAAAGTATTTTTGTAAATTGAATCATTTATTTGCAAAACATGATAAGTCCATGATTTTTAATTTTTCAGAAGAAGAAAAAAACGTTCTATTTTCTTTTGATATGCGTAGCAAAATTTATAAAAAAATATATTCTGTAGAGCTCTTGCCTAGCTACAAAATAATGTTTCGTTTTTAATTTTTGGAGCGATAGTTCAAAAGATAAAAAATAAAAACGCTTTTGGACTTATCATACTTTGAAAATAAACGGATGTGAAATTAGTTTTAAAATGGAAATACAATTTTGCTTTTAGCCCCAGTCTATTAAACAATTGTATTAGAGATTAAAATACAATGTCCGGACTATTTATTTAACTTTAAAGTAGCTTTAAACTTAAGATTTTCAATCATTAGTCGAATATAGCATTTAGACAAAAAGAAGCTGTTGTTTATTTTCAAAAGATGATAAGTCTGGGACTTATTCTGTTTTTGATACTAAAAAAATATTTCGCGTAGCTGTAAAATCGGATATAGATGGAGTAGATGCTTCATATTTTGAAGACAGACGTGGTTATCCCTATAGTACTAATTTAGTCAAAAAAACGAAGTTTGAAAAAAAGTGGACTTATCATGTTTTGAAAATAAATGATTCAATTATATCTAATTATACAATTTGTTTAGTGCTTAGGGCTAATGAACTTAATTTCATTACAGAACCATTCAGAATTTTTTTCAGACATAAAATATTTTAATTTTAACATTTACTCCAGTCAAAGCGTCGGAAAAAAGGGCCTAACCTTGCGCATAGAGGCACTGTCAGTTTTTATTTCATGGATTGATAGGGGTATATTTAAAAGGCTCAAACCCAATTTCTCACCACCTGATCATTCTTTTTAGCGGAGTTATTCACAAAAATGCATTTTTTGGGATATTTAACTTCTAAGCTAATATCTTTGCTCCAGCTTGTAGTAGACCAAAAAATGAACATACATTCTCTTCCAGTGGCGTACGTTTAGACGCCGCACAGTGTGGCCAATGGTATCAAAAGCTGGCAAAAATAGCTATTTTCAAATTGTACCGAACTGCCAAATACAAATTTACTTTAATAAAGGGATTAATAAGCTACACAAAACCGGTTTTTATTCCACGGTTTAAGTCTAACGCGGTGAGTAACTACACTTTAAAATGTCGCCATTGACGAAATTATTCGTTATTTACCTTTTTCTAGCTCCCGTCTGTGTTTCAAGTTTTAAGTGCTATTTCGTTAAATCAAAAGATAAAAATTTGAAATAAATATGGAATTACAAGCAAAAGCGAAGCTTTCGATTCTCATTCCTCTTTTGAATTATGAGTGTCTAGTTTGTTTGAAAAAATTATTCGAATTCGGTGTCTTTAAAATCATTCGTTTTTTGTGTGCGTCATACAAACTCGTTAAGAAAAAGTTCACAAAGGTGTGAAGTGGCGCTTTGTTTTTGGTGTCCCTTTATTGTTGAGAGTGTCGTCTTTCGTGTCAATTAAAAAAGTGGTGCCCATGTTTGCCCCTTTTTGAGTAAACACTATGTGAAGTTATCTAAAAATAACGATTGTTTTGTATATATTTCTCAGATTCCGGAAGTACTGACAATACAGTTCAACAGAATTTTAATTTTCTGAAGGTGTTAGAAATTCTGAACTCGTATCCATTGTCAGAATTATTCTATTAGCCAAAACTGAAAGTGTGTACGGTTAGCATTGTGGCTAAAAATTTAAGGAAATAGTGTTGATCTACACAATGGAGACGCAGGCGCAGCTTGAGATATCTCATACATAAAAAAAGATCGGAAAATTTGAAACGGTTCTCTGAAGAAGATGACCGCGTCAAACTATGCTTAAAGAAATTAATACACTTTTTTACCATAACCTCATAAACATTCAAAATAACGTGTTTTTTTGCATTTTATAACGGTAATATTCCAAAAAACGGAAGCTAATAGAATATTTCTTTCGTGGATTCGAGTTCAGCATCCCTAAATCTTTCAGAAAAGTATGTTTTGGTTCTTAGGACAAAAAAAGTTGAATTTTGTTGACCAGTGTATTTTTTCATTAAGAAGATTTTGTTATGGACTAAACCGTTGAGTCAGGTCTAAAATCTATTTTTAAGAATAATCTTATTTAAAAAAAAAAAAAAAAAAAAAAACAGTAAAATCTAAGTATTGAACAAATAAATAACAATTTTCTTTCTCAAACAACTTCAAAGTTAAAGGTAACAGATACTTATGTCCTTATAATGTGCGTTTTTGATAATTTTTCATAGAATCACAAAAATTGTCTCAGTTTTGTGCTTTAATATAGTATTTTTACCCATAACAAACTTAGAAACGAAGAAAAATAATTTTTGCCAACTTTTCCTACCATCGGCCACACTGTGCGCCGGGGCCCCTGGGCAAGACTAAATTTTGGGGCCCCTTAACGCCATAATTTTTTTTTTTTGTATGGCTTATTTATTATAAGGTTTATTTGAATGTTTTAATATGTTCGTAATCCACTTTGCTATACTTACTTAAAATGTCTATCATAAAAGTAGTAAATACTTGTACTAGGGGCCCCAAAATTAAATATTTTTTTAGATTAGAATTAATAGTTCTTATGGCCTCTGTTCTGAAGTAATATGTACACATTTGATTTTCCATCATCAAACATAGTTTATTTCTTTTGTGGCCCCTGAAATATTATTTTTTGGACCTCAAAATTAAGTGCTTAGAGGCCCCTAAAATATAAAATAATTTTTTTGGAGCCAAGAATTAATAGGTATTGGGGCCTCTGTTCTGAAGTAATATTCGGAATGCCACCAATAACGTAATGTTTTTATTTTGGGCCCTGATGTATTTATGTTGGGGCCCCTGAATTGATATTTAATTTTCCATTTGATTGTTTTGAACCACTGAAGTAATAGCTTTTAAGCATCCTCAAATAATATTTGTCATGCCATCAAAAAATTTGAAGATCCTTAGTAACAGATTTTGGGGCCCCCAAAACTAACGGGGTTCCTGAAAAATTATTTTTTGGGACCCTTCATATAATATTTTTGGAGCCCCGAAAGTCATATTTTTTGGGACTCCTAAAGTACCTAATATTTAGTAATCCATCAACAAATAATGTAGTTTAATTTAAAAAACAATTTTTTTTTTAATTTAATTTTTTTTGACACCCTGAAGTAAAAGCTTTTGGGGCCCGCCCTGGTCTGAATTTGTTTGCTTTTTTGGGGCCCCTAACGTATTGACTTGAAGTAATATTTGGTATGCCATTAACAAAGCTTTTTTTGCTTTTTTGGGTTGCATCTAATATTTTTTGGGGCCCTAAGATAAAATTATAATTTTTCTTTTAAAAAAGCAGTTTATTTTTTTGGGGTCCCTGGGGTAACCTTTTTTTAAATCAATATATATTGTGTGGCTACCAATGCATTATACATTACACTGAATGACATAATTTGTCTTCCTTGTATCCAAAGTGATTCAAATACATTTTAATTTACTTCATAACTCAATTTATGCTAACAGTTTCCTTCTCTACATTGTCTCCAGTGGGGGCCCTAGGGTTGGTCCGGGCCCTGGGGCGCCGCCCCGCTTGCCCCAAGGGAGTGTACGCCCCTGTTCTCTTCCTTATAATATTTTCTATCGTTTAAATGTAATTTCATTGTATTTAAATGAATAACTACAAAATGGCAGCCAGTTTAAGTCAAATTATAGTTGTTAAAGAACACATTTTTATTTTTATTTCGAAAAATAAAATATGTGTATAAAAATTGCTATAAAGGACCAAAAAAAGAGTAGAACTTAAAAGTTCATATTTCGTCCAATTTTAGTCGAATGTTGAAAGATAACATCATACCACGTTTTAATCACAAAACCCTTTTAAGTTTTTTCAGTACCTATTCTTAATTTTTAAAAATGAGTGTTTTTTTATTTTTTCCATTTGCAAACCCATGGGTATTAGTACTTTGTATTTTTGGCGCATGCTAAGGGTCAAGCTTCCAGAAAAAAAATTCAACAATAAAACTTTATCCAGTTGCATAAAAGCAAATATTTGTCATCGGACTATAAAAAAAAAGTTCCTTAACATCATATTGAATTTTCAATTATTTTAAATCATGATTTACAAAATGGCTGTTATATTCCTTGTGATTATGCTTTGGCAACCAGTGGCCTATATTGAACTTGAACATTTTCAAAAGATGAAGTTTTCTATCTTTTGAATGTACTTAGTCCCTTTAAGACATCCTGATAAAACTTGAGCTAAATTATCTTCTAATTTCTTTCATTTTCATTTTTGTCACGTTTTCCTCACTTTATAATATTATTTTGTACGTACGTCTGTATGTAGCTTGAAATTAAATGCTACAAAAAGAATTCGATGTGCACGAAAAAATTGGACATTTAAATATAAAGTGTTTTTTTTTTAAGTTTAAAATTCTATAGTCGTTGTTTAGTTAAGTGTAAATCCAAATATTGTTGTGTAAAACTTTTGTACTGACAAATAGAGTTTACCCTAATAGTTTTATAAGTTTACAAAATACAAGCTCATAGAAAACCTTCCTAATACATAACTTTAAATGTCACCCTTGTGAAATTTCTATTGAAAAGTTACAAAACTAAATCAAACCTGAAAAGAGGGACATGGGAGCCTGCTTGTAGTGATTTAAAATTTAAGAAACAAAAAGATAACCCTTTTTTTGATAGAATACCTAAAACGGAGGAAAATAAATTGAAATAGAAAATTATATCAAATACCTTGGGGATATAAAATACGTATCATGTTTTCTTCACAATTAAAAAATGTTTCTCTTGAGTGTTGTTGTGGTTTATGTCAGCAAATTCGGTTAGCTAACCATCGTGTACCGTTACACATTTTGAGAATAAAAAAAGAAACAAGTGGAATTTTCAGATAAAATTCAATAAAACTTATTTTAAAGAAGATGGGGTTTATTTTATTGTATTAAATTTTTGTTATTTTTATTTTATTGCTTTTGTTTAGCTTGCTTCAGTCGTTAAAAAGTGATAAGAAAAATATATTTTTGATATGTTCGAAATTTAGGAGAAAATCCCACAGTTAAATTACTATACCAAAAGAAAAATTTTTAGGTTGTGGGTTTTAAAGTTGTGTTAAAACAAAAAATGTTCAAAAAGATAAAAACTGTAGGCTTTGAAATTCCATATTTCATCGAATTTTAGTCGCATTTAATTTTCTACAAAAATGTAATTGAGTAAAATTGTTTGCTTTTCAAGTTATAAACAAAAACGAACGAAAATAAAAAAAATATTCAGATCTTTTTTTTCAAACGTCGATAATTAAAAATACTTTAAAGTCTATAGATTCAAAATTTCCGCTGTTTCCGTTTTGATTTTTGTGAACAAAAAAAAATATTTTTTTTCAAAAATTGTCCTTAAATTTCATAAATTTACTAATGCCAAAACGTTGTCTAGGCAATTAAAGGAAAACAACTTTATGGGAGTGAAGGACAATCTTCCATCGTTTAGGCGATAAATGCAATTTTCTCACAAATTGACTTCAAACACAAAAAAAAAATAATTGAACACAACGGCAACACCTACATTGTTTAAATAAACATTTTTAAAAAGCTAGAAGTTTATTAATATTTTTAAAATTAAAATTAAGTAAATTGAGGAAGGGGTTTTTGAAAAAAAATGGTGATTAAACTCAGATTTTTGAAAAAAAAAATCGTTGAAAAAATTTTAACATGTCATTTTTAAAACTTTTTCGTAATATAAAGTGCATTTATTTTTCAAGTTTTTTTTTACTACATTTATTATGATTTGAAATTATAAAAGAAAATGTCGTATAACAGTTTATGAAAAAAATTAAAAAGTATTTCATTTTCGAAGAAGTTTTGAAAAAAAATTAACTTTTTTTTTAAAGTTCTTATTTGCCAAAGTCTTTGAGAAAATCAGTTATTTCAATGCAAAAATTCAGTTTTTATTAAAAAATCTAATGAAATTGAAGTAATTTTAAATAATTTTTTGAAAACTGTAATAAATATTACCATTTCTTCTTCGGAATTCATCTGATAATATTTATGGCCAAAAATTTTTTTTAAATAAATTCATATTTTACTACGAAAAAGTTTAAAAAAATGTCATTTAAAATTTTTTAATAACATTTTTTTTTCCAAAATTCTGAGTTGAGGACCATTCCTTCCAAAACTCTTGACTAATCTAGGTGTATGCAAATATTGTAGTTGTTGCCGTTGTGTTCAAAATATTTTTTTTTGTGTTTGAAGTCAGTTTGTTAGAAAATTGCATTTAAATTATTGCTTAAACGATGGGAGATTGTCTTTTACGCCCATCTAATTTCTTTTTCCTTAAATTATGTAGAGAATCTTTTAGTATCATTTATTTTATGAAATTTAAGCAAAAAAAATGGTTTTGTTAAAAACACATAATTTTTAATTTTAAAAAACAAAACGGCAACATCGTCGATTTTTAACTTTAAACTTTTAACTTTGTGACGATAAAATCATCGGCCTTAGAGAAAATTTTCTCATTATCGCCACAATTGTATCCTAACAATTTTGATACAAAATTTTAAGATGGAGATCCTCCTTATCATTCAATTTTTCACCAAAGGTTTTATGAAACATAATTTCAAAAGAAAAGTATTTATCAATTTTTTTCTCATTTTTCTTCTAATAACCAAAGGCTTAATTTTCCTTATATATAAGCTTGTATATAATGTATGTATATGTTGTTTTTCATAAGAGAATCCAGTTTAAATTTTGCCTAAATATCCTAACTATATACATTATTTAAATTTATTAAGTCAGTAGCATTCATTCAAGGTTCCAGATCCCTTCCTCCCATGGGCAACTTGAGACGTCCTTTCTCGTTTTATTAAATTGCACCATGAAAGTTATCTCAGTCATGGTTCGTGAATTTGAAATCGATCCCCAGGGACTCATTTGTTTTTTCTTTCCCCCTTTGTAATGCAATAAATGACTCAAGATAATCAATTTTCCTTTGTTTCAGTTTTTTTTTATCTACTTTGTTGTTATTATTTTTTTCGGTCATTTTGAACGACATAAAGCCTTGAAGCGCTATAACACTTTTTTTTTAAAGTAAATTCAATTTTTTTAATTATTCATCCCACTTTGGGTTATTTTTTCTTGTACATAATTAAATTTCCTTTATAGTCAGCTTATAGAAAGAGAAAAAACAGAAAATTATCATGTTAATTAAATATTCTACAAGTTGCACAACAGGGACTTTCAAAATAAAAACAAAAAACTTCTAAACATTATAATATCAAAACAAAAAAAAAAAGCAATCAACTTTTTGTTTTCCAAGAATTTCAATGTCTTCTTTGTAAACTCACTTCTTTAGTGTGGTTTTCGAAAAAGGGATTCAATCGACGATTATCTTGAACAAAACAAAACTTTAGGAAATTTTAAAAGGTTTACTTGGAAAACCATTCTTATAATGTTTTCTTTAGAATGGTTTATGAGCAAGACACCTTCAAGTTTCTTTTTTTTTTTTTTGTGTGTAATTTGTGGGTGAAAATAATTACCTTAATGTGCCTTAAGAAAAAGGAAGAAAATCCGACAGGAAATGGAAAGGTAAAACATGGATAAAGGGTATTTTCCTTTTGTATTAATACATTAATGTCGAGGTCGAAAGTTAATTTTATCTGCAAAGATATTCCGCACAAAAGTTTATAATGGATGTTATAAATTTGTTAGTTGTTGGTAAATTTTAGTTTTGTTAAAAGTGATGATTAAATATTAAATAACAAAAAAACTATTTAATTAGATGAACGTTGATTTATTTGACCTTCATTGTATCAATAGTTTAAAAGTGTGAGATTAAACAAAGACCTTTAATTTAAGACTTTTCGTAAGAACAAACATTACAAAAATATCAAAACCAACACAAACCTTTTAAAGTTTTCTGGTATAAGTTTTTTTGTCTTAATTACAATAAATTGTTACACAAAAAAAAATAATTTAATAATATAAAGAGACTTGACAATTTTTCGCACATCAAATTTACACCCCTTTCAAGTAATTTTATTTGTGACACCTTCTTAAGGAAATGTTCATCATCTGCACTCTGATAAATCAGCTGAATTTTAAGTCCTTATATTCTTAAAGTTGCTGGCAAACGGACCAATTATTTTTAAATTAGTTTCTTCTCTCGCACTTTTATATCCGAAAAAAGCTATTTTTTAAACCAACCAACTACTTTTTTGTGTATCATTTTAGTCTTTTCTTAAAGTTGGAATGAAACAACACATCGGGGTGTGTATATGTTGTACATCATTGAATTAGCCGCGAGACTAAAATTATATCTAACAGGGGAGTAATACATATGTATGAAGGAAGAGTATACCTATAGAAAAAAGGATTATGAAATTGGTGAGAACGGATGTTTTAGCGAGGTTTTGTTACATAAAATAACAAAATTAGCACTAAAAAAATTGCAGGTTACTTTAAATTAACTACATTTTTCAAGGCTAACATAGAAAACAGGGTTAGCTTAAAAAAAGACGCCATTGATATTAAATTGTGCTATAGATCTTTTTGCAGTAATTACAAAGGCAAATAAGAACAACACGAATATTCTTGTGGAAAAAAAAATTTATTACACTGAAGGAAAAAACGTTCTAAAATCAAAGTTGTTACAACTTTGGAAAAAATCAGGAATTTATTAAAAAAAAAAAAAGAAAAAATTGGCAGTAACTGGGATTGAAAATAAAACTCTTGGGTGACTAGGCGAATGTTTTACCAACGTGCTATCTCACCGTTGGAAATAAGAGTGTTAAATTGCAACAAAAGCTGAAGTCCGACAAAAATAATAAAAATTCTTACGTTGCACATAGGGGTATTCAACTCCAAAATCCGCTCATATACCTAACATTTTTGCAAAATGTGGAGTTGAGAAGTGATTTTTTGTTTGGCTATTCTTAAATACCCATGGAATAATGTCCTATAATTTTTGTTTGTTTTTATGCATGCACTTAGCCACAACATCAGTTGAAAGTCATTGATTGTAATCCTTTAATGTGGTTCAGTTGTTTTGTGTGAAAAATTACATCGGCAATAATTAAAATTTTTTTTTTGTTTCTATTGTTTTACATAAAATTTTTGTTTTTGGAAGTTTCAGTTGCAGGTGTATACTTTATTTAAAAAATATATTTGTTGTACTTGAAGCTTTAATTTATTGTTAAATTAATTTATTTTAAATGTACCTAAGTAAAAAGACAGTTATTTTTTTAATTTCTGCTTTTTCAATGGACCTTTTGTTATATCATTCGGTGTTAGTCGGTAACATTTTTGGTATCATATTAAAGAGGAAGATGCCAAAAATCAAAAACAAAAAAAAACGTCTGCCCGTTTTTGCCCGTCTAGCTTTTATCGTCTTTTATGTGAACCTAGTTTTGTGAAAACTATTGACTGTTTTAATTAAAAAAAAAAAATTTTTTGACGAATTAATATTTTATTATCAATTAAACAAATATAACCGTGACATTTTAACTATTAAATATTTATTGATACTGAAAAATATCAGAATTCACTATTTTTTTTTTCAGTGTATCCAAAAATTTTTTTTATACCTAAATTCATTAGAAAAAAGCTCTATTACTGTTAATTAGTGGTTTTAGTCAAGTACAATTTCATTAAGCAAAAAAAATCTCATGAGCGGTTTTTGAAGGTAAATAACCCTATGTGCGTTGTTTCAATTTTAACTTAAAGATGTTTCATGCTAGTTTTTTCAACATTAAATCAACGTTGAGCACATAACATATTACGTTGCGTTTTTTTCCCCAGTGTATAGTACCTACTCGTATTCTCCGTGGAATGTAACAAAAAAAAAATGCGTATTCTAAAAATTACCTTTTGAACAGCAAATATCTTTAAAACATCCATTGAACTTCAAATTATGTCACCATTCATCCAGAAAATTAATTAAAATTTTAATTTCTGGGTAAATAATTTTGACGTGAAAATAAATTACATTTTGAAAACACTTTTACTACATGCGAAGTTATATTTCAGCATAATGACAATTTTATCAAACAAATAAAACCAAAGGTGTTTCTGCAATTTAATTGTATAATTTGGTTTCATAAATTCGCTTACATCGAAAAAAAATAAATAGCTATGTAATTTGCATTTTGGACTTCCTGCTATTTATTATGGTAAAAATAATAGTATTAGGGAAATATCCCTCATTTTTTCCAAAAATGAATTAATTCAACGGTTATAACATTTTTTTTAATGGTAATGTATTAGAAGAATTATTGTAAAATATAAAGAAATTTATAAAATTAATTCATTCGTGGTTGTGGTGAACGAAAAAGTAAGATGATGAAATTTAAAATACACTGAACGAAAAAAAGCTAATATTTTCTAAACTGTTTGCGATAGAATTTTTTTCTATTTGGTTTTAGTACAGTCTTAAGTTTAGCTATCAGCCATTTCCCTCTTATCCATATTTTACTGGACATCATTATGTATGTCTTATAGTTATAGCAGTATTTTCTTGAAGACATAAAAACCTTGGCCATCTAGGTGGTGTTTCTGAAAGTAGTTGGTGTTGAAATTGCTTACTAAAAAATGTTCCTTCATGAAATTACTATAGATTATAAGATGTTAAAACTGTAAATTTAAATAAAATGCACAACTGGGTCCCACGTACTAGCTCTTATGAACAAATTAGGTCTTATGTTAAAGCTTTTTTTAGGTCTTATGTGAAGCCAAAAATTCTTCAGCAGGGTTTCCATGAAACAATAAATACTCGTTTGAAATAATTCGGCAAATCCGTCTAGGCTTTGACTCCATAATTTCTAGGAGCCCACATCGAATTTTGAAAGTGGTATATAACCAAAATAAGAATAAGCTTTATTCATAAGCCCGGGAGTTTTAATTTTCGGCCTTTTTTCTGTTTTGCGAAAATCAAACTTCAAATGAGTAGCCATTATAGAAAAAACTGGGTCAAAGAAGATTCATTTAACATCAATTTCATCGGTGGCTACGAACGTCCAAAATGCTTATTTTCCTTTGAAAGTCTATTTCATTGAAATAACCAAAAAGTTAATTTGTATTCATTTAAAAATCAGGCTTGCAATAAAATTTCTTAGAATTTTAATTTTGTAATTAGTCCAGAAGCAAAAAAAAAAATAATGATACAGTAACTATTCGTTCGTAATCGTATTTGGAATGAGATTTTTGGGATTTTCAACAGAAATCCTATTTAAGTGGAATTTACTATGATGGAAATTGGTTATATCTTTTTTCAACATTTGTGGTTTTGCTAGCTTATTTTACTGGTTTGTTCTTAGTAATTTAAATATTAATATGCCAAAAGTAAACCTTTTATTTTTTTTAGTTTTTGTATAACTCTTTAAACTCAGAAACAATAAAAAAAAAAAACAAAATACTGGAAATTTATTTTATGCATTTCCATTTTTCTTTATAACATAAAATTATGCTAATTCTAGACACCACTGGACCGTGAAGATGCATACGAAAACCATAAAAATAAATCTTATTTAATAGCGAAAATTCCATCAAAAATATAACCTATAAAATACTTTACGGCCAATTTAAGTAATTTGCAGTAAAAATATTTTTCGAGTAACAGTAAACAAGTTAATAGGGTGCTTATTCAAAGTAGTATTATATTTAACGTAATAACAGCTGATGAGCTATATAAACCCCTTCTACAGAAACAAATGATATTTAATAAAAAAAAAAAAAGAATTTAAATGATACGAATAATTTTACCCAAAAATCTGTCAAGCTATTTGTTTTTTTTTATGAAGCATCTACAAACTCAATTCATCACTATCACAATAACTATGAGGCTTCATGTTTGCAAAATAAGCAGAAGTTCATTATTTTTGTTTTTCGTTTTGTTTTGCTTATCAAAACTCCTATAAGCGTGTTCTAAATTGTGAACTTATTAAATTTTAATTAATGCAAATTCCTTTCACACTTAACATTAGAAAGAGAGAAATCTAATTGAATTTCTCGACAGGATGTTTTTGTTCATGGTAAATTAGAACAATATTAATGAGCAGATTTTAAAATGCAAACATATTTTAAAACACAGAAGGAGGAGTCATGAATTAAAAAATGAAAAACAGAAGGTAAATTGTATAGATGTTATAAGTAATTAATAAAATTAACACCTAAAGCTAAATTCATGTTTTATTGGTGTGGATTTTACATTTCAATTAAAATAAAACAATATACTAAAAATGGTTCTCCAAACCAATTAATAGTAGTTTCCATCAAAGTAAAATCGATTAGGAAATTTAATAATAAGGGTAAACAAAATTTTAAAATAGTTTTAAAATGTAATTTCTATGTTTACCAACGCATTTTTCAGCTTGAGCAATATTTTTAAAGTTATCTTTGAAGACCAAGCATAATCGCGGACCAAAATAATAGCAGTAAATTCGAACTTCTTTTCGGTTGTAGTTCTTTTCATTTGTCCAAATTGCAAAGTTCCGCATTGGATTTATGTATAAGGTTATAGCATAGTTCAATTTGCATTGTTAGTCTTTAGAGAGTTTTCGCATTGAAAAAGATGACCATTCAAATTTATAAAATGCACAACCAAAGGTCAGTAAATTTTCCTGTTTATTGAACTGAATTCTGATCGCAAATTAGAAGAAATATCATTTATAGAAAGAAAAATATAAACCGGGAGCTTAAAAATCAAACGAAATTGTAGATAGAGAGAAGAAGGAAAGAAAAGTTGCGTGTATAATCAAAGAAAAATATTGAAACTAAAATAAATTATGAAATCCTTTAAAATTTTGGAAAAGTAACAGCCCAGGCGAAAGGGAGATAATTGGTGCAAAAATCAAAGATTTCGCAATAAGGAGCACAATAAAAAGTTTAAGTGTAAAGTAGATTTTACTATAAATGGCGCTTATCTGAACTCAAGCTTTCTGAATACGTATCCTAATAAGTCCAGTAAGAATATACGAAACAATAGTAAAGAATAGGAAAATTATTTACAGACTGAATTTTTAAAAAGGCACGTGTTCGCCATTCATTTATAACTACCTAAAAGTTCCTATAGAACCGAGTGCCTCTAGGTTAGTTTTTAGGGGTCAAGGGTAACAATAATGCGTTTTTTGCTAATATCCTGAAATAACTCATTTTTATCAACTAACAAATAATATTTTCAACGGTTCTACAATTTCCTATCTAAAAAAAGTGGACGACTTAGACAATCTTAGAGCTCAAGTTGCTAAATTGTTTAAGAGTTTTTATTTACAAATTTCGTTAATTTACAGAAAAAAAAATTTAACAAAAAGAAAAATTCTTTCCTTAAATGAAAGAAAAAAAAAAAACAAAATCTTAAATGAAATTGAACTCCAAAAAAAGTACATAGTAAGAATACTTATGTAATTTAATCTTTTTAAATTAAGATGCATTTTTTGAAAAAAAAAAAAAAAAAAACAAAATCTTTTGATCTGTACTAATTTTTATAAATAATACTAAGAAAAAAAAAAACCAAATTTTATTAAAGTTGGTATATTATTTTGTAGCAATATTATTAACTAACATCACTGATACCAAAAAATTAATGTCCTGTTTTCAAAAATTTATTTTTTCAAAATCGCCGAAAACTGCTACTTTTTACAAGTGTATCGAAAATTGTGAGATTTAACGTAATATAATGTTCTACAAAATTCTTAATTAGAAAATTTCGTTTCAAAACATAATTTTTTCTCCTTTGACATTCGATTTAAAGTTACCATGAGTCAATTAAACTAAGAAATAAGAAATACACTGAAAATAATTTTTTTTTTGTTCCAAAGCTCAAACTTTTATTTCTAGATTTTGCTAAGCTATCTCGAATCTGGAATCATAAATATTCCATAATGTCCCGTTTTTGATAAATCTAGTTAAAAAACCCATAAATCAGTTTTTTTAATTCGATTGCGAGGTTATTCAGTAAGTTCAACTTTATTCAAATATATTTTTTAACGGATCCTGATAGAAATAGAATTTATTCTTGAATATTCCTTAACAAAATTTTTGTGTCATTTTGATTTTTTTAACGTAAACAACTCATGTAAAAAAAATTGCTTATCAAAATCTGAATGTTAACAAAGACGGTTTTTTAAAATTTTTCTTGAAACCCAAATCAAAGTCTTTTACAATCTACATCATTAAATTTTTTAAATTTTGCAGCAAAGTTAGTTTGAAAACGTTCACTTTTACTCTTTTAACATAAACTGGCTTCTGTGTTCAGGTTTTAAGTTCCCATTTGTTGCCTTAAAAACTACATACAAAAATTTATTAAAAATTATGTTTGTTTTAATGAGCAAATATTTCAAAATGTAAGTTTTTGAAATTCACCTATATATCAAACAACAGTATATATTTAAAATATGTGGTCAAATAGTAACCTTAGGTCTTAGGAACCAAAAATTGGATTAACATGTCGTGTCCCATGAGTTTCACAGTTTATGTAGGTAGTATTAGTATTCCAATGAACAAATCGAATTAAAAACTAATATTAAAATCTTATAATGTGACTTTTAAGCAAGCAATCTATCCCCAGTAAATAGTGCTCATTTTCTGCAGCAACGAGCTATCTTAAAAAAACTAGGTTTTTTATTAAAACTATTTCTGGTTTTTCATATTTTTTTATAGATTCATTTCTAATTTTTTTTTTTTTTTTAATTTTTTCTTAAAATCATATTTTATTAAAAGATATTAAAACTCACTTGTGTTTTAGCCCAGTCATTTTAGTCATTTTTAAGCCCAATCTGCGGAAAAATTCCTACTGGGCTGAATTTTGGTATACAGCTTAATGACGGCTTTGTTATGAAGATGTGAAAAATCGACATTGATATCGTGTCCGCGTTAAGAGTTATAGGGGTCAAAAGGTCACAAAAACTGGTTTTTCACGATTTTCAGCAAAACGGTAAGTCTTATCAAAAAATTTTCAATGCAAGAATTGTAGACCAGATTATTATATATAAAAAGTGTCATGACACTTTTTTTCCTAAGACCCACCGTTTCTTAGGTATAACGATTCAAAAAGTTGAAGTTTAGTTGTAATCGTCATAATCCTATTCCTGAAAAAAAAAACTCCTAACTGAAAAGTTCCTGAAATTTCATTATTTTTTTAGCTTGAATTTCGTTCCTCAACTGTTAAGGATATGGGGAAACCAAAAAAAAATGGAAATTTTCGCCATTTTTCCGATTGGGGCCCTTCTCCCGAAACCATTTCCCTGGGAATTTTTGTTTAGAATATGTCTGAAAATATACAGGGTGTGCAATAGAGAATGGACAACCCTAAAACGGCTTATAGCTACACTTATGATTGTTCTAAAAACAGATAGAAAAAAGTTCTATCGCAACCAGTTCATAAAATATGGACTTTTTTTCGTTCAGTGTATTTTAAATTTTATCATCTTATGTTTTCGTTCACTACAACCACGAATGAATGAATTTTATTTATTTCTTTTTTTTATAATTTTCTACAATAATTGGATGAGTACATAAACACTTTAAAAATTTCATAGCTATTGCACATTTTCGTAAAAAAAATTTTGAAATCTGTTTTTCGATGCAAAATGTAAAAAAAGTATTTTATGAAAAATTTTAAACACCTGTGGTATAAAATAAATCTATAGAAACCTAGGTAGCCATCTTTCTTAAAAATATTCTCCTTATACCAGAATATTTTTAAGAAAGATGGCCAGCTAGGTTTCTATAGATTTATTTTATACCACAGGTGTTTAAAATTTTTCATAAAATACTTTTTTTACATTTTGCATCAAAAAACAGATTTCAAAATTTTTTTTACGAAAATGTGCAATAGCTATGAAATTTTTAAAGTGTTTATGTACTCATACAATTATTGTAGAAAATTATAAAAAAAAAAGAAATAAATAAAATTCATTCATTCGTGGTTGTAGTGAACGAAAACATAAGATGATAAAATTTAAAATACACTGAACGAAAAAAAGTCCATATTTTATGAACTGGTTGCGATAGAACTTTTTTCTATCTGTTTTTAGAACAATCATAAGTGTAGCTATAAGCCGTTTTAGGGTTGTCCATTCTCTATTGCACACCCTGTATATTTTCAGACATATTCTAAACAAAAATTCCCAGGGAAATGGTTTCGGGAGAAGGGCCCCAATCGGAAAAATGGCGAAAATTTCCATTTTTTTTTGGTTTCCCCATATCCTTAACAGTTGAGGAACGAAATTCAAGCTAAAAAAATAATGAAATTTCAGGAACTTTTCAGTTAGGAGTTTTTTTTTCAGGAATAGGATTATGACGATTACAACTAAACTTCAACTTTTTGAATCGTTATACCTAAGAAACGGTGGGTCTTAGGAAAAAAAGTGTCATGACACTTTTTATATATAATAATCTGGTCTACAATTCTTGCATTGAAAATTTTTTGATAAGACTTACCGTTTTGCTGAAAATCGTGAAAAACCAGTTTTTGTGACCTTTTGACCCCTATAACTCTTAACGCGGACACGATATCAATGTCGATTTTTCACATCTTCATAACAAAGCCGTCATTAAGCTGTATACCAAAATTCAGCCCAGTAGGAATTTTTCCGCAGATAAAACCTAAAATTACTGGACTATTGAGAATCAAATCATTTAAGAAAACATCAGTGAAATTTAAGTAATCAGTGTCATGGAGAATGATGAAGATTAAGTATACTTTAAAGCTTATTAGCTATTTTAATATTAATCTCTACAGCCAATCCCTTTCCTAAGAACTTCTAAACTTCTATTTTTTATAATCCTTCATAAATCAAATTTTGACTGCCGTTCTTTTGGCGTAAAATGTTCCTGACGCCTGAATAAAAATTGGATCAATAATAAAAAAAATAACTCAATCGAAAGCCATTTTCCTTTTTTTAGCAAAACTTAATTTCGTTTTAATCAAGAAATTGAGGAAATTACCTGAAGAGAAATCTTACACAAAAAAAGATATAAAAAGAAAAAAAACTTCTATTTCACCTGATTGATATATCAAAATGAACATTTTTTCTAGATTAAGATACGAATGTCCTTGCAAGCTGTGATATTTTTTTTCATGATCGCATGTTCACAGACAGTTTGTTACTAAAAAAAAAAAAAATATATGGGTCAACTTTTGGCAACACAACGTTTTAGCAGTTTAATTGAAAATGACAACTGGCAAAAAAATGAATGAAATGTGTCACGAACGGCTAAGGAACTTATTTGTTATAACCATCGCCAACATCATTCCACCATGGAGTTGTGTTTTGTTAATTTTACTCTTTCTAAAAATTCCCATTTCTAATTTAAGGTAAAACTTTCTTCATAGAAAAAAAAAAAACTATGCGAAGGAAAATTCTTTAAGTTCCAAATTGAACTTTTACTGGATTTTTGATGTAGATAAAAGTGTTGTATTTGAAAGACCCATGACTTTTATAATGTAAGTCATTCATTGAATTTTCTGTAAACATGCGACAAGAGTTAATTCATAATAAATTCAATTCAAGTCATGTGATTTTATCACTCAAAAAAAACTAAATCAAATTAAAACTTAGCTACAATTGAGCAATAAAAAAAACTCTTTAAATTTTATTTTGTTGCTGTTGGCTATTTTTATTTTTTTTTACCACAATTGAATCAAAATCTATACCATCAATCACTCTCGAGCTATTTAAATTAATTTATACTAAAAATCAACAATCTACATATTTTAATTACTGCATTTTTATCCTTGATGCAAATAAATTTAAAATAATCTATTTAAATTGAGGCTAGCTTTTTTATTTTTGTGACCAGAAATTATTGAACTGCAACATTTCAAGTTTCAAATTAGTATAATTGCCATTATTATTATCTTTGTAAAAAAATCTTCTCAGGGATATATTTCATGCATAATAGGATTTATCGATTGACTTCCATTAGCTTATTGAATTTTCTATATCCTTTAAGGATATAACTACACAAACATTTAACGCGACGACTGCAAGAGTGCACGTAGACAGATCAATAGCAATAGATATAGAAATGAAATATTACGTTACTTTTTAGAATGGAAATAATGAGCGTTTTATGATGTTGGAGATAAGGATAGTCTTTTAAACTTTGAAGCTTTTATGATGATAATTACTATTTGATAAATTTAATAAAATATGGTGCTATATCGATTGGTTGATTAAAATGTGAGGCAGGAAACTTTTAAGACATTGAATATTAATTTTGGATAAGGATTTGCAGATTAAGTCAGGGACAAGAAATACATTAAGTTCTCAAAAATATTTTTTGAGAAATAGGTGTTTTGTTTTTAGGGATTGATTTATGCGAGAGAATGGTATCATAACAGCTAACATAAATTGTGATCATTTTTTAAACTTTTTGAAAACGTTTGTTTTGTTATAAGAACTAAGAATCTAAGGAGTATACAGAATTATCTTGAGTGAAAGGGTGTTTTTTTAAGGACGAAATTCAGAAAAGGTACCACAAAATAAAGGACAAAAATGGCGTGCCAATGCAAATTGGTAAAAATATTTTACTTATAACAGAGACTAGGAATCTAAGCAGTCTATACAAAAAATGTAAATTGAAAGGGTGTTTTCTTGGGAAATAAGAAAAATCAGCGTTAAGTCCGATAAATTCAACAGTAAAGAGTTCCTTTACGAAATTTATTTAAAATGTTGTCTTTACCACGCGAACAACGAATTAAATAAGTCAATAAACTATTTTCATGTGAAGGGGTGTTTTTTTAGGTGCAGAGAAAATGTGGGTACATTGGAAAAACTTAGTAATAATCATGGTAGCCCATTGAAATCCAGCAATTATGTTACTTTTGAGATTAAAAACAAGAATCTAAAATGTCTATAAGAATATCATCAATAAAATGGTGTTTTTTTTTTTTTAGTGAAACGAAAATTGATGGGCCACCACGATGAGATTTGGTAAAAACGTTGCATTTGGGATAAAAAGCAAGAATAGTTTACATAAAACAAAATTTTCGTGAAAAGGTTTTTTTTTCGAAGAGACAGTAAAATCGGTAACTGGTCCCAAAAAGCCAACGACTCGTGTAACACGTCTCAGAACTTAAGTATAAACGTTCAATTTTCAATAATTGTAACCGTTGATATTTTAATAATTTTTTTTATAAAATTAAGTCATTATTTTAGAAAATCCAACCTCCCGGCTAAACGGAGGGGAATAGACACCCCCGTCCCATACAATTTTTTTCTTGCCTTGACTCAACCTATACGCTCTAGCTTTTTGGTACGTTCCTCCAGTATATCGTTCATCTCAATGGTTGCCAACCCAAGAACATCGTTTCAAAGCTTTTGTGTTCGTAACCCTGGTTTTTCGTAACTTCGGTTTTTCGTAACTTCGGTCTTTCATAACTTCGGTCTTTCATAACTTCGGTTTTTCGTAACTTCGGTTTTTCGTAACTTTGACGCGCGTAACTCTGTCGCGCATAACTCTAGTATTCGTAACTCCGTTACCATTTCCAATATTCGAATTCCTAGGAAAATTCTACATCAATTTCATATATAATTTTCTATAAAAAAATAAGACCGAAAAAAGTTCTAGCGACATGAAAAAGTATAAACCAAATTCGCAAAAAAGAGGTGTGCCTATAGAGGGTTAATACAACGCAAAATTTATAAAATTTTAAGTAATCTTACTATCATAACTTGACCAACGAAGGAGTCTTCTCACCAAAGCAAAGAAGTCCCAACAGCTGAGACGGTAGCGGAAGAATTCATGCTGAAAGTCAAGGGTAGCATCAGTTCTAGTAAGGTTGAACTACTTGGTGAACAACTTGTAACCAAAGGAGTATGATCAAATCCAAAATCACAAAATCTAAATATTTAAAGCTTAAGTGGGTAATAAAACAAAAACCATATAAAGTGAATTTTGTATTGTTGTTGACACTGTCAAGTATTTTTGTAGAATAAAAATTTCCAATAACAAATCAAATTAATTCCCTATTTCTGACTACAAGGCAATTGACCTCAAACCAACATCATTCCTTGAATAAAAACATTTTCTCACCACATTTTGCTGATAACGACAAAGTACTCTCACAAAAGAAAATTCTTTCACAGTTCGACATTGTGATTTTAAGGGAAAAAAAATTCCAGTTATCTGTAAATTCTCGTATATATCTACGATAAACGATAATAAATACCTAAGCATATTCCTTGTCTGCATTTAAGCTATTTTTATTGCTTCACCAAAATGAATTCATTCAATAAGCTTTTAAGATATTTCTATGGATAGAACAAAGAGTAATGCAATCTCATTGCTTTACCCACCATCACATCATCATCATCAACCAGACAAAATCCTTCAAAATTGTTAATAAAGACTGTAATTCATTGCATTTCGGTGTGTATACGATATTATACGATGCGATGGTTTAATGATAGTCTTTATTGTTTCAATGCGGTTTTGGAAAGCTTTATAAATATCTTTTGTACGTATAACTTGAAATGTGTTCTTTCGCTCCGAAATAAAATCTCAGAAAAAATAAATCCTATTAAAAAGTATCGTAAAAACAACACAATCTCAGGATACAAGGACTTCTTTGCTTGCTTGCCGTCAGATGCAATAAAAAGATTGACGTGTTGGAAAGCTTTGCAAAGTTGAATTGAGCTTTCAA
This sequence comes from Episyrphus balteatus, assembly GCF_945859705.1. Classification (NCBI taxonomy): domain Eukaryota; kingdom Metazoa; phylum Arthropoda; class Insecta; order Diptera; family Syrphidae; genus Episyrphus; species Episyrphus balteatus. Next base: position 132,414,378 of record NC_079134.1, on the reverse strand, counting down.
AATTAATGATGTATTCTTGCACATCACGGTAAGAAAATGTGATTTCTTATTATGAGTACCTATACTGTATATACCTACAAAATAAAAGTGTTTTTATCCTTCAAAGTGGTAGAACAACTAAGAAGTAGATACACTTTAAACTTAAAAAGTTAAAAAAAAACGTAATAATAAAAATTTAATGAATGAAAGGTGGTAGTTTATTTGAAAGTCTTTATTTGAAAACTACTGAGATTTAATCTCGTGGGTACCTACAGAGTGTACAATGTACATAGTACATTAGAAAGTAAGTTTTTCTATGTTTTGATTCTACAAGCTCTCTGATTCACAACAATATTAGATTTCCTTTAAAATTGCAGTCAAACTCAGCAGATTTTTGAATTAAATTCCAAATTTCCTGTTACTCAGTGCCTGTCGTTTAATATAATAGTTAAAATAAAAAAAAATGACTTAAGTTATTTAAGAATTTACAAAACTGTTTTTGGGACCGTATTTTTTGTCGGTAAAAGAAATAAATTCATGGAAAAATTAAATTGCAAATGCACCTTCCATCAATAAATTAATGAGATTTCTTTGGAAAAATCACTTTAACCTTACTGGATGGATTTTCAAAAGAAAATTTTAGTGTTAAATTATGAAATTGGAAAACAAGACTCGATGTAATTAACACAGTTAAAACTATCCAACCGAATGAGCTATTAATTTGTGTAGGTAAGAGTTTTCAGAAATAAAGTCAATGGTGGTTTACCGACAACAATTTCAATACTTTATGAAATGATTGCAAAAAAGAAAAAAACTATTTCAGCCAGTATCATCATTGTAGCCAACCAACATACAATTGAATTCGTCAGATTATAACTAAAACAGTTTTGGGCGTGCAAGAAAATTTAATATACAAAATGCAGAAAATAGTGTTGTGCTATAGTTACTATGACAACTTTTTTACTCAGATGAACATTAACCGAAAAAAAATGTAAGATTCTTGTTCATCTTCGAAAATTTTTAATTTTACATATTTTCGTTAATAACTTTTTATAAAGAAACATTAAAAAATAAAATGCACGACTGGGGTCGCACGTACTTGCTCTTGCAGTTCAAAGCACTTTTATGTTAGTTTTCTTGTAGATTTTACTAGCTGCCTCTAAAATAAATTTTAAAGAAATTTTGTTGAGGTTGGGGAAGAGCCGATATTTAGACTAAATTTTTTTCATATAAAAAATTTTTTTTTTTTGTATTTGACTTTTTTGAGATAAAATAAAAATGCAATTTTATTGCCATTGCTTGAAATATTACGTATACAAAGTTTAATCAAAATCGTTAGAGCCGTTTTCGAGAAATTAGCAATATCGTATTTTTTTGTATGGGAGGTATACGTTCTAAACGAGATATAAAAAAACAAAAAAAAAAAAACAACTTTCAGAATTTCATAAAAATCATCTGTACCAAATTTGAAGAAAATCCATCCACGCGTTAAGGCTGTGGAAATGTGTACAGATGGACGTACAGACGCACAGACGCACAGACGCACGGACGGATTTGCGAGACCCACTTTTTCGGAATTCTCCATCATCGTAATGTTGGTTTTGATTAAAACCATAAATTTTTTTTTCGACACGAAACCAATACTTGCCTTATAGACCAAGTAAAAAGTTATTGGATAAAAACTTTTTTCTACAAACATTCTACGCATTTTGCAAGATGGCGGCCAAACCACATATTTTTGGGACAACAAAAAAATATTTTTGTATTTATGTTTGTCTCAATGCGCCTCATTATACGAAATATCAAATTCAAATCCTTTCTAAAAATTCTCATATGATTCCCTATTGTATAAACAGTTGCCAACATTTTCATGCTTCACTCAATCGTTGATTCGTTTTTAACAAGAAATAAAAAAACCTTTTTGCAGTTTTTGTGGGTTTCTTCTGCCTATCTGCCTTCGAAACCAGTAACTAAAATACACAATTTTAAAATTATTACAATACAATGACGTGCTTTGCCAAAATTTTCTTGCCGGTTCATCTCAGTGGTTACCGAATAATAACACTGTATAAACTTCTGTAAGCCCCTGTTACAAAATTCTTATCCATTAAGATTCAAAATTTAAAAAATAATCTTTATATGAAAGAAATACTTGATGATATTTAAATATCACATTTTTGAAATTTGTTTTGATATTTTATTATCAATTTTTCATATCAATTTCTCATTCCAAATTATTGAAAAATATTAAATAAAAACTCTTAATGTGTACTAATTTAAAGGCGCTCTGTGTTTTTTCGAAGTAAAATGTATGATTTACTGATAAAATTTGATCGGCAATAAGATTTTACTTCACATAGTTTGGGAGAAAATAACAAAACACCTATAATAGAAAAAATAATATCACCACTATTTTATAAAGAACTAGCTAACCCCACCAGCTTCGCTGAGTGCATTTATGAACAAAATAGAACTTTATGATTCCATTTGGTACACATTTTGCACTAAATCCAACAATATTTTGGATTTGATCTAAAAAACAGTTGCAAGTAGAAGTTACCTACAAATAAAGTATGCAAATTCTTCTTCCTCAGATAATACTTCTAAATAATAGTGTAAGTGATTTACAGTATTATTTGGCTCCTGTCGCTTAGTTTTTTTTGGAAGATTTAACGGTGAACTTCTTTTTTCACTTTTTTCAAGCTACCAGAGTTTCCAATTTCGCTCATGGCCAGGCCAGTCTTGCCCCAGTCATATCATATCTGATGTCCTGGATTATTTTTTTTTTAATTTATCTTTATAACTTCTTCTTTCGCAGAAAATACTTTTGAATATTGACTTTCTATTATAAAAAAAAGAAAAAGTTAAAAATTTTAATTTTTTCACTGTTAAAAATACAACTGACTTTTCACATGAACGATAACAATTTTATGAAAAATCACAAAATTTACCATAATTCCTCGGCGCCTCAACTGAACTTGGTAAAACTTACAGACGTGATCGATTATACTAAAAGGCACGTAATTTATATTACAGGTGTTGCCAATTTTACTTTTTTTCATACAACGTAGTACAAAAACGGTCTTGCCCTAGGGCTGCCAGATAGGTTTTAAAAGTCGGGACAAATCTGGACACCAAACAAACTTATTTCCTACATTTTTGCGGATGGTGAAAATTCCATGTTATGACATTTTTCTAATTTTTAATGCGGACTTAAAATATAATGGAGTGTGAATAAATTAAGGCTAAAAGCTTTTTATCTTGAAAGCTGGAAGTTTTTTATTTATACTATCCACTATAGTTTTTTATTTATACAAATTTCAATTTTCTGAGCTCTAACAAAAGCTATAGTGTTTACAAACATAAAGACACCACAAAATATCTCAAAAACATGTTTTGTAAAAATGGACCGGTAGTTTTACTATTCATTTATAAACGTGTAATAATAAAAGTGGCAATATATTTCCACAAAAAGGTTTCAAAAATGTACTTTTCATTGACATTTCAACATTGTATTTCTGTTTTAACGGTTTAAAAAAAAGATGTTTGATGAATATGATTATTGTTCGAAATCAATTGAAATTGCTGCACATCAATAGTGATTCATTACGCAGTCACATTTTTTTCTTGCCGAACGATTTCAAACAAAGACGGATTAAAAAACAGAATGACGGTACAATATCGGGACATTTTGTAAATCGGGACAGGTCCAAATGTCGGGACTGTCCCGCCGAAATCGGGACGTCTGGCAACCCTATCTTGCCGCCGTAGGCGGTCTTGACCCCACTTCCACCAATATTTTTTTACTTTCTCGCAAATCCATCAAGGTGAAATCTAGAGCTTCAACTGATTTAAGTGCGCCATTGTGCTCTCATCCACAAAATAACCTGACAATGTTACAAAACTTTGGTCATTTCCAATTCTTTTGAAATATCTATAACATTTAGGTTTCAAAGGCAACTTAAGAGCAGAGTGAACTTTACGGGTACCATTTAATTCCCGAAGAAGCCAGAGCCAGTACTTCTTTATTTTTTTAGATGATGCAATGAATAAAGCAAAAATGTTTTTTCCGTACCATCAGGAACCAAGTGCATATGAAAAACACAAACTCAACCTCTGAATGATCACAACTTGTTTAATTGTTTCGTGCACATACTTTTGTTGACCGTTTAACTTCGGCACATTAGTTTACGCAAATATTTTTAATTCAATGCAATCGTCCTTCCACTTGCAAATGTGGATTAAATGTCACACGACGCTTTTCTAATCCTGAGTAATGTAATCTTAATAATAATGCCAAAGTCAGGATTTAAACGATAATAATTAATAATTATTTTCAAGTCTGTCTTAATAAATTAAGCTAAGTTAAAATTTTTAAAAATCGAGAGTGTTTCTTCACTCGTACAAATTGACAGCTAGGTAAAGATGGAAGAAAAGGTATTATTTTTTTTTTGATACAAACCATCTACATATTAATACCTTTCAAACAAAAAAAAAATTACCAACATCGGACCAGCCAAACTCGAGTTTATCGGCCACACACACTTAAAGAACTCTCTTTTATATATAAGAATATTCACTTTCAGTAATGTTCTGAAAAAATAATAAAAATAATAAAAAAGAAAAAGAAAGAAATATCATTATAATAAACTGAAACGTAAAATCTAGTCAACATTGATATTTTAATTGTCAAAGTGAAATTTTCACTATCCACCTAAAATGAAAAAATGTCAAAATGATATGATAATCACATCAAAATTGATATTTTAATTTTTGAACGACTTTTGTTACTCAAAAATGTTAATTTGATAGCTGTTTTTACCAATTTTTTTTTTTCGGTGTTTCTAGTTTATAAACCTATTCATATTGAAATATTGTTTCTTATACCAAACTTGTATTTAATAATTGGCTGGTAAATGTATATCTATGAACTATGATGAATATAATTTAAAATGTAAAGCATTAATAAAACATTCTAATGGATTTTGATAAAGCTTTGAAACACTTAGAAAATGCATTCTAATGCTATGGGATATCAAAGAACAAAATAATGAAAATTACTTTTTGTTTTCAGCATAGTGACTTTTGAATGAATATAATTTAAGCAACAAATTCAACGCACTCATCGAAAGATAAAGAGCTCTCCGAAACCAAAATAGAAAAAATACAAGGAAATCAAACAAAATTTATGCATGCTTATTCAATCAACTCGGATTAGCAATATGTGTTTTTTTTTTTCAAATATTATCCACTCTGTATATGAGATATACCTACATTCTATTCCGTCAAAATGTCCTTTCAAATTCTTTACCACAACATTTTTATAACTAATCTACAAAAGTTTTTCTTTACTCACATCCTTGCTGTAGGCTTTTGAAATTGCAAAAACCTACTTTCCAACATAATCCCTATACTTTAATGGATCGAAAGCGATGCAGGCTATTTTGCCGGTTTGAAATAAAAAGGAAATTCTTTTATCCATGACGAATAGAAATAACTTATGTATAAACTTTATATGATTTTCGATTTCTACATACAAACGTATGTAGGTACAATTTGATATTCACATCACAAAAAATCAAATAAAAATCGATTTTAACTAATCTATCACCGGAGGACTTTGGAATTTTTTTAACAGATTTCTCTTAGGAAATATACTTTGGAAAGAATTTTTCAAGTTTTTATCTTCTTAGAGAAGATATGCAGAAAATTATACAAAATCAAATTAAATTAACTAGGCACTTCGGTTGTTCGAGATAATGATTTCGTAAATTCAATTGTTCAAAAGTTCCTAACTTAAATAAGTTTTCCAAAAAAAAACAATCATCTTTCCAGAAAACTATTTTTCGGAATTTTGTTGCCAAAGAGACCCATTGAACTATTAAATGAAAAATCTTGTTTTCACTGCAAGAACTATAAGAATGGATGACAGTTTGATTTATTTATAAGATGAGTTCTAAGTATTTCATGAATGTTCCAAGTATTTTCAAAAAATCCCCTTTTGAGATGTCACTTTTAATGAATCCCATGATGGTTACCTTAGCACTCTTGATTACCAAAAGACAGATAAAGGACAACCTGGAACCTGCATTGCTACAATATCAATATTTAGTAAGTTCTGATTGCTTAACGATTTTTCAGTACAGTTCATATGCATACGAAACTTCATAAATGATTTTTGAGCTGTGACAAGTTCGGGTCTTATGGGTAAAGACACCGCACCAAAGGTTATGAAACATCTACATAAATAACTATTTTGAAGAATCAGATTTTTTATCTGCCATACATGAATCCCAAAATAAATTTGAGGAATGGGTTTGTAAGATATAAAGGTCAAAAACGTCAACGGAAGATGTTTTGAATAAAAATCCACTCAAGCATGTATTTTTATATCTTATATCTTATAGCCACCCACCTGAGTTGGAAATGTCTTTTACTTTTGTTAGTCACATTCATAAGGATAGTCTGGAATTCTTATCTTACGGTTTCAAGTTGGCTTATAAGTTTATGAAATAATTTTTTTTTTTGAGTTTATGCAGGAGGTATTAAAAGTGAGTTAGTTCAAAAGTTATTTTATACAGATATATACATAATACAAGGATATCAATAAAGCTTTCGGTCGCACAAGATTTAACTTATAAGGTTTAAAAACTTTTAATTATTCTGGCCTGAAGCATTAGACTTTTTTAACCAGAGTCTTGATAACTTTGAGTTTCGTTTTTGTTTTAAATGACAAAAAATAAAAATGATGGAGGTTAAATTATGTGCGTGTTCCAGTTATTGTTATCAATCATTGAACTTTTACCACGCAGATTGTTAAACTTGAAAGTTAAATGAAAAAAGAAGAATCGAAAATCAAAAAAAGGAACTTGTTTTCAGCTCTCTTCACAAATGATGATATTATTTTTTAAACAGTTTTTCTTGTCATTTTATACACACATTTCATCATGTTTTATGTTGATTTAATTAATTTGTATGAATCATTATGAATAATAAATTTCAGAAATATTCTATAATCCAGTCAAATAAGGGTTTAACCTCGGAATGAATGTTAGTAGAAATTTTTTTTGCTCAATATCTTCCTTTTGCCATTCTATAACATATCTCAAAAGTCTAGAAAAATCTCATGTCCGCTTGTCGCGATTTCAAGGTCAAATCGCGAAATGGAGATTTTCAAAATTATCAAAAATAGGCTATGGTATTATATACACATATGATACATGATTTCAAGGTATTTTTTAATGCTGATTCCAAAAAATCTAAAATCAAGACGATCTGACTTCTCTGGACTTATAGGTACCTGTTTTTCATCTGTCAACTCATATTATTATAACAGTTGCAAACTTACTGCCGAAAAACCCTTAAAAGCTATGGTAGATGAACCAAATTTTGCATGAAGATTTAAGAATCCATCATTATTAAAAATCAAAACAATTCATTACAAAAAATATATATACCTACGAAATAATGGTATTTTTTGATGGAGGGGCAAATTTTAGGATATGCACTAATGAAGATTCTTGTTCATCTTAGGAATAAGTGCTAATAGGCTAATTTTTTCATTTTACTCTTTGTTTGGATATTCTTTAACTACCCTCAAAAATCTAAAAAAATCTCATGTCCGCAAGTCCTAATTCTTGGTTTGAAGATAAGGTGCAAATTTGAAAAAATTGAAAACCTACTCTTTAGATATTTGTGTCAGATCAACATGAATAAGGTACATTACTTTTCAGGGATGGTCATATTGATTTGTTTGTGGGTTTTGTTGGAATGAGCTTTGAAAAATACCTTGAAATGATATGGGATATGTTGGTATACATATAAGAATCTAAAGTTTTGTTATTATTTTTTTTAAATCTGCACCTAACTTAGTTTAACCTGGAAAATTAGAACTTGCGGACATGAGATTTTTTTAGATTTTTGACATAAATTATAGAATATCCAAACAAACATAGAAACCAAAAAATTAGCCTATTAGCACTAATTCCAAGATTGTACCTGGATGTTTTTTAGTGCACATCCCAAAATTTCCCCTTTTCTAAAAAAATACCATTTTGTCATAGATATGAATGTTTTTTGCATTGCATTGTTTTGATTCTGAATGATAATGTATCTTAAAACCTTAATGCAAAATTTGGTTTATCTACCATAACTTTTAAAGGTTTTTCGGCAGTAAGTTTGAAACTGTTATAATAATATGAGTTCACAGATGAAAAACAGGTATAACTTTTTCCAGAGACGTCAGATTGTCTTGATTTTAGATTTTTTGGAATCAGCATTAAAAAATACTTTGAAATCATGTATCATATGTGTATATAATACCATAGCCTATTTTTGCTAATTTTGAAAATCTCCATTTCGCGATTTGACCTTGAAACCGCGACAAGCGGACATGAGATTTTTCTAGACTTTTGAGATATGTTATAGAATGGCAAAAGGAAGATATTGAGCAAAAAAAATTTCTACTAACATTCATTCCGAGATTTACCCCTTTTTTCTCCTTATTTTACTGTATTACTAGTAGAAGAAGGAGAATTGAACCTTGATTTTGATGAAGTGTTTCCATTATTTTTAATGATAAATTTGTGTTATTATTATTTTTCAGAAGACAGAAATTGAAAGAGTGTTGTTTTTGTTTTTTTTTTTTTTTTTTATCTACATTTCTAGTAAAGAATTTCGTGGAGTGTTTTTGTATAAGGAGGTGAGAAAATACATTTTGTCAAACCAAAGCAAGTACAAGTACAAAAATTCTGTATTAAAAAAAAAGCACCCTTTCACTCAAGATAATTTTTATTACAGGTAAAATAGTACGTAAAATCAAGAAATAAAAAAAAACTTGCTACCTACACTTATGAAACTTGGCAAAAAGATTGCTTTTGGGATAAGAACCAAAGACAAAAAAATTCAACAAAAAAGTTGGATGGAAGGGTGTTTTTTCGCGGACAAGAGGGAGGGGGTGAATGTCACAAAATATACTAAAAAAAATATTGTCTGTCGAATATCATCATATGACAAATGTTTTTAAGGTATTTTTTGATGCTGAATCTAATAATGACATAAAAATAAAGTCAATACGATTGCTCTAAGAAAAGTTATTGCCGATTAAAAACAAGGGTGCTTGTTTTTGGACTTCAACAGGTTAAATATAACAGAAACCCATGTGAAAAACATGCTACACTGATAAAATTTTTGATGAAGGTTTTAGATAAAGTTCTTAAAATTATTTTTGGTGAAAGGGTGTTTTTTTTATGGGTTGTGTGTGAGAAAGGTGTCATAACAGCTAACATACATTTTGTTAATTTTTTTAACTTGGTGAAAAAGTAATGTCTGTTATAAGAATAAAAATCAATAGAGTCTACAAAATTATCTTGAGTGAAAGGGTGTTTTTTTTTTAAAGAAATGATTAAATTCGGAATTAGTACCTACCACAAAAACTGGGACAAAATTGTTACAGCAAAGAAAATTGGTACAAATATTTGATTTATAATAGAAACCAAGAATCTAAGTAGTCTTTAAAAATATTTTAGGTGAAAGGGTGTTTTTTTGGGAAATAAAAAAATCCGCTATAAGCCCGACAAAATCAGTTGTATAAAAGGTACCTTTACGAAATTTATTGAAAATGTTGTCTTTCCCATGGGAACTACGAATTAAACAAGTTTATAGATTTTATTCATGTGAAAAGGTGTTTTTTTTTAGGTGTGGACGTGGAGTAAATGTGGGTTTATTGGAAAAAGTAAGTAATAATAGATGATACCCTATTGAAATTCAGCAATTATGTTACTTTTGAGTAAGTGTCTATAAGACTATCATGGTTAAAAAGGTGTTTTTTTGAGTGAAAACAAAAATAATGGGCCACTCTAATGAAATTTGGTAAAAACGTTGAGTTTGGGATAGAAAGCGAGGATAAAAAGTTTTCATAAAAAAAAATTTAGGCAAAAGGCTGTGTTTTTCAAAGAGACAGTAAAATCTGTAATTGGTCCCAAAAAGCCAATAATTCGTGTAAAACGTCTAAGAACTTAAGTATAAACGTTAAATTTGTCATCAAACCCAAAAATAAAATGAATCATTGGCTTTTTGACAAAAATATTGACATCTTCATAGACAAGTTTCATGAGTGTTACAATTTTTTTTTTTTAATGCCCATTATACCTTCACTATTTGTAGGCTTTTTAAATTCAAGATTCTTATAACAACCAAACAAAAGATTTTTTTTAAGTGAAAGTTTGAAAAATAAATAAAAATTTTGTTAAGTGTTAAGTGACACTTTTCTCACACATAAATCAGTGCCTCAAAAAAACACCCTTTAACACACAATATTTTTAAGGACTTAATGGATTCTTTGGTATATATTTGTGTCCACGAATATTTGTTTTTGCTGCTTTGTTGACCTCTAATAGTAACACTTACTCCGGAATGGTTCGTTGTGAGTTTGAAGATTTGCACTAAATTTGTTCTCCCTGCAAGTTTTTGCTATTGTTACACAATACACTCGTTTTCAGGAACCCAAAACAAATAGAACGTTCTACTTGAAATGCAATTTAACTGGATCATGATTTGACTGGACTATAATATCAAATTGAAACAACGATAAATTAGAAACTTTTACTACTATTAAGTGAAAAAAATGTGCATTCAAAACGGTTCACTATTATTTTCATATTCTTCTCTAATCCCAGGTTAATAACTATCAAAGATCTAAGAAAAAAAAATCATGTGTGCAATTCACACGTGGTAGAAGTGAAACCTTAAAAAAACATTTTCCGAATTTCCTGACTGGTCATCGCCAACAGATCTCCACATGTGTTTTGAGGTATTTTTAAATTTTTTTCAATTTTAGATTGTGTAACTTGTAGAGCACGTAACGTTATGTGTGATATATCAAATAAAAGGTTATGTTATCAGCATGTGTGTTAAAGTTAAATCAAATTTGTATGTGCACTAGATCAAAAGATATAACGTGTGTTAGAAAAGAACATCTTTTACCGTTATCTCCGAATTTTGAATATGAAATTAATTGAAATTTTGTACAATTATAATTTATTTAATTACCTATCTACAGTACAAATTTCATTGATCTATCTATTAAAACAAAAAAGTTATAACAAGTTGAACACCTTGTTTCAAATCACTACGATACTAAAGAAGTTTTCACTTCAAAAAAAACTGCAAAATCCATGTATCTTCATTTCAAATTAATCTAAATGACATGTATTGGTATTCGGGGAAGATTTTTCAATAGTGTCTACATGTGTATCTCAACTATTGGAGTTGAATTTCTCAAGTCAATATAAAAAACACATGTTCGAATTGATGACTGATGGTGCAAACTTAGATTGAATGTGTTCTCTGCATATCAAATTAATTTCACACTCAACCATCTGTGATGTGATAAAGTGCATCCTTATTTTCCATGAATTCCTACATTCACGTCAATGTTCTAACTTCTAAGCACACCTACAACCTCTATATACACAAAGTCTTATGAATGGCGTTGTCTTTGCCATAATACTTTTCTTGAAAAAAAAAAAAAAAAGAAGTAAAGTACAAAAACATTTTCTTCTTTGTACATTTAAAATTCCCTAAGAGTATGTTAGAAAATAAAATATCAGTGAAATTCTATTCAACTTTAAATTGAAAAAGATCTTTGGTAGGGTGGGTGGTTTTCCGTCGACCTTGTGCTTACTTTTTTACACTCGTTACAACGGTTTCAATAAACTGGGTCATTTTGCTATAGAAAATGGAGTAGACATGGTTATTTTGAAAATGTTCATCTTAAAAGATGTAATATTTGCTGAAGGGCTATTGTGCAACCCCTCAATGTTGCACACCAAACTGACGGTTAACAAGAACATCAACAAAAAAAATATAATGAAAAGAATATTTTTTTATGAAAAATGAGCACTTCATTTGAGTTTTTAAAAAAATTCTATATCTTCGAGTATATACTTGGAAAAGCACCCGTACCTGAGTTTGATGGAAAATTTTTGGTGAAAGAATTGAAAGTAAATCACTTAATGTCTGGCACACAACTGCAGAAATGAGAATAGTTTCAATTTAGTTTTGCTTTGTAAAGTAATTAGATTAACTGGTGGAATTTGGTTGTTTTGGAAACGATTTTCATTTTACATTTATTCGAAAAGTTTTAATTCAATTATTTTTTTTTAACAATTCTAAAGTTATTTTTTTGTTTCTCATTTTCTGGTACTTAATGGGATTCTGTGTGTTTCATACAATTTTAGAAAAAGTTTCTTTTTCATATTAGGATTCTTGATTAAGAAAGTACTTAGAGAATAGATTCCCAGTAGAATTTTAGCTCTCTCTCTCTCTCTCTCTCTCAACAATATTAAACCGCAAAGTTTTGTTTTGAAAGAATTTACTATGCAAAATTTGGTAATTGCCAAAAAGTTTTGTTGCCAAAGAAACGGCTTATGTGGGGATTCATTGTTTCGCGTAACGAAAAGACTTAAAGTTAAAGCTGATTTTTCCTGAATTTTTATATAATTTATGTTTTATGAGTGACCCATATTTTGTCATTAAATTACCAATATAAACGAAAATGAAGGATTTAAAAGTTAGTTGGAACCGACCCATTTACACAAAATCCCTTTTTGATGTATTGAGGCGGTAATACATAAAATGCACGACTAGGTGCTCTTGCAGTTTTATGTTAGTTTACTCTTGTATATGCCTGCCTCTATACACATTTTAAAAGAAATTTTGTTGATTTTTTAATTGTTTTTTTGACGTGATAACGTCTTATAAATCGATGAACCATGGCAGCCACCACAAAAAAGTGACGCCATTTTCTAACGTTACACTCTCGCACTTTCGCTGTACGGCAAAAAATTTCAATTCAAAATTAAAAATACACTATTAGAAATACAAAAATCTTCTATAGCTTATTTGAAAGATAATAACCTAAAGCTTAATTCAAATGAAGGATTTTTAAAAATTCCGTCATTTAATAGGGTAAACAGGGGTAAAATGGAAAGATGAACGCGAAGTCGTAGAGAATTGAATTTTTTGCTATAGATAGATGAGATTAATTTAAGAATAACTGCGTTTAAGAAAAAATTCTTAAAAAATTTCGAAACTAAGCTATAACGTTTTGTTTGAACGTTGTACACGTGTTGGGGCTATGACAAAATGATGATTTTGGGTAAAGGAAAATTTTTTTGACAATTCTAAAGATACCAGGTGAAAGATGAGGGAAAAAAAATTAGGCGTTTGATACGGATTTTTTTTTCAACACTCTGCGTTTCGAAATATGAATTTTTGAAAAACACCTTGTTTTTAGGGGTATTTTTGGGTAATTTTTGATTTTTAACTTTTATAGGACTTTTTTATTGGCCTTATGCATACACGGCAAAAAATTGGAATCGTTTAGTGAGTTTTGACTGAATAACGGAAGAAACAAGTTTTTAAAAAACACGTTTTTTGACCGTTTTTAACCGATTTTCATCGTTTGGTATGGAGTATATGGAGTAATGATAGACCATGACTACGACTAAATGTGTGCGAAGTTTCAATTATTTTCGTATACACAATTTTGAGATAACGGTAAAATAAAATTTTAGAATTCAACAGGTTATAACTTTTGACCAAAAGCAGATAGAAATTTTATTAAACTTTTATGAGTATAATTTGATTAGTATGTCTTGTTCGACAGCTTATTCCAAATAGGACCTGCCCCAAACTAGATCCCAAACGGTCGAATGTCACGTACAGACAGACAAAGTCAACCATAAAATTTTAACGATTTTTATCTTTTACTTTCAAAAACAAAAAATTGATATGTTTTTGAAAAATTCAAAAATGTACTATTTTTTATTTTGTCTAAATTGAAGTATAACAGTTTCTTAAACTCCTAGAAATGTTGGTTTAAATCAATTAAGACTTTTAGGAGAAATTAAAAAATTAAGAAATATTTTAAGACATGTACTTTAATAACAGACTAAAAAAAATACTATATCTATTTAAATAAAAAAAATATTTCAAAGCTTTTGTATTTGTTAAAATAGTAAGAGATTTTTTGGTAAAATCAAATTATTCCAGTATTGTTATTGTGGAAGGTAGGTACCATAGCATTAAAGAGTTCAAATTTTCTTAGCAAGCCACTTTAATTTAGTAGAATGTAATTCTGAACTTTTCATGCAAACAATACAGCAATAAAAATTGTTCAACAATTATTTGCTTTACTTGACATGATCAATTTTTTTTTCAACGGATCAATGTATCATTTTAAATTATTTTTGTTAGTGTGAAATAGTAATTTCTTTAAGAATTTTTTTTTAATTGTTTATTTAAAAAAAAAAACACTAACAATTTTCGAAAAAAAAAATAAAAGTCTAAAAATTGTTTGCTTTGCAAGAAATTAAATAGAATGCTTTATTTGAACTTCAAAAGGATGTTTTTGTTATTTTTTAATTGTTTTCTTAATTTTTCTTTTAATCTATCTCTATTAAAATTATAATACAAATTAAATAAAAGTAATAATTTATGAGTTTTAACATACAAAACATTGACAAGTATGTGCGACCCAGTCATGCATTTTATTTTGAAGAACATTGTAAATACTTATAGTTATAATTATAATTAATAAACAAATCAATCAATCAATCTAAATACGAGTTTTCTATCATTTTGCCCAAAATTTCTTGTACTGTGATACGAATTAGATCTTCAATTTTTTCGTTCTCAATTTTTTATTTTGTTTTCACAATGTTTGTTTTGGTACTTTGGAACTATATTGTAACGAAGCGTTACATTTCTCTTGTATATACACCCGGACTATATCCATACACCGCTTCAATTTTACAACTGGCCGCCCGGACTATTAAAAACATAAAACCGCACCGCCCGGACTATGAACCGCACAAACCATTAAAACAGGCCACACCACCATCGACAACAACAAATTACTGCATACAATATTTATATATGATATTGTGTACTTTAATTTTTATAATTCACATTTAGTATAAGCAAGATTATAAGTAGGGAGACGTATTATTTTCAAAAAAAATCGAGAATCGTCAACCTTCGATAAAAGAAGTAGTTCTCCCGCCGCTACTAAAGTTGAATAGCAACTTGGTTATGGTGCAAGAGGTATAACTCTTGTATAACCCTTTCACCCTC
Source organism: Episyrphus balteatus (assembly GCF_945859705.1). Classification (NCBI taxonomy): domain Eukaryota; kingdom Metazoa; phylum Arthropoda; class Insecta; order Diptera; family Syrphidae; genus Episyrphus; species Episyrphus balteatus. Next base: position 132,399,261 of record NC_079134.1, on the reverse strand, counting down.
ACTTTGAGGCTGGGCTTTTTCCGAGAGTTATTAGGTAGCGCTCTATTCACCCTCGCTAGGAGGTGTGCTCTAGAATATTCCCCCTCATCTTGAGTCCGGGCTAATTCCCACTCAATTTGAGGCCGTGGCTTTTCTATACAGAGCATGTTAGGTTATAACGATAAAATTTCTATTGTGTAGCAAATAAATAAAAAATAATCAAATAATTGTTAAGAGAGTAGTTGGTTGATTTAAGGAATAAAGAACAAAATTGATAATTGGAAGAATTCGGTGTTTTTATTCTCTCTCAGGACGAACCTTGGATTCCGGCGAGCTTACCTCAGCCTTTAGAAATTAAGCATCACAATATTCAATATCACTATTCAGTCAATTGCAATTACCAGATTAGAAACAAGATCTACCTCTACAAAGTTGACAAGGTTACTGAATATAATATTTTCCTTGCAGTTTTTAAAATTTATTTCATTAATTTTTCCATAACATAATTTATGCTTTTATTAAAAAAAAGAGTGTGTGTACACATGTACACTCGACTGAAGTTATACTTCTCATTCAGTATACATATATAAATGAATTTCATTTGATATTTTTAATTTCTATTATTAAATTAATTAATCCACACTTCGTTTTTAACATTTTTATCAAGTGAACAATAAATTAATTCTTTCATCCTCCTTGCGTCCATGTAGTTTTCAATTTAATCTGTGAACTTTACTCATGTTGTGCGGTTCAGAACGTACTATATATGGTTAACTCATTTGAGCTGAGCTGAAAGTGAGCTGAGCTGATGGTTGAGCTGAGCTGTTGGGTGAGCTAAGGTAAAGTGAGCTGAGCTGAGCTGTGATGGGTGAGAGGATACATTGATTTTTATTTGGAAAGTATAATGAAATATGAAGATATTTTAAACTTTTATAAAACACCATAGCTTAAGATGTTTGGTTCTAGTTATTAATGGAATTATTTTAACACATAGATATTTTTATAAATAAGACAGATAATTTTTCGTGATCTTTTCTCTTGGTGTTTTTGATAGTAAATATATTTCTATTTTTTAGTAAAATATTTCTTTTTTTATCATAAAAAAAAAATTCCGGTAGAATCCGGTTTTTCGACTTTTTTCAAAATTCCGAGAAAATCGGTTTTGAAAGTTGGGGTAAATTTTTTTTTCGAAAAATTCCCGAATCTTTAAACGCTCCTGGAAGCTAAACCGCTTTAGAGCAATTTTTGGGAGTGATGCCAAATGATAGCTTGTGTCATGGGCCTACGCTTTGCACATTATCAGATTTTTAAAAAATCGCCTTCCATGTTAAACCACCACATCATGCCTTTTTTTTCAGAATCGCGCCTATTTTTTTTTTACTTTTAAGTTCTCCCGGTTTGAGAACGCGTGGACCTACAGGAATGGGAGTTGTACCCAAATGTAGGTTAGAGTCCCCGCTATCTTTTGGCATCAAAAATTTTATTTTAATTTTCTTCAAAATTCCGCGATATAGGCGTTGGAACGCTTTGATCTAGAGACAGGGGAGTGGTGCCATATGAAAGCTTATATTCTCAGCTAGCCAATAGTGGTATAATCCGGTTTTTCGATTTTTTTCAAAATTCCGAGAAATTCGCGTTTGAAAGTTGGGGTAAAATTTTTTTTCGAAAAATCCCCGAATCTTTGAACGCTCCTGGAAGCTAAACCGCTTGAGAGCAATTTTTGGGAGTGATGCCAAATGATAGCTTGTGTCATGGGCCTACGCTTTGCACATTGTCAGATTTTTAAAAAATCGCCTTCCATGTTAAACCGCCACATCATGCCTATTTTTTCAGAATCGTGCCTATTTTTTTTTTTACTTTTAAGTTCTCCCGGTTTGAGAACGCGTGGACCTACAGGAATGGGAGTTGTACCCAAATGTAGCTTAGAGTCCCCGCTATCTTTTGGCATCAAAAATTTTATTTTCATTTTCTTCAAAATTCCGCGATATAGGCGTTGGAACGCTTTGATCTAGAGACAGGGGAGTGGTGCCATATGAAAGCTTATATTCTCAGCTAGCCAATAGTGGTATAATCCGGTTTTTCGATTTTTTTCAAAATTCCGAGAAAATCGCGTTTGAAAGTTGGGGTAAATTTTTTTTTCGAAAAATCCCCGAATCTTTGAACGCTCCTGGAAGCTAAACCGCTTGAGAGCAATTTTTGGGAGTGATGCCCAATGATAGCTTGTGTCATGGGCCTACGCTTTGCACATTCTCAGATTTTTAAAAAATCATCTTCCATGTTAAACCGCCACATCATACCTATTTTTTCAGAATCGGGCTTAACTTTTTTCTTACCTTTAAGTTCACCCGGTTTGAGAACGCGTGCACCTACAGGGATGGGAGTTGTACCCAAATGTAGGTTAGAGTCCTCGCTACCTTTTGGCATCAAAAAAATTTTTTTCATTTTTTTCAAAATTCCGAGATATATGCGTTGGAAGTTGGGGCGCTCACTTTCAGCTCAGCTCACTTTCAGCTCAGCTCAAATGAGCTAAGCTATGGTACCTAGCTCAAATTTGAGCTGAGCTGTGAGCTGAGCTGAAATGTGAGCTTTTTGCAACCCTGGCAACTTGCCACATGGAAATTACCACATGCAACTTGCCACACACAACTTGCCACATACAACTTGCCACATGCAACTTGCCACATACGACTTGCCACATGCAACTTGCCACATGAAACATGTAACTTGCAACGTGTTGTGTGTTTTGTGTTTGCCGTACTACGGCGTACTGCATTTTTAAATACTAAAGTACTGCCTACTCTAAAGGTGAAACGACAGCCCTGCTACCCAGGGTGATCGCGTCATAATCCCTTTGACATTCTTGTCAAAAAGTAAATTTTCATACCCACCCTCCCATAAGAAGTATAACTTCAAAAAGTTTTAAAAAAAATGTATGTATTTTATCCTAGGATAAGACCTTGAATGAAAATATGCAAAACCACATGCTTAAACATATAAAATGAAACGATTGCTTTTTTTAAAGGTCAAGAGAAACATATTGATTTTTTTTTTTTTCATATTTTCACATCTGCCATCTGTGGCTTTGGTACATTAACAATATTTTTCAATACTTCAATCGAGTATTCTGTCATGGAAGAGATTATTTTAGACTATAAATTTGAATAACCTCGATGCAAATCATTTTTTATTATTACCAATAAACATTTCTAAACATAATTGCACCACCAATATTCATATCAATAAACATAATCTACGCGTCTAATAAATAAAATCAATAAGAAAATAACAATCCTTTAATGCCACTTAAGTGTAGTATTAAACAAAAACAAATAAAAAACACAGTACATACAACTTATCATACTCGAAAGTGAGGTTAATTAAAATTATCTTGTATCAACCGCCCTTGGGTTGGTTTTCAAAATATTTCATCTGGTGGATCAAAAACTTTAACGTATCATCTCATCAATAAGCTCAGTCTGGCTCATTCCACACCCGCAACATATGTTTTATAAGGCTGGGATCGCACTTAAGTGGTTAATTAATTATTCCAGTAAATGTTGGGATCTTTTGTTTACGTACGTGCACTTTAAGGGTTTCAGTTGAATATATACACATTATGGATACATTTTGTTATAGTGTTCATTATGCTCATCTTTTCAGAACATTGAAGTAGATATTCCGTGAGAGTACAAAATTCTGAAAAATTCATGCTTTATGGTTTCTGGGTTTTATATCAACAAAAACATCAAAATGTGTGAAGGGTGTTTCTAATATTAAATTCTTGCATTTTTTGTTTGCTTGGGAGTTTAAAAAGTAATTCATGGTTAAAATGAAACTATTTTAAATTTTAATTTACTTGCAGACAAAGTTTTCTTAGAACTAAAAAACAAAATACCTATGTACATGACTTATTTCTGTTTGATTAAAAAAGCAAAATTTCTTAAGGGAAAACTTCAAATTAAAAGAAAATTAAAATGCGAAGCATTGAGTTTCGAGAAACTTAGCTGAGTTATATTGAATATTAAAACATTTATACTCTTTTTAGATAATTCATGCGAAATTTTGAAAAAAAAACTATTTCTTTATTTCTTCTTGCTTGGCCTTTTAATGGAAAATTTAATTAATTTTGAGAAATTCAATAAGTCCAATACTCTGCAAGGGAGGATCAATTTTCTGTACAAACGTATATCGAGGTTTCAAGCAAAACTAACATTACAAAGAAAAAAGTTTTCAAACAACTTTAAAAAATGGTTATTAATAAGCTACTCCATAAAAAAATAAAATGCTATGCTTCGTTTTAGGGTTCTCTACTGACAAATTAATTTAGTAGATTAAATGCGTTCTTAAAATGTAAGTTTCGAAATGAGAGTGCGACACACAGTGGGGAAAAGGCGGAAAAAACCCAACTTTCGGAAGTACGATTTATTTTGATACTGCACGTGTTTCTAACTGTAAATTAGTTGAAGAATCAGAAAATGAAAACTGTTTTTCAAAAAAAAAATTGTGGGCCTGGAGATTATCGCTCAAAGTTGAAAAATAGTGAAAACTGATAAAAATACAAGTAGTTTCAAAATGATCCATTTACCGTATAATTTCAAGGTTTGAACCAACTTTTTTTGTAAATAGGCTTAAAATAAATGGACAAACAAACATATGGTACATTAGTTTAGCGAAAAAGAATTGAATACGATTTTTTTGACAAAAAACATTCCATTTAAGTGACTTTTTATGTTCACATAAGGTTTTAACTACTTCCTCTGTTTGCCTCTGTTGGCGGATAGGTTTCGTTAGATAGTGTTAAATAGTTTTCAAAAAAAATCTCACCCGAAGACGTCCGTATTCATTTTTTATAGCAATTTCAATCTGAAAAAGTCATTCAAAAAAGCAAAAGAAAAAAAATAAGGCAAAAAAGAAATATGCAGCTATTTTCGCCAGACAAATCTTTCTAAATGTATTTTGGTATGCTGAATCTGAATGTGAAGTCCGTTTTGCTAAGCAGCCCAAAATTATTGATAAGATTGCAAAAAAAAATTTTATACCCACAATTTTAAAGTTTTTCCCAATTTAGTCGCTGTTGGGATCAGGAGTTTGTGTTAATGAAACCTGCATTGCACATTTACCTATTAAAACAAATGTTTTTTTTCACTAAGCCACTTTTTAGACTTTATTTATAACTATCGGAATCGGAATACAGTAAAACTGGTTATTTGAAGCCTCTCTTATCTTTAGTTCCACTTTTTTCCAAAAAAAAGATGGAACGATTTGATGGAATGTTCCGCTAATTGAAGGAAAAGTTTAGGCTTGGTAGCCGTTTAAATTTTAGAACTAACCAAGGAAAAAAAAGTTTCCAAAAAAGTTAAATTTTGAAAAAAATGCCATACCTACCGTTTTTGGATATTTTTCCTTTTTTGAAAATTTTTGTTTTTTTTTTTTTTGATTTATGTAAAATTTAAACATTATTTATTTATAAAATGTTCAAATAAACTCAAAAGAATTTGATTTTTCTAAAAAAACGATTGGAAGTATAGTCGAGTCAAATTAGACATAAAATTTGTAAAATCTCGGAATCCAGGGAAAGTCGATGCATTTAAAAAACGAGTATAGGGCTGCATTATAAAAGGGTCAAATAAGAAAGTTAAAAAAAAAAATTTCACCGCTCTCGATTACAACAGTTTTTATGGACCGTTAACTGTCATTCCGTATGCAAGCGTCAATCGGAATTGCTGTCTCATTTTAGATTTTGATCAAACTTTGTAGGGATGTTCTCTAGGACTGTAAGGAAGCAAATCCATTATGATTTAATTTTAAGTTGCGTGGTTTCCCCGGTACCCGCATTCGAATTTTTTCAGAAGGTCATTTTTATGTTATTATAGCTTTGCGTCTACTAAAGATATCTTTTTGTTTGAAACGCCATTTTAAAGCTTAAGAGTAGTAATTTTTGAATATATATTAAAAAATTACGTAATAATTATCCCTGAATTAAAAATAGTTTTTGAAAAACTGGTCATTTTGCTGATTTTTCATGGTTTTTGACTGGCTCCAGAACCTTGGCTATTATATGTAGGAAGCTTATACTTACCAAATATTAAATATAGATATTTTTCAACAAAATAAATCTAAAATGAACTCGATGGCTGTACTCCTTATGTAAAAATTTTAAGTTCAAAGTATTGAGTATTTTAAAAAAGCTAATTTTTATACTGTCATTTTCTACGATTTGACTAAACGAAGAAACGTGAAACTTACAGTATGTTAAGCTAAGAGTACGAACTAAATATACTATTAATTTCATGCTTCTATCTTATGTCAAACATAGTGCAATCATAGCCTTAAGTAGGGTTTTTTTGGCTTTTTAGCATTTTTGCGAATTTTCAAACAAGCGGTACACTAAGAAGATATGAAAATAACACAATTTTATTTAGAGGACTTAAAGTTAAAAGTTTCAACTTAACACACTGTTAGTTTCATGTTTCTATCTTTAGTCAAATCGTAAAAAATCATAGTATAAAAAAATATTTTTTCAAAAAACTCAAAACTTTGAACTTAAAATTTTTGCATAAGGAGTACAGCCATCGAGTTCATTTTAGATTTATTTTGTTGAAAAATATCTATATTTAATATTTGGTAAGTATAAGCTTCCTACATATAATAGCCAAGGTTCTGGAGCCAGTCAAAAACCATGAAAAATCAGCAAAATTACCAGTTTTTCAAAAATTATTTTTAATTCAGGGATAATTATTACGTAATTTTTTAATATATATTCAAAAATTACTACTCTTAAGCTTTAACATGGCGTTTCAAACAAAAAGATATCTTTAGTAGACGCAAAGCTATAATAACATAAAAATGACCTTCTGAAAAAGTTCGAATGCGGGTAGCGGGGAAACCACGCAACTTAAAATTAAATCATCATGGATTTGCTTCCTTATAGTCCTAGAGAACATCCCTACAAAGTTTGATCAAAATCTAAAATGAGACAGCAATTCCGATTGACGCTTGCATACGGAATGACAGTAAACGGTCTATAAAAACTGTTGTAATCGAGAGCGGTGAATTTTTTTTTTTTAACTTTCTTATTTGACTCTATTATAATGCAGCCCTATACTCGTTTTTCAGATGCATCGACTTTCCATGGATTCCGAGGTATAAAGCTAATTTGACTCCACTAGTAAGTCATTTACAGCTGCAAAAACTTGATTTCAGATTTTTTAATATAATTTTTTTCTGAGTGGACGTGGCAATGGGTGGTCATTGATGTAGGTTTGTCTTGCTTTTAGCTACCTTTCCTGCAAATTTCATGAAAATTGGTTCAGTAGTTTAGTCTTAATTGAGTTTTTTCCGGTCTCCCATACAAGGTGCCCCACTGTGCGGCATTTACTCCAACTGTACTGGACAATTGTTATTGAGCTGGTATACTTGTTTTAATTGCTAAATTTATAGATTTAAAAGATTCTGAGCTGAAATTTTAAGCTGTCCCAACAAGTTAAATCACGTCCAATCAAATATGGAAACCTTATTCAAAAAAAAAAAAAAAACTACACAAAAAAACTTTTTTTTTTAAACCATAGCCATATTTCTAGGCCTAAACTTAATACATTATTATATTATTTTTTTCATAATTTAGGCTTTTGCTTGGCATTTTAAAAATGTTCTTATTACTTTAAAATAGGATTGGCGAATAGAATTTCTCATTTTAAAAAAAGGCAACCCTGGTTTTTTTTACACCAATTTGAGCTATGTTACTCGACGTTCGCCTCTTATAAGCGTTTGTTCAAAGCGCTTTTATAAATATATAAATAACCATTTAAAATTAAAGCTTTTGGTAAAGTTATCAGACGAAAACAAAAAAAATTGAGGGTACAAAAATATTAAAACACATTTTTTTCTTTAAAAAAAAAAACAACTTTTCTTTTGAAAATTTGAATGCATAATATCTCTTAAGATATTTTTTTTTTTAATCTAAGATCTCAGTTTGTTTAGAATCACTTAAAACATCATGTGTACGAAATTTAACTCGAGGAATTTGCAATACTTGGAAACAGTTATATGGTAGATATCAAAAAATAATTGTTTAAATCATTAGCATTTTTATATTATAAAAATGTTCAAAAGATTTTAATCAGTAAACAATGTTTTCGAATCTTATTTTAACACTAATCCCACGTAAATATTTTATTGAAAAATTTTCATTGATCATCTGCATACATACTAGGTAGGTAGGTACTAGGTTGCTTCTTATATGGTCGAAAAAATCTTTTTTTCGATTTTTTAATGAGACACCCCTGCATTATGTTCTACCATATAAGTATATTGTATTTTTTTTTTTCCGATTTTAATATTAAAATTTAGGGGTCGCTACCATTCACTAAAGATTTAAGTAAAAAAAAAAAGATCAATTTCAACAAAATTTTTCAATCTTCTAATAAACAGTCAGTTAACTGTCTGTCGAATAAAGATATTAGGCTCATAAACAATCAGATAAAATCATTGAATTTTTACTATAAAGTACTTAATTCTGATTACAAATTTAAAAATTTTCTGAGAAAAAAAAAACAACATTTGGTGTATTTTTCAAAACTTTGAATTGTGGTAGCGACCCCTAGAATGTGTTTAAACTGGACCAAATTTTACCCAATTTATATTTAAGGCAGGAAGAACAAAATGAAAGGGTGTCCCATTAAAATTTCGAAAATTGATTTTTAAGAAGCATCCTAGTAGGTAGGGGAGAGTGGGGCTAAATGTAACAGGGGTAAGAATTAACAGCTAAAAAAAAGCGATGTTCCTTTCAATATTAAGAAACGCGTAAGGGAGAAAAATGCTCAATTTTTGCATATCTACCGGCACATTTTCTTCAGATGAAGATTAGACGACAGGGTGAGAAGTTACACTAGTGGTGCCCAAAAAATGCATGTTTGTAACTTTTTTTTTAAATTTTATTTTCGGTCTACCTCTTTACCCGAAAAAGATAGAGTGCTAAGTGTTTTTTTGTTATATGCAACTGTGTTTTGGCTCAAATTGCGTGTATATGTTATGTCTATATCAGTTTCGCTTTTTTTTTAAATTGATTTTATGTGCCAAATTTCATGCTGGGGCTAGTTGTAACATTTTTCCGGGGCAAGTTGTACCATGTAAAAACCTACCTATACTGAAAAATTGTTTACCTAATATAATTAACAACCCTGAATATGAATGCTTGTAATTGAATTTGTATTTATTTTGAAATTGGAAAAACATTTTTGAACCACCACTTGAATTCATAAAGCTTATTAAACAATTTATGAATTCGAATAACTTTTATTCAAGACTACTGTCAAATTTTCTCTGGAAATCTTGGATTTGCTCCACTTTTTACAAATTTGCACCAAAATTTCATGACTGAGGTTTGTTTTTATTGTTATTAATTAAAAATAAATAAATATAAACAAATAAAGGTATTTTTCTCTTATTTTTAGTTCTTGGTACAACCTACCCCGGTATGTGTTACACTTTGCCCCGTATGTGGGGTAAGTTGAAACAATATCAGCATTTTAATCTCTGTGTGTAATTCCATTTATAAAAAAAAAAATGCATTCCAAAAAATTCTGTAATCTAGTATAAAAAAACAGAGAGATTTTATACTCTAAAATATAAAAGAATTGATTTAAAAGCTATTTGTATTTTTAATCAATTTTTTTAATTGATTTTTATGTGGAGCCGACGACAGGTATACCAAACGAAGACTGACTAAATGAAAAAAAAAAACATAAAGAATAAATCGTACAGTTAAAAAAGATCACATTTGGTAAGATTAAGGTGGCAATACTCTATACTCTAGTTTGAAAAGGTATAATATTGGACTAGACGATTTGTCAAAATAAACCAAAATGATATGAATTAGCGAATGATATTCAAATTTGTTTTGTGATCCTCTAATATTGTATGTTGTCTTTTTATCTTTTATTTATGTTATCAAAAGAAGTGATACCTTTTGTTTTTTTTTTTTTCTATAAACTCCAAACCATGGAAGGAGTGTTCAGTTTTATATCTATTATTCAGAACTTAAATAAAACAGTATACATAATAACCATTCACAAAAAAAACTCCTCTTTTCCTATCAACTTATTGTTATATTACTTGAATTCTTATATTATTTGAACAAATTTAGCTGAATACACAAAGGATTTACACATCAATAACATTCCCTAACAAAAACACCTTCCGTACAAAAATACAAAAAAAAACAAAACCCTATCAAAGCATTCACTAAATCTAAACACAAACAAAAGTGTAATACCTACACACAAATCAAATCAACATTTTTTTTGTTCTGTCTATTTCTATTTCGATTTCGACGTGACTTGCAAAATATTTAGATTTACTCTAAACTTGGTCTAAATAGTCTTAGGTTTTTTTGTATGTTTTTTTTTTTTTTGCTCTTTGTATCCCTATTTTTCGTGATGCTCAAACATAAAAACCAACTCTATTACATAATAAAGGGCACGGGAGGATTAGCATGCGTGCTTTGTCTTTTCGTTGGCTATTTTTTTTGTACAAGATAAAAAAAAAAACTTTCAACACAAAAAAGGTTTTTTGTTTATTTGCTTTGTTTTGTGTTGTGTTTTATTTATTCTTCAAAACCAACCCATTGAATTGGGTGAATCCTTTGAGAGAACCAAAAAAAAAATTCAGACTGATGAATTTTTTTCTTTTTTTTTTTTGTTATCGATTTTTTTTCTGACATCAACATTAAATAAATTTTTGTTTTTCAAAATTGTCAATGACAATTCTATAAGCACCACAAAGATTTACATGTATAAGTATGTCAACAAACACATATCAATTTTATCCTTTGTTTCGTCTCCTCCTCTCTCCTTTAAGAAATCATCTCGTGTTTTTCTATTGAAAATGTTTTGCGATTTTAAAATTAAAAGAAAACAATACTCACAATCATACATTTGTTATCCATTAATCCAACCACAAATGTTCATATAGGTAGATATATCCTGAAATAATCCTGAAACACTTTTTTCACTTTTGAAGAGGTTTTTTTTTATTTTTATTATTAATTTAGCACAACACACATCAACACTTAAGGGAAATTCATTTTCTTACATGATTTTTGCATTTAATGTGAAATTCTTCGAGGACATTTCGAGAAAAAAAAAGAGAAATGGAAAAGGACCCAAATTCTAATCAGACAAAGAATGGCCTTGTTTTGTTTTTTTTTTTTTTTCTTCTGCTTCTTCTTTCACATCAACATTGGTTTACCAGCTAAATTACCAAAAACAAAATACCATCGATTTATTTGATCCTTTTTTTGTGTTTTACACCAAGGACGATCGATGTTGCACTTAGAATGCACTTTCACATTTCAAATCAAACCGATTTTCGTGTATAGTCATGTTTTTATGACCATTTCACTTGTCCGTTTTTAACGTTTTTTTTTTTTTTTTTAATTTTTTTTCAAACTCACTTTCCGTAAAAAGATATGACTTCATGCGTTACGACGTCTATGTCATGCGATTTTTTTTAATATATCAGTGACAAATTCCACCGAAACACAGAGAAAAAAAACACACTCACAAAGGATGTCCGAATAGAGCGTTTTCTAACCATCAACTGTGTGTCATGAAGACAGCAGCAGTTTTTTCAACCAGCCAAAAACGCCTCTAAAAACGAAGAAACAAAAACACATAAAACGGAGTTTGCAGATGGAGCTTTTCCTCTACCCCAAAATAAAAAAAAAAAACCACCATCCATCCTACTGTATCCTTTTCGCAGCAAGACTACACCAACGAAAACAAAACAATAAAAAAAAAAGTTATTTTTCTCCTTCGGTCCTCTTCTGCACACACAATCCTATAATTTTTGTTCAACACCCATACACGAAAATATTCTATGTTTCCCGCACATCCACAGTTGATAGTATAAATGTCCTTTTTGGAAATTATGCAAATGTTTATATCCGAAGGATGTCACATCATGTGGTACTGTTTCCGATGCTGTGGCAGCAATGAGGAGTACTTCATCCTGATGTGGTTAATGATTTTTGTGTTGAGGGGGCACAGCAGAACAAAGAAGATGATACTAAACACCTGTCACCACTAATACACATGCAATATATCACAAAAATAATACTCTCCCATTCACATGTGCGACTTTGGCTCTAAAGGTTAGAGTATCCTTTTCTTTATTCAATGATGATGATGATGGCCCAAAAGTGAGCGAGAGCCCGAAAAATACGTTTTAAAGCTCTCACATTTGGTTTGTGCTTCTATTTGCTATCCCTTCTTCTTCATTCGCTCTGTAAACAATATTGTGATTTTCATTTGTGAGAAATTTCACTTTTATATTCCTGTTTATCACAGTTTCCTTTTCTACCTTGATTACGTAATGGGGAAAATATAGAGCAACAATAATAAAATACGAAGAGAGCGAGAGTCAAAAGATACCCTACCCCACTTACACCCATTGAAATATATCGTCATACTAGCTAGCACATGGTTCTTGTAGGAGAGTATACGAAAAATGAGGGTGCTTTGAACTAGTAACCTAAAAACATTGAAATGCGTTAAAGCGTGGTGGATGGTGGTATCGTTGTAGGTTGTAGTAGCTTGGGTTTTTGGCGCGAAAATGTTTTTTGTTAGAAGCTTTTACGCTCTCTATATGTATCTCTCGTCATTTTTGACACTTAAACTGGTGCGTACATATTATTCTTGTCATCTCTGTTATGTTGAGAGGGACTTTTTTGCTTTGGTGGTGTTATCTCTGTTTAATGTGTGATGATTAATGTTTGAATGTTTTTTTTTGCTATAGAGCTTCTCCATCTGTAAGGTAGGCATCTTGGTGAAGCTTCTTCTTTTTTTAGCCAATTAAGGCACCAAAAGTTGGGAACTTTTTATTGTAGAGGAGATTCATATTATGAGATGTGCTGACATCTGTTAGATTGTGAGCATATTTAGCATAGACAATGTACCATGAAAATAATTAGAAACCGAAATTCAAATTTTAAAAACAAAATTTCCCTAAACAGAAATTATTTGCATTTTCGTCATTTTTATATGAAAAAAGTATAAAAAAGAAGTTATTTTTGAAATTCTTTTTAATTTTTAAGTAGTTAAGTAAAGTTTAATTTTTAAGTATTTTTAAACTTGCTTACCGTATTAATGTCTATATTTTATCCAATTTCTTACCTGAAAAGAAACAAAAATATTTGAAAATAAATTCAAAATTTTATTCGTAATTAGAATATAAAAAGAATAAAAGAATAAAAGACTTTTAATCTAATTTGAAAGCCCTAGGAAAAGTTTCAGGGGATAATATTAATTTTAAGAATGTTTTGCTATTGAAATATTTTCCAATATACAATTTGGGTTAGTAAAATAAACAATGTTTAAAGTAGCTTATCACTGTACCTACTGCTTTTGACAAGTTCTACAACAACAAAATAATCATCCGATTAAAAAAAAATTTAAAACAAAAGACTTGAGCAACGAACTTGATTTATATAAATTTCATAGAATTGTTCATGAATTTGTATTTTTTTTTAGAATTTCGTCTGCCAAGCAACTTATTAAATTTTAATGATTTTTTTTAAACAAAATAGCTTTACTATAAATAAAAACTTAAAATTAAGAAAACTTGTATATAAAAATACATAATTAAAAATACTTTTTTTTTTAAATTTCGTTGATATTTTGGTTTTATGTGTTATTAAATAATTGCTACCAAATGGCATTAAGTTTTTTAAAACAAAATTATTTATAAAAAAATTGTCTGTTTCCTAATTTTCTTTTTAAAATACATCTTAGTAAAAAAAACCAAACTGCATTGTCTCTTTTATAAAAATTGATTTAAGGTATTAGTTTTTCTTTTTTTTTGCATTTTATTTATCACGTTTTCACTCTGAAAAGAGGCTTGGTGCAACCTACACTGATAAAATTAGAGGGGTTCACAAATTTTTTTTGTTGAATTTTTGTATTGATCAAAAAACTTTCAAATTGAAGATTTTATGCAAATAATTCTTAAGTATGTAGGTAGATATAAACAACTTGCTTGCATAAACTTTTACTTTTGGAATTCTTTAAAATTTCAAAATCTTTTTTTTTTTTGGAAAATGGATCAATGAATTTTTTGTTAAAGTTATGCATAAAATATAAAACGAATGACATATAATTTTTTAAAATTTTTATTAAAGATTTTTATATGTATGTTTGTATGTGTATGTAAGAAACTATTTTCAAAAAACGGATTCAGCGATTGTTATTATTTTTTTTTTCTTAAATTTATTTTTGTTATATAAGAAATTAAATGACATACTGCTTAAAAGGGAGCAAGTATGTGCAACATAGTTATGCATTTTATTTTGACGAGGTAACGTCTTATAAATCGATGAACCATGGCAGCCACCACAAAAAAATAACTCCATTTTCTAGCGTTACTCTTGAAATTTTTCGCAGTGCGGCAAAATTTAATTCAAAATTAAAAATAAACTATTAGAGATACAAAAAACTTATATAGCTTATTTGAAAGATAATCACCTAAAGCTTAATCCAAATGAAGGATTTTTAAAAATTCCGTCATTTAATAGGGTAAACAGGGGTAAAACGGAAAGATGAAATTTAAGCTAAAATCTAAACGCGAAATTGTAGAGAATTGATTTTTTTTCTATAGATAGATGAGACTAATTTAAGAATAACTGCATTTAAGAAAAAAAATTTAAAAATTTTGGAACTAAGCTATAACGTTTTGTTTGAACGTTGTACACGTGTTGGGGCTATGACAAAATGATGATTTTGGGTAGGGAACTTTTTTTTTGACATTTCTAAAGGTGCCAGATAAAAGATGAGGGAAAAAAATTAGGCTTCTAGTACGGATTATTTTTCCAAAACTCTGAGTTTCGAAATATGAGTTTTTGAAAAACACCTTGTTTTTTAGGGGTATTTTTGGGTAGTTTTTGATTTTTAGCGTTCAAAAAATCTCAAACTTACAGGACATGTAGGTTTTGGCCTTATGCATACATGTGCAAAAACTTGGAATCGTTAAGTGAGTTTTGACTGAATAACGGAAGAAACAAGTTTTTAAAAAACACGTTTTTTGACCGTTTCTAACCGATTTTCATCGTTTTTTATTTTTATCTTTTTTTCTTTAATAGATACAGGAACAAAGTATACTGAGTAATGACCATGACCACGACTAAATGTGTGCGAAGTTTCAAACATTTTCGTAAACACAATTTTGAGATAACGGTAAAATAAAATTTTAGAATTCAACAGGTTATAACTTTTGACCAAGAGCAGATAGAAATTTTATTAAACTTTTATGAGCATCCTGATACAATTATCTTTCATTTGGTATATCTCACATAACGGTAGACTAACTACAAACTACACAATGTTAAATCAAGAAACTTGCGAAAAACCTCAAAACACCAGTGGAGATCTGTTGCCCCCCGAACAGCCACCAGTGTGGGAAGTACCGTAATCTCAGTCTGGAAATTCGACATGATTGACTTTAAAAAATTCTACTTCTCGCATTTTTGAAATGAGATTGATACAACATATGAAAGGTGAAATAATAAGCTTTCACATGGTATAAAATTGTTTATAGGTTGTCAACAAAAAAATCGATTCCATAGCGTGAGAACATAAATATAAATGTTTTTTTGCTTTTTTTAGTGAAATTTGATCGAGTTCAAAAAATTCTAGCTCTTTTTGTAGATGTCTTATAGTCCTGATTAGTGATGTGCCTCGGGTATATACCAATCGGGTGGGTATTTATAAATGGGTATTTACCGGGTTTATACCGGGTAAATACCCAAACGGCGGGTATATACCCAAAATGAGGGTATTTACGATTTACAGACGAAAATGAAAAATCCCACTAGGGGGAGGAGTGATGTCAAGAAATATTTTTTGCATAAATTCCATTACATGCCCTTTAGAACGTTTTCAATCAATACTTGTATTTTTAATAAGCTTTTATTAGCTTCACTTGTAACAAACAAACTAACTAGCAATGTAATAAAATCGAAGAAGTTAATTTTGACCGACTTCCGATTATCGTATCAAGCTGAAACTTTGTACACATATGTAGTTCAGACGTCAACACAATATTTTGGTGGTCAGGGGAGGGGCGTGAGTGGGTCGAAACACCCCAAATCAATTTTAGCCTTCAACTTATTGTAACAAACGGAAGCTTAAAAACATTGAAACATTCCAAATCAATTCTTCTTCTTCCTTTTTCTCGGCGCTGTTATGATCTCGATGTCGAGGGGATCATAACTATCCCACGTAACTGCTTCACACTAGATTTTTGTATGAAATTTATTGAAGATTTCAAAACACTCCTTTTCTTGTGCAATCAGCGGATGCTGATTTATTGATCTAAAGCCAAAAAGATCCTTTCCCGTTCTAAAATCGATATCTCAGCGTCGAAATCAAACTTTAAAAAAGAAAATTTAAGCTGGATAAACAAGTTATCCGATCCATATTGGGGTTAAGCTGGAAAGATTTTTTCCAAGTTTTTAGACCAAAAAAAAAAATAAAAAATTTCCAATTTTCTTTTTTTTCGATTTAATAGGATTGAGCCGAACATGTAGCTTGAAAAAAAATCATTATGATCTCTCAAAACTAGAAACTTTAATTTTTTAATTTTAATTTTTCCGCTAGTGTCTTTAATTAAATAAAACTTTTTTATAAATAGGGCCGTTTTCAAGCCGTTTCAATTTAAGCGGATTTTGCTTAAATTACTTTTTTCTTGCTCATAACGTCATAACTCTGAAAATATCATTTAAAACTTTACATCCGTTTTTGAAAAACAAACACTAATAAACGTGGGTGAACAAAAAAATTAATTGTTTTTTCCTTCAAAATTTAACACAACAAAATAACCTCAATCAAGAAGACCGAACAAGTGTGCCCCTGTCATGTTTATATAATATAAGGAGTCTATTTCAGAGCTTAATACACTGTTTACATCAGCTTCATCAATGACTTTAAACATTAATTGCGGAGGCCTGTTGGACTTCACGAAGCATTTTTTGAACATTTACACTATTTAAACCATATAAGAAATATTTCCCGAATTTCAATCGGACTCAACTATTGGCTTTTGAGGTTGCTGATGTAGCTGATGTAGTTGATGTAGTAGCTCTGAAACAGGGCCCTGATGACAAACAATCGAATTTGTAGCGATTATAAGTAAATACCCGTTTTTACCCTCGTTTTGGTAAATACCCGGTATATACCCAGGGTATAAACCCACAAATGGTATATACCGGGTATTTGCCCATCACTAGTCCTGATCGATAGATATATTTTGAGCTAAGACAATAAGCTTTCAGATGGTATAAAATTTTGTATAGGTTGTTTGGGAAAAAAATGGAATTAATGACGTGAGAAGATGATTTTTTTGCTTTTTTTGATGAAAATGATTATTTTCAATAAATTATTTTTATACTTTTTGCGCATTGTACAAATTTAAAAATGGTTTTATTCTTAAGAAGAAATACTTGGCTTTTAAATTGCATAATTTTTTTTGTAAGTTTTTAAAAATAAAAAATTAAAATAATGAGAAAATAAAAAAGGTATTTTTTTTTTTAGCTTTTTCTTGTAAATTATGATTGTTTGAAATAAGTAAACGCTTCAATTGACTCATTTTAAACAAAAGCACACAACCTGTTTTCTGACGACGTTATCACGTAAAATCATCGTCCGTAAACCGGCTTTACAGACAACCTCTTTTTTTTAAACAAATAAAACCGATACTTAAGCTTTTTTCATGAAAATATATAAATCGTATTTTTTTTAATTTAAGGTTTTGCAGTACCCTTAATTTCCAAAAAAAAATTCACCAACAAAAAATACTTTTCTTTAAAATATAAACAGTAATTTTTTCTTGTTGGCAATTTTTCAATGCAACTAAATGTTTAATGATAAATTCAATACATATTGCATAGAAAAAATAATATATCGTGGCTGTAGTTCTAATACCTCGTAACCCAAAAGAGTCGATTTTTCAGAAGAGGCAAAAAACTAAACATGAATTGTAAGCGAAGTTCTGAAAATATCGGTTTTAGGCAAACGAGGTCTTTTTTTATTACATCCGGATTTTTTTCAGCTCTTCCGTGTACCCTTTTTTTAATTTAAATTAATATCTTTCTAGGATTCTAGGATCAACTTTAATATTTTGAAACCTTTTTGAAAACTACAATAAACCCATTTTTCGAGTGTTAAATGGAAACCGTCATTTAACAAACAATGTTTGTATATGTACGAGTGTATTTATTGTGAAGCCCAAGTGAAATAAAAATATGTGATAAACTTTTCTTTTTTTAAGACAAAGATCATTGTTTTTATTTTGCAGTCATGCCCAATGTCAACTGACAGGCGACAATATGAATCCCATCTCAACCATTCACCATTTTTAATGTCAAATAACCCAGAAAAGAATCAAATTTAAATAAACAAAAATTTTTAAGTAGAAAAATCAAAAAATCTGCATAAGTGTGAAAAAAAATCTTAAATAAATCCAATACAATAACTTTCCCTCTAAAGAAAAAAATGATGCCAATTTAACAACAAAAAATAAAAAAAATATTAAATTATTATTTTTCCAGCAATTTAAAGAAAATATTGACATATTCCAACTCTAAAAATAGAAACATAGAAAATATTTCAAGAGTAAACAAAATCAATAATTTTTATGACAGTTCATCACCCATATCAATACAGGACAGTTGTGTAGGGCTCATACATTATTCAGAACACCCAGAGTGTTTGCACTTTGAATGGAATGAAAGAAAAAATATATTCTTCTAAACCCATTATATAGGTCGGAATTGGATACATTTTCCATTAGCCAATTGACATTTTCGAATCCCACCCCCTACATGTGAATACTCAAACCTTCTAAAACTGACCAAGATGGTTTTTATGACGCCCTCAACCTCAATCAAAATCTAATTCACACATAGAAATATAATATTTTTCGACCTGTTGTGAGCAATTCTATTCAATCAGTTAGCTGAATGAGTATCAATTCGAGATATTTGCTGGTCCTGAAGTGGAAAACTTGAGATATATATATTTTTTTTCTGTGAAATAAATGTTAAAATGCAATTAATTGCGTTTATATTGTGATCTATATACAACAACTTGACATTTCACATTCACGATGTGTCAGTCACAGCATGGGTATAATATGTAATTCAAAATGTTTTCGATATTGTGTCAATCCTTGAGACCAAGCTTTTTTGTTTGTTTTCATGCAATTAATAGAGTGACCGGCTATGAATGAAAGTACAATGGCACAGACTACAGAGAAAAAAAAAAGATGTCCTTGACACTAATTGGTATTGAGCGAGTTCAAGTTTGATTTATTTTACCCAATAGATGGCTGTCATTGTGGGAGTCAAAGATATGGGTTTTCATTTTGACAAGAGAAACAAAAAGGTAAAGAAAATACAAAAAAGAGAAAGAAAACAGCTGATGATGACATATTTCGTTCTAACCAAAATCACACGTTCTATGTGGGAGGGTGGGATTGGTTGTGGTATGGAATTTACTTTTTTTGATTTATATTAACGTATTGTAGGGGAAATCCGGTAGATTTTCGACTGGTTGTTAAAGATAAAAATAAAGGAACAGTGAGTTACCACAAAAAAAAATTCAAAACAATTAAAAAGATTTTTTTCGATTTTCGGACAGCCCATCCGCTAAATTTGTTCCACTTGTTTATAACATTAACGTTGTGAAATTTAAAGAGTGTGCTGATAACAGTTCAATATTTAGGTGTTGTACGTAATCCTGATTTTTTTCTGATTTTTTGAAAAGTTGATATTTTAGTCTTTATTGTCTTTTTAAAACATGTTAAATATTTTTTTTTTTTTCGAAAAAAATGTGAGCAATAACTAATTACAACGCAGCCACAAAAAAAAAGTTCTGACCTGGAGTTGCGCTATGTTTTTCATACAGTTTTTGGGTCGCTGAAACCGAATCCGAAGACCGTTTTGCCCCATGCCATCACGTCAGGTTTTTTCTCTGATCTGGATGTGTGAATATGTTAATCATATAATTTTTGGGCCGTTGAATCCAGATGCGAAGTTAATTTTTCCCTATCACGTCGGGTTTCCAAGTTATCCTCAAAAAATGTCAAATCCAAAAAATAAAAGTTCTTATCTGGGGGTGCGAACATGTTAGTCGTATGTTTTCTAGGTCGCTTAAACCAAATCCTTAAAAAATTTCAAAACCAAAAAAAAGTAGCTTAAAAAAATTTAAGTCACTGTGGCGTATACGTATCATTTTTTTCTATTGAACAAATTAAGCCATAAATAAAAAATTTATATCACTGACTAATTTTACCCATTCATTTTTAATGGTAATTTTTATCATTATCAACATTTTAATCTTTTAAAATTTAAACTATCTCAATACACAACGGAAAAAATTAATGGGTTTAAAAAAAATAAATTTTTCAAATGGCCTTATCTTTGAAGAGCTAAAATAGAAATTCGAATCTTAAGGTCTCTTATTTTAAGTTTGTATCCCCCTTGTTGACCGTTGTGATTTTTTTTTAACAAACCCGAGTAACCACTTATATTCTTATTCAAACTAAAACTTAATTAAAAAAAAAAATGTAAACATATGCATTTTTTTAAAGTCATATCAATCTCACAGAAAGTTAAATTTGGACCTGTATCCCTTTTGATACCTCAATTTTTATAAAATTGTACAACATATTACAAACACATTGAGCCATAACTACATTATTGACTTGTAAGAGATTTCATCTCTTACATGCAATATACCTAATATATTATTTTAAATGTGACATTAATATAATAACGTACGGCAACGCTTATTTACGATATTATGTTTCATGTTCATAATCCACTTTATTATTTTTATTGAGAGCAAGAAAAGCTTTTTATAATGCATATGTTTCTATCGAAATATTAACTGTTCAAATATAAAAGAGCTTAATGCAAAATTCTTTCTCAAGAAATCGAATGATTTTTAAGCTGTTCTTATGTTAAATATTTTGTACTGTTGAATAACGTTCTTGTGAAAGCTCTCTTATCTTAAGAAAATGATTATGTTCTATGTTTAAGTCACACTCTGAATAAAGAAGTCGAATGGACAAGTTTAATGTTTCTTTTATTTTATTGCTTGCTTTATTTTTTGCCTAAGTTTAATTATTTGCATGTTTTAATAAGTTTTATTTTGCTCGCATGGTTTCGCTTTTATTGTTTTTTTAGTAAATTGTAATGAAATTAGCATGAAAGACGCTTACAATTAATCAGAAGTGAGATTAAGAACTTGAACGTAGTTTATTTGCTTAAATTTTGTCAAATTTTTTTTTGTGAAAAATCGCATGTGTAAAGATGAATGCTACTGCACGTGCGTCGAGATTTGTGGAAAATTCCACGGTTCAAAATCTTAAATTAAAATTGGCTGAAATGGATTTATCCACACTTGGCTTAAAATCTGCGCTTAAGGCACGCTTAAATGAAGCCATTGCTTTACTTGAGCCAAATGAACTCGAGGGTTTATTCCCTGCTGATGCTGTGAATGATGATGATGGTGAAGGTGACGACGATGGCGACGCTGACAATTTGGACAACGAAGAAAATTTAGTCCAACAACGATTAGATAGACTTCATGAGGTGCTTCGTAAAAAGGAAGAAATTCGGGCGCTCGAAAAACGATTGGCTGAACTAAATAGCCATAGCCCTGCTAGAGAAGTTCGTCCTACAGCTGGATGCACAGCACGTGACATCGAAGATTCGTTGCCTACGTTCTCTGGTGATGATGAATACCCGATCACAAAATGGATTGAGAATATTGAGGATGCTGTTGTCACCTACCACTTAAGTGAGTCCGAATCATTTATTTATTTTAAGCGATTGCTCAGGGGTACAGCAAAATTATTCGCAAGGTCAAAGTCATTTCGCTCGTGGATCGAGCTTAAGTCTGCGCTTTTGACAGAATTTCACCAGCATACCACCGCGACCGATGTGCATAATGCGTTGCGAAAGCGAAGGAAACATAAGGATGAAAGTTTCCAACAATACGTCCTGGCTATGCAGGAGATAGCTTCTTCAACCGAAATCGACGAGCAAGACGTGATTGCTTATATCATAAAGGGAATTCTAGATTCCGTTTTCAACAAGCAGCTTATGCTTACGGCAAACACAATAGCTGAGTTGAAAACCATACTTCGAAGATACGAAAAAATGAAGTCTGAATTTCAACCATCGACTTCCTCGTTCAATAGGCCTGTGCAGCAATCAAAGCCTTTGCCTCGAGTCGACACAAAAATTAAATGCTACAATTGCAACGAGTTGGGCCACATTTCACCAAAATGCCCAAAACCCCGTCGACCAAAAGGCTCATGCTTTCGTTGCGGTATGGTGGGCCATACTGTAAGCTATTGCCCCAAATCATCTTCTGTGCTTATGGTTCAAAAAGATAACCAACTATCTACAACCGATATTGCAACACTGTTGAATGACTTCCATGGAGTTTTGGAGTTCCAGTTTACAAGTCCTGAAGCAGAAAATGTTCGAGGTAACATGCATTTGATGACAACTATAGATACCGGCAGCCCCATCAGTTTTGTCCAACGGCGATACGTGCCACCTTTTATGAGGACTTCTTTGGAACCACCGAATTATGGTTTTTATGGTATTAATAACTCAAGACTGAATATTTTAGGTAAATTTGCATGTTTTGTTAATTTTAATTGTGAACTTGTCAATTTATGTGTTTATGTTGTTAATGATGGAACTATGAAAGATCCACTTGTCTAAGGACGAGATTTTTTGCTTAAATCTAACGTTAAATTAGTTGTTAATGAAACAAATACGAAAATTATTAAAGAACAAACAAATTATGATGAAAATGATTATGATAAATATGATGAAAAAGATTATGAAAAAGATTTTGAAAATGATGATAAAGGGTAAAAGTGGGTGAGATGGCGCGGCGGGAGGGATGGCGCACTTTAAATATTTTGTACATTTATTGCTCTAAAAATGTATGAAAATTATTTTTAGCTTTCTTTAAATATTTTAAATCGAAGTAGCCAGTATTCGTTTCTTTGACTGTGATACAAAAAATAAAAAAAAATTTCAAAGCAAATCATGTGATGATTTTTTTCGAATTTTTTTTTTTTGTTCTTTTTTTTTGTTCTGATATTTTGTGAGTCGTTGGGATCTTAGAAGCCCTTGATACACTAATACATACAAGAGTTTATAAGTTATGCATTGCATGTGAAATCTGAGCTGTAGTTCTATCTGCTTTTTATGTGTGCTTACAAATAGGAATCATGCGAAAAAAGGTGAAATGGCGCAGTTTTTTGCGGGTGAAATGGTGCATTCCGTGCTAATTTTTTTTACTTGAGTATAGTGTTAGCATGTGCCATATCACCCTCAAAATATTTTTTTTAAGTACCTACTCGTAATTTGTGTTTTCATTAAAACACAAAATTTAGAATGAGGTTGTGTATGTGAACTTTTTAAACGTTTGCATTGACATAATTTGTATTTATTGCTTCGTTGACATATAAAACATTCTTTTAACTTAAAAAACAAGTAAAAACTAAATAGCTTCAAATTTGAAGGAAAACCAACTTTTTAATCCAACATTTTTATAAAAAAGATGACTAGTTGCAATCTATTATATGGCATGCATTGGTGCTTCACTCCTGCATATCGGTTAACTATTTGTGCAATGAATGTGGCAATAGAAACCTAAAACAAACTCATGCACCATCTCACCTACCAAGGTATGCCATCTCACCCACCCTAAAGGGGGAGATGGTTTTTTTTAAGCTTTTTTGCTTTATTAATTTAAAAATATAAACTAAAAATATAAAATTCTCTAAAACATAATTATACGTTGGATATTAAATATAAAACATTTTTGCGTTGTTAGAAATATTAAATGTGGTTTACTTTGAAAAATATGCCAAAAACAAAAAAGGTATGCCATCTCACCCGCTTTTACCCAATATGATCTCGATGATTTAGATTTTGAAGACAAAATTTTAAAAATTGATGTTTGCGATGTGCATGATGATATTTCGTTAAAAATTAATGAAAATTTAAATTATTATGATAAAGTTAAAATTAAAAGTTTAGTTTCCGAGAGTGTTTCAAAAAGTAATGCAAATTATCCGGATGATTATGAAATGAAAATTGTTTTATCTGATCCTAACAGTTATTTTAATTGCGCGCCTCGACGTCTACCTTTTTCTCATAAAATTGAATTGCAAAAAATTTTAGACGATTTGCTTGCAAATAATGTAATTCGTGAGAGTAATTCTCCTTTTGCTTCCCCAATTGTGTTGACTCGAAAGAAAACAGGTGAATTGCGGCTATGCGTTGATTACCGCAATTTAAATAAAATTACCGTGAAAGATAACTTTCCATTACCACTTATTGAGGACCACTTAGATAGATTACGAAATAAAAAATATTTTTCACTCCTCGACCTCAAAAGCGGTTTTCACCATGTGAAAATGGCCGAGGACTCTATAAAGTTTACATCATTTGTAACACCTATGGGGCAATTCGAATATATGCGTATGCCTTTCGGGTTGAAAAACGCCCCCTCGGTTTTTCAACGCTTCATCAATAAAACTTTTAAAGAACTTATTGGTGATGGGAAGCTCTTAGTTTATATTGATGACTTGTTGATTGCATCCGAAACTAAAGATGAACACTTTATGATTTTGAAGAAAGTTTTAGATATTATTTCAGAAAAAAACTTACAACTACGTCTTGATAAGTGCGTATTTATGTACGAAAAAATTAAATATCTCGGGTACGAAGTTTCGGCAAATGGTATTGGTGCGAATAGTGATGGTTTAAAAGCCGTCTCGGACTTCCCCATACCAACAAATCAAAAGAAATTGCACTCATTTATAGGCCTTTGTTCTTACTTTCGCAAGTTTATTAAAGACTTTTCTTTATTAGCTCAACCTTTAAACGACCTTTTGAAAAAAGACGCGAAATTTGAATTCGGTGCAAAACAATTAGATACTTTTAATTTATTAAAAGAAAAGCTTTTGAGTGCTCCTCTTTTAAGAATTTTTAATCCTACCGCCGATACGGAACTACACTGTGACGCGAGTAGTATAGGCTTTGGCGCTGTGTTGTTGCAACGTCAAGATGACAATCAATTTCATCCGATTTTCTTTTTTTCGAAGCGTTCAACTGATCAGGAATCAAGATACCATTCTTACGAATTGGAAACACTCGCTATAATTTATGCCTTAAGAAGGTTCCGAATTTATTTAACGGGAATCAGATTTAAAATTGTCACCGACTGCAAGTCGCTGACCCAAACTCTAAATAAAAAGATTTTGAATCCGAGAATTTCTCGATGGGCCTTAGAGCTTTCAGATTTTGACTACGTCATCGAACATAGAGATGGAAAGAGGATGGGTCATGTCGACGCGCTTAGCAGGTGCCACAATATCTTAACTGTTGAAACTGAGTCCTTTGAACACGCATTGGCTGCAGCTCAAGGAAAGGATCCAGTTTTGAAAAGAATTGTTGAGATGTTGGAGCAAAGGGATAGCCCCTCTTATGAGCTTATTAATGGGCTCGTTTATCGAAAAATCAATAAACAACCATTTTTTTATGTTTCTTCAAATATGGAGAGAAATGTCATTCAAACTCATCACGAAGCATTATGCCATTTGGGTGTAGAAAAATGCTTTAATTTTTTGAGGAAAACATATTGGTTCCCTAATATGAAAAAGAAAATTAAGGAATACATAGGTAGTTGTTTAAAGTGCATGCATTTCTCTCAACCAAGCGGAAAAAAGGATACGTTGTTACATAACATCCCTAAAGGAGACAAGCCTTTTGAAACAATCCATGTTGATCATTATGGTCCTTTACCAGCTTCTACTAAAAATAATAAAAAACACATTTTTGTGATTGTTGACGGCTTTTCAAAATTTACGAAATTATACCTATGCGGTAAAAAGTACAACAACGAAAGAAGTTATTCAGTGCCTCGATTCATATTTTTCTTTTTACAGCAAACCGACTCGTATAATTTCGGATAGGGGAACATGTTTCACGTCTGATGACTTTTCAACTTTTTGCGAAAAATATGCCATTAAGCACATCAAAGTTGCAACAAGTTCACCGCAATCAAATGGCCAAGTTGAAAGGGTCAATAGGTGCCTTACCCCCATGCTTTCGAAAGAGAGTGAAATTGATTCGAGTTGTTGGGTTAAATCTTTGCAAAGCGTTGAATTTGCCTTAAACAATACAATAAATAAAAGCACAGGTGTAAGTCCGAGCATGCTACTTTTTGGAGTTGATCAAAAGGGTATTATTAAAGATAACATCAAAGATTATTTGGAAGAAAACATTATCGAACCAAAACCTAGAGACTTAAAAGAACTTAGAGCGCAGGCAAACGAAAAAACAGTTAGGAGTCAGGAAAACAATAAAATTATTTTTGATAAACGTCACAAAAATCCGATTAAATATGCAATTGGCAATCTTGTTTTAATTAAAAATACTGTAAACACTCCCGGGCTGAATAAAAAATTTCTACCTAAATATAAAGGACCTTATGAGGTCGTCAAAATTTTGCCAAACGACCGATACTTAATTAAGGATTTGAAAAATTTGCAAGTTTCTCGTATACCATACGAAGGCGTTTGCTGTCCAGAAAATATGAAACCCTATTTTTTTAAATAAGCCATCTATTTGCATGCATCAATCTTTAATAATTTTAAATCTTTTATTGCTAAATTTCTTATAATTTTTTTTTTAAATATGTTAAACTAGAAAAATGTCAATCATTATCTAAAAAACAAAAATCATCGTAATTAAATAATGTAACTAATCAAAAGAAAATGAACAAAAAAATTTTTTTTTTCAAAAGAAAACAAACGAAAACAAAACAAAATCGATTAATGAAAAAATATACAAATATTATTAGAAATCAAAGAATAATAAGTTCTGTTCAATGAAAGTAATCTTATAAATGAAAATACTGAAAAATGAAATTAATTACTATGTAAATTGAAATAAATACGGGCAATTCCATGGTAACTCACGTTACATTCACAAAAATTTCCAACACATAAATCATTTTTTTTTTGTCAATTTTAATGGAAATTGATACGAAATTACAATCCATGAATGGAGCATAACTATTACTTTCATAATTAACTAAATAAATTTACTTTATTTTTAACATTTGCTTGGGAAAAATAAAAGTTTGATGGTAACTCACGTTACAAAAATCGGACATGAATTTTAAGAGTCCGACAGTATGAAGTTTTTATGTGAAATTAAGAATCTTTATTTGTTTTTAATGAAGATTCCATACATAAAAAATTACAAGCTTTTAATATAAGTGACAAAACCAAACATTTTTCCAATATTTCGAGGAAAAATTTTAAAATATTTAGGTAACTCACGTTACATTATTTTGGTAACTCATGTTACCTGTGATTTGTGGTTGTAAATGTAAAGAAAAGATGCATTTTCACTCAAGTTTTTTTTAAATCGAATATTGTGTAACGAAGCTTGCTTAAATGTTAATTTATTTTACCAATAACGAGGGGGTGTTGTCATCGTCACTATTAGACTCATCATGTTTTTAGTTTCCTTGTTTTTCCGTCATTTTCATCTGAAATTCTTCTGTTGTTGGCAAGCTTATGCTATAAAAATGCTTTAAGATTATTATCCATAAGGGAATACAACAAAGAATCTTTGCTTGCAACTTGCAAAAAGAGTTGCTGTTTGTAAATAGTAATTTGCTAATAAAAAAAGTAAAAAATACTGCATAATTTGTTCAAAATTCGTGTCCACTTTTTCATGGAATTACCCATACACATTCATATGTATTACTAAATTTAAATGAAAAATGTACCTAATTATTAATTTTATTTAATATACCTATCTAAACTTTATTTTATAATATCTTAATATTGTATTTATGTAAAAACATGATATCGTAAATCGAGGACGATTTAACGTCAGAATGGCCGAGCTGTAAGAGATTTCATCTCTTACATGCAATATAATATATTATTTTAAATGTGACATTAATATAATAACGTACGGCAACGCTTATTTACGATATTATGTTTCATGTTCATAATCCACTTTATTATTTTTATTGAGAGCAAGAAAAGCTTTTTATAATGCATATGTTTCTATCGAAATATTAACTGTTCAAATATAAAAGAGCTTAATGCAAAATTCTTTCTCAAGAAATCGAATGATTTTTAAGCTGTTCTTATGTAAAATATTTTGTACTGTTGAATAACGTTCTTGTGAAAGCTCTCTTATCTTAAGAAAATGATTATGTTCTATGTTTAAGTCACACTCTGAATAAAGAAGTCGAATGGACAAGTTTAATGTTTCTTTTATTTTATTGCTTGCTTTATTTTTTGCCTAAGTTTAATTATTTGCATGTTTTAATAAGTTTTATTTTGCTCGCATGGTTTCGCTTTTATTGTTTTTTTAGTAAATTGTAATGAAATTAGCATGAAAGACGCTTACAGACTGTTGATCTTGAAAGTTTGATTTTCTCGAAAAGTTTTCTCTCCCTAAGCTTACGGGGTTTTCTTTTTTAGATTTTCGGAAAGTTCTTAAAAATAACTATTTGATAGTTTGGTTATTTGCAAGTTCTTAGATACACGCTACTATTTTCAAAATTCATGATCTTTGATTACAATTGAATAAGATTACATTTTTATTAGTGATGTGCATTACGCTATGATATTCATTACCACTACACAAAATATTCGAATTATCTTGTATTTTTATTCAATTGACTTTAAAAAAAAAAATTTACCGGCTAAACTGCAATATTGTTTATTCAGTTTCAAATTCTTATTTTGAATCCATTGACTTCAGACTCCACGTTGAAAAAATCATTTTTTTTAACAGAAAAGCATCATTTTCTTAGATCATCGATATCACAGCAGTCGATAATTATTGCCCAAAAAAAAACATCAATAACATTTTCCGAAAACATTCCATACATGAATTTGAAAAAAAAAGCATTGTTTTTTTTTGAGAAAATGAACGATAAACAAAAATATATGGACAGAATTTCTTATATTAATTAAGATTTTTACAGTTCAATATACCCACAAAAACTCTACAGAATTGCAATTAATCTAGCCAGCCATTTTTTGTTTTATTTTATTAAAAAAAAAATCAAAAGAAAACACTGGCCAACAATTTTCAATTTTTTAAAATTTTCCAGAAAGATTTATATCAAATTTTATAGACTTAGGTTCAGTAAGCTCAAAAATCATAATGTTTCTAGCAGCTCTAGTTTTTGAAATATTTAATTTTTCATATTTGGGGGATATTCATACTAATTTTTCAGTTTTCCTCATTTTGAGCGTTTATTCGAATTTTCCAGAAAAATTTATATCAAACTTAATGTATTAAGGGTCAGTAAACCTAAAAATCCTATTCATTTATTTCTACGACCTCTATTTTTTGAAATATTTACCTCCACATTTTTGAGGTAATTTCGTACTAATGTTAAAGTTATGCTTATTTTAAATGTTTGTTAGGCTAGGCGCACACATGCGATTTTGATCGCGCGATTATTCAGTCGCAAATTAGATGACAACAATGTTAATGACTGTAGACACAATTTTTAAATTTTTAATCGCGGGAAGCATGTGTGTTCACCGGCATTGAAATCCGTGTGATCCATTTTTGCGACTAAATAATCGAGCGACTAAAATTGCATGTGTGTGCCTAGCCTTAAGATTTTCCAGAAAATTTTTTGTCGAACCAATTGCATTTGGGCTCACTTAGCTTAAAAATCACACTGGTTGCTTTCTAGGAGCTCTAAATTTTTGGATATTTTCATTTTTTGCATTTTGGGGTAATTTTTTTTTAGATTTTATTATTACAAGAGTTTTTAAAGTTTTGCTGGAAAAATTTATTTTGAATGTATTGTATTTTGGTTCAGTAAGTAAAATAAAAATAAAAAAAAAAATTTTTTACATAAAAAAAAACTAACAAAAAAAATTTGTATGAATTTCTATGCTTTTTCATGTATGAATAAATCAAGAACTAGAGCTGCTAGAAAAAAACTAATGTTGTTTTCGGAATCAGTACCCAAAATTTAGTAAGAAATGATAAACAACACTCTGGAAAATTTGTATGTGTTGGCCAGTGTAATATTTTGCTTTGAAAACGGAACATTTTTTTTTTTTAATTTTTAATTTGTGTTATTTTTTTATTTTATGTTATTTAATATAAAAATATATTTTGTTAATGTATTAAAAAACTCTCTATTTGTTTTTAATACTTTAAAAAAAAAAAAGAATTCAAGTTTCATATCCAAATTACTATTTTCAAAAAGGAATTTATTCTCTAATAATTCATTTGCTAAATCATAAGTTTCGTAGTTTTTTTTTTTTCATACTTTTTGTTTATTATTTCCAATTATATAATTTTTAATAAGCAAAAATTAAAAGCCTATTTTAGGGAACCCAAAACCTAAAATATTCGTTTTTATTTGTTTACTTTTATAATTTAAAAGCTTCGTGAGGTAAAGTAGGAAATATATGCAACTGAGTTTTGAATTTGCTTTCATTTTCAATATATGACTTTATATTAAAAAACAAATTGTTTGAGTTCATAAAAGTTTTGAAAAGAATAATATTTGCCTCCAACCTTATCACAACATCACCTGTCTTACAGCTTATAAAACTTTTAAGAGGATTTACGCAACAAAATTACTAACTTAAAATACTCAACACGTTCATGTGTCGTATGTACCTATATCTACCGCAGTAATCCGTTAATCATACATTTTGTATCCCCGAAATAAGGATGTGCTTTGCAACAAAATCCCTTTGAAAAGTACCTACAAACATCCTGTATTTGAAACAAATATTTACAGAAATGCTTTTGAGAAAATCATTTTGACAAGATTAACACAAAGTTTCCCAAGTTTCGATTTCCATCGTTTCTGATTTAGTAAAAAAAAAAAAAACAGCTTCACCAATTTTCAATCAAGTGGTCTCCTATTCTAGGAGTAGACGTCAAATGCATTGGCTATGATCATAATAGGCACTGGGAAAACCATACTCATGTTAGTAGGTTTCTCCAGTTACTGGCTAATCAAACATGAAATAAAAAAAAAAATATTATGACAAACAACTTACAGGCAGAGTAAGAGTCCTTGAAACGATTGTGTGTGATGGCAGGGATTAGATTGACCAAGCCAAAGGATTCGATTGCATCAGAATGTTGTGTGTGAATTGATTTGATGGTGTTGCTGAAGCTGATGAAGATGACGATGATGGTGGTAGCTGGTAGGTAGGATATTGGTATTGGGACGTGCTCTACAACAGGCTATATCAGATATTGCTGTTCTATTTTACGAAGGCTAACAGCTTGGAATTGAATCCGTTTAGGAAGGCGAACATAACTGTTTGCTAAAGGACAACCGACGACGACGATGAAGAGGCACTTGTTCTATACGATGTTCCCGATGGTATAGCAATTTTACTCTGGCTAAACAAAGGGGAAGCGTTCTTTAATCTTTGAACGAACATGGAATTGCAATCGGCCAACACCTTCATTTGACATAAGAACTCAAACATGTGTGTCCTTCGACACACTTGTTTGTGAAGGAGTTTTTGTGTGTGTGAAAGTGTAAAAAGCTGTGAACTTGTTATACTAATTATACACTCCACTTTGCTTATTGGGTTGTGTTTTTTGAATACAAATTGATAAAGTCGACTGAAAGTTTCCATTTCGTCCTTGAATTTGGAAATGTTTGGCTACGCATAGAATGGCAATTGGGGAAATAGAAAGGTTGTTTTATACGTGAAAAGAAAATTTTATTGGAATATACTTTATAGATTCAATCATAATTTTACTTGTAAATTGTTACATGTAGGCAAACCGCTATAAGTACGAGTAACCTGCATAACCTTCATAAATAACATATGAATCAATTGATTCAGCAAACAACAGTCTTTTTTTATTTGTTGTCTTAAGAAATTTGTAGGTTCTTAGCAGACCTTAACTTTTTTAGGTTTTTTACCAGTTTGGTTAAATACAAAAGAAGGTCCTTTACAGATGTACAAATATTTCTGGGTTTCAAATACTCTGTAATAATTGTTTTCTTATAGCTTAAATACTTTAAGTTCAAAACAACCAAATTAGATGCACGTTTTGTGGACTTCAAAATTAATCCTTGGCAAAGTTCAATGAATAATGAAAAATCCTAATGAATCTGTTTAAGAAATCAATAATAATTCTCAAAGCATGTTGAATTGCAAAATGAAAATAACATCAAACCCTGAACAAGCAGAACCTTTTTGAGGAAAAAGGAAAGTAACTGGCTTTTTTAATTACGGTTGACGACAAATTACTTTTTGGTGAGGAATTTTTGACACATTTATTTTAGATAATTTGTCAGCAATGTTCACATAAAAACAAAAAATCAATATTAAAATACATTGTGGAAGGAAATTTGTTGTCTGGTTGTGAATTAATCATTATTATTTTTCAATTATTCAGAATTTATCATGAATTTTGAAATTGAAAATTGTGTACAACCCTTTTTTTAAGGAATTGAAGAAAAATTATATCATTCCAAGTTATTTTTGATTTAAGAATGAATTAAGGAGAAGCAAAACAAACACAGACATTAAAGTTAAGACAAATAATCCAAACAAAAGGGTAAACCAAAAATTTAGTAAAAAAAAAATAATAATAATAATAACTATACATGATTTAAAATTCTGGAGTATTTTTAATACAGCTCTTGTATTAAAGCAATTTTCAATACAAATAATATTACATTTGAATACTTTCAAAATATTAAAATTATTTTTAATTTTTTTTTTGTATTAAATTTCAATATTTAAGTATGTATTAAGTTTACTACTTGTATGTAAGTTGTAATATAATTGTATTACATTTCAATACAATTGTACTATATTTTAATATAATTGTATTACATTTTAATATAATTAATTGTATTAAAATATAATAAAGATTAAATTTTAATATGCAATACTTGAAATTTAATACATTTGGTATTAACTTCTAATATAAACTGTATTATTTTTTAATACGACTATATTAAATTTTAATACATTTTGTATCAATATCAACTAAAAAATTTTAATATTTGTCATGTATTAAATTTTAATACATTTCTAGTGTAACATTTTTAGTGTAAAGTATTAAAAAATACTCCAGAATAATAATGATAACTAAATACCGTGTAATAATAATGATATAATTAACGACATCGAATGTTCAAAAGAATTTGACTTTCTATTTGAGTTTTTTTTTCAATAATTTTCTCCAGATATCTTTTGAAGAAAAACAAAACCATTATTTACTCAAAAAAATTAAAAAGAACTCCTTAAACCAAATCGTAACAATCTATTATATATGTATATATTAAAGTTTGATTTTGTGTACGTTCGCTAACCGGCCACACCGACTGACTTATTTTCTTAAATTTTTTTTTTTATCAAAGAGACATAAGAGGAGAAGGTTTAAGGCAAAAACAATTTAAGATTTTATAGGGCAAATAGGGGTAACACGACATTGAAAAAAGAGGCTATTTTCTAAACGGTAAATCGTAAAGAGTTGACTTTTTTTTAAATGATAGACAAATTTATTAAATAGTTAAAAACGGTATTGA
Organism: Episyrphus balteatus; assembly: GCF_945859705.1. NCBI lineage: Eukaryota > Metazoa > Arthropoda > Insecta > Diptera > Syrphidae > Episyrphus > Episyrphus balteatus. Next base: position 132,365,605 of record NC_079134.1, on the reverse strand, counting down.
AAAAATTAAAAAAATTTTCAGAACCAAGTTGTGAAGGTTTTTTTGCAGTCATAGACCTTCGACAAAACACTAATTACAGGTACGCAAAATTTTGCACAGAAATTTGAGTTACACCATTAGAAAGATATTAAAAAAAAAATTAGGGGTCTAATACGGATTTTTTTCATAGGCCCTGTATTTTGAAATAAAAATTTTTGAAAAACAACTCATTTTCAGGGACATTTTTGAGTAGTCTTCTATTTTTTTGGAATTTTGAAAAGTCTGCAAAAAATCTCATTTTGCATATGCCACTTTTGCTAAAAGTTTAAAAGTTAATATTTTTAAACTCATTTTATGAACTTTTCAAGTTTGCATCCTCTTTTTCATTTGAAAGAGTCGAAAATTAGAAATAAATACAAGAAATGGCGGAACGAAGTCCGCCGGGTGAGCTAGTAAATTTATAAAATTAAGATTACCTAAAAATAACCGATTACTGTAGTCTCCACAGCCGGATAAAACGTTTTCCTGTATGTCCCCTCCCAGCACTTCGAAGGTGTTTTAGTCAGTTTAAAAAGAAAGAGCTCTATGTTCGTTTATTGCCTCTAAGGGCACGCAACACGGCAGGCAAAAGCTCTGGTTGATAAGCAGGTTTTAATTTCGGCTCCTGGTGGCACGCAGAACTGCAGGAAATTGCTCTGGTTGATCGGGAGGTTTTAATGGCACTTTTTGTTTTGTTTGGTTTCGCATGGCTATCTTATGATACTTTGTGGTATGACTGACTGCGAATCATAAAAGACAGAAAAACTAATCTTATGATTTTATCTAATATTCTTATTTTTATTTGGTAAAAGGGAATATATGTACATGTTACATACAACCCTCATATCAATCACATTATCAATTTATTTGAATTCCACTGACGAATCAGAAACAGTCTAGGAGAAAAATTAAACAAAACAATCCTTCAAAAAATAAAATAAAATTTCTTAATCTATAAAGGTTCTTGTGAAAGACCAATCTCTGGAGCAACAAACGCTGAAACCCAAGAACAGTGTCCTGTAAAATACTTTTTCTTACCCATATTGATAACTCAATACACTGAGGGAAAAGCCACCATAAAACAACGTGAAATCAATTGAAAACCACATTGATTTAACTATTATTCGGAATGATTTTTCGTTGAAGATGGACATTTTAAAATCAACGTGGAAATAAGGTTAATTTTTGATGCTTTCGTATCTTAAAGTCACATAAATCAAAGTAGTTCAAGTTTGAAACAACGACGTTTCGATTCGATTTTTTCCCTCAGTGTATCAATTAATATAATTAATTAATTATTAATTAAAACCTTAAAATTCATATTTTTACAAATGCTGGTATCATTACAAAGAAGTAAATAAACAAAACCATTTGTGTAAGCATTGAAATCAACATGCCCAAAAATAATAATTAACGCATAAAATGATTCCCTGTGGCTGTGATGTAATGTAAGACGTGGCCTTGGTTTCATATTTACTTTTTGAATATTTCCCTCAAAGTTTAATTTAAGCAACATCAGACACCAGATGTATTAAATAGGACTTTAAAATACATACCATCTGTTAAACTTAAAATATTAAATACCTATTATACGAGTGTAGCAGAACAGTTGTTTGTTTTCTTCTATTTTTTTTTTTTCATTATTTTGGTTAAGTTGAATAAAAAGATGCCTTACACCAATAATAATTGGGTTTTAAAATATATATATTATATACACTTAGAAATTCTTCGTGCCTTTCTTCATGTTATTGGTGATAAATGTCATATTTAATGAGAAAGGTAAACTTAAGGTTGAGAAAAGGGTTAATTGCATCGAAAATTTATGTTCACAAAAAAAAAAACCTTTTCTTCACAAAAGGTCGATGTAATAAGGAAGTTAAGTGGGGTTATTGAAGTCATTTACGTGGTGATTGTGTTTCCAGGAACTTAACTACCTACTTATACCGAAAAAAAAAACTCTACTAAGTGCTTTACTTTATTCCGTCTGTCGTCATACCAAAAACGTCTCCTTTTTGAACAAGTTAATCAATCAATAGTAATTAAGTAAATCGATATGTTTTTGATGGACTTTTTGCCCAGTCTTGCTTTTATTAACTTTTTCTTTTCCTTCAATGAAACTCAACCAAAAAAAAAAATTATCTTCCAGTGACATCATCACGGTTAACAACTTGATTGAGGTTAGCAATGATATTGTTCAATTAAATCTTTTGTTTCAAAAGAGAGTAAGAATTTTTTTTTCTTTTATGTAACCAGACATCTGAAATCTGATTGTTTATCAGTATTTATTTTAGTCAAGCAATGGAGAAGCACTTTTCTTTCATAATGAAATGTTTTCAAGAACATTCTTTACTTAACTGCTCTCTACTGTGTATGAATAATATATAAAGAATTAAGGTACTTTTATATAGAACATTTAAAGCAATACCTACATTAAATTGGTGTGTGATGAAAAAAATTTGATTTGTATTTCTCTTAGAATGAAAAAAATAACATTTCAAGACATTTAATTCTATTTCTAGATTTTTAATGACATTAAACCTTTAGCTTTCTTTCCTTTATATGATTTATCGGTTTTTTATCTTGTTTCTGTTTTTTTTTTATTTTTCGGAATATTTTATTATTTAAATAACAATTCTTATCATAAAAGCAAAAATTATGGGAGAGTACAAAAAGATTTTTTTTTCTTTTTTTAAACTCTTTACTTTCTTTTGCGATTATTTAGAAACAACATTTTTGGATCTGGTACCCTCGAGATCTCGGAAACTATCCGTCCCATTTTCTTTTTACTTGCGATATAGGTACTATACAGGGTGTCCCAAAAGTAATGGATCAAACGAAATATGCAGATAGGCCAACTTTACGGCTCTCAGAATTTGGTAACTTGTTCATCCCAAATCCTTACGGTTTTCAATTTAATGCAGTTTTTGTGAATTATCGAAAAATCTCGACTTTGCAACAGTATTTTGCTTCCTCCGGTCATAATTGATTTTTGTTTTTTACAATTCTTCCACTAAAACATTGCCTAATAATAAGAAATAATTATTTAATCAAAATATTTTTTATTTCATACGCCATTTTGCTGCAAATTATGTAACAGTTCCATATTTTATAAAAACTCAATTTCTTACTTTTATTTGAGAGGAACATCCCGAAAAAAAATTGTATGGTGTGATACTGGTTTATTATTTTAAAAACTTGCCGTGTTATTGCACTTTTCAAAAATGTATAAAAATTTCCAAAGTTCAAATTAGAACGAAAGATATTACAGTTTAAATGCAAAAAAAACAGGGGTTTTCAGAGCAAAATAACAAACAAAAATCGAGGCTTTTATTCAAAAAGAAATAAACAAACAACAGTCGAGGAAATGTGTTTATTTTTCTTTGTTATTTTTCTCTGAAAAGGCCTGTTTTGTTGCATTAAAATTGTAATATCTTTTGTTCTAACTTCAAGTTTGGAAACTTTTATACATTTTTGAAAAGTGCAATAACACGGCAAGTTTTTAAAATAATTAACCTGTGTCACACCATACAAATTTTTTGCAGTGTGTTGCTCTGAAAAAAAAATTAAGTAATTGAGTTTTTATAAAACATGGAACTGTTAATTAATTTGCAGCAAAATGGCGTATGAAATAAAAAATATTTTGATTAAATAATTATTTATTCTTATTAGCCAATGTTTTAGTGAAAGAATTGTAAAAAACAAAAATCAATTATGACCGGAGGAAGCAAAATACTGTTGCAAAGTCGAGATTTTTCGATAATTCACAAAAACTGCATTAAATTGAAAACCGTAAGGATTTGGGATGAACAAGTTACTAAATTCTGAGAGCCCTAAAGTTGGCCTATCAGCATATTTCGTTTGATCCATTACTTTTGGGACACCCTGTATATCAAGTTTTGCATTCGTAAGCAAAAAAAAACATGTGTGCAGTTCACACGCGGTAGAAGTGAAACCTTAAAAATTAATTTTTCTTTCAAAAAAAAAAACAAAAAAATCAACCTTTTTTTTATTAAATCAACTGTAATTCCATATATTTTAAATGACAACCTATAATTAATTTTATATCATCTGAAAGCTTTTTATTTTACCTTTTATATGACGCTTCAATCATATTTCGACCATGCCTACAAAAAAAGTAAGAATTTCTTAAGCCAATCATGTCAAAATTCTTCTTCCTACTACTGGTGGCTGGTCATTAGAGTGGAGCGTTTTTGGACTTTTCTTTCAGATCACTGCGTGCAACTAATGGTTTATGCCTTGTGCTCTTCTGAACATATTGTGATCCTTTTTTTTTTATTCGACAATGGAAAAATAAAAATCGGGAAGCCTCTGAAGATTGCTCGTATTTCACGAAAATCGATATTTTATGAGGCGTTTAGAACCCATCTGAATTGACTTAATCTTTTTTATTTCACTACCAACTGCTCATAACTTATGCTGAGTGGTCTCTAGAACCAGATCTCATCCCCTATTTTGAGTCGTTAATGGAAAAAACAAAATCGGGAAGGCTCCAAAAAATGTAATTTTCGCAAAAATTCAGATTTTTTAAATTGTATAAAATCCCACCCAGAACAAATTTATTTTACAACTTGTTTGTATTTGCTATATTTGTTAGAACCTATTTGAACCTTATAAGCAGAGATCGAAAGTAAAAGTCAACTTTTCTCAGGTCTTTAAATATCACACATTTATTGAGATTTTTATTTACGATCCCTTAATAACCGGTTCACTCACAAAGTGTTTTTTTTTTTGTTTTCCGTCAGTGGGAAACTTTTATTTTCTTTTTTTTAGGTTTTGGTCAACAGATGACTTTTATGGCTGAGAGAAAAAAATAAAAGTCTTTTGGTTACTAACAATCAGTATTAACAAATTTACGAGGTAATATACATCCGTCATTTGTTGACGTTATCTGAATTCAATTTTGTTGCATTGTTGGTGTTTTGCCAGTGTTGGAAACTGCTCACGATGGTGAATTTTAAAAGGTGTAAAATCTTATTTACGATTAAAGATCGAAAATACACAAAGTGCCTCCAAATAACTACAAAATCAGATTTTTACTATTAAATGTTATTATCAGAAAAAGAATTAGGTACCAAATGCATTTTTCTGGGAAAAATAGGTTTATATACCTAGGTACTTTTTCAGGAAACGATAACCCTAAAACCAGCCATAAGAAATTTTATTTCTATTTCAAAATAGCTTCCATTTTCATGTACGTTTGTAACAGACTTTAATTAAAATTTAATACTCTTGTATTAAAAAAAAGAAGACTAGTATTTATTTTAATTCTTTCCAGGATAAAGTTATAATTTCGAATTAGTTTTTAATCCAAATTTCTTATATTAGGTGTGTTTTTTTGTTTATCTATATAGATTTTGTGCAAAAAAACGACATCGAGATTTTTGAAATCAAAACAATTTACAAAAATCCAGATAATTATCCAGATTTTACTTCCCCTCCATAAAAACAGTTGTGTCAAGGTTGTTTAATTGTTGTGTTCATTCAGAAATATCTGAAAATATTAACAAAAAAAAAGCGGAGAAAATGAGGTTTAAAAAAAGCTCTCATAGAAAAAATAATCAAAAATTTGTTTGACATGGTTGCATTGAAAAGGTAATATTTCGAGATATAAGCAATGCACTTTTCAGATAAAAGTCTTAAATGGATCCTGATAATATTGTTGAACAAATATATATATAAAATTACCAACGTTTTTTTGGAAAAATTAGAAATAAAAATAAAAAATTTTCCACGTTTGATTTTAAAAAAATCGAAAAAAATCAATATGGCTACCTTCAAACGCTTATAACACAAGAACGACGCAAGTAAAGTTAATGGTCATGGTCTTAAAATGAAGCTAAGAATATACAAATAAGTTTTGGTTTTTTGTAAAAAAAAAATTTTTTGAATCCAACATGTATGCAATGGCCATACCACTTACCACTACGGAGTTAAAAAAAAAAAAAACATGAGTACGGCACATTTTTGACAGACAGCTGCCAAAGTGTATGTACAGTTGTGCCAAATATTTGCACGGATTTCAAAAATCCGTATAGATAAACAAAAAAACACACCTAAGATGTCGTATTTATCCATAACAACTGTCATTATATTATGTAGGTACCTATGTGATTTTTATAAAAAAAAAACTAAAGGAAAGAGCACTTTTATTATATTGACCCCTTTTGGTTTATTTTCGATGATAAAAGTTTTAGGTTGACTTTTAACTTTTATTTTTTACAAAAAAAGTCAACCGATGAGAGTAATTTTTAAAGTAAAAAAATAAACCTCAACCAAAGACCTAAAAAAAATATTTTTTAAAAATAAAAGTCAGACCAAGACCTAAATAAAGTAGGTATATTTCATATCGGTCAGTGGGATACCAATAGGAAATAAAAGTAACTGTTATTTTTGGTCTCTGCTTATAAGCTATGGAGCACTCAAACTGAGAACTTTTCTGTAATAATGACGTCGTTTATGGGGGATTTAAGAAAATGCTACTTTGACATCCGCTGACCCATTTCAATAGAATTTTAAATTCTAATACTACACTTAAAAACTTTGTTAATAGTTTAATTTTTATATAAAACACTAACCTTTGTAAATGCATTTAATTTATGTCGATATCTTATTTCAATCCTTAGATATTTGACATTTAGGTGTTTCCATAATTCTTGCCCATGCTGAATTTTTTTTTTAACTTTACCTGCAGACGGTTTTCTTAAATATCTTGTTTTCCACAAACTTTTGTTTTTGATATCGTTAAACGCTATTATTATTACGCCATTTTGACTTCAAAATAAAAATTTAGACCATGAAAAATATTTCCCGAGTTTCAATCGGATTCAACTATTGATTATTTAGGCGTATTAAGGAGGACCACGACGGAAACCAACATCACATTTTCAAACAAAATACTAGCAAAATACTCAAAATTTATAAGATTGTGGCAATACGGGTGTGATGTAAAATATTCCTTTTCTTATTCAATTTTTTGAAAATTAATTTTTATTTAATAAATTAATAAATTTGTTTTTATTCTCGAAAATATTAAACATTAAAAAAATGTAATATAATAATGTATAGTCGTATAACATTTGGCAGAAGAAACATGCCCGTACAAACATTTGGTGAAAACGTTTGCCCCTGTAACACTTAGGCTAGGCGCACACATGCGATTTTGATCGCGCGATTATTCAGTCGCAAATTAGATGACAACAATTTCAATGACTGTAGACACAATTTTCAAATTTTTAATCGCGGGAAGCATGTGTGCGCACAGGCATTGAAATCCTTGTGATCCATTTTTTCGACTAAATGATCGCGCGACTAAAATCGCATGTGTGCGCCTAGCCTTAATCGAATGTTGTATGATAGGTACGTACTCTAAAGTGCTTCATAATATCGTGGGCCAAAACCATAAATCTGCAAAATTGTAGTTTTGAGAAAAACGGCTTCAAAGTTTTGGAAATTCATGCAATCTTATGGGAACTAGGGATGCAAACGATACATCGATGTTTTCAAAACATCGATGTTTTTGTTAAAAACATCGATGTATACATCGATGTTTCTTAAGCCGATACATCGCCGATACATCGACGTTAAATCTGCAAAACATCGACATCGTTCATTTTGTTACTCGTTTTTCAGTCGCAAATTAGATGAACTCTCAAACTCAATCTTTTTTGTCTAGTGTTCAAAGCTTCAAAGTTTTTTTTTTAATGTTTTCATTCAAAAGACTGTTTCTGTGTGTTCAGAAATTAGAACGCGACCATCAGAGGCGTACGTTGAGTTGCCGGGGCTCCGGGACAATATTAATTTTAAGGGGTCATTTCGATATAGACATTTTTTTAAAAAGGATATGTATACGCCTTTCTCTTTTTTTGGGGGCCCCAGAAATATTATTTGTTGGTCGCTTAGATTATTTTAGTAGCATTTTTTGAGGTCCCTGAGGTTATATTTTTTCTACTTTATTTATAATAACAGTTTTCTTCTCTGCATTGTCTCCAGTCAGGGCCCTCGCGTCAGTTGGGGCCCCGGCGCACCGCCCCGCTTGGCCCAATGGTGTGTACGCCTATGGCGACCATTATTGACATGCTTGTGAGTTCCGTTCAGAGCTCTGAACGTTAAAAAATTGATTCTATTTGATTAGAATTGATGGTATTTATATATAAATAAAAACGAAAATCGTATTAAGAAAATATGTTTCAATTTGTTGATAAATTTTTCTGTTTTGTGGTACCTAAAAATTGAATTCAACTTAGTTTTTTGGGTTTTAAACAGATAAGACATAAATATTTTGTTCTTTAGATACAGTAGAACGTATTTATGTCCAACAAAAATACATCGGGAAAACATCGATGTATCGAAGATAGAACCGATGTTTTTTTAACATCGATGTTGTAAATAAAATATCGATGTATTCAAACATCGATGTTTTTTTTAACGATGTTGCATCCCTAATGGGAACTCGTGCTACGGAAATTTATATTTTAGGCTTTTAGGCAACAGATGGATGATTAGGGTCGAAGCAGTGGAAAGAGGGACCGATAACAAGTTAAAAGACGCATTAAAGTGAAAATGTCCAAAAATGCAGATTCGCGGTTTTGGCTTTTTGCCGACGATATATTTGAATGGAAAATCTCAAATTTTTATTTTTTTTTCCTATTGGTAAGCACAATAAGATTTATCCCGGTAAGAAATTTTAAGGGAAGATAGCGAGCAGTGCTTTTCAATTATGAAGTTTTTTTTTTTATTTGAAGAAGAAGAGGTAGGTACTTTTATGGTTTTTTAATTTATTTTTTTACATTTCGTCGGCGTAAAGCAAAATCGTTCTAAATCCACTTTTTACCGAAAATGAGTTAATGATGCAGTTTTACTAATTTGAGGGTGCTCTTTCCGAAAACCGTTTTTGTCAAAAAAATTTCATTCCGCAGATAATAAAATTTAATGGGCCATAGAATAATAAAAACAGGGAAATAGCCTTTTGAAAATGAGCCCGAGTATTCTTGATTGTTCTAAGTCCCATCATATTTTGTTCTAAGGGCCGGTTTGTTGACACTCGATTATCTTTTAATCAAGGATTATTCCATACAAAAATCCTTGATTAAAAGATAATCGAGTGTGAACAAACCGGGGCTAAGTCCACTTTTTATTTAAGGAAAAAACGTAGGTACTTGTATAGGAATTGTTCTATGTCCAATTTTGGGTTTTTAGTTTTTAAAAATATTTAAAAATAGTATGCACCTAATAGTGAGGTAAACTTATGTAGGTATATATTTTATTCAAGAGAAAAGAACAAACTTTATAAAAAACATAACTTGAAACTTAAAAATCGTCCCCTGTAAAATTTGCTTTTTGTGACTTAGAACAATTTTGCTTCACGGCGACGATTTGTACGTCAATTTTTTAAATCCAAATCATTAATTTTTTTTCATTCAATCTACTTTTTAATAAATCTACCTAAAACTTCGAAGAAAACTTCTGTTACTATTTCAATTCTATTATGTCAGAAAATATGACTGTTTGTTTTCATAAATAAAATCTAAACCGGGAAAGAGAAGAGACGAAAATAGACAAACCTTAGTTTCACTATCTGAAATGAGTTTTCGTGCGAATTTCAACCAAGAGGGTTTTATGTCCTGCATCCAGCTTATTCTACAGGATAATTAAATTCACGGTTAATAGGAAGTTAGGAAGCCGTCACAACTATTGTGAAATCCGCAACGAACACTAGACTATTAGATGAAATCAGCAACGAAAGTCATAAGAATATTCTGGGTAAATGTGTACACATATACCAATTGGTGTTTTGAGTACAATAAACCCATTGTTAAAACAATGGATGCATTAGTTCAATCACCTATTGTTAACATACCTTTGCTGGTGCCAGATCTGTAAGAGACTCAATTCGAGAACCAACTAAAGCGCCCCAAAATATTAAAATTCATGGGAAAAGTTCAAGTCAGAGAGGAAACTGTTGGCCAACTTTAATTCAATCATTCAACCAGAAAATATTTGTATTAGGCATTTCTCTAGAAATGTTTTTTTTGATTTTCGAATTCATTTTTTTCTAGGAAATATTGAAAAGCCTGATATGTTCTGGGAATGAATAAATATCATAGATATGAATTCATGTTTCAAATGTTGTTTCCAGTGACAGAGTGTGAATTGGAAATTCTTTAGTATGTCTTAAATTTTGAGGAAATTTTATAAGAAATTATACAACTTTAACAAAAAAAAATAATTCATTCTTTAATTTCCTGAGCCTGCACAGAATTTTAAGTAAAATTTATTAAGATAAAATTCACTTCATTGTGTCAATAGCTGGAAGAAGAAATCTGTTTATTTAGCTTCCCAATGGAAACTTATGCGGATTAATTTCTAATTGCAAATAAGAAGCAACTTCACCCCAAAGTATGTCTGTGAATGTAACATTTCTTAATTAAGATAGACGAACAACAGCGTAACTTGTATCCTATTTACGCAAATGGATAAATAGGAAACCCCGACTTTCTTTTCGTCAGCTAGACAATGATTTACTTATGAGACGTAAATACCTATACAAAAGCAGGGTTGATAAACTTGATATCTTCGAATATAATTACTAAGTCTCTTTTGTCATTGTGGTGGCAACCATTTACCTCAATGCAATATCATCAAGAATACAAATACTAAATCAATTCACTTTGAACATTACTCAAATACATATACATACATTGATTAATGATTAAGTTCTTAGTTAAATTGGTCTCTCAAAGTATAATTTAGTTGTAATTAGTAAATTGAATGTTTATAGTCAGAATCACACAAAATTGACCAATAGCTATAATTCCTATGCTTATAGTAGATTCACTATGAAACTTTAATTTTCTTACAAGAGATTATGCAAATATTTATTAGTTTTCACAAAAGATCAAGTTATCTTCGACCACACCAAGGACTTTGTTAAGCAATAATAAGAACTTTCAAGCTACACATGTTGATGATGAGAGAGATTTGTAAACAAATTGGTTTACCCTAATACAATTTCCAACCAAATATTGATATCCCTAATATAGTAATGGATTGCGTGGCAGGAATACATGCATAGTGTTATTTCATTTCATATTCAAGCTTTACGAACCAGGTTCTCAATTCAATGTTCTATATTGAATTGAGAGCCTTTTTTTGAAAATCACCTTTCTAGGTTGAGAGTTTTCTAATAAGAGTAAAGAAAATAAGGATATTCGGTTGTTGATTTCAATTTCTTATGATTGTTCTAGTTTTTATTAGTTTTTCTTTGAGAATGTACATTTACAATGTAAATGATAAAAACAAAAACTGCGTTTTAACCAATTGCAAGGCCAGCATACTCCTAATATTTCTGTAAAACTTGTTCATGGCTAAGCCAAAGATTAAGGGATTTGTCTCATGAGACATATGTACCATGAGACATATGTCTCATGAGATATGTATCATGAGATATATGTTATTGTATGGAAAATCTTTAAAAATCTCTATTTCCAACAATATTTTGAGGGCTAGTAAAAAAAAATTGCCATCTTAAAAAAAAGAAAACACCCTGATGTTTATATTTAAAACTTATAATCTTATCCCTTCCCCTTTTTTAGAAATGCCAACAAAGTTTTGTTTAAAAAAAAGTTTCAAAACTGTTCCTACTTATTTTGTATACCTGCATGGTACATCAGATAAAAAAAAAAAACTTTCTCATCCGTGCAAGCAGAAAGCTTTTTGTTTTTAGCCACTGTTTGCTTAAACGCGTCACTTTGAAACTGTTTATGATGTAGCAGAAAAACCTTTCTTTAATGCGTTGTAACTTGTTAGGTGTGTACTTACCACACACATCGTATGGAGTTTTTAAAGTTCTTTGTTATAAAAGCTGAACCACACCTTTTACAGATTTAAAACTAAATTTACCTTATTGTTTTTATTTTATATATTGTGTACACTTTCAATAAAGTAAGGAGACTTACTTTTCAATTAACTCTATTTATTTCTATTTTTTTTATAAATTACAATTAAACAAAAATTTATTAATTAATTTTGTAAAATTATTTGAATAAATATACATTCAAGCCTGCAGTCAAAATGGCTCAATTGTTTTATTTACAAAACAAACCCCTAACTGAAAAGTTAAAATCCTATATATACCCTTTCGAATTTCAACCGAGAAATATTAATCCTTTCAAAGGATGACTTAAGGCGGTTTAAGATTTTATACACTTCAAAAGGTGTGAATTTAATTACATTCTGATTCAAAACCAAAAGTATAATGAACTTGTGTTTGTTATTAAATTCTGTCCAATTTTATCGAAGAGAGAAATAGAAATCGTTTGAAGTTTTGAGATACTCTTTTCACACAAATAAGGAATCATTTCAATATAAACCTCTAGGATTGTGAAAAGGATTATGAATTGTTTTGACTTGGTGGATTTGCTTTGAGGAATTTTGATTTTTTTTTTTTATTGAATATTTTAATTCTTCGGGGCTGTTAAAAGGTGTGATTTGGGTAGCTTCTAATTCATTCATCAGAGACGCCTTTGCAAAGTAAAGGCTTAATATTAATAAGTTCCTGGAAATTTTGGATCAAAGAAGTATAATCCAAAACAAATAAATGATTGTGTTGAAAATGCAAATATATTTGAATTCAACATGTCATGAGCATCTAACCTACAAAAGAACGGAATGACTGCCGATAAAAATACTTGGGCCAAAATACTTTACTGAAAATTTCATTTTTATTTGTAAAATCATATAACTAAATCATACAACGTAAGTCTCTTATGACGTTAAATCACAGAAAAATTAAATATTCTAACAGTTTATTTCATTGTGTAACCAAAAATCAGCTTTAAAACTTTAAATACCACTGCGTTACCAAGATAAACCACAATGTTACAGTGATTTGCAAACAATTAATAGTCCGGTCAAATTAGACTAAAATAAGGGGGTGAGGTTACATTAATTCCCAGCAAGCTGAAAATTGGTAGGATTGTTGGAAACACCATCATAAATTAAATCTAAAAAGTCCTCATCAATCCGAGGTGTGGAAAAAAATTTACGGGGGGTCAAAGGTCACAAAAACTGGTTTTTCACGATTTTCAGCAAAACGGTAAGTCTTATCAAAAAAATTTCAATGCAAGAATTGTAGACCAGATTATTATATATAAAAAGTGTCATGACACTTTTTTTCCTAAGACCCACCGTTTCTTAGGTATAACCATTCAAAAAATTGAAGTTGAGTCGAAATCGTCATAATCAGGCCTATTCTGAAAAAAATCTCCCAACTGAAAAGTTCCTAAAATTTCATTATTTTTTAGCTTGGATTTCGTTCTTCAATGGTTAAGAATATGGGGAAAGCAAAAAAAAATGGAAATTTTCACAATTTTTCCGATAGGGGCCCTTCTCCCGAAACCATTTCCTTGAGAATTTTTGTTTAGAATTGGTCTGAATATATACAGGGTGTATGATAGAGAATGGACAGCCCTAAAACGGTTGATAGCTACACTTATGACTGTTCTAAAAACAGATAGAAAAAAGTTCTATCGCAACCAGTTCATAAAATATTGGCTTTTGTTCGTTCAGTGTATTTTAAATTTTATCATCTTATGTTTTCGTTCACTACAACCACGAATGAATGAATTTTATTTATTTCTTTTTTTTTATCATTTTCTACAATAATTGTATGAGTACATAAACGCTTTAAAAACTGCATTGCTATTGCACATTTTCGTAAAACAAATTTTGAAATCTATTTTTTGATGCAAAATGTAAAAAAAGTATTTTATGAAAAATTTTAAACACCTGTGGTATAAAATAAATCCATAGAAACCTAGGTGGCCAACTTTCTTAAAAACATTCTCGTTTAAGGGGAATATTTTTAAGAAAGTTGGCCACCTAGGTTTCTATGGATTTATTTTATACCACAGGTGTTTAAAATTTTTCATAAAATACTTTTTTTACATTTTGCATCAAAAATAGATTTCAAAATTTGTTTTACGAAAATGTGCAATAGCAATGCAGTTTTTAAAGCGTTTATGTACTCATACAATTATTGTAGAAAATGATAAAAAAAAAGAAATAAATAAAATTCATTCATTCGTGGTTGTAGTGAACGAAAACATAAGATGATAAAATTTAAAATACACTGAACGAAAAAAAGCCAATATTTTATGAACTGGTTGCGATAGAACTTTTTTCTATCTGTTTTTAGAACAGTCATAAGTGTAGCTATCAACCGTTTTAGGGCTGTCCATTCTCTATCGTACACCCTGTATATATTCAGACCTATTCTAAACAAAAATTCTCAAGGAAATGGTTTCGGGAGAAGGGCCCCTATCGGAAAAATGGTGAAAATTTCCATTTTTTTTTGCTTTCCCCATATTCTTAACCATTGAAGAACGAAATCCAAGCTAAAAAATAATGAAATTTTAGGAACTTTTCAGTTGGGAGATTTTTTTCAGAATAGGCCTGATTATGACGATTTCGACTCAACTTCAATTTTTTGAATCGTTATACCTAAGAAACGGTGGGTCTTAGGAAAAAAAGTGTCATGACACTTTTTATATATAATAATCTGGTCTACAATTCTTGCATTGAAATTTTTTTGATAAGACTTACCGTTTTGCTGAAAATCGTGAAAAACCAGTTTTTGTGACCTTTGACCCCCCGTAAATTTTTTTCCACACCTCGGATCGATGAGGACTTTTTAGATTTAATTTATGATGGTGTTTCCAACAATCCTACCAATTTTCAGCTTGCTGGGAATTAATGTAACCTCGGATGTATAAATTGACCGGACTATAAATTAAAATTTAGGTTTCAAACTTTTAAATGTAAATAATGTTAATTTTATAACTCAATATAGTTTTTCTTCAAATTTGTACTTTGTCTTCATGAAAAATAAAATTCAACCAAAGGGACAACTTTTTAAGCACTAAATAGTATTTTGGCCCCCTTAATAAGCAAACATGCCGAAATTACCTGAAAATCGTAAACTTGCCTTTGGGCTGGTTAAAATCGCTCTGAAGAAGGTTGTCTCAAACCATAGAAAGTCTGGTAGCGAATGATTCTAATGCATTTGTTTTTCATTACAAATTTAAAAAAATTACAAATTAAAAAAAATATATATAAATTTTTGCATTAAAAATTAAATATTATTGCAACTGAAAAAAATTGCATTGAAAAAATGTTATTGCAACTGAAAAATATTTGCGTTAAAAAATTTTTTACTGCCAATAAAACATTTTCTGCATTGAAAAAAAGTTTAAAACCTACATAATTTGGGCATTAAATATTTTTTTTTAATATTCGTGAAATTTCTTACAATTTTGGCTATTCGACCATAAATAAGCTATTTAAACTATAATATTGAAGATAATAGGTCAAGAAGTCAAATTTGTAAGGAATTCGACGAGAATCTATTAAAAAAAAAATATTTTCCTGAAGTTCGCACTGTGTGTAACATATTAAGGCCCATTTGCTCATACGGATCATAAATTTGAATCATAGCTAGGTCGAACATAGCTCTTATGTTGAAAGTTATGTTTTAGGAAAGACCTTTGTAACGAAAAACACGTCTTATCGGTTATAAACAGAAAATAGGAATAATATTTATTATTGAAAATAATTGATAACAAACACAAAACTATTATACAAATAATTTAACAAAGTGTTTTACTTGTTACATTCAAATTTCAACACTCCCACTGAATGTAACATTTAATTAAATTTGAGACCTACTGCTTCAGAACAAATTTTATGTTTTTTGGAATCTAAAGCTTTAGTTAGAAAGTCTGCATTCATTTCTGATGTGCTTATATATTTTAAGTTAATCAAGCCTTCATCTATCTTGTCACGAACGAAATGGTGTTTGACATCGATATGCTTTGTTCGAGGATGATATGCAGTTGTTAGCGCAAGACTTATTGCACCTTTGTTGTCGCATAGAATGGTTGTTGACTTGGTAGAACTTGGAATCAACTCGGCTTCCAGTCCTTTAAGCCATAAAGCTTCTTGAGTGGCTGCGGAAACGGCCATGTACTCTGCTTCGGTTGATGAGAGAGCAACTGTGGGCTGTTTTTTAGTATTCCATGATACAGCTCCTCCACAGGATTTATAGACGTAACCTGTTACGGATCTTCTATCAAGACTATCATTGGCCCAATCTGCGTCACAATAACCGATTAGTTCATTATTTTTCTTCTTTGAGAATTCTAATTTGGCATCGGACGTCCCCTTCAAATATCGAAAGATTCGTTTGACTGCTATCCAATGAGCTTTACCAAAGCAGTTATTAAATCGGGAAACACTGCTCACAGCAAAACTAACATCAGGTCTGGAAACTTGTGCAGCGAACATAATACTGCCAACTGCTTCTTGATATGGAATCTGCATCATTTCGTTTTTCTCTTCTTCCGTTTGTGGGCACATTTGTTTGGTAAGCTTTTGGTTATTATCCATGGGTGAGCTAACAGGATTACAATCATTCATTTTGAATCGAGTCAGTATGTCGTTGATATAGCGTTCCTGGTCAATTTGGATAATGCCTTTGGAACGATCTCGTTGAATGTGCATTCCAAGCACAAATCTTGCTTCGCCCATATCTTTCATTTTGAACTCGCTGTTAAGATATTTCTTGAGTTTAATTTTCACATCAATATTCTTCGTAAATATTAAGAGGTCATCAACATATACTGCAATTATTATGATGTTTGAATCTTTTCCAGTAAAATAAACACAAGGATCTATTTTTGATTGTTTCAAACCATATTTAGTTAAAGCTTTGTTGAGCTTTTGGTTCCATAAACGACTGGCCTGCTTCAAGCCGTAAAGTGATTTCTTTAAATGACATACTTTACCAGTGTTATCGGTGAAACCTTCGGGTTGCATCATATATATCGTGTCATTTAAATCTCCTTGGAGAAATGCAGTGACTGCATCCATTTGGTCAATGTCCAAATCTAATTGTGCGGCCAGAGAAAACAAAAGGCGTATGGTGCTATATCTCACTACTGGGGAGAAAGTTTCTTCGTAATCAATCCCTTTTCGTTGAGCGCAACCCTTGACAACCAACCGGGCCTTGTACCGTGAAATCTTGCCTTCACTATCACGCTTTGTTTTAAACACCCATTTACAATTGATAGCTCTTTTGCTGACAGGCAAATCTACAAGATTCCAAGTGTCATTTTCTCGTAAAGCATCAATTTCTTCATTCATTGCTTGCCGCCACAATTCAGAATCAGATCTTTCAAGTGCTTCCTTCAACGTCAATGGATCATGTACTTCATCTGTTGTTACGGAATACGAAATGTAACCATCCCTTACCACAGGCTTCGGAGTACGCTTACTTCTCCTTGGTATAGTTTCATTTGAATTTGCTGTCGTATTTGGAATGTTGACATTTTCACTAGATTCACTTGATGTTTCGGAGATACATATTATTTCATCTTCAACTTCATTTAAACAATTCTGATCCGCATCTTGGGTTTCTGTTTCAACGGACTGTTCCAATTCTCTTGGCAAAACATCCGGAATCGATACACTGCTATCTTCACTGTTATTTTCCCCCACTGAATCATCATTGCCTGAGAGTATTTGAGAAAAATTAATTAAAGTATAATCTTCAATTACCTTCTCCGTCTGCAAAGACACGCGTTCATCTTCGAAAAATACAACATCTCTGCTCATGATGATTCTTCTCTTGTCTGGATTATACAATCGGAAAGTCTTGAAATCTTCACAATACCCAAGAAAGATACATGCTTCGGATTTCGGGTCTAACTTTTTGCGGCACGCTTTAGGAATATGAACCATTGCCTTGCAACCAAACGTACGCAAATGAGTCAAATCCGGTCTCTTTCCTGACCATGCTTCTTCTGGAACCACTTCAAGGGATGAACAAGGTGATCGATTTATTATATGGATGGCTGTAGAAACTGCTTCAGCCCAGAAGTTCTTCGGTAAATTCGCATCTAATAACATACACCTTGCCTTCTCGATTATAGTTCGGTTCATTCGCTCAACAAGCCCATTGTGTTCAGGTGTATACGGTGCTGATGTACGATGATAAATCCCATTCTTTCGCAATAAAGCTTGAAACGTTTTATTGCAGTACTCTGTTCCATTATCGGTGTGTAAGGTCTTTATTCGTTTGTTACATTGATTTTCTACAAGTGCTTTAAATTCTGCAAAACGGGTGATGGTTTCGTGTTTTGATTGTAGAAAATAAACAAACGTTTTTCTTGTGAAATCATCAACAAACACCAAAATGTATCGAGCACCTCCCATACTTTTGATATGCAATGGACCACACAAATCGGAATGAATTACCTCAAGTACTTCACTTCCTCTAGGTCCTGTGTGATTGAATGGAAATCGACACTGCTTTCCTTTGAGGCAAATTTCACAGTTCCATTTATCGATCGTTGGAAATTTTTGACTTGTTCCAAAATAATCGCTCAGCATCCGTAAACTTGTCATGTTGAGATGCCCCATTCTTCTGTGCCATAGTTTGCAATCTGAGTCCAAATTGTTTGCAACAAAACATCTTTCTTTTCTTGACTTGTCCAATTTAAACAACTCGCCGTGCAGAGAAGCTGTTGCAATCAGTTGTTTTTCGGAATTGTAAATTCGGCAGCCCTTGGAATCGAAAATCACTTCGTTGTTTTTGCTTACAATTTGACTTACTGACAGAAGATTTGCACTCAGATTAGGAATACACAACACATTCTCAACTTTCACCTTTTCTTTTTGTACAGCAACTGGCAAATACACATTCCCCAGGCTTTGTACAGGCAAACGCATGTTGTTAGCTACCACAACTTCACTCTTAGCAGCTTCGCTAATATCTGACATTATGTTCGGATCTGTACACATATGAGCAGATGCTCCGGAGTCAATGTACCATTCACCAGGCTGTACTGAGGACACAGCAAAAGATGTGTACAAAACGTTCGAACTTGCTTGACCTGTCTTGTTGTTCCCCATCTTAGATGGACAGTCTCTGGCGAAATGACCATTCTTGTTGCATTGGAAACATCTAGGTCCTGAACTATTGTTGTTGTTTTTAGTTCCGCTTTTATTGTTAAAGTTTTTCTTTGTTGACCTCGTTTGTTTCTGTTGACCACTGCGTCCATAAAAAGCAACCGCTTCAACATCTTCTGTTTTTACGTCTTGAAGGATCTTCATCTTGATAACATCACCAGTAATGGATACGCCGGAACTTTCAATACCCATGATCATAGGTTTATATTCTTCGGATAAACCTGCGAGTAAAATTGTTCCAACCCATTCTTCACTGACCGTTAATCCAACGCCATTCAGCTTATGAGCCGTAGTGATTACAGTATTAACATAATCCTCTACGGATGAACAATTCTCCAGTCTCGTCGTGATCAATTTCTTGAGCAGTCCAACTCTTCGCGTCAGTCCATTGTCCTGGAAAGCCTTCTCAAGATTATCCCATGCTTCCTTTGCTGTTTTGGATGCTTGAATATGAACGTAGTTCACAGGATCAACCAACAAAATAATTTTAGCTCTAGCTTTAGCTATTCTTTTCGCATCCTCTCCGTCAGCTTTAACGCATGACCACAAATCTTCCAGCTCCAAATATGCTTGGACAGAAAATTTCCATGAATCATAATTGTCACGACCCTTTAATTTTTCAATTCCTGGTAGTCCGCTGTTAGCCATCTTGAAAAATTGCTGATAGAGGAATCAAATTAAAATAATTTTTTCTCGAATTTTTTCTTAGAAAAACGTGTTTTAATTATAACTTCGTTATGGCCTTTAGCGTCCTTCTGGGCCCATAACCTGTTGAAAGTTATGTTTTAGGAAAGACCTTTGTAACGAAAAACACGTCTTATCGGTTATAAACAGAAAATAGGAATAATATTTATTATTGAAAATAATTGATAACAAACACAAAACTATTATACAAATAATTTAACAAAGTGTTTTACTTGTTACATTCAAATTTCAACATCTTATATTTTACTTAGTTTATTCCAAGTTGCTAAAAAATATTTATGTTCAACCTAGCAATGATTTAGTTTCATGCTAGAAATCCCTGGGAATTTTGATTCAAATGTCAAATAAATTTTAAATTCAATTATTTTTCAAGTTTTTAGAATTTTTTTTATTAAATACTAATAAATGTGGTTAAATATTTTAGTGTTTGTGTGTGTTCTTCAATCTTTTTTTGGAAAAAATTACTAATTTTTCGAAAATTTAATAATTTTTATTTGACACAAGAAAAAAATTAAATACGTCACATAAACCTTAAGTATGAATAAGTTGGATAAACTGTCAAATTTGAGTGCTACAAAATCTTACATAGAAAAGTTTACCATCCACGGATGATTGATATGGAAAAAATGTTTGCACGTAAGTTAAGTTTGATTTAAAATAATCTTTTTTACTACCCGTGGTATTTTTTAAGCCAAGTTAACTGGTATTTTGTAAAATAAATATGCTTAAGTAGAACATAAACTGCTTAAGTTCTACAATTTCTTCAACCTAAGTTATGTTCAACTTAGTGAGATTTATGTTTTAGTTTGACGTTCGTGCAAAACGCTATGTTGAACTTAGCAGTTTATGTTTTACCAAAGGCTTTAAGTATCGTATCAGCAAATGGGCCTAAGGGTATTAAACTCTCCCTTTAGTGCGCGTAAATTATAAAAAAAAAAGTCAAAATTGTAAGAAATTCGACGAATATTAGGTAAAACAAAAATATTTAATGCAAACATTTTGCATTGAATTTTTTTATTTTTTTTTTTTCGATGCAGAAAATTTTTTATTTGCAATACAATTTTTTTTCATACCAAATATTTTTATTTGCAATAAAAATTTTATTTTGAATGCAATTAATTTTAACTTGCAATAACATTTTTTTTAATGCAAATTTTTTTTATTTGCAATAAACATTTTTATTTAATTTAAAATGCATTTTTTTTTTCAATTGATATTTTTACAACTCTGATCAGCAACTGCTATTTTTATACCCACTAGAGTCATTATTTTAATTTATAAAGAAAGATTTCTCTCGTCTCTCCCGTCCTAAGGCCTAATAAAGCCAGAAATCACACATTTATTTTTAAATAAAAAATCAATACAAAAATAAATAAATGTTCATCACTAAAGTATTTTTTTTTTAATAATCGACAAAAGAGTTCAACTTTTTTGTACACTATTCCACGTGTATGAAGTATGTATGACATTTATTACAGGAAAGGAAGTAGGTAACTATGTCGATGTCAATCCAAAATGTAATATCCGTTTCAATCCCTTCATGGTGTTACAAATTTAATGAGAAAATTTCTCTCGAACCGAAATGTAGAAAATCAACAACAACAAAAAGGAACGCTTCCTACATATAAATACAACAAACAACACAATTCTAAACCAAAATAAGGTTAAATAATACCTATTTCGGTATAATGCGGTTTATTTGAATTATTATTTCATTAAAAACAGGACATGAAAATACGATTCTTTATTTACGTAATAAGTATCTTATTTAAAAATTAATAATAAGAAATTCAATATTAGAAAATAAATAAAATAATAATTATTATTAATTGATATTTGATATCTTTCAGATATAATTCTAAATTGATAAAAAAAAAAAACATTTAATAAGTAAACTTCGCAAAGCTATGAAGTTACAGTTCAAAACAATTCACCTGTAACTTTGGAAAAACGTTAACCACAGATTAAATAAAAAAAAAACAAAATTAAATATATTTGATTCAGTAAAAAAAATCTGTTTAAAACGAATTTTGTTTCATTTTTAATTTTATTTTTAATGATTAATACAAACACAAGCAATTAGTAAAAAACAGGTAGAAACGGAAAGTTATCATAATAATTGTTATCTCAAGTGACTGAGACTAATTTAGAATGTAAAGAATATATTGTTAATTAATGTAAATTCTAAATAAACTTAGTTTAAGTTACACGAATAGTCATCAAATTATCTGATATCATCCATGGATAAAATTAAACATTCTTTTCAAGTAAAAAAAAAGGTACACCAAATAAGAGATTATAAAAGTTCCAAAGTGCCGATGTCTGCTTATCCTGAAGGGATGCCAGGTATACCAACTATTCTCATTATGTGAATAAGTTGGTTAAGCCTGACATTCTATTTAAAGTTAAAACAATTTAAGCTAGTGTCAATTAGTGACCGCTATTGCACGTGTATAATATTGATACACGCATGTATTAAAGTTATTTGTGTTTTATATTTCGAATTTTATGATTTTGTTGCTTTTTGGCAAAGACTTACAAACAGACCAAAGTATTTGTACGTGATGATAGAATGAACTTTATATACTAATTTTTTTTTGTATGGAATTTTGAGGTTTTTAAAATGAGTGGGAAAACCATTTGCGGACCAAAAAAGTAATTTTACAATGAAAAATTCTAAGAAAAAATAGTTGTTATGTTTGCATTATCCTGCTTAATCGTGTTTAAAATATGGCAGTTTAAAACTCTTTTGTGCAACCTTAATTTTCAACATAGAAAAAGAATGGCACTGATTTTTATTGAAAATGCTATTTTGTACTATCCTCATTACAATCCTCAGTTTGCCCTTTTGAATTCAATTTGCAAAAAAAACTGCTTTTTGCATTAAAACTTAATAATGTGGTTCTTTTTCTCAGAAAATCATCAGTGAACAAAAATAGACCAGAAAATTACACAACTTGTCAGCATACAAATATTTTTTCCGAAGTGTATAATTGAATTGAAAAAGTTGAAGGGAAAAAGTTAAATAAATAATAATTAAAATAATTTCTTTATTTATATTAATAAAATTTAATATTATATTAAATATTAATAAAATTTAAATAAAAAACTTAATATGTTTAATAAAAATTTATAAAAATTATTTATAAAGAATTTATTAAATAGTAAATAAAATAATATAAAAAATAATAATATTTTCGTAACTATCAGAAATCGAAAAAAATGATAACAAAATACATAAAGAGCCCAGAGCAGATTTTGGGAGTGGAGGTATAACCGAAAATGGGTCATATTTATGTGTAGGCATTACCCCCACCAGACGTCCTTGAAAAGTTCCGAAATATCGACTTTTGTATGAAAATCGCTGTTTCGGCAAGGGTAATGCCGCGAATAAAATGTCTGCGACCGAACTTTTTGAAATCAAGGTATTGCCCTCTATCGGCTCTATATGAATTAAAGTGGTTATATACTCGACACAAAAATCGGAAAAAAGTGCATTTTCAACTGCCCATGAACCATAGAATGCCGGGAAATAAACCTGCCAGACTTTCGAATTCTTCATCAGGACGCTATTACCTACACATACATATGACCCAATTTCGGTTATCCATAAACTCTCAAAATCTGCTGTGGGCTCTCGGTCGATGAGCTTTATTTCATTTTTATTAAAACAAAATATTTATAAATTATTTTGCGATTTTTAGCTCATCGTTTAGTGCCCTACATTTACTATCTAAAATTGTTTGCATAAAAAAAGATAGATAAGGAGTGACTTTTCAAAAGGGTATTAAATCATTACATTACATTACATATTAATCTAATCCGAAGATAAATCTACGGACTAGACACACTGCAGTTTCGGAAACTAAGTCCATTTGGCTGATACAGCACAAGACATTAATACAACAGAGAGAGACAAAGAATATAAAGAACAACAGAAACACATATAACACATAACTACGTGGCACAGAGGGGGAGACATCGTTGACAATTGTCTCATGTTATCGCACAGGTGGCTTTAGTTAAGCTGGCGATTTTAGAAAAAACTTCTGAGTCGACCGTTGCACATAGGGGTATTTAGTCTGAACAATAACCTAAGAGTGGACTGTATAGTTTTACTTTCAATTATTAAATTATAAATAAATAAAACAGAGTTATTTGGTTTTAGTTGGACTGCTCGTGGCACGTCCTTTTTATTGAATATCTTTTTACGACTGACAGTTTTGGTTGAGAAAGAAGGAAGGAAAGAAAAAGGAGATACACACAATTGTTCGCTGATCGCCTGTTCGTTTGAGATGTTGTGTGTGTCTTGTTTTTGGCTTCTCCTGCGAGTAGGCACGGATTATTTAACATCCTGCCCACTTTAAACCTTCGGTTTAATATTTGATGATTGTTGATCTTCGATGCGTTGGGGGCTTCTTCCGAATAGCATTTGCTCAAGGACATTGGGAAAACCATTGGCTCCCCTGAGTGTTTGTTAATGCCAATGGAAACAACCAAGTCGATTCGGGTATTATGTAATGAAGTGACTATAGTGACAGAGGAGATCGTTCTTCATCTTGCTGGTTTTACTGTGCAATATATGGCTTCTAATATTCAGGGCTTGTATTGATGTTTGCGGAACAATGAAGATTTTGAGTAGGTAGTTCAAATTTTAAAATTTTTGGTGTTGAAAACTTTTGCATTTTTATTTGCTGCCTTTGGTTAATGCTGGCAACTGATGAGGTGTTCCAGAGTTTTGTTTGATGTTCATGCGGTTGCAACTGTTGTGGAGGCTGTTGTTTATGGGGCGGTGTTGCTGCTTTGTTTGCAAAGACTGATTTGGAGTCAAAACCTGCTGTTGTTGAGAGTGGACAACTTGTTGCGTACTTGTTTGCTGTTTTGCGTAAGCGGCTGTTGTGGAACTTGTGGATATTGTTCTTGTTGTTGTGGTTGTATTTGGAGAGTCCAACCTGCTGGACAACCGTAGGCACATTTGTAACATTCGCAGATAGTTGTTGTTGAATGATAACTGACGGTTGGGGGAACGTTGGCAGTATAACAGTTTTCTGTTGATGGTTTTGTTACATAACAGGCTGATGTTGTTACTGTTGAATAACCGGTGTATAAGGCTGAATCACAGAGGTTTGTTGTGAAACAGGTTGTTTTTGTTGCAACAATTGTTGCTGTTGTTGTTGAAGTTCTTGTTGTAGTAATTGCTGTTGTTGCAACAAAACAGCTGCCTTCTTTTTATGATAAGCAACAATATTTTGTTGGGAACTCTGTTCTGCTGTTCTGCGTCATGTGCGCCTTACTGGAGTTTCTACAGTACTGTTGTTGATAAGCTGTAGCATTAGAAACAAAATTATTTTGCACCGGGAACTGAATCGCGGCTGGTGTTGGATTGATAATAACTTGTTGAAGAATTTGTGGTTGCTGTGGGAGTTTAACGCAGTCATAAACTGCTGCAAAGTAATGTTGTTTATAGCTGGCGGTTTAATCTGTTGTTGTTGATGTTGCAGTTGCCGCTCTGCTGTGACAGACCAGCTTCTTGCTTTTGTTGCTAAGGATTGTGACATGATTACTTGCTGGCATTGATCAATTGATCAATAGATGTCCCTGCCCACTTTGATTCTACAGAATCAAGAGAATTGATTGGTGTTGGTGTTCCCAGACACTTCTCTTGTTGGAAATTCTCGGAAAGAAAAGAAAATAAACATAATATTTAGTCATGCTTCCTACTTCAAGGAATGTATATGTATGTTTTAATGCAAATGTTTGAAATATGTATGTTTTGGGTATTAATTAGTTTGTTTTATAATATGAACTGATGGTACCGAATTGAACTTTGTCTTTTGAACAAACGATTCATTCTGTCTTCATGAAAGAATGTACGCTGGGATGAATTTTGTCTCAAGAACAAATGATTCACCCTGCTAACGCACACTCAATATCGCACTGCGAAAGGATGCCCTTCGTAGGCAATATGCTTTCCTGGAAGAATGTGCGTTTTGTAAGAACGCACACTCAAAATAATAGGTGAAAAGGTTTAAAGGTTTCAAAGCAATTGCTGGTTGTTGAATTTTTTGCATATTAATTTGTTTTTTTTTTTTTTTTAAACCCAGTTAAAATAGATTTATTGCTGTCGCATTATAAGTCTATCATATGACATATATAGATACATATGTACATTAGTGCATTTTTTTTTCGTAAATTAATAAAGACACCCTAAAGCACATAGATGTAAATGTACTAGCATTTTGTTCTGCGTGATAGTCTTTGAATTTTTCTATGATTTGATTTGCTTGGTTTGCTTAATTTTGTCTATTAAGCTTGCTCTATGACTCTGCTTCGTAGGTTAATTGGTGTTATTTGAAATTAACTAATTTAACAGATTTTTGCATATGTGTGAATGATAAACTTTGTTTTTATTATGTACAAATGTGTTTGGAGTGTTTTGTATTGGTGAACATTTGATATCAACTGGTGTTGATATTGAATATTGTCTCTTGAACAAATGCTTCATCCTGCAAGAATGTGCCCTGGGATGAACTTTGTTTCAAGAACAAATGATTCAACCTGCGAACGCACACTCAAAATCGAATTGTGAAAAGGATGCATTTCCAAGGCAATCTGCTTTCCTTTTTTGGAAGAATGTACGCTGGGATGAACTTTGTCTCAAGAACAAATGATTCACCCTGCGAACGCACACTCAAAATCGAATTGTGAAAAGGATGCCCTTCGTAGGCAATCTGCTTTCCTTTTTTGGAAGAATGTACGCTGGGATGAACTTTGTCTCAAGAACAAATGATTCACCCTGCGAACGCACACTCAAAATCGAATTGTGAAAAGGATGCCCTTCCAAGGCAATCTGCTTTCCTTATTTGGAAGAATGTACGCTGGGATGAATTTTGTCTCAAGAACAAATGATTCACCCTGCGAACGCACACTCAAAATCGAATTGTGAAAAGGATGCCCTTCCAAGGCAATCTGCTTTCCTTATTTGGAAGAATGCACGCTGGGATGAATTTTGTCTCAAGAACAAATGATTCACCCTGCGAACGCACACTCAAAATCGAATTGTGAAAAGGATGCCCTTCCAAGGCAATCTGCTTTCCTTATTTGGAAGAATGCACGCTGGGATGAATTTTGTCTCAAGAACAAATGATTCACCCTGCGAACGCACACTCAAAATCGAATTGTGAAAAGGATGCCCTTCCAAGGCAATCTGCTTTCCTTATTTGGAAGAATGCACGCTGGGATGAATTTTGTCTCAAGAACAAATGATTCACCCTGCGAACGCACACTCAAAATCGAATTGTGAAAAGGATGCCCTTCCAAGGCAATCTGCTTTCCTTATTTGGAAGAATGCACGCTGGGATGAATTTTGTCTCAAGAACAAATGATTCACCCTGCGAACGCACACTCAAAATCGAATTGTGAAAAGGATGCCCTTCCAAGGCAATCTGCTTTCCTTATTTGGAAGAATGCACGCTGGGATGAATTTTGTCTCAAGAACAAATGATTCACCCTGCGAACGCACACTCAAAATCGAATTGTGAAAAGGATGCCCTTCCAAGGCAATCTGCTTTCCTTATTTGGAAGAATGCACGCTGGGATGAATTTTGTCTCAAGAACAAATGATTCACCCTGCGAACGCACACTCAAAATCGAATTGTGAAAAGGATGCCCTTCCAAGGCAATCTGCTTTCCTTATTTGGAAGAATGCACGCTGGGATGAATTTTGTCTCAAGAACAAATGATTCACCCTGCGAACGCACACTCAAAATCGAATTGTGAAAAGGATGCCCTTCCAAGGCAATCTGCTTTCCTTATTTGGAAGAATGCACGCTGGGATGAATTTTGTCTCAAGAACAAATGATTCACCCTGCGAACGCACACTCAAAATCGAATTGTGAAAAGGATGCCCTTCGTAGGCAATCTGCTTTCCTTTTTTGGAAGAATGTACGCTGGGATGAACTTTGTCTCAAGAACAAATGATTCACCCTGCGAACGCACACTCAAAATCGAATTGTGAAAAGGATGCCCTTCGTAGGCAATCTGCTTTCCTTATTTGGAAGAATGCACGCTGGGATGAATTTTGTCTCAAGAACAAATGATTCACCCTGCGAACGCACACTCCCAATGTAATTGAGAAAAGGACACCCTATGTAGGCGATCTGCTTTTCGGCAAGAATGTACGCTGGGATGAATTTTGTCTCATTAACAAATGATTCATCCTGCGAACGTACATTCAAAATTGGAATATATAAGAATTAAAAGGTTATCGTTTGTAACAACTTGTCTGCAAGAATGTGCGTTTTGTAAGAACGCACACTCAATAAACGATATCGAAAGTGCACCCTTTGCAGGCAACAACTTTCCTGCAAGAATGTGTGTTTTCACACTCCTAGTTCTATATAGGCAAATCCTCTTTTATGAAATGAATTATTATGTTTTAATTGTTTGTCTTTTTACACAAAAATATGAGTTCCTTCAAATGAAAAATTAATTGAGTTCAACTGTTTGTGCATTCAGAAGGTGGGTTTGTTTATCGATTTAAACGTTTGATATGATATGAAATTGTGATTGTATAATGGTTTTCTACTTGTTCCGGACTCTTTGCAGTCTTTGTTGTTTTATTTCCTTCTGAGACAATTTTCTTCTTAACCCCAGAAAGTTAACATATACACTTCCTATTAAGTGCATAAGTGTGTGATAAACCTTTAGTTAGGTCAAGAAACGATTTAGATGGTGAAATATGGCAGTTGTCTTTATAATATTATTGCTTGCTTTTGTTTCTTTTTATTGTTTTTTTTATTTTTATTTGCTTTTGAATGAGGTACAAGCGCTCAAGTTTTGTATGTATTACTTCAAACAACGAAATGAATACATTTGCATAAAGTTTTATAGCCTTAAACTATAAAACATTAAAGGTTTTTTTTTTTTGTTTTTGTTTAAGAAAAGTGATATTGTTTTTATTGTCTTGTGTCCAAATCCTACCCAAGGAGATACAACAACTGAAAAGCTAACAGCCACTATCTATCAATCGCAATGACATAGGAAAATGTATTTCAATTGGCTTTGTAAGTAATTGAATTGACCACAACTCAATTAAGCCTTGGCAAATCTGAACTTCAAACTCACCACCTAAATCAGAACGAAAATAAAATACAAATAGGTATCATAAAATAATTCTTAATTGCCTGTGATGCGGCTGTCTAAGATTATGATTCCATCCTTCATAAAAGAATTTCGCTCAAAAATACCTTCCTACACCAAAAAACACGAATTCTCAATCTGAGCCGACAAAAAATGGTAATGATCGTACTGTCTAGTAAAATTTGTGGTGTGCAACCAAATGTATGCTTGCCTACCTACTTGACTGAACCAATGACAAGAAAATTCTTTTTTTTACAAAAAGGGCAATAAACGACCTAACGGAATTTTCTATTTCAACAGCTGCATAGATTCTTCACAACAACAAACCCTAAAACAAAGGAAAAGAAATTGTTCGCACAAAAAACGAGTTGGGCTACATACATACTTTGCAAAACAAATAGATAAATGCGTAGCGCGTAGGTAGATTCTCGAATAAAAAGATACATTCTTACACTATTTGGTGAAGGACCACTTTCTCTATTTACTCGCTAATAGTTTGGCGGCTCATACATGAGATGCCAATATGTGACAATAATCTAAATTACTTTAACGAAAATAAATCTTTTATTTTTTTTATTTCTTGATATGTAGAATGTAGGTATATTTTTATCCTTTTTGTATGTGACAAGCCTGGTTAAATTTGACATTGTACATAGGCAAGATACATAATAGCACAAGTTGTAAATAGCTGTGTTTTATTTTCCTTGTGATCCAGATCAGATCATTGATTTATTTGCTAAACAATAACAAAACAAAATCCTGCTTTGTTGTAAAGCTAATAAAAATATCGTTGGCCTTAATTGTTATTCGTGGCAGTTGATATTTTTATTTGCTATGTTTTGATTCATACCTACCTACTCTACTTATCGTATCCGCGATCATCTCATCGCATATTTTGTCTGTGGAGATGTATGTATGTTGTACTTGGCACTTCTATAGGTACACAGACTCATCACTAAAGAAAACAAATCTTCCTACCTGCACCATAAAAACAATTCGCGATTTGAACGAAAAACAGCCATAAAAATAAAAAGGGTACCTAATGTGTACTCGAGTGACCGCGACCCAAGCAACGCATCCCTAAATTACTGACAAAAACGAAAACAAAACTCTCTTGCTAACTACACAAATTAAAAGGGCAATAAAGATGACCTAACGGGTTTACTTTCTTATTAGCTGCACGACATATTCCACAACAACAAATCGACGCAAATAGATTTTCAAGAATAGAAATGTGCATACATACGGCCCACGTAAATTTCGGTGGTTGATATATCTAGAAATTGTTTGATTTCTAAACGAGCAATTTAAGGTATGCAAATTTTCTGTGGAGTTAGATAGGTATTTTTGTTTTATGTTTTTTTTTTTTTTATGTATGTATAGCATGTGCAAAGTAATGTGGGTATAGGTAAATGTGTATGTACATATGTAGGTACACGAATCTTAATACATACTTTCATCATTGTTTTTTTTATAGAATCGTTAGTTAGGTCCTAGATAGGTATAACGTACCTACTACAAAACGAATTTTCATTTCTTTATGTAGGTACCTATCGACTGTCTCCATTTTTAAAGACATAAATCCCAAATCACAATCATGCGTCCACTCAATCATAATTAAATGTACCATTGCATAGGCACCCAGAATCAGAGATACCCATCAGAATCATCAGTCATAACAAATAAAAACATGGAAGCATAGCCACCCAAAAGAAAGAAAAAACGCAATACTTACAAATAACCGACACTAAAACGGCGCGAGATTATAGGTATACCTAATAGAAAACAACATTATCTAGACTTCAAAAAGTAATCCTAACGATCCTGTGCGCCTCGCCTGTGCTGGATGGGTGGATCACAAAGCTACCTGCGGCATAAAAACAATTCTCCATCTGAACGAACAACAACAAAAAGGGTAATGTGTTCACGCGACACAAATAATGTATCTCTAAATGACTGACGAAAACAATATTCTTGCTACACACATAAAAAAAAAAGGCTATGAAGATGACCTAACGGGGTTTTGTTTTCCAAGAGCTGCACCACCAAGTTGGTGGCATACAAAATAAATAGAAAAAGATGGGATAGATGTTCAAGGAAATAGATCGTTTGCGTACCTATGTACATAGTGCAAAATATACTACCATCTACCTACATAGAATTATATATTTCGGTGGTTGATGCATGTATACGCGACCGCGACACCATAGACCGATGTCTCTTGTGTTGGAGGTTTTGAGGTTGAATTATATTTTTATGTATCTATGTATATTGGATATTGGATATCGAATTTATACTGATCTTTTGTTTTTTCTTATTGGAAATCTAATTGGGAGAATGAAATGAATGTATGAAATAGAATTGTTAATTATTTAAACGCAGAAATTGGTTAAATGGTCCTATCAAAATTTTCAATGTCATGCACGCATGCGGATATATGAAAGAAAATATGATTTACATTACGTGAATGCAATGTTATGTAAATGTGTGGGTACATAATGAAGGTATTTGTACATTATTGGCTTGATTTGAAATGATCCTGTCAGTAAGTAGGTATACGTGGATGTGTCTATTGAAAAGTAAAATGATTGATAGACATAAACCTTCTTGAAGCATGGCCTATGAATGCATTTGCTACCTACCGCCATTTTCGGGAGCTCACTAGTATGAAAATAATTTCCATTGCTCCTTTATAATTTTTTTGTTACTCTTTATAAACGTTTTGGTTGTTTTTTATTTGTTTAAACCTTGTAAGTGTTTATTAATTTTATCCGAGGACATTGGTTGCGATTCCTCTTTTATAAATAAGTAGGTAGGTTGGTTGGTAATTTGAAACTAACAGATATTTTGAATAGGTATGTAGAGATACCTATTATTAATGAAAGTATTTGTAGTATAAAAATGAAGAGGAATACGATTGTACCTACATAATATAGGTATGGTGATTGATTTGTATTTTGTTTATTATAAAATATATTGATAGGAAACGATCTCATGTATGTTGAAAAATAATGATACCTTTTGTATTTAAGGTAAATCTTTGTGTTTGTTTTGTTATGATGTTGTAACAAAATTAAATAAATAAATTAGCAATGTAGGTATATGAGAAATTATAGTAAAATATATTATATATGTTGTTATGTATGTATGATGTACATTGTACTGTACATATAGGTATAACGAGCTGGGTATATTGTTATTTTAATATTTGTAGGTATTTGTTTGATTTGTAAGATCATGACATAATTACTTACATTTTTTTTCCATAGGAATGTATTAAATTAAATTAAAATGCCATTATCTATAGATCCATTCCTGTTGAATCATGTGCTACAGATAGAGCAGCTTATTGATTATCCTTTTTTTGTTCTTCTTTATTCCCGCGTTCATGAACTCCATTTCAAGCATTTTCCTGTGTGCCCAGCTGAGTTGTCACCAAATTTGTCTCCTTCACACGCAAAACGTGAACAGATGTTTTATTTTTTTTATTATTGTTTTTCTGTTTGAATTCTATTTTTTTTTTATTCGCGAAAATTTTGTTTGTTTTTGTTTTTCTATTCTTCGTACTACGCACTTGCACTCGGACAAACACGTAACCACCACCGATGGTGGTTATTGTTTATTTTTCAATTCGAAATATATTTTTTGTTTTTATTTTATTAATAAATGTAGATACTTAGGTGCATAGCTCAATATTGGGCTACGAAGGACCGTGAACAATAACCTAAGAGTGGACTGTATAGTTTTACTTTCAATTATTAAATTATAAATAAATAAAACAGAGTTATTTGGTTTTAGTTGGACTGCTCGTGGCACGTCCTTTTTATTGAATATCTTTTTACGACTGACAGTTTTGGTTGAGAAAGAAGGAAGGAAAGAAAAAGGAGATACACACAATTGTTCGCTGATCGCCTGTTCGTTTGAGATGTTGTGTGTGTCTTGTTTTTGGCTTCTCCTGCGAGTAGGCACGGATTATTTAACATAGTCAATTTAGGCGGACAAAACACGAAATTTTAAACTGATCCAATCGTAAAAAATCAACATCCTACTAAGTGTAGATAACTTGCTTAGCATTTTCTTATAGTTTAAAAATTGATTATCACTTCAGGTGACTAACAGCAGCGGTCTAGAGTTCAAAGTTTTCAGCCCAAAGATAAAATTCATTTTTTTTTTGTAATTTAGCGACTGTGCTTAATTAAGTACTTCTTTTTTAAGTGGATTTAGAAAAAAGTTTTTATGGAATATTGATAAGGAGATCCGAAACTGTCTACTAGATGTTGTATCTAAATGTTGCATTACTTTATAAATAAAAAAGTGATATTTTGAATCTTAATATATAAATTAATCGTAAAAAAAGTAAATTTCTATGTTGGTAGAGATAAGTTATACAATTTCACATTATTGTGTGTTAAAATTTAATGTTTTCTAAAGGTTAAACTCTTATCTAATTGAATCTGTAAAAAAAAAGTGCAACTAAGTGCAACTTCGACACATTTGCCCTTCTTAAAGTTTTTAGGTTTTGAAAAATGGTTACCTTGTATTCAGCATCCATATTTTAAGTTTTTTTTAAAGATTCAACTTCTTGAATTACAGAACCTGAATCCTTATGATTTTTCCTAAATTTTAAGACCTTTATCTTGGCGATACCATTAATAGAACTCCATTTATAAGCGTTTTAACAAACCATTGGGATCCATTCTTGACACTTTTTTGTTTGATCAAAAAGTGGTTTAGGAAGAAAAATGTTTTCATTGAAATCAACACTTAAAACACTTTATTCCAGTACTAAATACAAGCTTTTACCTTGTTGATGAAGATAAACTGGAAAAATAATTTTGTCCGCGTAAAATTGGAAAATACCCCTATGTGCGTTGGGCTCAAACCCACTATGCCTGGCTCTGCAGTCATCTACCTATTCCTCTGTGTCATGGCCATCTGCTGGTATTAAATCAATTTTTGTAATTTTCAGAAGACCGAAAAAACTAAAAGTAAAACTGTGCATTTTTATACGATTTTCAGTTTTTACCAGTTTTTAGATCTTTTTTGTGGGATTTATTTGCTGTTTTTATTTATTACTGAGCGATGGAATGTGGAGAACAGACTT
The DNA here is from genome assembly GCF_945859705.1 of Episyrphus balteatus. Taxonomy (NCBI): domain Eukaryota; kingdom Metazoa; phylum Arthropoda; class Insecta; order Diptera; family Syrphidae; genus Episyrphus; species Episyrphus balteatus. The sequence continues at coordinate 132,331,590 of NC_079134.1, read as the reverse complement.
AATACTTACTTTTAAAAAAAGTGAAAAGTTATTTTATTTCTTTGTGAAAAGTAACTCCTCAGATATGCTTTTATATACACTGCGCGTCACTTGAATAGAAACAACATTTTTTCTTAAGAAATTTGCGATTGGCGCTTTGGTGAGGTAACTTAGTAGATTTTTGGTTTTGCATTTTCAAAGAGGAACTTTTGACAAACAATGTTGTAAAAACAAAAAACCCAAAAACAGAAACCGTATGGCTACTAGTTGCGTTTTTTCGCATAACTTCACAAAAAACAATGTTTTTTTTTGCGTCACTTGAATAGAAACAAGCTCTTAAATTAGATAAAAATGATGAAAAATCATGGAAAACACTAATTTTAGTAAAGCAGTATTAAACATTGACATTATTTGCACATTATATCCAATTGTGGGCTACGAGCTACCATTATGCACCACAGAAAATGCATAAATAGAATTTAATATTGAAAATGCACTTGTACTGTACACAATCGTGGACCTAATTGGAGAAAGTGATAAAAGTGTTTGGTAACTTCTTACAAATTAAGAAAATGACATTTTCTACAATTTAAGGATTGAATAGGTAAGTGAAATAAACTTTCGTTTTCGTCCGGAATGCATCTGTTTTGTTTCTTTTGCGTTGTTTTTTCTGGAACTGAGCTGGTATGTTTTCCTTTAAAAAACCACTCTTTACCTCACTTCTTTTCAGTTCGAATGCAACTATAAAATAGTTAACTTTTTTGTAATCTTAGTAGAACTTAAAACGTTGTTATTTTGCATTTTGAGGCTTTTTAAATGTTGTGCACCTTTTATAACTTCCATGATGGAACAAACCAACACATTACCATCGCACTAACACCACGTTTTTGACCGATTTTAGAGGCAAGGTGAAGGAAATTGCTGCTAGTTTTTAAATTATTTTTTTCTCTGCTCTTGATTTGGGTCTCACCTGTCTTATTTTTTATTCAATCACTAGTTTACGATTTTTCAAAAATATTCTCATACAAATTTGGCAATTTTTTCAATATCTTTCGCGATTTTGCATAGTGCAAGTGCATTTCCAATGTTAGCTGCTATTTATGCATTTTCTGTGGTTCCTATTGGTAGCTCGTAGCCCATAATTGGTTATAATGTGCAAATAATGTCAAAGTTTAATACTGCTTTACTAAAATTAGTGTTGTCCATGATTTTTCATCATTTTTATCTAACTTAAGAGCTTGTTTCTATTCAAATGACGCAAAATAAACATTGTTTTTTGTGAAGTTATGCGAAAAAACGCAACTAGTAGCCATACGGTTTCTGTTTTGGGTTTTTTGTTTTTACAACATTGTTTGTTAAAAGTTCCTCTTTGAAAATGCAAAACCAAAAATCTACTATACTAAGTTACCTCACCAAAGCACCAATTGCTATTTTCTAAAGAAAAAATGTTGTTTCTATTCAAGTGACGCGCAGGGTATTACAAAATTTTTGAAAAGCTATGGCAATAAATAACACGTGCACCGTGCTCTAGTCTTTCATTCTAACAGTTTCACAGATGGTTAAAAATTATAAATCACTAGGCTCCAAAATGAACTTTTATTTGAAATTTTTGTTAAAATCGGTTCACCCATTTAAGGTAAAATAAAATGTTAAAAAAACGATTCTATTGGAAGGTTATGGAGGGTTAGTTTTTTTTCAAAAATTTGGTGAAAATCAAAAAATGTGTATGGCGAATATATAATTTTTGTATAAAAATTCTGGAATTTTTTTTTTTTGAAGTGAAAACTTCTTTAGTATCGTAGTGATTTGAGACAAGATGAAACGAAAACGAGACACGACTTCAACTTGTTATAACTTTTTTGTTTTAATAGATAGATGAATGAAATTTGTACTGTAGATAGGTAATTAAATCAATTATAATTTCAACTTTGGAAATTTGTATTCATTTTTGAAAACTGCAATAACACGGCAAGTTTTCAAAATAATAAACCAGTGTCACACCATACAAATTTTTTTCAGGGTGTTGCTCTGAAATAAAAGTAAGAAATTGATTTTTTTTAAAACATGGAACTGTTAATTAATTTGTAGCGAAATGGCGTATGAAATAAAAAATATTTTGATTAAGTAATGGTTCTCAATTATTAGGCAATGTTTTAGTGAAAGAGTTGTAAAAAACAAAAATCAATTATGAGTGGAGGAAGCAAAATACTGTTGCAAAGTCGAGATTTTTCGAAATTTCACAAAAACTGCATTAAATCGAAAACCGTAAGGATTTGGGATGAACAAGTTACCAAATTTTGAGAGCCCTAAAGTTGGCCTATCAGCATATTTCGTTTGATCCATTACTTTTGGGACACCCTGTATATATTTTGAGCTAAGACAATAAGCTTTCAGATGGTGTAAAAAAAATTTTATAGGTTGTTAGGTAAAAAATGCATTTAATAACGTGAGAAGATAAAAATACGTGTTTTTTCGCTTTTTTTGTATGGAAATTGATCGAGTTCAAAAAATTCTAGCTCTTTTTGTAGATGTCTCATAGACCTGAGCGATATATATATTTTGAGCTAAGACAACAAGCTTTCAGATGATATAAAATTTATATAAGTTGTCATATAAAAAACATGGATTTAAAGGTGATAGAATAAAAATAGGTAGATTTTTTCTATTTTATTTTTTTTTGCAAGAAAAATGATTTTTAAGGTTTTACTTCTACCACGTGTTAATTGCACACATGATTTTTTTTTTTTTATTTTTAATAGAAAAAATTGACCAAAAACCCCTCTGAAAGATCTAAGAATCAATTATTAAATTCAATTTAATCACAAAATTCGTTAAGTCCACAACTTCTTATAAAAAGACACAGATTTGTACCTAAAGTTTAGTTTAGAGTGTTTATCATTTCATATCCTACGACACAGCAGTTAACTGCCGATATAAGGAACCGCAAAGTTTCGAAAATCCAAAAAATAATCAAACCCTTTGAGTATATTCCATGAAAGGCAAAAGTCTAAAATATTAATGAATGCATAAAACAACATTGCATATGTATGTTCGTTTGAGCTTTATAAATGCAATCAGCAAGAAAGGAAAACCTCTTCTATTTTTTGCCATTTTTTTGAATTTTTTCTCCTTGTGAAAAAAAAATTAAGAACTTCCATTTTGCTCTGGGGAGCTTGATACTTTCAATAGTTCTTGTTGATAGCTACAGGATTCCAAGATAATTGATTTTATAAATATTTGATATAAAAACCATATTGAAACACAGAAAAAGCACATGCCCCTTTCCAATCGAATCTTTTATTCAGAAACAAAATGAAAAAACATTATTCGTAAAGCCAGAAAAAAGTTTTTTACAAACAATAAAACAAAAACGACAACCAAAATATTTCCGCCCCAATAAAAACATCACCTGAAGTATTATTGTAAATTATGTATTCCACAAGAATCATAAAGTTTTTTTTTTCTTCATCTTTACCAACCATAAGGTAATTTATATATTTTTTTACCGACTTCCAAAAAGGAGTTTGTTACCGCATAACTTTGGACTGAGTGAACCAATTTTGATAATTCTTTTTGTATTGGAATGCTGGTGGCTGCAGTGTGGTCCCATTTTAATTTCGTTCACTTTTAGCCATAGGAACAATTTTAAAAACCATAAAACCCAGTTTTGAACCATGGAAGTCGGTTTTGTTTTTTTCCTAAAAATGATTATTCTTTTCAATAATGATAAGATAACCATATTTTGCAATTTAAAATTTTTGCATAAGGTCGTAAACCTAAGGCTTTATAAAAGTTTAGTAAATTTCAAAACTTCAAATACCACCAACAACCAAATTGCTTGAATTTTCTTAACACTGAATAGAAAAACTGACAGTGCCAAATGAATGGAAGAGATTCTTTTTTTCTTCATTTCAAGGAAATAAAAAAGTTGCCAAATTTTGTGATGTTTTCCTTTTCGTAATTAAATTTTGAATTGAGCCATTAAATGATGTTAAGCGCAGTCTTCCGAAAAGTTTTACAACCACAATTAAATTCAATTAAATTTTCTGGTAAATTTTGACTGAAGGTAATTTTTTTCTGGAATAAGTTTTTTTTTTTTGCTTTTCCTTTCGTAAGAAAAACCAACAAATTTTCAAAACTTAAATGAAATCAAACAGTAAAGAATTTAAACAAAAATAAAAGAAAGTTTTTATATGTGGGTAAATGAAAGAATATATTTTATGGTAACTTTTGTATGATTTATTTTTTCTTCCTCTTCCATGAGATTAAATTTATTTCATCTTCTTTTATTTAAAAGCAAAAAAAAAATAAAACAAATTCAAACAGCAACAAGAAAGACAAAAACTGCAAAATGGTTTTTGTATAATCGATTAAATTTCTGAAAGAAAATAAATTGAATTGTTGCAGGGATGAAAGAAAGCATGATTCAACATAAATTGCTCGATTATAGTGAGTTCAGTCTTAGGTTCATGGGAAAGAATATGTTGAAGCTCTTTCTTAATTCGAAGTATGCAAAAAAAAAAAAAAAGTTCACTACGGCGTATGAGTGCTTTTTTTTAGATTTACCCTTATGATTTCGGAAAAAATTGGTAATTGAATAAAAAAATATTTTGAACAATTTTCACATATTACAAGCTGACTTAGGTTATTAATGAAAGTTGTCAAAGGTTTTAAGCCTTGCTTGCTTCTTAAAAATTTTGTTTGAAATAACGTGGAAATTAGTTAGTTGTTATTTTTTTTTTAATATATTTTCTGAGAAAATATTTGTTCCTTATGAAAATACTTTCTTATCTTGTACTTCTAATTGACATTGATTATAAGGTATTACTCAGTTTAATTGATGAGGTTTTAGTTTTTACTGCTTGTGTGCTATATAATTAACCACTGAATCAGGTTGTGTTAGAAGGTGCCATGACAAGGTAAACCGCATCAGCGTCCTTGGATCTGTATATGGATGTTTAATTGCGTTCCCTAGGATGTGTAAATGCAGGAATGTAGAACGTTAAATAAAAGATGTAAAGGCAGAGTACATGAGCATAGTTTCTTGTTATTTAAAAATTTTTAATGAATTTCATGAAATTAAAAAATCACAAAATTGATTGCATAACGAAAACTTGAGATTACTTGAGAAATGCTTTAATGGGTATTAGTGTGGTCCACGTTATAAGGCAAAAAAATAAACCATATAATTCATTAGTTCCCCACCCATTATTTTGCTACAGACATCAATACCAACATATGCTGAAAGTTTTAGCCTTCAAAACTAAAAGAAAGAGGGCGCTCATCAGCTTTGGAATATTAGACTTTGTTACCCTTACCTTATCCTTAATATCTGATTATATCGTATTAGGACTTGGCTTGAGGTTGCAATTTGGATTAAACATGATAAGCACGCATGTTCCCGACAACCAAGTAAATGATTTTCACGTTTCTTTGGTTTTGAGTCATTAGCTCGTATTTCATTGATTAATTCTGTTTTGATAACTTTAAGCAAAAAATACTTAGAGACGAATTTAAATGAACAAAAATTATTATCTGTGAAAATATCACATAACTATTGGTTTTTTATGAAAAACTTTACCACATCATAACTTAATTCACTTGATAAATCAAAACAAGAGTTAATTACTAGGCATGAGGACCCAGCTATACCAGCATCTGAGCAAAAACTTTGAGCCTGTTGAGCGCCCACTTACACTTCACCTAAAAAGCTGAAATTTCACGTGTGTAATACAAAACACATATGAAACCAATTTTTGAGTGGGGAACAACGGAAATGTAAAAACCAAAAAATTGGACCACCCTAATGGGTATGTTAAATGAAAATGAGCGAATTCTAACAACAACCAATAAATATGAAAGACAGACAACATTTATTTTAGGATGTTATTTGGATAAAAAAAAAAACGCTACACAAATTTTACGCCTCTCGTGTCTCGACATCTAAATAGACATCCCTGAAGAGTAATGAAGACAATTCAATAAAAACCTCTACAAGCCTTTTAACTAAGTCTTATATACCAAACATCGACGGGTCCTAAATTCTATCTCCACAGACATAGATAGAGATAGTATACAGCGAAAAATAGACCACATAAAATAAAACAAAAACAATAAGATTTCTCTATGGTTTTCATCCAAGAAGGAAATCTTATGAAAACAATCGGGTTTTCCTTATGGTTTTCAAATCTGCACTTGTAGGGTTTTGCCACGTAAATAAAAAAAATGAGCTCCCTGAAGCCAAAACTGCGACCTCAAAATTTTTGAACCCAACTTATCTAATTGGTTTGTCCAACGTTTGTCCATGTTTGTCCACATGTCCATCCAAAATTTTCGTTTTTCCACCCTTCAAAAAATTTTTAGAGCACATTCTTTTTTTTATAATAAGTCTGAAAAATGAAAAATCGTCTAAAATTGCAATCGTTTTTCAACCTTGAGTTTTACAGGGTGTCACGGGATGAGATAAGAAGATTTTGAGGGATGATTCTTGGGTATATTCTAAGAAAAAAATTGTTCTACAGTAGCTCTCTATCTGCAAAGTTGATACCCTTTAGCGATGATTTAAGAAAACGCTTACTTTGGCATGCCTTTACTCATGTTAATGTTAATAACTCCGTTAATACTTATGATAATGGGCACGTTCAAACACCTATCGGATAGGCTATCTGGGATACCCGTATCTGGAATATCTTTTTGAACAAAGAGGTATCCAGATAGCTTGCCCAAGCAGCTACTAAAAAAATATGTAAATATTGAGAAGAGGAAACTTTTTCTTTTGAGCAAATTACATTTTTTTTATTGTTGAGAAGTACTTGCACAATCGCTTTGACTTTATTTCTTGCAATTTTTTTTTATTTTGAAGCTGAATAATCGCCCGAAAAGTAATCAAAATAAAAAAAAGCCAAATGTATATCAGCTGATCACTTTGATACCTGAGGTATACCAGAAATTCTGGGATACCTTCAGATTATTTTTTGACAGAAAATGGTTCGTTTCCTTGCTAATTTTTAACATTGTTTACAACAACAAAAAGCTATCCGATAGCTTTATGTTAGCTCTTTGAACGTGCCCAATGTCTTGATTTTTTGAAGCAATGCTATTCTTTGGGCCGATTTTCTTCAATAAATGCATTATAAACATAGTATTTTATAAATTTAATCTTATGAAGAACACAATAATGAACAAAAATGCTGTTCACAAGTATGCCAAAAAACTCATAGATTTTATGATATTTGGGAAAACCTGCACCAGGTAAAATCTCTAAAAAATGTGTTTTTTTTGCTTTAGTCAAAAATGGGTGCGAATTAAAAATTTATTTTTGTAGTTTTAGTTTTTTTTCTGTTTACGACCCAGTAACAACAATATTTAAAAAGTTCTTCTTGATTTTATGTGCTTGATAGAGCCCGTTTTTTTTTTTGGATTTTATTGCTAATATTAATTGATGGAGGTTCTCCAATATGATTTACCAGATCCAATCCACGATATTTCACTGATTCAATTAGCTTCTTCATATTACGAGCAAGATGATGCTCCAGCCCAGTAAGGACATGAATTTTAAGATTGGCTGATGAAGATTACGGTTATCATTGGATGGGAAGAAATGGACCTGTTCAATGAGTTGCAAGATCTCCAAACTGCAAAATGTTGGCTTTTTTCCCTGGTGCAGGTTTTCGCAAATATCATAAAATCTATGAGTTTTCTGGGAAACTTGTGAACAACATTTTTGTTCATTATTGTGTTCTTCATAAGAATAAATTTATAAAATACTATGTTTCAAATACATTTATCGAAGAAAATCGGCCGCAAAGTCAAAAATGATAATGGGTACGAAAAAAAATAATTCCATTTAAAAATTAACATCTGAGCAATTAAAAAAGACATTAACATTTTTTAAATACAGATACAAAGAATAGCATTCAAAAAATCAAGACATTAATGAAGTTTTTATCATAAGTAATAACGGAGTTATTAACATTAACATGAGTAAAGGCATGCCAAAGTAAGCGTTTTCTTAAATCATCACTAAAGGCTATCAACTTTGCAGATAGAGAGTTACTGTAAATCAATTTTTTTCTTAGAATTTACCCACGAATCATCCTTATCTCATCACGGGACACCCTGTATATAGGTACATACCAAATATTATCGTTTTTCCACTCTCCGTTTAGGAGCAATTAATAAACAAATTTTCCACTGAAAAATTGAAATTCCATTTAAGTCCCCAAAAATGATTTTTGTTTCTTCAAAAATACAAACTGCTGTCGTTTGCCCACCTCCTGTTCTTTATCATTTGTCCAACCTAAGCTTATTAAGAATATAAAGAATTTTTTTATAGCAACTCTCATACAAAATATCATTTTTTTTTTTCAATCCTCAAAAAATATTTTTTTCAAAAATTTAAAAGGCCATCGTTTGTCCACCTCAAGAAATGGATACAAACCAAAAATCATCGTTTGCCCACCCTACGTTTAGGAGATATTCAAAAAACTAATTTTGTACTGAAGAATCCAAAATCTCATAAAATCCCCAAAAATTACTTTTTTTTCAAAAATTCAAATTTCTGTCGTTTGTCCACCTCAAGTTCTTAACGTTTGTTTTTTTGATTTTTGGGGATTTTAGAAAAAAATAATATTTTGCATGAAAAAAATTCTTTTTGGAATATTTCTTAAAAGGATAATGATTTAAAGCGTTTTAGATGATTTTTCAGACTTAATAAAGAAAAAAAAAATAATGTGCTCTTAAAATTTGTTTAAAGGATACAAACGAATTTTTTGAATGGACAAACATGGACAAACGGTGGACAAACGAATTAGACAAGTTTGGTTAAAAAATTTTGGGGGTCGCATTTTGGCTTCACGGAGCTTATTTTTTTTTATTTACGTAACAAAACCCTTTGTGATAATGGAAAATAATTCAGCAAATAAATCACTCACTCGCCTGAGTTACATACACAATTTATTATCATTGAAGGCAGAGTTTTCTAGTTTAAGCTTTGCTAGAACGCTCGGATAGAGAGCGCGTAATATGGCTCCTTCCACATATGAAAAATTTAGTCAATGATCACCTAAATTTAATAGCTTTTGAACAAGAAATTTCTACTTGTACACTTCATATCTTACTCAATACGGAAAGTTCTATGTGTATAAAGTCAAGTTATAGTTCAACCATTTGTTTTAGTCAAGTGAAAGTTCTACTACTTGGACTCCGTTAGTAACCAAAAACTTGTAAAATATCCAATGAATAAATGTTCACCTATTATTTCTATGCCACTGACTGTGAGGAGCGAGTTCGCTTTTCAACACAGCATCTTATGAATATTTTTTTGCACATAAAAATGCGCCATTAAAAAACTTTTGTTTTCCTCAAATTATTTATATCAATTTTTGATATATCTATAAAAAAGCAAGTAAATAGTTCTTATACTGTTACCGGTTATTATCTTTTTAGTAACTCAATGGGATGCTTTGGAATTTAAATAAGTTATTTCATTATTAAAGAATTTCACTCAGAATATTAAATCAAAATTAAATGCTTGTTGAAGCGTTTTTGTTTTCAACAATATAACAAAAAACGTTTAAAAATTCTCCCTTGATGTTCAATGGTGTAACAAAATACACCTCATTAAATGATATATCATTTCCTTATACTTTCCTTTTTAAAAAAAAATCCACAACGTGTGTACATAACTAGTAAGCTTTTTTTGTTATTCATTGATGTAAGCAAACATATAAAAAGATTCTCTGGTGAGTTATAAAATTCCAAAACCTTTATGAATATTATGTTTTTAACTTTTAAACTTCCTGCCTACCTTATACAGAAAAGGGATTCTTTTGATTAAAAATTCCATCCACACATCCGTGAAATATGTCTTTAAAACAAAATTTAAGCTTTTACGACGAACATGAATAAAATACTTGGATAATACTTTGTTTTTTTTTTTTTTTTGAGAAAGGATATGTTATATGCACCGGAAGAAAATAAATAAAAAAAATTTTAGGTAAGACAAAGCTTTATGTATTTGCTTTTACAGTTCAATAAGCATGGAATCTTAAAAACAATATACAAGAAAGAATCTGCTTTATTTTTACTTTCGAAAAGGTTTAAAAAAGATTCTTCTTAATTTGACAAAGCAATTTAATTTGACCAATAAAAACTAATAAAAAAAAATAATAAGGATCTACTTTTTATCCAAAAAGAGGACTCCTTGAAATAAAATCTTCCACCCAAATTCGACTTCAACTGAATAAAAAAAGGCAAACAAATATTTAGGAACAAGGTCATATCAATTAACTTCTTATAAACTTCCTGATGTCCTTTGTCTTAAATATAAATAAATTCTTGTGATGCAATGACCATAAATATAATTAAAAGCATCATAAAGTAAAATACAAAGACAATTTACGAACTTTATTTCTTTATTTTTACTTTAGTCAACAAACTTCCTGCTTTCAATAAACTATGTATTTAAATGCTGTCATAAACAAAGCTTTTACGCAACTATTATTTTCCATTTTGCAATAAATTTTATTGATTTTTTTCTGAGTTTTCCTTCAAGACGATAAAACTTTCATTCAAGGAATTAGTTTTTACTTTATTTTTGACCCTTTTTACTTTCTCAGAAAACTTAAGGAAAAGATTGACAGAGTTAATAAACTATGAGATAATGGTGAGATATAGGTTCACTAAAACTAATCATTCTTATACCTGCTACATATAGAAAGTTGTAAATATGTGATGGGGAAAATTTTGTGATTATGGGGTCAATTTATTTTCTTCATCTTATCGGATTGAATACCGCAAAATGGCTTTACGGAATGCCGATTGGAATTTAACCCTAATCAATCAAACAATACAAAGATGTTTGGTTTAATGTGTGTATATGTAAGAATCAATTTAGATTCTTTGTTTTTTGGTTTTGTCATTTCCACAGTGTGCATACGTATTTTGTCTATTAATACATTATTTAAAATCAACAAAAGGCATTGTTTTCTTTCAAAATAAATTTTGGTAATTTTTCAGTATAACAAAATTTGAGAGGACATAGTGAAAGGGAATTCAAAATATTTAATACGCTTGCTAAATTCGTAGAAGTATGTCAATTGACGAATGGATCGTCTGCAGTTAAGCTGTAGATGGAATGAAATATACTTAGTTTGCTTAAGCTTGACTTATCATTAACCTCAGCACTTTTACGTGTCACCATTTTGAAAACAAAATTGAAAATCATTTTTTTTTTTATAAAAAAAACTTAAACATTTTTTTTTTTTCAAAAAATTCTTTGTCATTAAGGATTTTAAATTAAAAGAGATGCTTTTGTAGTATTTTTATCGAGTTTGTAAGTTTTACTTACCTGTCTGCGTTTGAAAATTTTTAATTTTTTGGTCATCACCCACCTATACGGTTTTGAAAAAAAAAATGCACGACTGGGTCGCACACAGGGTCGCGCCTGTGCGTCCATCTGTACACTTTTCCACAGCCTAAACTAGTAGAGTAACTAAAGCTCAAAATATGGCAATATTAGGGAACCCGACCGAACAGCTCCAGTTTTGATGATTTTTTTTTCAAATGTCGGTAATTAAAAATACTTTAAAAATTGCCGTTCTTAGCAGGAAATTTAAAAAAAAAAAAAAAGATTTTTTTTTTATATTCGTTTTTTTTTTTTTAATTCTATCGACGTACCTAATTAAATTTCAAGTCAAAGAATATGTACTTACCAGTTTTTAAGAATCAATATAATGAGATAGGTTTATACGAAAAAGTTAAATGGTTAAATAAGAAACAGAATATCTAAATACAAATTTTTAAGTTAACTTTTAATTAATATTTATTTAAAATCTTTGTTCAGTGTTTCTTCATTTTCACCATCATCAAAATTTATAATTAGCTTTGGGGGACAGTTAACACATAAAAAAGGGAGTGGCTTTAAACACGAAGAGGTTCTATCCTCTGGTTCAGATGAAAAATTAAAATTTTTTTACAACGACTTTAAAATAAAAAAAAAACTTCTTTTGTATGCCAATGCTAGCTCTTACCATTCCAAAACATACCTTCATCAAAAGCTTAAAGTTTATATTTTATATACAATAAATTTGAACTTTATTTTAAGAATAGATAAAAAATTATAAAGGTTAAAAAAAAAAAATTAAAAATTTCCAAATATTTTTTTTTTTTATTTCTATACTTAAAAAGAAATTTTTTTTTTCTTTATAAAAAGAATTATTTGTTCTTAGTTAAATGCAAAAAGTTTGATGATCTGGTGAGTTAAAGTTTTTGGGTAGTAAAATATTTATATTCCAAAACTCTGTTTTTATATACAAAAAATACACGAAAATCGAGAGTTTTCAAAAAAAAATTTATATACCTTAATACATGAACTCCTCTACTCTTCTGAACTCAACTAACAATAAATGTGCCCAAAAAAAATTGGAAGACAAATTAATATTATTATACGAAAAATTTTGAAAAATAGGCATGTTAAGTTATTTGGTTTTTTTTTTTATTCAAATTTCAGATTTTGAAGACCATTTATTCAAAACCACTCATGACATTAACTTTTTTTAAAATTATAACACAAGAATAAACTATTAGCTTTTCAAAAATATTTTTTATGGTACTGTAGGTGTGCCGTTGTTTTAAATATTTTTTTTTTTTCTGTTTAAAGTCAATTTTTGAGACAATAGCATCTACCACCTAAACGATGCACAGTTGTGTATTACTTTCACACAATTATTTTCTTTAAAAATTAAAGTTTATCGATTGGTATTATTTACTTTAAAAAATTTTAAGAAAAATTTTGTAAAAAAATTGATTTTGTTCACAAAAATCTTATTTTTCATTTAAAAAAAAAGTACGATGAGAGCGGCAATTTTTAATCTATAGACTTTAAATTACTTTTAATTCACTACGCTTGAAAAAAAAAATCTTCAAAATTGGAGCTTCCCTATCCCTAGTAATTTGCTTTAGTTACTCCACTAAACGGATGGATTGATTTTCTTTAAACTTGGTACAGATGATTTTTATGGAATTCGAAAGTTGTTTTTTTTTTTTTGTATGCCTAGGTGTACAGACGCACGGACGGCATTGCGAGACCCACTTTTTCGGACTTCTTCATCAAGGTAATGTTTTTTTTTTTTTATTTTCGACACGAAACCAATACTTGCCTGATATATAGAGCAAGTAAAAATATATAACTTAGACCGGGCGGCCACTGCAGAAACGTTCAACTCATCGAGCTAAAGAAAATTTCAAATGAGAAGTGAAAGAGGGCTATTAGTAGTTACGAAAACTACAGGTCTTCCCGACTGCATCCTGGCACGATTGGCGTGGTAAAGTGCATTGTGCATCTCATAGAGTTAAATGACGATATTGGTATCCAAATAAAGGTGATATTGTCAGCTATCAAATTTCAGAGGTCTTCCGGGTGAAAGTCTGACAGTTTTGTCATAAAGTCCGTTTTAAGGTTAGAAGCGCAAAACATGAACTTTTGGCTAAAGTCCTGTTTTTGGTGGTGTTCGTGGACGAGTTAAGGAGTTTTGTTGGTATCAAATCAAAGGTAAAACTAAGTACTTTCCTGGCATAGAAGTTTTTTTAGCAATTTGTTGATAGTTTTTATTCTATCCATACAAAGTATTTTTAAAATTATTAAAATGTATGGGAAAACTAGACAAAAAGTGCAATGCAAATTTTGTTAATACTGACATTAAAAGATCAATGATGTCAAAATAAAGGTAATAAGATATTCTTGCAAAATTTAGAGGTCTGTTGGATCAAATCTTGACATTTCACCCCCCAACCTGGGGGAACGTTAGAAGTGAAAAACGCTCCTAACCTTAAAACAGGCTGCATGACCTAATCTCCAATTTTTGGCTTGGAAGACCTCTGGTTTTCAAAAGGAGACATTGTTAGCTTTAATTTGAAATTAAATTCGCCTTTTAATTCGATAAGTTGTAAGGGGCGCAGCGTATTATTTGAGACTTTTTCCTCAGTTATTCGTAGTTTTGCATATACTTTTGGTCTTTGTTAAGAATTTATTAAGCTTTTTCCAAAATACCATTTCGTATTTAAATGCTAATGACTCTTATTTTTATTTTATATTCAAAAAGATCCTTAACTCATCGACCAACATACCAAAAAACAAGACTTTATAAAAAAAACTCGCTTTCATCGCTTCTAACCTTAAAACGGGCTGTATGACAAAACTGTCAGACTTTCACCCGGAAGACCTCTGAATTTAGATATCTGACAATATCACCTTTAATTGGATACCAATATCGTCTTTTAACTCTATGAGATGCACAATGCACTTTGCCACGCCAATCGTGCCAGGATGCAGACGGGAAGACCTGTGGTTTTCGTAACTACTAATAGCCCTCTTTCACTTCTCATTTGAAATTTTCTTTAGCTCGATGAGTTGAACGTTTCTGCAGTGGCCGCCCGCTCTAACTCTCAATGTCTCGAAAATGACTTGCCACCCATAAAATATTGGAGGGTTTTTTCGTTTAAAGATCCTTCTTTTGTTTGTACATCATTTTCTTAAATGGTTTAATACTTTCACTTAAGAGTTATAGCGCCGCAAAAAATTTCTTTTTCAGTTTTTTTTTTTTTACATAACGTATACAGCAAATTAATATTTTTTAAAACCATTAAAAGCATCGTTTTGCGGCGCTCTTAATCTATTTAAATATTAATCCTATAAAAATGATGAACGAAAGAAAAAATATAATCAGATTTCCAACCAGAAAATTTTGTGTGATATAAGTCATTCCCTAGATATTGAGAATTATGCGTTTTTCAAAATGGTGGACGCCCCAAAAGACCAAATTTTTCATGTGTACCTTTTTTGTTTTTTTTTTTTTAACTAAATTTTGTCTACTGTTGGACCGACTTATCACACATTGTACTTTTACTCGTATTAAACTCGTCACAAGCAGATATTCACTTTAAATTCTAATTTTTTTTTTGTTTAAATATCTTTGATTCTGTGGAATTTGTTTAAATCAAACATAATCCTTGAAAATCTTCAGTCTCTTTTATACAGTCATTCGATTTATTTGTTTGTTTTTTTTTTTCCTCCATCTTCAATTGATTCAAACAGAAATAAGAGATCCTCCAAGCTGATTAAGCATAAATTTGTACTTTGCTTGCCATTAAAATATTCTACCTCAAACTTACAACGTATTATTATAGCAAAACGGAAATTTATAATTTACGCTCTGATTTATTGTAGCATTTTCGTATCATTACCTCTTGTAACAAATTTCTTTCGTTGTTTTATTTATAACACACCCTTAATCCCTTTTTGTTTTTGTTTTATTTTTGTTTCTATTCCTTTTAACACAAGAATGCACTACGTTACAGTCTATTAAGTCTTAAATGGACTCCATAAATTTTACTGTATTAAGAACAGGTCACAAAATAATTTATTTTATATAAAATTGTTTGTTTTTTCTACTTACCTACTAAGAAAAAAATTACATGCTTCAATCCGCACAAGACTTAAGCCGGCAGTAGCGTTTCAAGAACTTTAAAAGTGAGAATATTTCTAATTTCAACTATAATTTTTCATTTTTTAATTTAACCTTTTTTCAACACTCACCTTTAACGAAAATAAAATAGTTTAAATAGTGGTCTTTGTTTCACGAAAATTGAAAATAACTCCCACTCAAATGCAAATAAAATACCAAAAAAAAAAATATACGATAGAATTTTTCTACTATTCGTGCTCACTTATCCATACACAATTATAACTTTGCTGATTGCACAACACAAAACCGTTGCCAGCAGAATCCACTGCTTACATAATTAATTTTGAGTTAACTGTTGAAAACTTTTGATATTCATTGAATTGAAAATCAATGCCACTCCAGAAGCAAACAAGAAATGCATCAAGAATGGTTTTCGGTTTATATTATGAGACTTTGAAACTATACTAGTATACATTGTTATTTTGTCTGATTTCTGCTATTGTTCTTCTATTAAATTGAACTTTCAAAATTTACATTTTCCACAGAGGAACAGACAGGTTCAATTGTGGTTTCTGTATTTGATGTGATTGCATCAATTAAGCGGTTAGCTAGCTTTGAAACTTCTGTTTGATTAATCCTAGATGGATGCCTACAAATGGTGTACGAGTAACACAAACAACGAAAAACGTGTCAATAAATTACACTTCAAAACCTATATCAATGCCGCTGCTTTGCCACAACTAATTTCGTTAATTCAAAAAAACGCTTCGAAAAAAGTTTAAATACATACCTATTTTAGTATAGATTAATTAAGAATTCACCTAAAATTTATATTAAAAAACAAGAAAGGGGTTGAAAAACATTACATTGTCTAGCCTCTAGGAAAACAAATACCTTCAAATTTGTTGGTAGGGAAAATGATTCAAAAATCATGAAAACAGTCAGTGCAGCTTTTTTATTGGTTGGTAGTAATGACTTTAGACGTATTCTTATTTTTTCTTTAAGTAAAACACAATATAACTGCAGCATGTTAGGTCCAAAAAAAAAGTATCCACCAGTGTTGCCAGAGCCGGCTATTTATCGCCAAACAGGCTCCTCGAACTATTAATTCGCTACTTAAAATTTAAATTTATCGGATTTTGGCTCTTTTAATTTTTAACTTGGTGATTTAAGGCTTATTTAAAATCAAAGCATTTTACAGCAAGAAACACCAAAAATGTGAATAGATAAGCAATTTGCATACATTTTTCATTTGATTTTAATTAAAAAATTTAATTTTACGCCCGTAAATGAGCATGAAAACCAGAATATATCAACAAAATGAAAAACATAATTATACTTGAAGTCTGATAAGTAGAAGTTATTTGAAAATTTAAAAATAAAATAAAACCTCATTACACAAAATTGGTGTGCGTTTTTTGGACCAATTTTGAAAGCGGATATTTTTTGCTCCAAGATTTTTTAAAATCGGCTCCTTACCTCGGTAATATTCTGGCAACACTGGTATCCACATCTACACTGAGGGAAAAATCAACTTAAAATCAACGAAAACCACGTTGATTCAACTATTTTTCAGAATGATTTTGCGTTGAAGACGAAAATTTTAAAATCAAAGTAGAACATCGTTAGTTTAAAGTGGTTTACCGTTATAAAAAATCTTTAAATTAGAGTTGTTTCAACTTAAAAAAAAGCATCAATTTATTAAAAAAAAAGAAAAAATTGACAGCCGCTGGGGATCGAACCTACAACTCTTGGGTTACTAGGCGAATGCTTTACCAATGTACTATCTCACTGTTGAAAATTAGAGTGATAACATGCAACAAAAGCTGAAGTCCGAAAAAAATAAAAAAATTTCTTACGTTGTTTCAATTGTATTTTGAAGAAGTTTTATGTAAATTTTTTCAACATTAAATCAACATTGAACATTTTACATTTTACGTTGCGTTTTTCCCCTCAGTGTATCTACCTGACCAGCTTTTTTTGTTTTGAAGCTTATAATTGCATTTAATAAATACACCTTCTACAAAATTGAATGAGAAAATAACAAGAATTTTTCTAAGGAATCCATAAGTTTTTTTGATTTGACTAGGTATACCTTTACTTTCTTTAGCATAAAAATTCAAAAAGATGTAAGCATTGAATAATTACAAATAGAAGTGGACACCCAGGGAAACTTCCGCTGTAAAATTGTCGTCGCTAGTATCGTGCGTTGAATTAAAAAAGCAAATCCAACAATCCAAAAGCAAAGCCAACAATCCAAAAGCAAATCCAGCAACCCAAAATCAAATCCTAAACAGCTTATACATATAGATAAAAGTTTTCCTATTCCAAAAAGTGGAGATAGCCTAGAGGATAAGGCGAATGTCTGTTAAGTTTACCTGCCCAGGTTCGAATCTGACTGGAAATTGAGATTGTTTTTTTTTTTTACATTACTAAAATAAAAATTAATTAAATTTCTCATAAAAAATCTCCGCAAAAGAAAAAAAATTTCAAATTTTACCGGTATTCGAACCTAGGCCAGTAGGAGTAAAAGGCATCGTCCTTGTTCTCTAGACTAATATGACTCTTTAAAATGTATAATAATAATTATTAATTTTTTTATGAAAGTTTAAAAAAATTATTAGTTAAGACTCAACTCGAAAATACATGATAGTTGAGGCCCAAACATGTAGTTCATCTATCTTCCGGTACTCTTATAGTCGCATGAGTAATCTGCGGTGTCACTTCTATTTGTAATTATTCAATGATGAAAGAGAGCATCTTGTTTCTTTTATTGTTTTTCCGACACTGTAGGTACATATCGTCGCATAGCTCAAAAATCTTAACTCTACAGAAAAGCTGTTAGAAATTTTCAAGTTTGTTAATTTTCCATTTTTATAAATTGAAGAAAAAGAATCAGCTGTGTGATAGAGGATGCAAATCCTTTTAATCTATATTAATTAAGAATGTATTGTTGCCAGTATTTTGGCATTAATAACTAAAAAACCAGGAGTTATGCCGGTTTTCTAAAACAACGACGATATGTACTAAGCTCAAGTTGCTTAAATTTTAAAACATTTTCATTATACAGGGTGTCCGGTGAAGAAAAGAAAAACTTGAAATGGCTGCGATAGCTAAGAAATTTGTTTTTGGATGCAAATTAAAAAACAAATATTTTTTTAATTTTTAAAAACCCCTGGTATAAAAAGTAAAATGCAGGACTGGACCGCACTCACATTTATCTTAGATAACCATTGAAAATTAAAGGTTTTGGTTAAGTTTATTTATTTATTTAGCTTATTATAAGCTTATACCTTAAATTCTATTTTACAAAACAAAGTTTTACAAATTATAACAAAAAAAGAAAAAAAAAATTATAAAGTTATCAAGAGCAAAAAACTTAGAAAAACAATTTTGGTACCAAATGAAAGGTTAAAGTCTAAAACCCATAATATAAAAAAAAAATACTGAGCGTAGAAAAAAAATATTAGTACCAGTAGAAAGGTACTACTTTAACCTTTCATTTGGTATGAAAATTGTTTTTCTTAGTTCTATAATTCGGGTGCTATGAAGAATTTTTTCGAAAATATCCGATTTTTCTGATCCATTGGTGCATTTCTAAGAAAACGGCAACAACTGGTCGGTTTTCAGTTTTTTTGATTTAACTCGAAAACCAAGCCTAACTTTGAAATGGTTCAAAGATACTTTTCATAGCAAATTAAATTTTCTGTCATGTTAGGATGATTAAAAAATTTTAAAAATTATTTTTCACTGAAATTCTAACCTAAAATCAAAGAAAAAAAAGTTAAAAAATTGACGATTTTATTTTTTTTTTACTAAATTAAGGGGCATTTTGTGTATGTAGCCGGTACGTGCAAACTTTGTACTTATGAAATAAAGTAGAGGTAAAATCCTTTGATAATATGCAATTTTTTATTTTTTTTTGTCAAGAAACAACTTAAATGTACCTATTCAAAAATTAGCACTTCTTCCAAATTTTTGACTTTTTTTGTTAGAAGCAAGTTTTTAAAACTCGATAAAATCGTATAAATTGGTAACTTTTAGACTTTTAAAGTAAACATACTTAGAGGCTTGGTTTTCGAGTTAAATCAAAAAGAACTGAAAACCGACCAGTGTTGCCGTTTTCTCAGAAATGCACCAATGGATTTAGTAGCACTTTTGGCTGGAGTATTCTTATTCTTTTGAGTTATTTGAGCATTTTTTAGTAATTATTATATCATTTAAATTTTAGATAAACCAAAATTGAAAATTTCCAAAAAGTGTATGAAATATTTTTTTTTTTTTTATTTTGCGAAACATAAAATTCCCTTTACTAATGGTGAAGAAAATTACAAGTTATTGACAATGTGACTTGAGAAAAATTTGTTTCCCTCTGCCCATTAAAGAAAAGTTAGGTAAATTCGCAATAAACTTTATGGAAAAATTACTGATTTTTTCACAAAAAAGCACAAAATACTTTTAAAATGTCAAAGACATGAACTTTATAAATTAAATAGGTACATATTTCTAATTCAAAGTATAAAGTCTACATTCCAAGTAAAGATTATTTGTTTTCACTTGTTTGTTTATTTTCTTCTTTTCAACACAAGTATCTATCTTACACAAACAATAATTGCTCTCGTTTGCCTCAGTTGATTTGCAAAGCAAATTGCCAACACTTTCTTATCCTTGAAAAATAAAAAAAAAAAAATTGAATAAATTTCATAGCTAGAAACAGAATGCAAAAAAAAAACACAACTATATATCTGAATATGCAATTTCTTCAAATATATGTAAAACTAAATCCTCCACACAGCTCACACAAAAACTAGAAAAGAACTGGAAAAAAGTGAAGGTGACATTTTTAAGAAAATATGACATTTCAACTGGTATACATTTGCATTTTGGATTCAGGAAGTTTTGAAACTCCCAAAGCTTATGCTGTGAATACCAATGAGTAACATAATATTAACAAAATTTACTACTTCAACAAGCCCTATGTACAACATTATGAAGAATATGTATCTTTCAACCAAACAAATAGTTACCTATTCCATGTGGAAATGAGACTCTTGAAATCCTAGACTGTTATAATAATTTTCCATATGAATGCGGATGATCTATAAATAAAAGATATTTCGGTATGCAGATTGTTGTGTTTTCATTACTTCCGTTTGTTTTGTGAATTGTAGGCAAGTAGGTGTTGGAAAAAAAGGATAATTCAAAAAAGTTTCTAATTAAATTAAAGTGAAAAGGTCATTCCGAGAAAAGAAAAACATTTATTCAATATTTTTTTCTATGAAATATATTATTTTCTTTTGTAATTTGTTTTGGGACACGTACAAAGAATAAATTTTATTTACAATAAAAGTGAATACTTTGAAGGTGAGTTCCTTGTCCTTTAACAAACTCGAATGCCTGATTTTAATCGAAAGTTTTTTTTCGATTTTTTTAGGGGTAAATACTAATTCTAACTTTCAGCTTTATGTGTATCATTTTTATAAGAGGTTTTCATGACAGACTGACAGAATTGCGAGAATCATACTTATTTCGAATTCTCCATAACATAATGTTATTGTTTAATCGAAATCGATTTTATAAACGAATCTCGAACTTGCCCTGTTGTACCTATATCGCAAGTAAATAATCTTCAATATAAATTAAAGATGACATTACAGGAAAGGCAAAAATTTGTTAGAAGAAATAAATTAATGGTTAAAAGAACGAAAAGAAACAAATAAAATTAGTAAATAAATAAATAGTAAACAATCTGAATTGTTCAACCAAGTTTTATAATATTTTTTTTCACGTGATAACGTCATATAAATCGATGAACCATGGCAGCCACCACAAAAAAGTGACGCCATTTTCTAACGTTACACTTTCGCACTTTCGCAGTGCGGCAAAAAATTTCAATTAAAAATTAAAAATAAACAATTAGAGATACAAAAATCTTCTATAGCTTATTTGAAAAATAATAACCTAAAGCTTAATCCAAATGAAGGATTTTTAAAAATTCCGTCATTTAACGGAAAGATGAAATTTGGGCTAAAATCTAAACGCGAAGTCGTAGAGAATTGATTTTTTTTTGCTATAGATAGATGAGATTAATTTAAGAAGAACTGCATTTAAGAAAAAAATCTAAACATTTTTGAAACTAAGCTATAACGTTTTGTTTGAACGTTGTACACGTGTTGGGGCTATGACAAAATGATGATTTTGGGTATAGGAAATTTTTTTTGACAATTCTAAAGATGCCAGGTGAAAGATGAGGGAAAAAAAATTAGGCTTCTGATACGGATTTTTTTCCAACACTCTGCGTTTCGCAATATCAATTTTTGAAAATTTTTGATTTTTAGCTTTATTTTGGAGCGTTCAAAAAATCTCAAACTTATAGGACATGTAAGTTTTGGCCTTATGCATACATGTGCAAATATTTATTTTTGGAATCGTTAAGTGAGTTTTGACTGAATAACGGAAGAAACAAGTTTTTAAAAAACACGTTTTTTGACCGTTTTTTACCAATTTTCATCATTTTTTATTTTTATCTTTTTTTCTTGAATAGATACAGGAATAAAGTATAGTGAATAATGATAGACCATGACCATGACTAAATGTGTGCGAAGTTTCAATCATTTTCGTAAACACAATTTCGAGATAACGGTAAAATAAAATTTTAGAATTCAACAGGTTATAACTTTTGAACAAGAGCAGATACAAATTTTATTAAACTTTTATGAGCATCACACATAACGGTAGACTAACTACAAGCTACACAATGTTAAATCAAGAAACTTGCGAAAAACCTCAAAACACCAGTGGAGATCTGTTGCCCCCCGAACAGCAAACAGTGTGGGAAGTACCGTAATCTCAGTCTGGAAATTCGACATGGTTGACTTTAAAAAATTCTAACTTCTCTTGTAGGCATCTTTGAAATGAGATTGATACGTCATATGAAAGGTGAAATAATAAGCTTTCTCATGGTATATACTTTTTATAGGTTGTCAAACAAAAAAATTGATTCCATAGCCTGAGAACATAAAAATAAATGTTTTTTTTTTGTTTTTTTTAATGAAATTTGATCGAATTCAAAAATTCTAGCTCTTTTTGTAGATGTCTCATAGACCTGATCGATATATATATATTTTGAGCTAAGACAATAAGCTTTCAGATGGTATACAATTTTTTATAGGTTGTTAGTGAAAAAAATGGAATTAATGACGTGAGAAGATAAAAAATCATGTTCTTTTTTGGTTTTTTTGATGAAAATGACTGTTTTTTAATAAATTATTTTTATGCATTTTGCCCATACAAATTTAAAAATGGTTTTATTCTTAAGAAGAAATACTTGGCTTTTAAATTGCATAATTTTTTTTGTAAGCTTTTAAAATAAAAAAATTAATATAATGAGAAAATAAAAAAAAGGTATTTTTTTAGCTTTTTCTTGTAAATTATGATTGTTTGAAATAAGTAAACGCTTCAATTGACTCATTTTAAACAAAAGCAAAGTTTATTTATTTGACATCTAAAATAGTAATTCAGAGAAAAATATGTATTTTCATTAAAAAACATAAGAAATATTTTGAAATATATTTATGAAAGATTGGAAATACGATAATAAAGCAGAAGGTAAATGGGTAATATATAAATATTAAAGTCCTCTTTTTCATTACCAGCTGAACTAATGACAAGAAGGCTTTTTAAGATCAAAGAAATACCTGTTACAGAGGGAAATAAGAAGTATTTAAGAAGAATTTATTTCGAAAAAGAATTTTTCTGAGTGTATAATGAAACATTAACTTCAAAATTTCATCATTTGGTATTTATAAGCCAAAAATAAAGAAATTATGTACTACTTGCTTTTGTTCATGTAATGAGTAACTGAAGTGGCCAAATGCAAATTTTTACTTCTGAAAAATTTTGACTTAAAAAACAAAATTATGAGAACACTAATTGAAGCTTAAGGCAGTACAATTCATAGGTTCGGCACGGCTTCCCGATTCAACTTGGTATCTCTATATATCCCTATTTTACTTATGATTACTTTATTGCATTGCAAATGTTCAACCATTTGAAAGGTTCTTTAATAACTCTTATTTGTTGCCATTTTCAATAAAGGTCATAAAATAACCTATATTTAAAAAAAAGAAAATTTCGGTCAAGGTCTGAGAGAAACCTTTATTTTGCATTTTTGTATGTTTCGGTCAACCAGTGAGATTTATCGCTTAAAGGTTGACCTTTTCCATTTATTTTTTTGTAAAAAATCTCAACCATTGAGAGAAACTAAAAAGAAAAAATAAATAAATCTCAACCGATAACCTTTATTTTTGGTTTTTAAAAATAAATCTCAAAAATTAACCGAAACCTATTTAAAGTAATGTGATAACACTCAGAAGAGTGAAACCAATTGAAAATAAAGGTTGATTGTTATTTCTGGTCTCTGCAAAATAATCTTCCTTTGACCGCAAATTTTTTACCAAACAACTTTTTCGTATGCAGTAACTGGAAGTTCAAACTTTGTTGTTCGAAACCAACGTTTTTTTATTTTCGAACATGGTAAATACAATATCAATAAAGATAAAATTTTGTGTTCCTGTATCTTACTACAATTTTGATAATAGCCTCAGCAATAGCACTTTTCTATTATTCAACATTTATTGAGAGAAAGAAAGTATCTTCTACAGACAAAAACAAAAAAAAAAACTGTGAAATCGGCGTGGGTACCTACATCGATACTATCGAAAGTTTTTCTTTGAAAATCTTTTTTCAAGGACATTTATCGATTTCTCTCTTGGGTAAGATACATGTCTACATAGCAATAATTACTGTATCGTCTTTTTAGGGATTTCTTTTCTTTAAAAAGCAGCTCGAAATGTACCACCATCAAGTGTTTTTTTTTCTTTTGTTTAACGTGTTTATATCTTCTTTCAAAAAAAAAAAAAGTTCATATTCCCTTAGGATTGCTTGTGGCATTTTTACAATTCCATATTCCCTTATATAAAATTTAGTTGTTTGAAACTGTTGACAAGAGGTAAAAGGCACACATTTATACATAACATACTCGTACCTTTTCTTTCATGAAGACTATAGTGAATGATGTAATTTTAACATTTGAAGAAAACAATGAGCTGAGATTTTATTTTGAGTTGCTGTAACTTTTGTTGTTCTGAGGCATTGTTTTTTGCTTTTGTTATCAAGGGTTATAAATACATAAGTATTCATTGAAAGAATACTCAAGTTGTTTCACTTGATTTTCTTTTCTTGTAAGTTAATGAGACCAAGTAGTGAAAAGAACTTTTCAATTGTTTATTTATGTTTTAACATAAGACATGGTATATATCAATTTGCCATTTTCACATTGAAAATGGTTCTTATTCTTTTATTTCAAGGTTATGTTTTTGTATTATGTATAATTCAACAAAACTGTATTCTTTTTTTGAACTATCAATAATGCACATAGTTTCCGAGAAGTCGGGCAAAACATACATATTTTGGTCATTATGATTGTACAATTAAACTAAATTTTTTTACATCAAAACATTTTATATTTTGTTCCTCAAATACCTCCTCAATTTTTCCAATCGATTTATTTCAATTCCAATAAATGGTAGCAAAAAGATAGAGGGCGCCAAAGTTCCCCAAGCTTTATTTTTATGAAAGGTGTAATTAAAGAATCAAACTTAAATATAAATAAATAAATGAATAATTGGATCGAAAATTTAAGGTTAAGTTATGGAATAAATATTCAGCTTGAAATTTTAAACATTTTCTGTCTCAGGTCAGACTACTTAAAGTGACTAACAAAATATTGAGTGACGAAAAAAAGTTTTTAAAGCCTGTTTCTTTATGTTTTGACTTTGTTGTATACTTTTTTTTAGTAACTTAAAGCACTTAGATCAAGGACATTTAGGGCCATTTGCTGAATCGAAACTTAAATAAAATTTAT
Source organism: Episyrphus balteatus (assembly GCF_945859705.1). Classification (NCBI taxonomy): domain Eukaryota; kingdom Metazoa; phylum Arthropoda; class Insecta; order Diptera; family Syrphidae; genus Episyrphus; species Episyrphus balteatus. Next base: position 132,306,222 of record NC_079134.1, on the reverse strand, counting down.
GTTGAAAATTAACTCTTATTCCCTACTTTTCCTCTGCGTAAACTGTCACATAAGGATTTATGTAGAACTTAAATTATTAAGTTTCGATTCAGCAAATGGGTCTTAGGGCGAAATTCATAGTCGTTACTTAAGTTAAGATTTTTCTCAACTTGAGCATTGACTTGAGAAAATATTTTTCTCAATCAAACTCACAAAAAAATTTGACTAATTTAGGTAAACTGTCATCTAAAAATGTTTTTCTTTTAATGATTCGGTATCGGTTTGATTTTGTTTGACGCGGTTTAACGATATTTAACATTAAAGGAAAAAACTGATAGCGAATAATTGAAAAAATATTTATTTTAGATGACAGTTTACTCAAAGCAGTCAAATTTCATTATGAGTTTGATTGAGAAAAATATTTTCTCGAGTCAATGCTCAAGTTGAGAAAAGTCTTGACTTGAGTAACGACTATGAATTCCGCTCTTAATGTTTAAGCCTTAAGCTGAATAATTGTTGCCTCAAACCTTACTCGAAGATGTTAAAATCTTAAACAATAAAATGCATGACTGGGCCAAACGAATTTGTTCTTATGGTAAAAATTCCTTAATGTTAAGCTTTAAATGCTAAAATTTATTAGATAATAAATTTAGTTTATTATATTAATGTTCAATTCATTTTTTTTTTTTCATTTTTTTTTGTAGGTATATGTACCTATACAAATTTTCAAACATTTTTGAAAAAAAAAAAATTGGTATTCCGTTTCTTAAGAAATTATTAATTCACACATACAAATTAGATAATATGGAAAACATTCATGGACCCATTTTGAAAAAAAAAACTGATTTTTATATTTTTTGAAAATTTTTTTTTAATGAAAATAAGGTACTTGATGGATGCTTTTGAAAAAAATGTTTAAATTGCTTCCGCGCATGACAAAAATCTATAAGACTGTTACGTGGCAGGAATCTTTAATAGGTGCCTACACTAAGTGAAGTGGACTTGGTTCCCATGCTAAGTTGAAATCTAATTCCGAAAAATAAGGAACTTTGTTATAAATCTCTCAAAGATACATATTATGTAGGTAATATTTTTGTGCCTGTGAGTTCAACAATTTTTATTAAAATACATACTAATGTAGTAGTGGAGTAACTAAAGCTCAAAAATTTGCAATATTAGGGAACCCGGCCGAACAGCTTAGATTTTGATATTTTTTTCAAACGTCGGTAATTAAAAATACTTTAAAGTCTATAAATTAAAAATTGCCGGTGTTGCCGTTTTGATTTTTTAAATTTAATTGAAGATTTTTGTGAACAAAAACAAATTTTTTTCAAAAATTTTTCTTAAATTTCAAAAATTAATTGATGCCACAAGATTGTCTAGGAAATTCAAGGAAATAAAATATATGGGAGTGAGGGACAATCTTCCATAGTTCAAGCGATAGATGCAATTTTCTTATTAATTGACTTCAAACACAAAAAAAAATATTTGAACACAACGGCAACACCTACAATATTCAAATATACATTTTTTAAAAGCTAGAAGCTAAGTCATGTATGTAAAATTAAAATTAAGTTAATTGAATGAACGGCTTTTGAAAGAATGGTAATTGAACTCAGATTTTTGAAAAAAAAATTATTGAAAAAATTTTAACATGTCGTTTTTTAAACTTGGTCGTAATATAAAATGCATTTATTTTCAAATTTTTTTGGCCGCATTTTAGTCTATTTAATAGACCCGAGCTCCAGAGCAAAAATAGAACAAATTCGTTCAAGACTTTTTATTGGCGATTATGATTCGTTGGCATACAATAATACTCCAGCCAAAAGTGCTACTAAATCCATTGGTGCATTTCTGAGAAAACGGCAACACTGGTCGGTTTTCAGTTTTTTTGATTTAACTCGAAAATCAAGCCTGACTTTGAGATGATTCAAAGACACTTTTCATAACAAATTAAATTTGCTGTCAAGTTAAGATGGTTAAAAAATTTTAAAAATTATTTTTGACTAAAATTCTAACCTAAAATCAATGAAAAAAAAGTTAAAAAATTGACAATTTTATTTTTTTTTACTAAATCAAGGGGCACTTTGTGTTTGTAGCCGGGACGTCCAAACTTTGTACTAATGAAATAAAGTAGAGGTAAAAACCTTTGATAATATGTAATTTTCAATTTTTTTTGTCAAGAAACAACTTAAATGTACCTATTCAAAAATTAGCACTTTTTCTAAATTTTTTACTTTTTTAGTTAAAAGCAAGTTTTTAAAACTCGATAAAATCGTATTAATTGGTAACTTTTTGACTTTTAAAGTAAACATACTTCGAGGGATTGATTTAATATAAACTAAATATGACAAACAAAAAAATTTATTTGCATCCTTATGGCCTTTTGTGCAATTTTGTGTATGTGCATTTTTATAAATACGGGTCGAATGGATGGACGGAGAGCCATTAGCTTTGGTCTATTGCATAGAAGAACATTTAATACCAACTCTTTTACTGTTTTCAATGGCCTGAAAAACAATTCTTGTAAAATCCGCGACCAACGAAAAGTTTCTCTTGAAAAACGAAAAAACTACTCTAATGAGTTTGAAACAAAATAGCTCAGGCAAATTAGTAGATCAAATTGCATTTTTCGCGGGACAAATTTTTTCCATGGAACGTGTTTAGGTGAATGTCCTTATCGTAAAAGTGAATTTTTTGGGATGATAAGATATCGAGAACAGCCGCCATCTTGGAAAAGAGGTCGGTGCCGTTTTTATTTTATAACTCCATTTTTACTCATTTAAACCAAAAATGTCCGAGGATAGACTTATTATCAATTAAATTATCTAAAAAATGATATACAAATGAGTTCCGTGAGTTAGTTAAATTCAATTTTATAGTCGGTCAAAGTCCGGGTTCTTCTCGCAAGGTTAAGACAATATGACATTTTTTCAAATATCTGAAGAACTTTTTATTTGTTTGGTATTTTCTTAAAGAATGAATTATAGCACTTTTAATTATCTATGAAATGAACCCTTTATTGTTTTTGTAACCATCACATTGTAGAAGCAACCAAACGTCGAAGTCATGATATACGATTTTTTAACTGAACATATTTGGGATTTCAATAGTTCAAATAAACAATCAAAAATTAAACAAAATAATAGAAAACATAACGGCTTACACACCTCATATCTTGAGTTATACTTATCGTAATGCTGAGATTGAGGTGTTCATGTTTAGGGAAAATGACAGGGTATCAGTTCTTATATTTAGAATTTTAAATAGTGTCACTTTAGCTTATTCACATTAATTGGAAAATTCACTTCATTTAAAACCTCGAAAACCATATAAAGGTTAACATTAAAGATTTCAAACTTTGAATTCAATATTTAAACGAATATAGTTAAAAAACTGTTTACTTATATTTTGGTTATACCTCCACTTCAAAAATTTGCTCGGTCTAATAGAAGAAAACTTGTTATTTTCTCACTTTTGACTAGTAGAATGTGAACTTCGACGTTAGATGGCTTATACATTATGTTGGTTACAGTTACGATAAAGGGCTCTTTTTATAGATAATTAAAAGTGCTATAATTCATTCTTTAAGACAATCCCAAACAAATAAAAAGTTCTTCAGATATTTGAAAAAATGTCATATTGTCTTAACCTTGCGAGAAGAACCCGGACTTTGACCGACTATAAAATTGAATTTAACTAACTCACGGAATTCATTTGTATATCATTTTTTAGATAATTTAATTGATAATAAGTTTATCCTCGGACATTTTTGGTTTAAATGAGTAAAAATGGAGTTATAAAATAAAAACGGCACCGACCTCTTTTCCAAGATGGCGGCTGTTCTCGATATCTTATCATCCCAAAAAATTCACTTTTACGATAAGGACATTCACCTAAACACGTTCCATGGAAAAAATTTGTCCCGCGAAAAATGCAATTTGATTTACTAATTTGCCTGAGCTATTTTGTTTCAAACTCATTAGAGTATTTTTTTCGTTTTTCAAGAGAAACTTTTCGTTGGTCGCGGATTTTACAAGAATTGTTTTTCAGGCCATTGAAAACAGTAAAAGAGTTGGTATTAAATGTTCTTCTATGCAATAGACCAAAGCTAATGGCTCTCCGTCCATCCATTCGACCCGTATTTATAAAAATGCACATACACAAAATTGCACAAAAGGCCATAAGGATGCAAATAAATTTTTTTGTTTGTCATATTTAGTTTATATTAAATCAATCCCTCGAAGTATGTTTACTTTAAAAGTCAAAAAGTTACCAATTAATACGATTTTATCGAGTTTTAAAAACTTGCTTTTAACTAAAAAAGTAAAAAATTTAGAAAAAGTGCTAATTTTTGAATAGGTACATTTAAGTTGTTTCTTGACAAAAAAAATTGAAAATTACATATTATCAAAGGTTTTTACCTCTACTTTATTTCATTAGTACAAAGTTTGGACGTCCCGGCTACAAACACAAAGTGCCCCTTGATTTAGTAAAAAAAAATAAAATTGTCAATTTTTTAACTTTTTTTTCTTTGATTTTAGGTTAGAATTTTAGTCAAAAATAATTTTTAAAATTTTTTAACCATCTTAACTTGACAGCAAATTTAATTTGTTATGAAAAGTGTCTTTGAATCATCTCAAAGTCAAGCTTGGTTTTCGAGTTAAATCAAAAAAACTGAGAACCGACCAGTGTTGCCGTTTTCTCAGAAATGCACCAACGGATTTAGTAGCACTTTTGGCTAGAGTATTCTTGTATGCCAAGGAATCATAATCAGCAATAAAAACTCTTGAACGAATTTGTTCCATCCAAAAGGGTCTATTCAATAGACTATTTATTATGATTTCAAATTGTAAAAGGAAATGTCAATATGTATTACGGTTTATGAAAAAAATTAATAAGTATTTCATTTTCGAAGAACTTTTTTTAATAAAAAAAAAAAATGTAACTTGTTTTTTTTTTTAAAGTTCAACATCTAAACATAAAATTATTTTTTATTCATTTAATAACTCTTACTGTTGAAAGTTAAATAGCAAAAATTTAAAGTTCCTATTTACCACAGTCTTTGAGAAAATTAATTATTTCAATGCAAAAATTCAGTTTTAATAAAAAAAAAACCACTGAAATTGAAGTAATTTTTCATTTTTTTTTAAAGTGTGATATATTTTACCTTTTTTGCTTCGAAATTCAACTGATAATATTCATTTTAAATTTTTCTAATATAATTTTTTTTTTTAATTCTGAGTTTGAGGACCATTTTTTCAAAAAGTCTTGATCAAATTTAGTGGATTTAAATTTAAGAGATAAGAATGAGCTTCTGGCTTTTTAAAAATGTATTTTAAAATATTGTAGGTGTTGCCGTTGTTTTCAAAATATTTTTTTTGTGTTTGAGGTCAGAATGTTAGGAAATTGCATTTATCGCTTAAACGATGGAAGATTGTCCCTTACTGCCTTTTATATATTTTCCTTAAATTACCTAGAGAATCTTTTGCTTCATTTGTTTTATGAAATTTAAGCAAAAAAAAATGATTTTGTTAAAAAAAATTTTAATTTTAAAAAACAATACGGCAACACCGGCAATTTTTAATCTATAGACTTTAAAGTATTTTTAATTACCTACGTTTGAAAAAAAAATCGTCAAAATCAGAGCTGTTCGGCCGGGTTCCCAAATAATTTGCTTTAGTTACTCTACTATAGGTTTTAGAGAAAAATGATAAGTAATCTTCATAAAAATAAAAAAAATATCTTAATAATGCTAACATAAACTTACCCATGCTTTGAAATGAGTGATTAAGGATGCTTTCATTATTTTCTAGAATTTTAAAAGAGCACACGCGCACAAAAAAATAGATAATAATTAGCTATTTTTCAAAACCTGCAAAACACACACGCCACTATAAAGATGAACAACATTTTACGATTTCAAAATTAAAACTATTATATGAACTGAAATCAAAAACCGAAAAATAAAAAATTTATTTGAACTTTTTTTTTAACAAAATTAAAATTGAATTGAATTGAATTTTCACAAATTGACAGATACAACTTTTTTTTTATTTAAAACAAAAAGATTTATGAAACACTTTAGTTTTTTTGAATAAAAGAAAAACACGAAGTATTGAATTAAACCGAACTTCAAATTTTAATTTAACGACTTAACCTAACATAAAATTAGCACGATGAGCATAACAAATACAGAGGAATACGAAAAAAAATGCAATTTTACAGCCTTTAACGATTATTTGAAATTTAGACAAATAAATACAAAATTTGGACCTATCCCCCCCCCCCCCCCTTTCAATTTTTTTACTAAGCTACTTCACTTACTCAATAATCGGTGCAACTAATTAATCTAAAGCACCGTTTATTGTTAATTAAAAAATTACTAAAATAAATAATAATAGTGGCAGTCATACATTTTTTAAATTTATCATGTTTCACTCAAACACATTATGTAAGAGTAACGAGTACGCATATTCAATGCCAATGGCTCATTATCCAAAATGCAATAGCTATTTTTGTTTCGGAAACACTAAATCTTGTTATAATTATGCCTCAATTAAAATATCATTAAATTAATTCATCTAAATCTTCCTAGTTTCGGAACTGCATTTTAATTTGAAAATAATTGGATAGCCTCACATGAAAGTCTGATAATGACTACCCCTGAATTTTATTTCATACTGATATTGCATTACATTTCTTCGTGGCTCTCCAATTAATTGAAAACTCAAGTTTGAGTTGGTTTTTTTTCTGTTTTTTTTAACTTTACCACAAATTAAAATTCTCATCTTACTGCTATAAGGAAATTTATGTTTCCTTATGTTTTCCTCAATCAAAAATATTTTCCATCTAGGTATGTATCAATGGCTGTCTTAAAATTTCAAAAAGAAAAAGGTAATCGTGTAGAAGCAAACAAAAAAAAAAATAAATTTCAGAAGGAGCTCAGAAGAATTTTCATGTGTGCTTGGCATTACTTTGAAACAACAAAATCTTAAAGGAGGCAAACAAATATAAAAGCATTATTTCTGCTCCATTTCCTAAAGTAAATCGAGTACATGTTGAAATTATAACATGCTTCGATAGAGTTTATTTTTTTGTAATATAATATTATCTGAATGATTTTTTTCTTTCTTAAGAAGGTAAACAAATGATTTTTAAAAGCTTTGAATTATTAATGAACAATTATTTATTTTTTAACCTAAAATTGTTTTGATTGGTTAGATACTTCCACTATCATCTGATAAAAGAGATTACATTTAAAGACATGACATTTTGAATGTAATGTATTTTCCATAATAATTTTGTGCTCAATTTCAAAAAAGAATAAGTAGTTTTTTTGTTTTAACGCTTTTCGAAAAATGTTTCATAGTTTTTTGATTTTATGATTAAACATAGTTTCTCTTACACTTTAGTTGGAGAAATATTTTTCAATAGAATATGGCCCTGAAAAACCCCATTTAAAAATTTTAATTCCTTCAGTTCGTTTTAGTCTTTTTTTTTTACTACTTTTTTTTTTGACTACTTTAATATATCATAATATCATACATTTATTCAAAACTTTTATCGGGTATTTCTTACACATTTTTGCCAAAACAAAATGTAGGTTTTGACAAAACAGGTCCTACATTTGAGATGAAAAAAAGAGTGTGTGTACACATGTACACGCGACTGAAGTTATACTTCTCATTCAGTATATGTAAATGAATTTCATTTGATATTTTTAACTTCTATTATTAAATTAATTAATCCACAATTCGTTTTTTTACATTTTTATCAAGTGAACAATAAATTAATTCTTTCATCCTCCTTGCGTCTATGTAGTTTTCAATTTATTCTGTGAAATCTATTTCACAGAATATTTTTATAAATAAGACAGATAATTTTTCGTGATCTTTTCCTTGGTTTTTTTAATAGTAAATATATTTCTATTTTTTTAGTAAAATATTTCTTTTTTTATCATAAAAAAAATTCCGGTACAATCCGGTTTTTCGATTTTTTCAAAATTCCGAGAAAATCGCGTTTGAAAGTTGGGGTAAAATTTTTTTCGAAAAATCCCCGTATCTTTGAACGCTCCTGGAAGCTAAACCGCTTCAGAGCAATTTTTAGGAGTGATGCTAAATGATAGCTTGTGCCATGGGCCTACGCTTTGCACATTGTCAGATTTTTAAAAAATCGCCTTCCATGTTAAACCGCCACATCATGCCTATTTTTTCAGAATCGTGCCTATTTATTTTTTACTTTTAAGTTCTCCCGGTTTGAGAACGCGTGGACGCGTTAGAGTCCACGCTACCTTTTGGCATTAAAAATTTTTTCAAAACGAATCAGTTAATTTTTTTGAAATTTGTTTTAAATACATATGTGCATCAATAATTTCTTCAGAACGATTTTCCTACGTGCAAAACAATTTTTTTTTTAAACAATACTGTTAATTTTTATATTATGTTTGTATAAAAAAAATTATTTAAAAAAAAACGACTTAACTTAACGACAATTTTCAAAAAAATAAAATGCACGACTGGAGTCGCACGTACTTGATCTTGCAGTTCAAAGCACTTTTATGTTAGTCTACTTGTAGATTTAAAAAGCTGGATCTAAATTAAAAAAATTTTTTTTTTGTTATTTGACTTTTTTGAGAAAAAATAAAAATGCAGTTTTATTGCCACTGCTTTAAATATTACGTATACAAAGTTTAATCAAAATCGTTAGAGCCGTTTTCGAGAAATTCGTAATATCGTATTTTTTCGTATGGGAGGTATACGATCTAAACGAGATATAAAAAAACAAAAAAAAAAAACAACTTTCATAATTCCAGTAAAATCATCTATACCAAATTTGAAGAAAATCCATCCACCCGTTTAGGCTGTGGCTCATTAAAAATGAGAAGTCTATCAAATCGCATGGGTACAAATTTGAAAATTTTCTGTTTTAAATGGCGTCTTTAAATTTAATGGACTATGAACAATTTGAGGCTTAGGCCCAATTTATTCACTCACCATTATATTTAAAGTCTCCATTAAAAATGAAAAATTTGTCAAATCGCATACAAATTTTAAAATTTCCCTTTTTAAAGGGCGAATTTAAATTTAATGGAGTGTGAATAAATTGGGCCTTAGTTTATTGTATTTAAATTGAAAATACTAAAAAATAAAAGCAAATAAGTTCTTGTATATATAGTTTTCTCTCTTATTCATCATGTTTATTTTTGAAATAAAGTGTATTATGACCCATTATTTTGAATATGACTTCCTTTTGAATAAACCAATGTTAGTACAAAATTTTGAGAACCTAGTTTTTTCACATATGTACATGTGTATATCTATAAATATGCTATCGAAACCCTAACTCAAGAAAATAAATATCATCATACCCTTTCACTTTTGAAACTCGGTTAGAAAACAACATGGTGTCATTATGCGATAGTAATATTAGTTACTCATTGTCATGCAAACCCGGCAACAAAGATTATTTTATGAATTTATTAAGTTTTTCAGAAATTATTGTTTAATGTGGTTTTGTTTATTTTACCCAAATAATCCAGGTGTATTTTTGTTTTCTTTTATGACAGCTTTGAGTCATCACATTGCAACCATTAATGGATTAATGTAAACCTAAATAAGTTATATTCCCAAACTCTCACGCTATATTTTAGTTTTATTGAAGCATTAAAAAGTTTTTTTCACCACCACCGCACCACAAAGGACGTCAAGAGTATAAATAACACCAGCTGTCAACGTTAAAAAAAAAAACGCATTGGCACGCAAACAAAATTCTATAACATCGTTATTGTTATTGAGCGTTCCTCCTATAGAACATAAAATATATATTTTATTAATGTACAAAAAAATATTTTTAATCTACATTATATTTGGTGGAAAACATACCGATACGGAAGTGTGAATGAATATGAATTGGTAGTGCCAACATATATAGGTTAAATCAATATTATAGAAAGTATCCCTTGTTGACAATATTTAACTCTCACAAGTCACAAATGTCAATCACTTTCCTTTCAGATTTTTGAACTACATATTTTGTAAATTGCATAACATCATCCTTGCACCGGGTCATGTCATGGGTGAAACATCCTCATTACTTTTGCTGACTTGCTTTTAATCCATAAAAAAAAAAAATACCTACCTACATTTTTATATTATAGAAAAACATAAAAAAATATGTGTTTTCAGTAATCCTAACATGTATCGAATTTGAATAAAAATGTACTATATGCATTGTGTTACACTACAGGATATTTACAAAAAATCAATAAATGTAAATAGTGCAAAAAACATAAAAAGCAATGATTCAGCATTCTAGGTCGATCTAATAAATTAAATATAAGTGTGAATAGTATGTATATGTCCTTAGTGACAGTGAAACAAGCCAATACCCATAGTCCCGTAGTTGACAAAAAATTAAAGGGTTATATTTGAATGATATGAATCTTATATTGGGTTCGAATTCATTCAGTTTTTAAACAAGTTTTTTTTCATGAATTTTTTTTCGAAGCTTGAAGTTGGTTTTATGTAAATTATTCAAAAAATTTTATGTTTATACCTTTTGGGTTACTTAAGTATATTAACTTTGGAAACACCTTGAAGGGAGAGTGTATACAGATTTTTCCAAGAAATATCACATCAACGTCATTCAACTGGAAAATCAAAATCATAAAAAATAATTTTGTTTTTCGTAAGGTATTTGTGTCAGAAGTGAGATGTGTTGCTGCTTCATCTTACTTCTAAAAGTCTGCCTTTCCATTAAACTTTTTCCAACAATTTTATTTATTAGAAGAGAAATTTTTACCAATACTTTTTTGAGCCAGCTTTTTTTTTGAAATTATAAAGAAACTAGCTGACCCGGCGGGCTTCGTTCCGCCATTTCTTGTATTTATTTCTAATTTTCGACTCTGTAATTGGTTAATTTACAAATGAAAAAGAGGATCAAAACTTGAAAAGTTCATAAAATGAGTTTAAAAATATTCACTTTTAAACTTTTAACAAAAGTGGCTTATGCAAAAAACTCATGCATGCGCATCGCGCATGATTAAAACCTTCATTTCCTATAAGTTTTAGATTTTTTGCAGACTTTTAAAAACTCCAAAAAAATAAAAGACTACTCAAAAATGTCCCTAAAAATAAGTTGTTTTTTCAAAAATTTGTATTTCAAAATACAGGGCATATAAAAAAAACCGTTTTAGATCCCTAATTTTTTTTTTTAATATCTTTTTAATGGTGTAACTCAAATTTCTGTGCAAAATTTTTCGTATACTTTTCAATACTTTTTTTTAACTATTCAATAAATTTGTCTATCATTTAAAATAAATTGCACGACTGGGGTCGCACGTACTTGCTCTTATGCTTAATGTAACTATAATGTTAAAGCTTTTTATTCAAAAAATTTAAAATTTGATATTTTGAAGTAGTATAAAAAAATTAAATCTGTTTTTGTAATTAATTAAACTCCGTTTTAAATTATCTTAAAAAAAAAAACAAATATGCCATTTTATTTCTCGTATAAAAAGGTATTTTTAGAAAAAAATTTTCGAAAATTGTAGGAGCCGTTTTTTAAAAAAATAGTTTTTTATATATAAACATTTTTTAACATTTTTCAAAAAAAAGTTGGTATGCCATATTGAAGAAATAATTAATTTACACATAAAAACTAAATTTCAAAATTTTTCATTGATCCGTTTTCAAAAAATTGATTTTTCAAAAAAAAATTTTGAAATATTTTTTAAAAAACCAAAAATGCGTTTTTTGAAAATTTTCTAAAATTTTAATATTATCTTTACTTACACACTTTTGTATAAAAATTTTCATTTAAATCGGGTTAATGTTGTACGAGATATTCAGAAACGAAAAAAACCGTTCTATGACAGGTACCGTTAATAACATTACAAAAAATATTTTTTTTATTTAAAAAGTTGGCTCTTATGTGTAGTACTACACACAAAAATTTTAATCAAAATCGTTAGAGCCGTTTTTGAAAAAAATTAACTTTTCTATTTCCGTTATATGGCAGGTACCGTTAGTTTTGGTCATAAAAAAAAAATTTCAATTTCCCCTCTAGGGAATCACCAAAAACTGCTAACTACCAAGTTTGAAGAAAATCACTTCACTCGTTTAGGCTGCAGCTCCAGATAGAGACAGACACACAGACAGACAGACAGACAGACAGACAGACAGAATTGCCGGACCCACTTTTTTGGCATTCTCCATCATCGTAATGTCATGTAAAATTGTTATCTCGAGTTCGATTTTTTTTACGAATCCTAAACTTGCCCTATAGTACCTATATCGCAAGTAAAAAATTCAACTCTTTACGACTTACCGTTTAGAAAATAGCCTCTTTTTTCAATGTTGTGTTACCCCTATTTACCCTATAAAATCTTAAATTTGTTTGCCTTAAACCTTCTCCTCTTATGCCTCTTTGATTAAAAAAAAAAATTAAGAAAATAAGTCAGCCGATGTGGCCGGTTAGCGAACGTACACAAAACCAAACTAATATATATGTATAATAGATTAAGAAAAAAATAAAATCTGTTTTTATAATTAATTAAACATCGTTTTAAATGATCTTCTACACAAAACCAAGTATGCCATTTGATTTCGAGCATAAAAAGCTATTTAAAAAAAAAAAATCGAAAATCGTTAGAGCCGCTTTTAAAAAAAAAATACAAAAAATGTCCATCATTTTTCAAAAAAAAAGTTGGTATGCCATTTTTAAGAAAATATTATTGAAAACATAAAAACGAAATTTCGATAAAATTCATCAACCCCTTTTCAAAAAAATCGATTTTTCAAAAAAAAATTTTAAATGTTTTTTAAAAACCCAAAAATGTATTTTTTGAAAAATAATTTTAATATTTTCATATAACGTTTATTTTAACGTTTCATGACAGGTAGAGTTAATAACGGTAGAAATTTTTTTTTAAATTTCATAAGTTGGCTTGTAATCAAAATCGTTAGAGCCGTTTTTGAAAAAAAAAATTCACTTTTCTATTTCCGTTATTTGACAGGCAACGTTAATTTTGGTCCTAAACAAAAATTGCAATTTCTCCTCTAGGGAATCATCCAACACTGTTAGCTACCAAGTTTGAAGAAAATCGCTTCAGTTGTTTATGCTGAAGCTCGAGTAACATATAGACAGACAGGCAGAATTGCATTGCAAATTGGCACAAGACCAAACCGTCATCTGTGAGATACAACCACTTTTGTGTCTAAATTTTCCTAAAAATAACTCATCAGAAAAATAAGTATTTTTTATTTTAAAATTATAAAATGCACTTATATATCAATAATCAGTTAAAAATAAATATGAATTTAACGTCAAGTGAAAGCTTTATCACAAGAAATGTTACACTCGCCGAATTAAAAAATGAAATTAAGAAGCTAAAGCCAAAATAAGCACCCGGATACGACTTAATTACAGCGGAAATTCTTAAAATGCTCCCACGGAAAGGTTTAATAAATCTCCTCTATATAATGAATGCCACTTTAAGGTTAGAATACATTCCAAATCAATGGAAAGTCGCAGAAGTAATAATGGTCTTGAAACCTGGCAAACCATCACACGAAAAGAAATCATACAGACCCATTTCACTGCTTCCTGTAGTATCGAAGGTTTTCGAGAGAATATTTTTGCAGCGACTTCAGCCAATAATAGAAGAAAAGGTCTTATACCTGAACACCAGTTCGGTTTTAGAAACAAGCACTCGACGATAGATCAAGTGCATAGAATCACCGATGTCATTGAGAGAGCTCTCGAAGAAAAGAAAATTTGTTCAGCGGTCTTTTTAGATGTATCTCAAGCTTTTGACAAAGTATGGCACGAGGGCCTCAAATTCAAGTTAAGACAAGTCCTACCTGAAGGACTCTTTACCATTCTTAGAGAATATCTAGAGAACAGAATTTTCCGCGTCAGACACGGAAATGATTACTCAGACTTTAGGGAAATAGTGGCTGGGGTACCACAAGGTAGTGTTTTAGGTCCTATTTTGTACCTTCTATTCACACGCGATATACCTCAAACAGAAAACACAATTGTAGCTACTTTTGCTGATGATACCGCAATACTTGCAGTAGGCAAAACAATCAACGAGTCGACAAGTAAATTGCAAAATGCCCTTAACAATGTCAATGAATGGACAAAAACGTGGCGAATAGCGCTTAACGAATTTAAGTCAGTCCACGTGGACTTTACATATAAGAAAATAAATAGACTACCTGTTTTTATTAATACTACTCAAGTCCCATTTGCAAATGAGGCAAAATATCTCGGGATGACTCTCGACGCGAAATTAAAATGGAAAGCGCATGTTAAAAATAAATGTGATCAATTAAATATGAAATTGAGAGAAATGTACTGGTTGCTAGGACAACATTCTAGACTAAGTATCGAAAACAAATTATTAGCTTACAAGCAGGTACTAAAGCCTGTCTGGACATACGGTATTCAACTCTGGGGTTGTACACGCGATACAAATTTAAATAGATTACAAACTTTTGAAAATAAATTATTAAGATCATTTGTAAATGCGCCGTGGTATATAAGAAACGAAGATCTTCACAGGGATCTTGGAATCCCCACGGTTCGCGAAGAAATAAAAACGTTTGCCCAAAAACATCGAAAACGGTTAGTCGAACATACTAATAGAACAATACTAGAAATTCTCGACGAGACAAACTTAGTACGACGTTTGCGAAGGACTAAACCTTCCGATTTGGTACAGTGAAATTTTTCAATTTAATTCCTTTATTTCGAAATATCGGCATTGATTAATATAAATTTAAATGTTTTAGAGATTTTATTTATTTAACTACCTTTAAAATATTTTTTTGATAACAAAAATTTAAACCATTACTTAATGATTTAATTTAAAACAAAAGTTATTTATTTATTTTTAAATATCATCAGTAGGAACTTTCATCGGAAAGTTACCTACAACACGTAACTTAACTTCGAGAAAGATAAATTGCTAGATAAGTTCCATCTGAACTTAGTTGCAATCGGGAGGAGGAGGTGGTTTTAGTGGTTAAGAGTCCCACATATCTATGAGCACGCGTTTTCCGGTCCTCATAGAATCTTTTGAAGATTTCAACACCTACCCACGGACAAAAAAAAAAAAAAAAATTAAAAATGAACATTAACCACAGACCTAGAATAAAAAATTTCATATTTTCACATTTTTTTTACAAGGATCAAATCTCTTTTTCCCTCCTCATCTGGCTACGGCTTCAAGTAAATCAATTCATTTTTTTGTTTTTGTTTTATTCCTCTATCGTTAAAGTCCTCAAACGACAAGGGTTAAAATATGATGGATTATAATCGAGAATCAGGAGGATGATGATAATTATAAAATTTCCCACATAAAGAGCAATGGGGTTTGCATCTGTTTGTGTGTACATATTTTTTTTTTTCTCCGACCAGACATGCTTTAATGAGTAATTGTTTTCAAAGAATAAATATTTTTTTATAATATTTATCGATTAATTTTGTCCTGGCAAAGTGACAAGCAAAAAATAATATATCAGTTGCACTTAATTGAAAAATGTGCATATTTGCATATTGGCTACCTATCAGTAACATTTCAAAAGAGTTAATTGATTTACAAAAAAAAAAAAAAACTTACAAAATGTTATATAAATGATACTACTTGAATATGTCATTATTAATTAAACTTTGTAAAATTTTTGTTTTTTGTTTTAATTTTTGTTGACATTGCTTTTTCTTATGTCGTTTTCGATTGGACGTCCAGAAGCGTCCGGGAGCATTCAGAAGCCTTCTGATACCGTTTTATTGGCATGAAAATGACAGCCAGAATGCTTCTCAGAAGAGAAATTCTCTTCTCGATTTCAAAAAAGAATCAAATCAAGAAGCACTAATACATTTACACTTACATGTCAAAGAAACACTCAATCATTGTTTTTTTCTGTTTTCCATTCAATTTTTTTTTTTTGTTTGCTGCAATTAATTTGTTAATTTATTTTCAAACAAATAAATTATGCTTTTTAAATATTTTCCAAAACGAATAACCCTTAATTGGTTAAAAATTAGGTACAAATTTCTTTAAATATTAAATATTTTTCAAGTTTTGACATTTTAAATTTCAAAGAAAAACAATCACAAACAAAAAAAAAAGCAGAATTGAGTGGAAGCGATTCAAACTGTTTTATTGGATTTCAGAATGAGTGAATCCTTGAGTGATTCCAATCGAAAACGACATTAAACTACAAAATAAAGATTACATAAAACAAATACAAAATTTTGAATTATGTCGTTTTCGATTGGTTTCACTCAAGGATTCACTCATTCTGAAATCCAATAAAACAGTTTGAATCGTTTCCACTCAATTCTGAAAGTTTGTATCGGTGTTAGTGAATAATCAAATAAAAAAAATTTAATTTTGTACGAGAAAATTTTGTTTGACATTTATTTTCTATGTATAAGTAATTTTGAGTCGATTCTGTGCCTATGTTCTATAACTCAGTCGAGAACTTCTCGCATCGAAAAATTTTGAAACAAAAATTCCAAACGTTTCTCTATTTGGAAAAATAACCTGTGTCTGTATCTCGATGTGAGAAGCAACCCTGTAAGTTTTTTATTCCATTGGAATATATTGGAAACTGTCAAAAAAAAGGGAAAATATTTTTACCTTTGGCCATAAAAGGTCATATGGACATAGTTTTACATTAAATATCCCAAGGCTCGGTAGTCCAAAGGAAGAGCATTCAGAGTGGAGGGTACCGAGTTCAAGTCACGGTTAGGACATGAAAATTTTTCATTTTTTTTCTTTAATATTCTTTTTTTTTATTTTGAAAATTTAAGGGACACAAAAATAAATTAACGTGAACACATTTTCAGTAGTAACATCTCACATTTAATGCAATATTATCAATTTTTTTTCAAATATCTTACTTTCTCGCATCCTTTTTGCTTGTGAGAAATTTTGGCAGTTCAATCGAGAAATTTTCTCGATTATTTTCTTACAGACACAGTTTTATTCACATTTTTCCAGCCTGTCAAGCATTTTCATTCAGAAATGTTTCAAGGCGAGAAAATTTTGTTTATAGAAACAAACGAATGTGAGAAAATGATTTTTGTGTCGATTCACATTATTTTTGTTCCGATTTGCATGTTTCATGAGAGAAATTTCTCGATGCGAGAGGTACAGAACGTAGGCACTGATTTGAAATCGAGAAGAGAATTTTACTTCTGAGAAGCGTTTAAGCTGTCATGTTTTTGTGAATAAAACGCTTTCAGAAGGCTTCTGAATGCTTCCGGACGCTTCCGGACGGCCAATCGAAAACGACATTAAAGAGACATACACTAATGTAGTTAAATAAGCACACAAGTTATAATGATTTGATTGCAACAATTGCTCATACTTGAACAAATATGCAAAACAAGAATTCAATTTCCGAGAAATGGCTGTAACATTTTAACTAGCCTTTTGGGAATACTTTTCGAACAATACAATAACCTAAAAATCTGTTCATTTGGAATGATTTTATCTAATATCATAAATTCTCCGTAAATTCAGAAAACAAATTCCATTTGATTTTACTAAAACAAAAACAACAGATTTATGAAAGAATCGAAGCACATTTGTGTATTGAATATAATTAGACTTAAACCAAGACCATTTGGGTATTCATAGCTTCAGTTCAATTTAGTTAGAAATTTGCTTAGGTTTGCCAAGTACCAAATAGAACAATTATACGGTCACTGTGGCGTATACGTAATATTTTTGAAGTAATTCATCAAATACCATGCTAATATCAGGCGATCACCATGGCATAGATATACAAATAACGTAACTAATTGAGTTTTATACATCATTTTCTTAATCCTTTCTAATACAGAAAACGTAAGGTTGTGTTTATGAACTAATGTATAGATATTAGACTGATTTTGTTAAAAGTAATACCGAAAATTTGTTGGAAATGACGAAAAAAAAATACTGTAAAAGTTTCAGCCCTTAATTTTAACATTAAGTACCGCCGCATCGCAAATTTCTATTTCCCATATGATTTACAGGGGAAAGATTGTGTTTTTAAGTTTGAAATTTTATAACTTTTTTATGGTTCATCAAAAAGGCTAGATTTAATCATTTTCTTGTATAAAATTGAATGCTCAACCAAAAAAAAAGTCGGACAACTGCGGGAAAATATTTTTTTATAGAACAATAATGTATGCTACTTCTTCCAAGCCAAAAAACAAAACACTTTCTGAATTAACATTTTGTATATCTTTTTTCAAAATTATGACCATATATAAAAAAAATCATGTGTGCAATTAACACGGGGTAGAAGTGAAACCTTAAAAAATCATTTTTCTTGCAAAAAAAAAAATAAAATAGAAAAAATCTACCTATTTTTATTCTATCACCTTCAAATCCATGTTTTTTATATGACAACCTATATAAGTTTTATATCATCTGAAAGCTTGTTGCCTTAGCTCAAAATATATATATCGATCAGGTCTATGAGACATCTACAAAAAGAGCTAGAATTTTTTGAACTCGATCAATTTCCATAAAAAAAAAACGAAAAAACACGTATTTTTATCTTCTCACGCTATTAAATGCATTTTTTACCTAACATCCTATAAAAATTTTTAACACCATCTGAAAGCTTATTGTCTTAGCTCTATATATTCATTGATCAAGTCTATGAGACATCTATAAAAAGAGCTAGACTTTTTTAAACTCGATGAAATCTCATCCAAAAAGCAAAAAAAAAACATTTATTTTTATGTTCTCATGCTATTTAATCAATTTTTTTGTTTGACAACCTATACAAAATTTTATATCATGTGAAAGCTTATTGTTTCACCTTGTATAATGATGCATAAATCTTTTATCAAAGATATCTACAAGAGAAGTTAGAATTTTTTAAAGTCAACCATGTCGAATTTCCAGACTGAGATTACGGTACTTCCTACACTGGTAGCTGGTCATCGCCAACAGATCTCCACAGGTGTTTTGAGGTATTTTAAAATTTTTTCCATTTAAGATTGTGTAACTTGTAGAGCACGTAACGGTTATGTGTGATATATCAAATAAAAGGGGTTATGTTATCAGCATGCGTATTAAAGTTAAATCAAATTTGTATGTGCACTAGATCAAAAGATATAACGTGTGTTGGAAAAGAACATATTTTTAGCGTTATCTTCGAATTTTGAATATGAAATTAATTGAAATTTTGTACAATTATAATTTATTTAATTACCTATCTACAGTAGAAATTTCATTCGTCTATCTATTAAAACAAAAAAGTTATAACAAGTTGAAGTCGTGTCGCGTTTTCGTATCATCTTGTTTCAAATCACTACGATACTAATGAAGTTTTCACTTCAAAAATATTTTGGCAAAAAAAAAATTTGGAATTTCAGTCTCTTTTTTGATAAAAAAAAAAATTTAAAGAATGATATTTAACTTACTTTTCGTAATAATCCAGTAACTAGGCATTATTATCTTT
Source organism: Episyrphus balteatus (assembly GCF_945859705.1). Taxonomy (NCBI): domain Eukaryota; kingdom Metazoa; phylum Arthropoda; class Insecta; order Diptera; family Syrphidae; genus Episyrphus; species Episyrphus balteatus. Next base: position 132,286,762 of record NC_079134.1, on the reverse strand, counting down.
CAAGCCATCGAAACCTACAAAATTATTTAATGGAATATTTTTTACGAATTTTTGAATATATATGTTACATGAGAGTAACGCTGGGTCCGAAAGGGTTAAAGCTTTCCTAAATTTTTTGAAAACCCTTTCAAAACAGATATTTTAAATTTGTATTTTTTCGGGTTTTTAAAAACTAAACCTTTTTTTTAGACCAACAAAGATTTATTTTGAATAGATGATTTTAAAATTCAATAAAATGAATGAGCATAATTTCTTGATATTCGGTTGAAATAATTTTTATACAATTTTCAATGCAAATCAAATGCATGCATTTAATTAAAAACCAAATTAAAGCTCTATAACGCCAAACTAATTCTATTATCTCTAAAAGTTCCTTTCCTATACTAAAATTAAAATATAAAAAAATCCTTTTTACTGACACTGAGATAAAAATAATAATTGCACTATTTTTGCTAAAAACATTTTCGATATGTTTTCTAAATCAATAAAAAAAATCGATACAAAAAAAAATGTTACTATTATTTACTCTTGGTACTCTAATCTAAATTAAACTTATGCACATGTACATAATTTAGTTTATAAGTTTATTTTGTAAATGTTGACATTTAACTTTTTTTAACTGTTCAATTTTTTATTTAGTAGGTACAATGTTTTAATTTTTAAAAACCCATTTGCTTCCAACCGTAGAACTGCATTTCATGTATAGACGCAATTAAGTTGTTAAATTTTAATTCCATAAGTTCTTAAGTTCAGTTAAAAGGTTTTGAAATGTTTTTGGAACTAAAAATAAATTGTCTATTACCATATAATTTCAGTGGTTTATTTTCTTATCAAATTTTGTCAAACTAAATTACCCCAATTTGTCACTTAAGGTTTGTTTTAAATTATATACTATTAATCTAATTGTGTACGTATAGTTTTTCGATTTGGAAAACTTTTAAAAAGACGATGAACCCACACAATAATTATTTATTTACGATATTACACAATTTATTTATGATTTTAATTTATAAAATAAAGGGATCATAATTTAGATATTCTTAAATTCTTTACTATTTTTATTTATTATTTCATTAAAATATCGTTGTGTATTTAATATAGTTAGGCTCTTATATAGAAAAAAAAAATGCAAAAGTTCAACACATACCTTTCTCCATCATCATTAAAAGAAAAATCACCAAGAAGCAAATCCCGGAAGCGATACCTCGGTGCAATCATTTTACCAGAAAGTCCTGTTAATGAATCCTTGTCGGCGTTAGCAGGCGTGTTAATTATTAAATCATCAGATCCTGTATTTTCAACTACATCTATATTTGATGTACTTGTTAAGAAGTATCCGCCACCAGCCCTGTTGGGCCGTGGCGTACGTATACGAGACCACAGATTGAAAATGTTGATTTATTTTTTCACACTTTTTTATATTAAGGGATATTATTTTTTTTTATTCACTTTTTTGGGGTATTTTTTTTTTCTCACTTTTAATCAGAAAATAAACACATTGCAAACACTTTTAAAGACGGATTAATTTTAACAGCTCTAAAGAACACTCATTGAAAATATATCTGAAATGAAAAATCAGAAAAAAAATATTTTTTAAGAAGCTCACATTTTAAAAGTTATAAAGGAACAGGTGAACAAATTGCTTAAAGAAGATGGAGTTGCTTACAAAAGATTTTCTTTTGGGTGTCTTATAAGCTCATAATCGCATGCACTTTTCAACGAATGTCACTTTCAAGATGTACCTTTGAAGAATTATATGGAAAACCTAAACCTACTTCCTAAAGTCCTTTTAATTAAAAAAAAAAAAGACAGTTCCTAAAAAAAGATTAATATTTCAAGAGAAAATTTTTGGAATGTTTTTTTTACCTAAATATGAACTCTTTAGGGGGCTGTGTTTTTGAGAATTTTCTTTTTTGTTTGTTTGTTTGTTTGTTTGTTTGTTTGGATTGAAAACTCGTCAAATGTAGAGTTGATTCACTGGCCAACAATATTTAACTTTTTAAAATTTTCCAGAAAGATTTATATCAAATTTTATAGACTTGGGTTCAGTAAGCTCAAAAATAATGTTGGTTTTTTCTAGCAGCTCTAGTTTTTGAAATGTTTTTTTTTTTCATATTTGGGGAAATATTCATACTAATTTTTAAGTTTTTCTTATTTTGAGCGTTTATTTAAATTTTCCAGAAAAATGTATAATAAACTCAATGTATTTGGAGTCCATATACCTAAAAATCACATCCATTTTTTTCTAGGAGCTCTATTTTTTTAAATATTTAAGTTTTCCACATTTTGGGAGGTAATTTTGTACTAATTTTAAAGTTATGCGTATTTTAATTGTTTGTTAACATTTTCCAGAAATATTCTTATCGAACCTAATGCATTCGAGTTCACTTAGCCTAAAAATCACACTGGTTGCGTTCTAGGAGCTCTATTATTTTAGATATTTTAATTTTTCACAATTGTTGGGGTAATTTCATACTATTTTTTTAGATTTGACTATTACAAGCGTTTTTAAAGTTTTGTTGGAAAAATTTGTTTCGAATGTAATGTATTTTGGTTCAGTAAGTAAAATAAAAATACAAAAAAAAAATTAAATTAAAAAAAATTTAACAAAAAAAAATTTCCCGAAATTTTGTTGTTTGCAGATTTTACATTTTTACACTTTACATCAAGGTTTTTATCAAAGTATTGTTGTAATTCGCTATAAATTAACCATTTCCACTTTGCTAACCTGTATCTTTTTTTGTAGTCATAACTTCAAAGATGAAAATCATAGGTGATTTTTGTTTTCCCTACAGGAGAAATTGAAATTTTATTTTAAAGACCAAAGTTAACGGTGCCTTTAAAAAATAAATAAAAATATATTTTTGGATTTTTTACAAACAAATTCAAATTTTTTTTTTTTTAAGTTAAGTTTTTGTTTTCTTTTTGTGTTTTGATTAATGCTCTTTTAAAGATTAAAACCACTTAAATAAATGTTTATGTTAATTTAAAAACAATTTTTTAATTTTGTTTTTACATTTCTTATAACATTTAATTAAAATTAATCTTTTTCCATTCTACCACAAGATCAAGTGCTTCAGGCTATTTTATTTTCAACTCCGCATATAGAATTCGAGAGTACCTTAATATTTAATCATAAAGCATTTCATACATTATTTTAAATTCAGAATTCATAAACATAAACGCAAAACAAAACAAAATTCAACTTTCTCATTTAGCCCAAGGAATCATACCTTTTTTACTTCATTAGGTTTATTTATATTCACACAAACGATGGCAACACCCGGAAATTAGTGAAATTGATGGTGAATTTCATCAAAAATTGACACAAATTACAGTGTCCTTGTAGAATATTTCCATCATCAGTAACAAAAAAAAAAGCCAAAATCGTATTTATTATTTAGACCTTCATTGCTTCAACTTACCTACTTTTATTTTATTATTGTTTGCAAGGAAAACCATAGAAAATAATATAGCTTCCGGTATTCGTTTCACAAAGATATCCTGCAAATAACAAACACCCACAGAGAAAGGAAACATTGTTAAAGGCTTCTGAGAAAAAAAAATGGAAAATAATAAAAAGTAATAGTTCACCTGTAACTTCAACTCGAATGCTGCAACGTGGTTGGAATAGTACTATTTTGTTGAAATTATTCGATACAAATTGGATTGGATTGAGTAAGTTTAAGGTTATGTCTAACATTTGTTTAATCACACTATACGAATAAGATTCGTTAACTTAGTACCTAAAGTTTTTAATGTAAAATATACCCATATTTTGCAAGGAATTTTATGTTTATTCTAGTACAAGCTCTTTATGTATAAACTTATACTGTTTGTATAAACTGAATGGCGATTTATAAAGATGTGGAGGGAAATTTTATTAAAAAAAAACCCTTTGGTATTGTCCCTTTGTTCGAAATAGCAGTAAATCCGATTACATTTTATGAATCAGACAAACAAATTGCATTCTCCTAATATCCTCCTTTTGTTGTGACACAAGATTTACTATACAAATATGGAAACAAATAAAATTCTTCTGTGTTATTAGGTATGGATATTTTTTGTTGATCATCATTCATCAACAACATACATAATAAATATTTTAAGAAGAAGAAAAAAACAACATTTGCATATTTTATTATTGACACATTTATAAATCATATGCTAATTTTCATAAATCGAAGAACATTCTTTATAAAAAAAAAAAACTCCCAAAAAATATAAAAGTCTTTTTTCATTTGTGTTCTTTTATTTATCAAATAAATGACTGAAAAAGAAAAAAAAAGAAAATCAATAATATTAATGCGTGACAATAATAATAAATCTATTAATGTCCTGTCAAAAACAAAACAAAAGAAAAGGTATACTGTATTAACTTGCAAGGTTCATTTACTGACGGAATGGAGGAGTTCCTTGTGAAACGTGAATCGTTTTATAGAATTTTTTAAGAATAGCAATCTTATCATTTAACCTTGGAATTCAATGAGTATGAACAAAATTTTCTTTTATCCTTTTTACATTGGGTTAAAGTCTTCATTGTAAGCCTAGTATCGAAAAAACTTTGAAAATAATTTTTAAAAAATATTATTTTGTTTCTGTAATGCAAGATGTTTTAAAAATACTTAATTATACACTCCTGGTCAAATTAAAGATTGTATGTACTTTTGTAGTTAGACCCCTGTATCTTATTTTAAACGGCTTTAAAAGTTTAGTTTATTTTATAGCAAGTCGAAAAAAAAAATAAACAGCACAGAGTTGTAAAAATATCAATTGAACAAAATGCATATGAAGTTAAAAAAAATAATATTTATTGCAAATGAAAAAAAAATTTGCATTAAAAAAAAATATTTGTTGCAACTGAAAAAAATTGCATTAAAAATTTTTTTTTATTGTAACTGAAAAATATTCGCACTATATTTATTGCAAATAAACAAAATTTGCATTAAAAAAAATGTTATTGCAACAGAAAAATACTTGCATTGAAAATAAAATTTTTATTGCAACTAAAAATATTTTGCATTAAAAAAAAATTTTCTGCAATGACAAAAAAAAATGTGTGCATTAAATTTTTTTACTTGCTCTATAGGGCAAGTATTGGTTTCGCGTCAAAAAAAAAATTCGAGGTTTTAATCAAAACTAACTTTACGATGATGGAGAAGTCCAAAAAAGTGGGTTTCGTCATGACGTCCGTCGGTCTGTGCGTCGCACAGTGCGGCAACTAGTGGAAAAAAATCAAAAAAAAAATTGCCAAAAATGTGGGGCAAGTATGCCAAATTCAAGGTAATTAGTCTGAGTGAATGAATCAACAGTTAATTTATGATAAAGTTCAATCTTCTGTCGTCAGAGATGCTCAGAAGATCAATAAAAAAAAAAATAATGAGAGTAAGATTTTTAGTTAACGGTCAAAAGAGCATTTGTTGAAGAAAAAAAGAAGATATGATATTTTTTTTGCTAGATTCATATTCAGGAGAGAAAATATAATTATTCTAACTGCATTATTTTTTTTTGCATGTAAAGGACAATGGTAATTTTTGTATGGGAGCTGGCCCTGAGACCAATAACGATGAGTCATATGTCATTGGAAAGGTATTTTTGCGTAGATCAATTGTTTATATGGCGCCAAGACTCAATTCGCTGTGGGGAAAAAGTTATAACCATAAATGTAGAACATAGTAAAAATAGGTAATAGACGGAGAGACGACCGCCGAATTACTGAGATCATACGGATAAGGGATAAAATTGGTGTCAAATGAAAGATAAGTTGATAGAGAAAATGAAAAAAATAGGGTTACCGCTTTTAAAATGCTAACTTCTATGTGGCAACCCTATTTTAAAAGAAATAATGGTATATTACATATCTTTGTAGTATGATCAAATAAGAACATTTTTTAAATGCCAAACGAAAACTTAGATGGTGAAAAAATTAACAAAATAATATAAGAAATGTTGGCCTTCAAATATGGCAACCCTATTAACGTTAAAAAAAAAAAAAAAAAAACAAAATCAAAAAATATTTTTTGAACAACAGATTACAATTTTGTATCCACTGAAAGGCTCAACTCTATACCAATCTTTAGCTGACAAAAAGACGATCAAGTACTCGGGAACCTTACGGAAATCCTAAGAAATACTTTACAGCCAAAATGTTTGATATCATATGTTATCTTCTTACCTTCAACTCTTTTAAATTCCATACTTTTTGTAATAGTTTTTCTGTGTTTCTTAACATTTGCGTAAGGTTGCTCGTCTTTTTGTCAGCTAAAGATTGGTATAGAGTTGAGCCTTTCAGTGGATACAAAATTGTAATCTGTTGTTCAAAAAATATTTTTTGATTTTGTTTTTTTTTTTTTTTTTTTTTTTTTTTAACCTTAATAGGGTTGCCATATTTGAAGGCCAACATTTCTTATATTATTTTGTTAATTTTTTCACCATCTAAGTTTTCGTTTGGCATTTAAAAAATGTTCTTATTTGATCATACTACAAAGATATGTAATATACCATTATTTCTTTTAAAATAGGGTTGCCACATAGAAGTTACCATTTTAAAAGCGGTAACCCTATTTTTTTCATTTTCTCTATCAACTTATCTTTCATTTGACACCAATTTTATCCCTTATCCGTATGATCTCAGTAATTCGGCGGTCGTTTCTCCGTCTATTACCTATTTTTACTATGTTCTACATTTATGGCTATAACTTTTTCAACACAGCGAATTGAGTCTTAGCGCCATATAAACAATTGATCTACGCAAAAATACCTTCCCAATGACATATGACTCATCGTTATTGGCCTCAGGGCCAAAATTACCATTCTCCTTTATATTTATTTTGAGAGTCCAAATCAAAGCTTCTTTGTGCGTGTTAAGTACTAACTTCGATAAGCTATATATTTTTGGAGGGGTCCGATGGGAAAAAAGTGTTTTTATTTAAAGAAAGTAAACAATTATACCTTTTAAAAAAAGTAAGTTTTTTTTGCAGAAGCCTGCTCTTTCTCTTGCAACAAGTGTTTGTTTACGAGTATTTTTTACATAATGTGTTCCGCTAGGGAGCTTTTTGATGCTTGTTTTTCCAACCCAACAGCCCGATTGCGTGGTGTTTTGCAGTTAATGAAGTCAAAACTAAATATGCAACCAAATTTAGAGCCTGAAAATCAAGAAATCTTAGCAAAACACTTGTTTTTTTATTTTTTCCCGAATTCCCATACATACAAGTTCCTGGATTGAATAATGTATACAAAAGTAGGCGTGGCAGGGGGCGAATAGGGTCGACACTATTTTGTATTTTTGAACTCGCCTAGATAATAAAATTTCTTCAATTTTATTCAAATTGTGCAAGCCGTTTTCTAGATATAAATATGCACACTCAGGATTGGGCGTGGCAGGGGGCGTGGAAATTTCGCTAAAGTTTGTAAAACGTGTTGTAATAACATTTAAAAACAATTTTTTTTCCAAACTCAACTTATTTTCAAAAATTTGATTTTTTTCCAACATCTCCATACAATCGACGCACTGTGCGTCGGTGCGTCCGTGCGTCCATCTGTACAAGTACCTACAACCTAAACGGGTTGACGGACTTTCTTAAAATTTGGTTTTTTTCGTAGTTTCCAAGGTTGTTGTTTTTTTTTTTGTTTTTTAATATCTCGCTTAGAACGTATACCTCCCATACAAAATGTTCGAGTTATTGCAATTTCTCGAAAACGGCTCTAACGATTTTGATTACATTTAACACACGTAATGCTGTACATAGTTCTTACATAACTGCGTTTTTTGTTTTTCTCAAAAAATACAGATAGTGGAAATATGGTCTTTACATTTTTTTAAATCCCGGATGTCGGCTCTTCCCGTACATCATTATGGAGTTATTACAATTTTCTCAAAAATGGCTCTTATGATTTTAATAAAATTTTGCATAAGTAATATTCAAAGTAATTGTAGTAAAACTGCATTTTTAGTTTTTCTCAAAAAAAGTCAAGTCAAATAAAAAAAATGTATTTAACTAATATTTGGCCTCCTTCCGTCTCTTCCCGTTCCCCTACATCAACCAAATTTCTTAAAAATTTATATAGAGGCAGCTCTTATAATCTACAAGTAGGCTAACATAAAAGTGCTTTGAACTGCAAGAGCAAGTACGTGCGGACCCAGTCGTGCATTTTATTTTAATACTCGTCGAGTTTCTTACAATTTTGACTATTTGACTATACATAAGCAATTTCAACTTTAGTATTGAACCTAATGGAAGACCAAATAGTCAAAATTGTAAGAAATTCGACGTGTATTAAAAAAAATATTTAATGCACATTGCACACATTTTGCATTGATTTACAGAAAATTTTTTATTTGCAATACATTTTTTTTTAATGCAGAATATGTATTTTTATTTCCAATAAAACATTTTTTTTTTTTTCAAACCAAATATTTTTCAGTTGTAATAACATTTTTTTTAATGCAAAAACTTTTCAAATAATTTAAGGCCGAATTCATAGTCGTCACTCAAGTTGAGAAATATCTTAAGCATTCGCTCAAGCGAATCCTTCTTCATAGTCATGACTGGCTACGAAATTTTTCTCAAGTGAACGTCTGAGGAGGAAACGCTTAAGTTTTTTTTTTCAGTCAGTTGACATTAAAACACAAGTGTCATTGCGAATGTTTGTTTTTTTGTATTTAACAATTAAAATTTGTACTCACTTGACGAAGGACATTTTAAATAGTTTGTATTTATTTATTTTTAAATACTGTTTAATAGCCACAAATCAAACCGATGGCTTAAATATATTAATATAGTCAATTCCCTTGAGATATTGCTTGAAATATTTCTCAACTTACTGGAGTTGAGAAAAATCTTAACTCGAGTAACGACTATGAATTTCGGTCTTAGTCAATTTAAGTCACATAATAAAGTTCTTAAACCCGACGTTTTTTTTTACCAACCAGTGTAATTTAAAGGCAATGTAGTTACATGTTCGTTTATAAAGAAAGTTCAAAAAAATTATTTCCACAAACTCCTTTGAGGTCTCCAAAAAAAGCCACATGCAGTTTGAAGCAAATTAGGCAGATAGGCAGAATTATGAGACCCAATTTTTTTGCACTACCTACCATCGCAATTTCATGATTGGCTGTCATCTCGATTTCGAATTTTTTACGAGTTTATTTCGTGAATGGATTAGCTATCGCAAGTAAAAAAAAGTGTTGGGCGATCCTATAATTAACTTTACAACTTTATATAGAACTATAGCTTCTCACTTTTTCAACCTTTGATGAAACTTCAGTTTCTGCCTTATTGTATCCAGCTGGTATCTCTTATGTCCAATCCTATTGCACTATCGTTTTTCAAAATTCCTAACACAGCCTTTTGAGAAAAAAAAAATTAGAATAGCCTCAACACTCATTATTGTAGGCAGTAAAAAATTCAATTTCCTCTAAAGGGAATCACCAATAAGCCCTACGTCAATAGTATGAACAAAAAATCCTTCCTGCAGCTTAAGCTGTAAAAAGTGACACTGGCAAATACGAACTGACAAACAGATAGAATCCAGGGTTCCACTTTGTTCATGTTTTCCATCATCGTTTTGCTATATTTGATTTAATCTTGAGTTCGATTCGCTTTTTTACGAAAGGCAAATTCAGTCATATAAATGTACTGGTACCTAGTAAAGCAAGTAAAAAAAAAAAACGTTAGACAGTACACACCACACATCTCAACTCCTATGGGATAAGTATATGTAAAAATACACTCTCGTGATTGAAGTATGTTGAAACTATCATCACATATTGGATTAAGCTACTCCATATCCTTAGAGAGCCGAAGAACCAAAGGCGTATGATGGTGGGTAAGTCCTGCAAGTGAAGTGACAAAAAAGTATGCCAAGCACACATACATTATAATCCCCTCTCTGTCAATGAAAGGAGCAAAATTGAATAAAAAAATTTTTAAATAAGCGAATATAATGGAAAGGAAATGTACACCATGGGTATTGAATCTTTGATGAAAAAATCTAGCAAAGTATACCAATTTTGGATCACACGCACACCCTATGGAAATTATTATTATTATTTTTTTTTTTTGAAGAAAAGATTGACGTTGATAAGATATTCCAAAAGGAAAGAAAGGGAAATGAATATTCAAAAAAAAAAAAATTATATTTTCTGAAGAAATATTAGCCGCTATATATTAGAAGGGAAGACCAGCACCAGGAGATGAGTGTCGGGTCTTAAATTTGATATCATTATAAAGTTATTATTATATCATTATTCTTTGTTTAAAATATACAAAAAAAAAAAAACTCTTGAGGTAAGACAAGCTCTGAAAATGATTGAATATCAAGTTGTTACAAGAAGAGTGGAGTTTATTGTTAGGTTTCATAGGTTCCTGTCATTTTCATACAATACGAAGGATTAATGAAAGTGTGTGGTCCGAAAAAAATTGACTGTCATCGTCAGTCAATTGTTTTTGTGTGAGGGTCAAGGGGGCGTATACGTAATATTTGATTTGGTTATTTTTAACAAAGACAGGTGGGTGGATTCAATTGTCCAGTTTTAGGTGTATGAATATAATGGCTTCCATTTTGGAGCTCTATGATATGTTATTATGGGGATATATTAATATTTTAGTCATGTAAGGAAATTGTTGTGTGTTTATGTATTTTGGTTGAGATATATTTTTAAATTGATTTTTTTTTTCAAGTGAGGATATAAATATCTCAATTCTCAAATTCAAATGGATAAATTAGTTCCCTCAACCTATTTTAGTATAAATATCTACATACCAGCAGGACTGTGAAGAACCATGATAACGAAACAAAACAAAACAAAATATTTCGTGGAGATGTTATTGTTCAATTGATTTATTTTGCTTGAGGGTAGATGCTGAAACAGACATATTTTCGAGGATTGTGGGTTCATGTTCAATTGCTACCGGAAGTTATGTTAGCTTGACGCGTGAGGCAGTTCTGTATTATATAAAATGTATGTATCTATACACCTGTACATGATATACATTAGACATAAATTGAACATGAACACATACATAACCAGAGGCTTTCTTTGTCAGTTTCATTTAAATTGGAAGGAAAAATAAAGGTAATTGCATGCCACGCGCAGTATGCTCGTTTGAGTTAAAAATGTATAACTTTAATTTACCTAAATGGAAAATTCGTAAAACGAAATTAGCCGAAACAATTGAAACTGTGAAAAAAACGAAATTTTCAAAAATTAAATTGGATTTTTAAATATAATTTTTTTAATAACAATGAAACCATCTTAAGATGCAATACGGAAATGCTTACTTTAAAAGCTATTTTTTGAACAAAGATATGAACCGCTTATTGATAAGAGTTTTTAAGGTAAACATTGGGGACGGATTATAGCCATCAACGATGATAACAACTAAGTATGCAAGGGCCATTTTATTATTTGTACAAAAACAGAATGGGAAAAGTCTAAAAAAAAAAATACTAAAAAAGATTTTTTTGAAAAGAAGGGAGATTCTAGTACAAGAATAGTAAATATACACTTTTACGGTGAAAAGCGGATTAATTTTTTAATCAAAAGTTATAAGAGAATATTTTTGAGATTATTTTGTGTATTGACAAAGTTTGCTTATTCCCTATGAAGCCTTACAGCTGGCAGCAGATCTATCTTTAGCGATAGCAAATACGATAACAAGACGAGTATTTATGTTTTGTTTACAAATATTTGGGTTTCAAACACTTTTAGCATCCTACACTAAAGGTAAACTAGTGTGTGTGGCAAAAAAATATCATATCTTTAAATTTAATAATATTTTTGAACCATTGTTATCGGTCATTGAACTAGAAAAACTGTGAAATTAAACATGAAATTTTTCGATAAACACATTTTTGGACTTTTTAAAATAATCAATTTTTTAAATAGATCCCAGGGTTCGGACTTTACTTCGATCGAAGTAGATTTATTTCGATTTTGGGAACAAAATAAAATCTACTTCTCTTTTTCAGGATCTACTTCTATTTCTTGATTGAAAAATATTTTTCAAATAATAAATTTAGAGAAAGGGATTTAACTTCAATTTTAAATCTGGTCGAGGCATTGAGAAATAAAGCTCAACTGAAATCTCAAATGATGAATGGAGGTCAATTATTCTTCGAATTCAAGATATAAATAAAGTTTATCAAAGTAATTTTGACTGATTTTGGAGAATTCCTGATCAAAAATTTGTTGGATGTTGGATTTGTTGGATAGAGTTTTACCCCCAAAGTACCATTACAACCACTAGATGAGAAAGGTTTTTTGGAAAAGATCATCAAAAAAGTGAAGAAAAATAATTTTGTTGTAAATTATTTTTTTTAGAATAAATTTTTGTAAATAAATGTTCTGAAAGTTTAATTTTGAAATATACTTTTTTTTCAAATTTGCTTCGAAATTTTGAAACTGAAGTCCGAACCCTGTCCTGAAACTTTGTTTTTATGTGTCCATTAGGTATATATTTGCTTTGAATGGCATACCAATATTTTTTTTTAAGAATGTTTGAAAATTTACTTTAAAACTTTTTAATTCTTTGTTATACAAGAAATCAATTGGCATGTTTTCAACGTATTGTTTTTCAAATTACAAAACCGTGTCTTTAAGTAGTTTTGACCTCCAAACGAAGCATGCAGTAGTATATTAACACTTTTTTTTTGAAAATCGTTGGACCCGATTTCATAAAAAAAATAGTTTTTTATATACATACCTACAAAAAATATTTTCAACAAAAACATTTTGTAGAATAAAAAGGAAACATTAATCTACATAATAAAAACATTGATAAGTTTTCAAAAAATTGATTCAACTACATATACGGGGTGATTCAGGAGTAATGTGCGCTGACAAAAAGCTGGAGCGGGTAGGTTATGTCGAGACAAGAAAAAAATCGTATGGGAGAGGGGGGTCTATTCTCCCCCGTTTAGCCGGGGGGGGAGGGCTAATTTTCTACAAAATTGACTTAATTTGGTAAAAAAATTATTCAAAATCAACGGCCCTTCTAACAATTTTGCTTCTATAATGCTTTACAGAAGCAACAATTGCTTCTAGAAAAACCTAGTGTTTTATCTTGTTTTTGATTAAAACTTATTTATGATACAGTTTTTCAAAAATTAATTTTCAAAATCGAAATTTCGAAAAAAAAATTGAAAACAAAAATTTTCAACAAATTTTTTTCAAAATTTTATGTAGTTAAGTACTATTTTCGTTTTCAAAATACAATTTTTGTTTGTTTTTAAACGAAAACAGCAAACCGTAAAAAAGTTGATCAATCAATGTTAATCCAATACTGTATAACTTTATTGTATCCTTATTTTAAGTATGAATGTTTACAAAATAATTGACGAATGGAATGGTTAATGTTTCATAAATTAATTTTTCAACGCTAAAACAAAAAATAAAGAGGTTTCTTAGAAAAAAAGTAGTTTTGGTTTTTTGTCAATTTCCCGAAAATGACAATATATTTTTGGATCCAGTTTTCTGTTTTCTATTTAAAAACAAATAAGAACATCGAATTTCAAAAACTAAACCAGTGCTTAATATCATACAATTTTAAAATTTTTTTTTTTAGTTTGAATTTTTTTTCGATTTTTTTTTTTTTAATTTTGATTTGAAAATTAATTTTTAAAAAACTATGCAATAAAATGGCTCAATTTAAAATTTTTGAAAAAGACTACGTTTTTGGCTTTACAAAAAGGTTATTGTAGGTATAACCGTTGATTTTTAATAATTTTTTTTTCTAAACTTAGTCAATTTTTTTTTAAATTGCCCCCGGCTAAACGAGGGGGAATAGACCCCCCCTCCCATACGATTTTTTCTTGTGTCAACCCAACCCATACACTCTAGATTTTTGGTACATTACTCCTGAATCACCCTGTACCTACATATGTACATATCGACACCTTCCCGTAAGAATGTATTAAGCGACATTTCTAAAATTGTTCAGGAAACGCAAAAAAACAAAATTATTCTGTGAGGAAATGTATGGGCTGCACAATTTTGTTTTCTCTCTAGCTTCATTTGTATACATGATGGTACCAAAATGTGGCACTCAACTTATAGTATATTTCCACATCAAAAAGTCATTTTCGAAAAAAATTTAGCTTAATACATTCTTACGGGAAGGTATCGATATGTTTTTTTTTTTAAATTTTTCTTTTTTGACATTATGGTTCACGGTGGTCTTGAAAACGCGGCAGGTTTTATAAAAATGGATCCCAAAAGTAATGATGCAGATTTGTTCGAATCTCAGGATTCCAAAATTGTAAGTTTCAAAATCTTACCTGATCCCTTTTTTGAGTTACAGGCATTATATTATACATATATATACATACATTTGACTTGCAAGGAAAAAAAATTAAACAAAAAACAAAAGTACATTATAATGTCCTATACCTTTTTGGAAAGCTAAAATATACTCCTTGAATTTGATGTTTATTTGAAGTTGATTGAGTAAATAGTTTTTGAGAAATTTAATTTCAAAGTCAAAATTAAAAAAAAAAAAAATAACTTTTTATTTATGTTAATTTTTTTTACCTTTGAATTACAAGGTACAAGTTTTTTTCAAAATTGAATGTTCTATTTAGTTCTTAGTCAAATCCTTAAAAATAGGTGCAAAAAACTATTCTAGTTTTTCAAAAATGGAAAGAAAAGATAGGCACTTTTATTATTGGTTCATTTGTTCCTAAGGAAAAATGTGTATAATGGTTATTTAATCAACAGATTTGTAAGTTCTAATCACACTAAGTGTGACTCAGAATCAACCCCAAGAACGAAAAGTGGTATTTTGGCACCTTTTTTGAGATTTTTTGTTAATTTTTGGTGTTTTTTTAAATGTTTTTTTTTTTTGCCATTTTCAAAGTTTTGTATTTTTTTTTTAATTTTTATATATTTTAAAGTTATTTTTATTACGTTCTTAATATTTCAGGACTATTTTTGAAATGTAAGAGTTATAATGTTACGTATAACAAAAAAATATCCCATATTACATAGATTTCAGGACAGCTAAGGTCCTCAGGGACCACAAAACCTCTTCTCGATTTTCATCGTGAGAGCCATTTTTCATGAATCCACGTTGACTTTTCGCGTTAATTTAAAAAAAAAAGAAGACGTCCTGATCAGCAACGTGTTACAGTGACCTTTTTTTCCATTTAATTTGAGGCTAATTTTTTTTTATTTGAAAAAAAAATTAAAAAAAAGCTAAAAAAATATTGGAGAAAAGATACATTTTTCTTAAATCTCAAAAATTAAGATACTTTTAAACATGCGGTTTTTTGTTTTTTTGACTTAAAATCAATGAGAGCATTGATTTGTGTAAAAAATTTTACCCTTTATTAAAAACAATAGAGTAAAATAAACTAAAAGAAAAAAAATTATTTTTTCTAAAATAATAACTTTAAAATTAAATTTCTCAAAAACTATTTACTCAATCAACTTCAAATAAACATCAAATTAAAGGAGTATATTTTAGCTTTCCAAAAAGGTATAGGACATTATAATGTGCTTTTGTTTTTTGTTTATTTTTTTTTTTTTTTCATTGCAAGTCAAATGTATGTATATGTATAATGCCTGTAACTCAAAAAAGGGATCAGGTACGATTTTGAAACTAACAAATTTGGAATCCTGAGATCATTTCGAACAAATCTGCATCATTACTTTTGGGATCCATTTTTATAAAACCTGCCGCGTTTTTAAGACCACCGTGGGATATACTTCAAGCTTTTTTCCACGACTTCAAGAAAACGGTTTTATAGCTGGTACCTCTAATAATGGTCTAAAAAATATTTTTCTTATAACAAACATCTATCTAAGATGTTAGATGACAAACAATAAACTTAAAACTTGGTTAAATTGCCAAAAATCCATTTTATTGATTTAAAAAAATCAATTTTTTTTTTTTTAGATTAATTTCTTTAAAATGGTTTGATAAATTTTTTTAATTTTTGGTTTTATTTTTATGAAACCGTTCCCAGAATGATTTATTTGATTTATTTATTACGTGATGTTAATGTTCTCACATTCAAACTCAAGTATTTTATTTTTGGGAATCAACACTCAATAGTTCCAGGACAGAAGTCACAAATGCAGTCGTAGTTTTAATCATCCTCTTCATTCTCCTAATTATTCTTGTGTTTATTTATGTAACCCATAAATTTGAAGGCACATTATATTCTGCAGATTTTCCGCCCTTATGGACATAAGCAAGTTTCTCTCATTTGATTCTTTAAATTTTCCTTCACACATTTAAAAATGAGCTTTGAAATCTTATATAACTATGATCTCAATTATTTTTTTATAAATTCAAAACTTAAAACTCAGCAATTTTTAGCGGCAAATTTACGTTAAAGCCAACAACGAGAAGTTAGATAATTCCAATTTTTCCAAAATAAAAAAATACTTACTTTTTATTTAGTCAACAAGGTCCAATGACATTCACTTTGTATGATATCCTTAAATTTGTTTTATTTAATATCTTTAACGTTGGTATCAGTTTAACTACAATTTATACGAAGTCAAATTTCAAAGAATACTTCAAGTTTTCAAGTAGATAGGTACCGAATTTGATTTCACTCTTGTATCCCATAGTCGACGACGAAAACTTTTTTGTGTTTTTGCAAAATTTCCTTGAAGAATCTTTTACTCTTGCATAACAACTATTAACAACAACACACTCCTTGTTGGCTTTCCGCTTGTGAAACTCATGCACTTCTGTCACTTAACTGGCCCTTGACCCGGTTTTGCTATAATTTTAGCATTGCTCTATGACAAAGGGAATAGCTTGGTTATTGCTTGCATAACATATCATACACCGGCGGACACGTCACGAGCACAACTCGAAACAAGAGCACACTTCAAACAAAAAACTGAAGAAATAAACAGAACTCAAAAAGAAAACACCTCCCCAACACACACGACAAGAAAAACCCACTTGCGACCGTTACAATTTGCTTGCAGTTTCACTGCATTTAAACAAGTAAAATGCCCATGGCAAACCTGTCATTTTCTGCAGATAAATCTAAATCTCACTAACGTGAAATAATACCTTCCAATTATTACTATCATACATAATACAATATTTGATAAATTCTAGGATGGAATTTTTAAAAAACTTAGCCGAATTATAATTCCTCAATGAAGAAGCACCCGGGTAGACGGTTAAAATACAACTGAAGGCCTTTCACAAAGAATTTAACCATGACGGTTGACTGCCTGCTTGCCACCTGCCATCATGCTCAATGGGGGTGTGAATGGGTGGTGATGGAACACTATGCTTCTCATTCTCAGTATTCACAAGGAATGTCTGTTTGGGGTTTGTAAAAATAGGCTGTTTCAGACAGGAAGTTTTGCCACTGTCATTCTAAAATGAGCTTTTGAATCGTACAATAGGTGGATGGTATTCGTATTAACAATAACAAGAGAAACGGCAGGGGCGATTGACTTGTAGCACTTCTTTTAGTGGACCCAAAATCAGCTGTTTTTTGTTTTTGAATGAATGGATGGACATACTATATGAAGATACAAATAAAAAGCACAAGGTCACATAAAAGTGGATTGTAAGCTTTCAAAAGCTTTTTTTTTCCTTTCAATTTACAAGCTTATTTTGATTTCTGTTAATAAAATATTGCTGTTAATTTCATATTCTGTTAATTTCAATATATCATAAATGCATTTCTTTTATGCGTCGGTCGTATTAATATTTTATTAATAAGCACTTCAAATGATTTTGCAGTGTAAACGAACAAAACAATAACAAAATTAATACAAAATTATTAAAATTATTTTTATTTTAAGTGGAGTGATTGAATATAATTTAATATAAGTTCAAGTGACCTCAACTCCAAAAATTTATAAAGCGTTTCGCCCAGGTACATATAATATATAGTGTCGGTAAACATCGACCAAAATAAGGCGTCTTAGTAAGGGTACGACAGATCTAACTGATGAGCCCACTGTCGTACCTGGGCGAAATGCTTTATAAATTTTTTGAGTTGAGGTCACTTGAACTTATATTTCATTACTTTTAGGGGCGCCAAGAATTAGTAACGGTTTTATGTTCTTTTTTGAATATGAGTGGGGGTCTATCTCCCCCTTTATAGGAGGTAGGGGCAAAAAAATCACTTAAAATTAAAAAATAAATATTAAAAAACAACGGCAACACTTACAGTTATGAATGATATCATTCAAATCCAGTATTGTACACTTATTTTAGATTTTTAATCAAGCTATTTCAATCAACTGACTCGATTTCAAAGTCAAAATCTTGGAAAAAAAATTTTTTTAAAAACTTTCAGATTTTTATATTCTTAGTGCGTTCGATGAGCAAAATTAAGAGTACGATTGTGGCTTTGTGGCTTGCCGTTGGTTTTTTCCCCTATCTACAATATTATTTCTTGGCGCTAACGGACGTGTCCCGGACATGTCCAGGACATGTCCCGGACGTGTCCCGGACATGTCCCGGCCATATTAAGGACGTGTCCCGGACATATTAAGGACGTGTCCCGGACGTGTCCCGGACATGTCCCGGACGTATCCCGGACATGTCCCGGACGTGTCCCAGACATGTCCCGGACGTGTCACGGACATGTCCCGCACGTGTCCCGGACATATCCCGGACGTGTCCCGGACGTGTCCCGGACATGTCCCGGACGTGTCCCGGACATGTCACGGACGTGTCCCGGACATGTCACGGACGTGTCCCGGACATGTCACGGACGTGTCCCGGACATGTCACGGACGTGTCCCGGACATGTCACGGACGTGTCCCGGACGTGCCCATTAAACAATTTTGGTTCTATAAAGCTTTACAGATGCAATTGTTGCTTCTGTAAAGCATTATAGAAGCAAAATTGTAAGAAGGGTGTCATGGACATGTTCCGGAAGTGTCCAGGACATATCCCGGACGTGTCCCAGACATGTCCCGGACGTGTCCCAGACATGTTCCGGACGTGTCCCAGACATGTCCCGGACGTGTCCCGGACATATCCCGGACGTGTCCCGGACATGTCCCGGACGTGTCCCGGACGTGTCCCGGACATGTCCCGGACGTGTCCCGGACATGTCCCAGACGTGTCCTAGACATGTCCCAGACATGTCCCGGACTTGTCCCAGACATGTCCCAGACATGTCCCGGACGTGTCCCGGATATATTAAGGACGTGTCCCGGACGTGTCCCGGACATGTCCCGGACATGTCCCGGACGTGTCCCGGACATGTCCCGGACGTGTCCCGGACATGTCCCGGACGTGTCCCGGACATGTCCCGGACGTGTCCCGGAAGTGTCCCGGACGTGTCCCGGACATGTCCTGGACGTGTCCCGGACGTGCCCCATTAAACAATTTTGGTTCTATAAAGCTTTACAGATGCAATTGTTGCTTCTGTAAAGCATTATAGAAGCAAAATTGTTAGGACACATGTCCCGCACGTGTCCCGGACATATCCCGGGCGTGTCCCGGACGTGTCCCGGACATGTCCCGGACGTATCCCGGACATGTCCCGGGCGTGTCCCAGACATGTCCCGGACGTGTTCCGGACATGTCCCGAACGTGTCCCGGACATATCCCGGACGTGTCCCGGACATGTCCCGGACGTGTCCCGGACATGTCACGGACGTGTCCCGGACGTGTCCCGGACATGTCACGGACGTGTCCCGGACATGTCACGGACGTGTCCCGGACATGTCCCGGACGTGTCCCGGACATGTCCCGGACGTGTCCAGGACATGTCCCGGACGTGTCCAGGACATGTCCCGGACGTGTCCCGGACATGTCCCGGACGTGTCCCGGACGTGCCCATTAAACAATTTTGGTTCTATAAAGCTTTACAGATGCAATTGTTGCTTCTGTAAAGCATTATAGAAGCAAAATTGTTAGAAGGGTGTCATGGACATGTTCCGGACGTGTCCCGGACATATCCCGGACGTGTCCCAGACATGTCCCGGACGTGTCCCAGACATGTCCCGGACGTATCCCGGACATGTCCCGGACGTGTCCCGGACATGTAACAGACGTGTCCTAGACATGTCCCAGACATGTCCCGGACATGTCCCGGACGTGTCCCAGACATGTCCCGGACGTGTCCCGGACATATCCCGAACGTGTCCCGGACATGTAACAGACGTGTCCTAGACATGTCCCAGACATGTCCCGGACATGTCCCGGACGTGTTCCAGACATGTCCCGGACGTGTCCCGGACATATCCCGGACGTGTCCCAGACATGTCCCGGACGTGTCCCAGACATGTCCCGGACGTATCCCGGACATGTCCCGGACGTGTCCCGGACATGTAACAGACGTGTCCTAGACATGTCCCAGACATGTCCCGGACATGTCCCGGACGTGTCCCGGACATGTCCCGGACGTGTCCCGGACATGTCCCGGACGTGTCCCGGACGTGAACATTAAACAATTTTGGTTCTATAAAGCTTTACAGATGCAATTGTTGCTTCTGTAAAGCATTATAGAAGCAAAATTGTTAGAAGGGTGTCATGGACATGTTCCGGACGTGTCCCGGACATATCCCGGACGTGTCCCAGACATGTCCCGGACGTATCCCGGACATGTCCCGGACGTGTCCCGGACATGTAACAGACGTGTCCTAGACATGTCCCAGACATGTCCCGGACATGTCCCGGACGTGTCCCGGACATGTCCCGGACGTGTCCCGGACGTGAACATTAAACAATTTTGGTTCTATAAAGCTTTACAGATGCAATTGTTGCTTCTGTAAAGCATTATAGAAGCAAAATTGTTAGAAGGGTGTCATGGACATGTTCCGGACGTGTCCCGGACATATCCCGGACGTGTCCCGGACATGTCCCGGACGTGTCCCGGACATGTCCCGGACGTGTCCCGGACGTGCCCATTAAACAATTTTGGTTCTATAAAGCTTTACAGATGCAATTGTTGCTTCTGTAAAGCATTATAGAAGCAAAATTGTTAGTAGGGTGTCATGGACATGTCCCGGACGTGTCCCGGACATATCCCGGACGTGTCCCAGACATGTCCCGGACGTTTCCCAGACATGTCCCGGACGTGTCCCGGACATATCCCGGACGTGTCCCGGATATATTAAGGACGTGTCCCAGACGTGTCCCGGACATGTCCCGGACGTGTCTCGGACGTGCCCCATTAAACAATTTTGGTTCTATTAAGCTTTACAGATGCAATTGTTGCTTCTGTAAAGCATTATAGAAGCAAAATTGTTAGTAGGGTGTCATAGACATGTCCCGGACGTGTCCCGGACGTGTCCCAGACATGTCCAGGACGTGTCCCAGACATGTCCCGGACATGTCCCGGACATGTCTTGGACGTGTCCCGAACGTGTCCCGGACATGTCCGGGACACGTCCGGGACATGTCCATGACACCCTACTAACAATGGGACATGTCCCGGACGTGTCCCGGACATTTCCCGGACGTGTCCTGGACATGACCCGGACATGTCCTGGACATGTCCCGGACGTGTCCCGGACATGTCCCAGACGTGTCCCGGACATGTCCCGGACGTGTCCCAGACATGTCCCGGACGGTAAGGCATTATAGAAGCAAAATTGTTAGTAGGGTGTCATGGACATGTCCCGGACATGTCACGGACGTGTCCCGGACATGTCCCGGACATGTCCCGGACGTGTCCCGGACATATCCCGGACGTGTCCCGGACATGTCCTGGACATGTCCCGGACGTGTCCCAGACACGCCCATCAAACAATTTTGGTTCTATAAAGCTTTACAGATGCAATTGTTGCTTCTTTAAAACATTATAGAAGCAAAATTGGACGTGTCCCAGACATGTCCCGGACGTGTCCCAGACATGTCCCGGACGTGTTCCAGACATGTCCCGGACGTGTCCCAGACATGTCCCGGACGTGTCATAGACATGTCCCGGACGTGTCCCAGTCATGTCCCAGTCATGTCCCGGGCGTGTCCCGGACGTGTCCCGGACATTTCTCGGACATGTCCCGGACGTGTCCGCGGACGTGTCCCGGACGTGTCCCGGATATGTCCCGGACTTGTCCCGGATATGTCCCGGACGTGTCCCGGACATGCTATTCAAGTTCATATACAAACAAAAATCATGTTTAAATTCAAAAGCAATCCCAGCGGTGGCGATGCAAAACAGAAAATTCTACTTCATGAGAGTACTATAGGAATACAATGGCACAAACCTGTTTGTGATGACATCTACTGGTGAAAGAAAGGTATTTAACGCATTAAGGCTTGGCCACACTGGAGGGTATGCGGTAGCGGTACGGGTAGCGGTGAGGGTACTTGTATGAAAAAAATTCCAAACTGACATATCAACGTTCAGATGTGGAATTTTTTTCATACAAATATCGTTACCGCTACCCGTACCTCTACCGCATTCCACATCTGAACGTTGATGTGTCAGTTTGGAATTTTTTTCATACAATTACCCGTACCGCTACCGCATGTACCCTCCGGTGTGGCCAAGCCTTTAAGGCTTGGCGGTAACGGTACTTGTATGAACAAAATTCCAAACTGACACATCAACGTTCAGATGTGGAATTTTTTTAATACAAATATCGTTACCGCTACCCGTACCGGTACCTCATACCCACCGGTGTGGCCAAGCCTTTATACATTTCACATTCACACGTATTCACAGATAGGAAAACAAGAGAAAAATAAGAAAGATGTATACCAATTATCTGAAATTTAATTTGCCGGTGTTTTAGACAAGGAGGGTACGAGTCTGCTCTCTAGATATTCCTTCCTCTATGATGGGAACGGGGCTATCACTCCTCAAAAAGGAAAAAGAAAAAAACAAAAATCGTAAAATAAATGCAGTTTTTTATATTTCTCACACATGAAAAAAATTTCAATCACCCTGTGCGTATGTGACAAACAGAAACTCAGTTCAGTTGTGTAAACCCAACTACTTTTTGACGTTTAGGTTTTTGTTTGTTTACTTTTAAATTATAAAACTTGTTATTCTTGTTTTAAATAATATTATTGATACTTTAATATATTTCTATAAATGGACAATCAACAATGTATAGAAATTACCTTGAAAAATCCCAATCCAATATTTGAGAAATGGATTGAACGTTGGCTGGAAGAAGCCATTAAAAAAAACTACAAATCACAACACAGAATGCGAGAAGCACTCCAATCACTACGTCAATTTCCTCTTCCACTTGCCACCGGAAGAGACTGTGCGATTTTACGAGGATTTGGTCAAAAACTATGTGATCTCATTGATCAAGAACTGCAACAACAACGCGAAACCGATCCAGCTTCGATATTAAATACAACAGCTAGCACATATTCGAATGACATCAAAACAGTCGTTAAATCTGTTCAAAAATCTAAAAAAGAATCAAAAAAGAGAGAACTTACTGAAAAACAAAAGGCCAAACAATTAGAACTTGAAGAAGCTCAGGAACAAATCATTGCCAGTCCGGGTACCTTTCGAATACTTCTTCTTGTCGATATTCAAGAGACAAATGGCAAAACCAAGAAAACATTCGACAAAACCCGAGATTACATTGAAAAGCTACAAATTCCTCACGAAGTTCGTCGTCTCACAATCGGAGATTTTACATGGATATGTCGTGATGAACGAGGCAGAGAACTTGTCCTTCCTTACATAGTTGAACGTAAACGAATGGACGACTTTGCGAGTAGCATTCGCGATGGTCGTTTCCATGAGCAAAAGTTTCGACTGAAAAGTAGTAAGATTCAGAATTTGATTTATTTAATAGAAAACTATGGAAACAATGAACATGTTGGTTTGCCAGTGCCAACTTTACTTCAATCAGCTGTGAATACACAAGTTCATGGTGATTTTCAAATCAAATACACCAACAACCATTGGGAGTCGATTTTGTATTTGAAAGCAATGACTAGTTCGTTAATTCGTCACTACAAAGATAAGCTATTGATAAGTACAGCTAAGGAAGACATCCAATGTTGTACGCCACATGATTCTACAATTGGTTTGTTGAAATTTAAAGATTTCTATGATGATTCATCACGAAATAGTGGACTGACTATTCGTGATATTTTTATAAAACAGTTATTGCAATTGCGAACATTGTCGATGGAACGTGCCATAGCTATTGTTAATAAGTATCCTACCCCAAAAGCTCTGTTGTTAGCCTACGATGCTTGTGCGACGAAAGAGGAGGGACAACTTTTGCTAGCGGCGCTTCCTTGTGGTCAACTAAGTAGACCTTTAGGTGTTTCTATAAGTACAATCATTTATGATTTTTATACGAGTTATTTTGAATAAATTGGGAAATAAGTCTGACAAGAATAAATATCTTATAATAAGTAATTGCATTTTTTTTATTGAGTGGATTT
Organism: Episyrphus balteatus; assembly: GCF_945859705.1. Taxonomy (NCBI): domain Eukaryota; kingdom Metazoa; phylum Arthropoda; class Insecta; order Diptera; family Syrphidae; genus Episyrphus; species Episyrphus balteatus. The sequence continues at coordinate 132,262,441 of NC_079134.1, read as the reverse complement.
ATAAGCTGCGTTCCTTAGGAAACATTTTTCTGCTGCTTAGTGCTTAAAACTACTTTGAACGACTTTTGCTCTATTGAAAAAGTAGTTCAAAGCTGTTTTATGTACTAAGCAGAAGATAAATATTCCCAATGGAACGCAGCTATAAATTATTGAGGAGTGCTTTTGCAAAATTCAACAAATGTTTTTTTCAAGTTTTTCAGGAGAAAGTTTCTTGTTTCTAATTTGAATACAAAACCAAATTTTCAAAAAGTATAAACGAAGAGTTGTTCTTTCTTGCAATGCTAATCGATAGGCTTAACTTTTACTTTAAGATTTGAAATGATTTTTCTTTATTTTGAAAATGAAAACATCGCGTTTTTTCACAATGAAACAAATCCAAAAGAACACTTTTTTCTACATAACGTTATACCTTTTATGCATAGTGTATGTACCAATGTATGACTAAAACCAATCAACCCATGTATAATCTAAAACAATAATAATATTTAAAAAAAGAAAAGTCTTTCCAACAACTGCAAACTTAATTGAGTTTTTCAAAAAAACTGCAATTTTGTTTAGTTTTGCAAAACCTTCGTACATTTTGTATTGGTTTTGTTGAGTTTTGAAAAAACGATTTTAAATAGAAACTATTAGCTTTTATATTTTTTTTTAATTCGTCATCTTGGGCGCCTGGTTATGGCAAAAATTTTGATTGAGTTTTGAAAAAAAACTCTCATATCACTAAAAAGAAAAAGTTTAACCAAATTTTCTGGGATGAAAGCCAGTTGATTGATTATTCACCAAGGCATTCAAATGTTTATACAATTAAGTAGAAGCGATTTTACCTTTCCATTAGATTTTACAAGAAATACTTTTTCATTTGAAACAAATCAAAAATTACATTTTTATTTGCGATAAAATAGGTCTGATTTATCCACCCTAAAGCAGAAATATTTCTAATTCTTTCAATATTTTTAACCCAATCTCTGTTTAGGTACTCTGGAATTGTGTAGTTTTGTACATTGTTTTTGCAAAACAAAAGTAGACATATTTCTGTTAGGCAGTACCCAAACAGACCTAATAAATATTGATCAATAAAACGTTAAAAAAATCATGATCATCAAAAAGGTTTTTCAATAAAAAAAAACAACCGTTTTTGACATTTTTATAGATCACTTTATAAAAATCTCATGTTTTTTCTTAGCAAGATTCAGAAAAAAATGGATCCGACAGCATCCGACCCCGCTTATCTATGGGTTTTAAAAAGTCTTCTGCCTTATATGAAAATTTTTTTTTTGTTTGATAGCAATTCCAACTTACAGGATGGCTTTAACAAAAATATTAATGAAAACTATATTTTTTTAAAACAATATGAATCACAAGAAACCCTATCTATTTAAAAACCGAACTTCCGATTTATATGTATTACATTATAAAAAAGCATTCAAATCCAACTCGTTCATCTTTGCATCTTACTTGTAAAATTTAAATGACCGGTTATACAGGGTGTCCCAAAAGTAATGTATCAAACGGAATATGCTGATAGACCAACTTAAGGGCTCTCAGAATTTGGTAACTAGTTCGTCCCAAATCCTTACGGTTTTCGATTAAATGTAGTTCTTGTGAAATTTCGAAAAATTCCTACTTTGCAACAGTATTTTCCTTCCTCCGCTCAAAATTGGTTTTTGAAAATCAATAATAATACAATAGATCAATTTGTTGCATTAATTGCTCAGTGATACAAATTTATAACTGAATAAGTTTTTCCATAGAAACAAGACTAAAATACTAAAGTTTTTCTATAGAAAAAAAATGTTACGCATACGCCATAGTGACTTATTCTTACATAACAAGACTAAGGTACTAAATGAAAAAAATACTAAAAGTACACAAATCATCCTATCTTCTTATTACAATCTTTGAACAACAACATCTTGAAGGTGCTACCACCAAGTGTTTATGGCTAGAGTCGTTATCAGCAAATCCGTCCGTTTCAGAGGCTTGTCGTTGTTTCATAACTATGTACATCCTAATTCTGTTCGGGAAGTTACCCGGACGGCAGAAGCTACCAACCTCATTTAAGTTGCGGTTATAGAAAAAATATACAGGGTGTCCCAAAAGTAATGGATCAAACGAAATATACTGATTGGGAAACTTAAGGGCTCTCAGAATTTGGTAACTTGTTCATTCCAAATCTTTACGGTTTTCGATTTAATGCAATTCTTGTGAAATTTCGAAAAATTTCTACTTAGCAACAGTATTTTGCTTCCTGCGCCCATTATTGATTTTTGTTTTTTAAAATTCTTTTACAAAAACATTGCCAAATAATTAGGAACAATTAATTAATCAAAATATTTTTTATTCCACACGCCATTTCCTGCAAACAGTTTCAAGTTTTATAAAAAATCAATTTTTATCTTTTATTTGAGAGCAACACCGCAAAAAAAATTTGTATGGTGAGAATGGTTTATTATTTTAAAAAGTTGCCCTGTTATTGTAGTTTTCAAAAAAGTATAAAAGTTTCTAAAGTTGCAGTTAGATCGTAAAATATTACAATTTGAGTTCAACAAAACAGGGTTTTCCAGAGCAAAAGTAGGGTTTTTTTCGAAATTTCACAAGAATTGCATTAAATCGAAAACCGTAAAGATTTGGGATGAACAAGTTACCAAATTCTGAGAGCCCTTCAGTTTCCCAATCAGCATATTTCGTTTGATCCATTACTTTTGGACACTCTGTATATTGTACATATGTATAATGTATAATGTAATGTATATAAACATAAAAAAAATGTTTGTACCTAGATAAAAAAAAACTATTTTTTTTTAGAAATTTAGATATTTATGAACTAAGATGTGAAACTAAAGTGCATTTCCTATTACTTGGTTTGGTGTTTCTTCAACTCAACTTTTTGGAAAAAAAATTCAAAGACAACACGCCTTAAAAATGAAATGATATAGATATTTAAAGGAACATTTACGGCTCTCGAACATGGACTTGGTCATCTGATTTGTTTCTCCTATTTATATGGTAAGTGCTGTAGACCTAATTTTCCAGTAAAATAGCAATTTACATACAACCCTGAGCCTTATTTTGCATATAGTGTTAAACATAAAGATCTTTTCTTCAGCTTGTAGAATACCCCCTCTCAGTTTCCCTCTCATTGTAATATTCAGAAATTGAAAACCTTTCCAATTTCCCTAACGCTCGCAATATAAAGGAGTGTCATAATCCTTGAGAGTGCAAAAATTATAAAAAAAAAGAAATACAATTTACTATACCACTTTAAACATTTTACTGAAAGACTGGCCTAACAAAAGTAAAAACATCAAGTAGCCAATGCAAGACATCTGTGATTTGTCTTTTAAAAATGTTATTTTTTTCTTCTTAATATTTTAAAGGAAAATAACATCAAAAATGTCTCTGATATCTTTCTAATCAACATGAAGTTCTGATGTATATACTTTTTCCACACCTGTTTTTTTTTTTTTTGCATTGTGCTATGTATACTTATGTATATCTGAACGAAAATGATTCATAACCGACAACACGAAACTGAATGATATGATTCAACAAATGCTACCACACATTTGTGTGTACAGAAGTCCAAGTAGCAACCATTCCACCAATTGAATAAAACATGATTGCACTTGATATTTTTTTTTTTCTTGCAATGCGATATAAAGTATGTTTGTATACAAGTACTATAGAGGAATTTTTGCGTGTTCCAAACACGAGATAACAATAATTATTGATCTTGACATTGCGATGATAGAGAATGCGAAAAAAATGAAGGCCTAGAGAATGTTGTTTTGTCTCTGTGAGAAGTTATTAGCCTCAAAAGAACGGGTCAATTAACTTCCCTTTAATAGGAGAATTCACACCCTTCGAGTCCAAAATTCATACAAAAAAAGGATTTAACTCGACTTGGAAATAATTAATTTATCTTATCTTTTGGAATTTCTTTTGAAATTGATTTACCTTTCAATAAAGAAACAAAATTTGATATAACAAAACTGTCGGAATTTTTTTTTCAAATCATCTTCAAAATTGCAATTCCTGGTAGGTAGATATACTTGATTCCCTAATTAACGCAGAGCGTGCTATTTTTAAACCATTTTTATTTGCATAGTTTAGGTAATGTAGAAATTAAAATGATCCTAAACAAGTGGCATGGACCAGTCCCCGGAAAACTTGTCGCTCACCACAATTAAAAGCTTGCTACCTCACAGCACACGCAACATAGGGAGAGCAGCCCAGTGCCCGAAGGCTGTTCTTTATCCACTTTGTCATTGAGGAATGAGATTTTGATTCTGTGAGCTTTTTTATGCCACAGAATAATTCACTCCCGAAAGAGAGGCTTCTATTCCTAGCAGAAGTATTATGTGGTATACCCAGCTTTGTCGCATGTTCTCCTGACCTGTGCACACCGCAAGAATCCTGCCTTTGTCTTTTCAGGATCTGGAGAGCAAATCATTTGATCTCAATATATTATAGGTTGGCCAGATTTTCAATGATGACAATCTTCTGAAACCTTTAAAACATTAAACAAAGAAACAAACATAAATTATTATTATTAATATTAATATTTGTTATTTATTAATATTTCAATAACTTTGAAATACAAAAATTATAATTTTATTTACCAAATAACGTAAGTTTTATTTTTTTAAATATGTCATATTATATCATTGTTAAATTTGTATTCAATATTCTTCTATTGTGTTTTTGTGCCATTTCCCAAAAGATATGATCCCAGCGGAGGAAGACACCAAGCAATAATCCCAGTCCTAACGTCATCTTGTTAAGCATCGGGATATAGTTAATGGGATATATCCTGTGCTTCATTGCCATTTTGCGGGACCATATACAAACGAGCCGAAGAGGAACCACATTCGTCGAGTCGAAATACACAAAACATAGAAATCAACTTGGCCAAATTATTATTATTATTATATTCATTAAATGACAGTCCTGTTAGTTTTTAATAATAATTATTATTTTTTTTAAATATGTTTTTTTTTTTTTTGTTTTTGTTGTTTATTACAATATAAATCATAGTCTGTGAAAAAAAAATAATTAAAAGTTCGGCATAGGCAGCAATATTTTTTTTTTGAAGAATGCGTATTAATTTTCAAAGCTTATTATTAAGAAACTAAACATCCTTTTTCTTGCTGTAGTTTAATTTTTTTTGTTTTGTTTTAAATATCGTATTTCAATTTAATAATTATATTCCAAGATAACAAATGTCTTTTTTTGTTTTGTTGTTTTATTTAAAATTTATATTACGAGTGCCATGTCCTTTTTACTTGGTAACTGAACTTTCTTTCCTTGCCATAATGAATTATGTATTGTAAATGCATCGATTGTGACTGTCAGATGCTTTGTATGAACTTGGGAGAAACATTTACCGCCTGAGTTATATTTAAAGAATTTATCAAACATGACTTCGTCGACATGACTAGGCCCAGTACCATACAATTTCAAAACTTGTTCCAATTCTGGCACAAAACTGTATAAAGCTCTAAATTGGCAACCAGCATCACGGAACAAAATCAAAAAGTGTTTTGCTTCGGATCTGGCAATCTTTTCGAGAACTTTTTGTTTGGAATCGCGATTTACAGCGCCAGGAAATATACAGTATTCGACGGCATTTAATATGATGCCGCGATTCGATTTAGCCGCTGGTTGTTTGTAGAGCTTCGGACCCGAATATTCCATTATGGAATTTGGATTCGACGAAGATATATCACTTGAACTATCCTCGATGCCACGACGTTTTGACACCAATCCGGGCGGAAGTGAGCCTGGTCCTGTCGGCGAAGGCATGTGTCGACCCGATGAACCCATTCCGGGTGACGGTGCACGTCGCGGCGGTGTTGCTCGACCCGCACCAGGTGCTTTCATAGCTAAAGAGTCTTGTGAGCCTCTATATAAATCTCGTGTTAATTTCGATCGCTGACTATAGTCGGCGAGATTTGTGATCGAGCCCTTTTTGCCACGACTGGAACTCAATGTTGTAGAACCTTCATTCAAATCAACCGAACTAGTTTCGACATGGATTGTTTTCGGACGTGGACGAGTCGGTTTTTGCATACGTATGCGTGTCTGATTTTGCGATGGTAAATCCGAACGATCAATAACCTTGCCCTCACGTTCGGCTTCTTCAATAGCTTTTTTCAGTCTATGTTGCTCGAGAATTGCAGCCCTTCGTGCTGCTTGTTCTTCTTTTTTTCGCATGCGTTCTTCTTCCTTTTCTTGTTCTTTTTCACGACGCTGCATCGCCTCAATTTCTTTACGTGCCTTTGCCTCCTCCTGCAGTTGACGCCGCTGCAGCGAAAGCAACATTATTTTCTCCTTCCTGCGCTCCATTTCATCGACAGATTCTGGATTCAAATTGGAAATTTCCGTTTCAATTAGCAACGCCTTGTTCTCTTTTGGTTCGTTCAATTGCATCATGCTAAATGTCTTTTGCAATTGATGCTGCTGCTGTTGTGTTGAAGAATTCTGCAATTGTTGTTGTTTCTTTGTAACATCTTCCAAATGACGTCTATCGAGCGCTTTAGAATCGTGACTTTCAACAATTTGTCGCAGTTGAATGGGCGCATCTTTGTATTTGTTATATGTGGCATTGTTATTTTCGAAATTGCTACTATTGCGCTGAATCTCAGATTTATCATAGATATTTGGCAGTTTTTGTCCTCTATCAATGGTATCTGAACTCTTTTCGACTTTAGGTGAACGTTTGGTTCGCAATGGAGGTTTGGGTCTTTTTGGCTGATCATTATCAAAGGAGATGTAAAATCCTTTCTCAATTGTGGTTTCTTCTTGTGGATCTTGAAAACTGTTTGCATTTAGACTTGGTCTAGATGGTGATGGTATCCTGTAAGTCAAGCTGCCACTTGTTATATTCAAACCTCTCTGTTGTCGCATGCTTTGATTGAAGTCAGCCATCTTTCGCATGTTGGCCGATTCGATGTTCATTTCAATCTGCTCCACGACATCGTCATCATCGCCAATGAAACAAATACTCTGTGGTGCCATTTCATCATATGGAAGTGGTACAGGCGATGATTTCATTTGACGACTCTCCATGTGATTGGCCATCATAGATCTGGGTGGTGTTTGTCTACTTTGAGTATTTGGCTGGTGTACCTGAAATAGATTCTGATAGGATTTCTCCTGGTGACAATAATCGTTATCTTCATTTTGATGCAACATGAATCCACTGCCAGCACTGCTATTCTGTTGATGGTTTGAGGGAGAATTCCAAGCACCAGGTTCACTGCTGTTGAGTTTAGGTGATAGAGTTTGTGACTGCCATGCATTTATATCGATCAATTGTATGGGTTGTGGTTGATAGTGAGTTTGTTGAAGATGAACTTGTTCGGGTTGACCCCAAGTTTTTCGGTGTGTCGGCTGCGGTGACGATTCGTATAAGTAATATTGATTTGGCGGCTGTGGCGAATTGTGATCGCGCACATGTTGTGGTTGAGGAGAATAATGTTCGTACTCTGGTGGACGGCTGATGTATTGTTGTTGATGTGACTGGTATTGAGTATGTTCGATTGGATATTGAATATGATGCAATTGCTGACTGCCATGCTTGTTGTAGCCACCGTTTTCCATTTGACCATCTCCAACGCCACCGACTCCTCCACGGTTGAACATCATCGACTGCTGTTGCTGTTGCTGCTGACTGTTTTGTGGCTTTTGCATGAATGGCGATTGATTCTGCATGGACATTGACACTGGACGTTGGTTTATATATTGGCCATTCTCGTTTATATACTGAATATGTTGTGGTTGTTGTTGTGAATTTAGTTGTTGTTGATGTGGATGTTGTTGTTGAAGTTGTTGTTGATGTTGTTGAATCTGTTGTTGTTGTTGAATTTGTTGATGTTGCTGTTGTTGTTGATTTTGTTGTTGATGAAGTTGTTGTTGCTGAATTTGATGTGTTTGTGGTGGTGGTTGATGTTGAACATAAGGAGGCTCGGAATTTGTTGGCTGGGAATTATAACTGGGAGTAGAATTGAAAGCATGTGGAATTTGTGGAGTCGATCCAAAAGCCTGCTGCACAGGTTGTCGACTAAATTGATCTGGAATATGCTGCTGTGAACCATAGGGTTGTTTAATAGCTTGTAAAAAAGCTGCTTTTCCCACCTTCTCTTGATGTTTCGAGAGAGCAACTTCAATTTTACGTTTTTCCTGTTCAATTCTACGACGTTTCTCTTCAAGTTTCAATCGAATTGTAGTCAGTTTCGAAGCATCAACCACCGAACGACTTTCATCTTCGGGATACAATTCATTATCATCAGTTTGTTGTTGCAAAGCCGACTGTTGATGCCAAGTTGTCGTATTAGATGGTAATTCAGCAAAAGATGTCTTTCGCTTGGGTGTTGTTGTTGTTGTTTCTTCTACTGAACTGACGCTATTGAAGACATTTGTTTTTGAATTATTCAAACCGCTATGTGATGATAAATCCCCGTCTGAAAGTTCTTTTTTATTATTGTTGGAATGTTTGGTATTGCGAGGTGATGATATATTATCAACGCTTCCTTGGCGTCTAATTGATGTTTTTTCCGTTTCGCGATCTTGTTTTTCTGAACCGGAATCGGTATCATAGCCAAGTTGTAGAGTACCTCTAGCATCGGCAATTGACGATCTTACTGCAACAGCCGGCTCAATACTTGCATTTGAAAGTGTTCGCTCTCTTTCCCTCTCACGTTCTCGATCACGATCTCGTTCGATACCTCGCCCAATCATATTCAACTGATCTTGTGACCCACCAAAGTTCTCTATAGTCAGTTGAGAATCTTCACTGGAAGAATTGCGTCGTGATCTTCGTCCTGCATAACTCGGACGTCGTTGATCTTCCCAATTGCTTGGTCGACCAGCTGGTACATAATCACCCCTTTCGTCTGCTTTCGTCTCCAAATTAATCTTCTCTTTGGCCTGACGCAAACGTGCCGGAACCAATGGTTCTTGATTCTGTACCGATGACAAAGTTGCAACTCCACGACTTTTATGAACTACAAAACCTTCATCATTACCCACCGGCGAATAGTTATTCTCCTCAACCGAACGGAAATCCCTCGGTGGAGTGGGCCTACGATGGATTACACTCTCAGATGCTGATCGAGTCACCTGAGCATCCATACCAGGATAGCACACACATTTAGCTGGATGAATCTCAAACAAATTAAACAAATCAGCCATGAGTGCAATCAAATTTGGCTTCATCGAACCACGCATATAAGTTATATCCTCCGGGGTCATATGAAAAACAGAGTATGGCAAATGTTTTTGAGAAAAATTACTTACTAATAAAACGTTGTGAATTGAATCTGCAACAGCTGGCAAATAATTTATCCTTACACTTGTCCACGGAACAACTTTAGGGCAATAGTATGAAATGAGTAAAGCCAAGCAAACGCCATCGCATAAATCTTGAAAATCGCGGATCGGAGGAATGTCTGGTACTTGAAGGCGAACACCTTCATCGTCGGTTGCACCGCGTTCGACTTCTTGGCCAATGCGTTTCTTCAACGAAGCACAAACATGCGATATCCATGCCAACAAATACTGTTCACAATTCTGAACGCTAGCCATTTGAAAATTGCCGCCACCGCCACAAATTCTCTTTATGGCATTTGGTATTCGATCGCCAGATGATATCTCTTTTGCATACAAAATCATCAATGATTCTATCACAGATATGTGGGCGTTGATTCGTAATGGATTTGTTTGAATTAATATGGTTTCGGTTATTGGCATATCTGGAGATTCTTTAACTGGTACTCCTTTTCGTGCTAGTGTTTGTAATATCGAACAGTGATTCAGACTTTGATAATTCGGGTCTAGATACAAGTTCGATAGGGTTTGGCAATAGAGTGTTGAATTGCCCATTTCTACTGTGATTTGGGGTTTGAGTCGCTCTTGGTTTTCATTGTCGCGATAGAAGGGTTCTTTGAGGTTCTCTGGCACTCGGTTGTTGAATGCTTTCGAGAGAAGCCATTTGACAGAGGCTCTTTGTCGGGCCAGACGAATTTCTTGTGTTTCGATGTCCATTGTTTTTTTGTTTTTTTTTTTTTTTATTTTTCTCGTCTATACAAATTTTCTATCCAGTTTTTTTTTAGCAATTGGTTTTTTTTGTTGAACAAAACTAAGAAAAAAAAAACACAAAAATATAAAGATTCGATAAGATTGTGATAAATAAAAAAAAAAAACAATACAAAGTTCGATTTTATGCAAAATTTAAAAATTTAAAAATTTTTACTTGAATTTTTGCTGCTGCTGGTTTTCTCGTTTTAAAGATTTTTTTCTTTTTCCATAAATTTGTAGGTCATTCGTCACACAATGCGTCGGCGGGTGCTGCTGCTACAACTTTTGCTGATCATTATTTTTCCTCAAAATCATTTTTCTATTTAACAAAAATGGAAAATGTTTTGTTGCTAATTGGTTGTTTTTTTTTTTTTTGATAAAAAATTATTTAATCAAAACTCTGTTTTGATTTTTTTTTTGTGATAAAAGAATAATAAAAAAAAAAAAAAATTTTCTCCCCGACAATTGAACGAATTTTTTTTTCTTCTTCTCTTCCGTATGAATTTTTAGTGCACTTTTTTTGGGTTACTCTTTGAGAGTTATGTGGGGAAAATGTTTGAATTGTATAAAAGAATACTTAAATTTATTAATAAAATGAAAATTAAGATTAAATAGTGAGGTTTATGGAGGAAATTTGCGACACTTTCTCGTTTTTAATTACTGATATCTATATATAAATGGATGGCGTATCCCTTGAAAAAATTGCAGTGATGGTTAACGTCATTGGAAATTTTTTAAGCTGTCATTTTGTTGTCAATTTTGGGTGTGAAAACAGTGTTGTTATGAGGAGTTTTTTTATTTTGATTGTTCCGTAAAAAACGGATCAGAAGTGAGCTGGAAAGTGAATGCTGCCAATTCGAATGAAAATGCGTTCAGATGTGGATTTTTTCTTCATACAAAAAATGCTGTCGATGGCATTTTTTGTCGTTGGTAATGTGAGACAGCCTTATAGGTTGTTTTCACTATACCTTAAATAAGATAATTACGCAAATTATCTCATTTCGAATTTCAAATTCCATAGAAAAAAAATTGAATTTGAAATCTGAAATGACCTCATTTGCGAAATTATCTCATTTAGGGTCTAGTGAAAACAGACTTTAATAAATTAATTGTTTTTTGAAGTTAGTCAGCTATTACATGAAGCCTCAAGAGGCGCGCCTCTTTTCAAAACTAATGAGTGCAAAAGAGAAAGAAGATAAAACACAAAATTATCCGACCGGAGAGTCGTGGCTCGTGGGCCAAAATTCTGAGACTCTTTTTTGACGTTTCTTTTTCCACTCTTTCTTTTTTCAACATTCCCTTTCATTTCTTTTTACTTCTTGGTGGAATACAACAACAACAATACTTAAATTAAAAGAAATGTCAAATTTGAGTCTTTGACTCAAGAGGCGTCGTGTAATAGTACGCGCCTCACAGAATGATTATCAAAAGAAAATTCGAAAAAAGAGTCACGCCTCTTGAGGCTTCATGTAATAGCTGACTTATAGTTCTTTTCTGGCTTTGTACAATGAACATGTACCAGGGCTGTAAAAACTAATTTTATTATAAATACGTTTGCTCCCCATTACAAATTTTTAAAAAAGTATTAATTGCAAATAAAAAAAAATCAATTAAAAAAAAATATTTATTGCAACTGAAAAATATTTGCATTAAAAAAATTTTATTGCAAATGAAAAATATTTGGGAAATATTTTTAGTTGCAACAAATATTTTTTTTTTCAATACAAATATTTTTCAGTTGCAATACAAATTTTTTTTAATGCAAATATTTTTCAGTTGCAATAAATATTTTTTTCATGCAAATTCTTTTTTTTTGCAATAAATTTTTTTTTTTATTTTAACATAAGGGCCTGGCTACACAGTAGTGTTGAGCCCAATCACGTTCCAATTTACATTTTCTAGGAACAAACGTAAAAAAGAGTAAAATCCTCACTCCCCTTGCCTACGCGTGAGATTTTGTATGGCGAAAACGAACAAACGTTTTCGTGTGTGCGAAAGGTTTGATTCATATAACTTGAAAAACGAAAGAATTTGTTCTGTATCTGTCGCAAATTTTCTTTCGTTTTTCAAAAACGAACGATCGTTTTCGTTTCGTTTTTTATAGAATGTCCCAAGTAACAATTTAGCTTTCATAAGGGTCAATGCAAGCTATTTTTTGACTTGTTTAAGAAGAAGGACAAGTCTTATGCAAATCATTTTGGCGCACATTACCGAATTTCCCCAAGACCTTCCTCCACAGGCAATCCACAAGCTAATAGCTTGTGACGAACAGCGTAAAACGACCTTATGCAGGCCTTTTTACAAAACAATGAAACATTTTAGGGAAACTATAGCTTCGCTAAGGAAACTATCATTTGCATTGGATGTTATAATAAGGCCTTATGGAGGTTGTTATAAGATGTTGAATTTATGAATAAAAAAAAAAAAGATTTTATTGATTTTTTTTTTCTTTTAATTTTTTTCTATTTTGTTTTTTCTTCTTTTTTGGCTATGTCAATGCTTTTCCTGTCGTCCTGAAATGGGAAGAATTTTATTTTAATTGAAAAAGAACACATTTTTTTTATTTCACAAATGGCCCGGCCAGGAATCGATCCCACGTACCTTTGCATACCAAGCCAGCACCTTACCAGTAGACCCATGCTCGAATATTAAAGATGAGTGGAGAAAAGGGAGCTAATTGAAACCTCACATAAAAATGCAATGTTTTTTTCTAAAGCGTTACAAACATTGCATATCTGCAGGATAAAAGCTTTGCATACTTATTGGTGAAAAACATTGCATACTTGAGAGATGAAAACATTGCATACTTACAAGAACCTCTTTAAACAGGTCTTATGAAAGCCTTCTGTCACTTGAAAATAGAAGACTTCTTTAGAACGGTTCAAACAGGTCTTATAAAGGTCTTCTTTAACTTACATTTACAAGGCTTTTTCTAAACACTTCCAGATAGCCTTAAGGAGACCTCCTTTTTTTCCAAAATGGATGATTTGCGTAAGTAAGCCTTAAACTAAACGTATACAAACTATAGCTTGCCGAATCGAAGAGAATGGACCTTATGCAAGTAAAATTGTTACTTGGGGTAACCCCTCTGATTTGTTAGGCGATTGAAAAATCACCGTGTAGCCCGGCACTTATGTAGTAGTCAAAATTTAAGAACAGGGGTTGAATTACAGTACACGATTACGATCATACGTTAACGTTTTGATTATTTCTGTCTCTATTTATTTAGTAGAAAAAGATAGCCCGACTAACAATTTTGCTTCTATAAAGCTTTACAGGTGCTATGGTTGCTTGTGTAAAGCTTTATATAAGCAAAATTGTTTGTAGGGAGGGACACATAGCAACGATACGATAACGAACGTATGCCGTAATTCGACCCCAGATTTGTTATTTCTGATGAAGTGAACCTTCTTGTAGTATTTCTGTGTGTGAGAAGAATAACTTCAATTTATTCAATATACACTTAATTTGTACTTCAGCAACTTTTATCTTCTGAAATCAGTGGTCAAGCTGAAGTTAAGCACTGGTTTTAGGTTAAAATAGCTAAATCCATGCTCTTGAACCAAAGTTGAACCAGCTAATCTAACGAAATCGACAAACTATATTCCAGAACCAAGGCTGAACCACGTATGTTTTAACTGGCCCTTACAGTACAATTTTTATTGAATGGAAAAAAGTAAAGAGAAACGAAGAAAAAATGTGAGCTAAAATTTAGCCCGATCTGTTTGCATGGAACAATTTTTTTTAGGATGTTTAAGCCTGATGAATATATAAAAAGGTTTTCATGTAATTGGCCATTATAGCCAATAATTTCACAAATTATCTTTGAATGTTTTCACTGCAGCCGCTGTACAAATATTTTATCAATGGTTCAGTTAATTCTATCTTCTGAAATCATAGACTGAACCACGTTTATACAACTAGTTCTAACAGCCATATTTATAAAAGAATTTTAAACGTTGTTTAACGTTAAACAACCTCTAAATAGCTTTTAAGTACAAAATGTGTATTTATAAAGAATTTACACATTTAAGCAACGTTGCTTAACGATTGCTTAACTTAAACGCCATTCACCGCGTTTAGAGCTTGCTTAGAGCCATTTTAAGATTGATTTGACCACATATGAATTATTACTAAGATCATGAGCTCAGTATCATGTTATTAATTTATCTAGGGTGTGGGGTGACGACTTCATTTTGGTTTGAAATGAAATTATTCCCTAAAGCCTGGTACGCTGCTCGCGCTAAATTTTAGCTCCCATACAAATTATCGATAAATTTTATCTGAGCTAAAATGGATTCCATACAAATTATCGATAACTTGTATGAGAATTTTATCTCAGCTAAAATTTAGCGCTAGCAGCGTACCAGGCTTAAAAGGAGCTTGAATTTTAAATTCAAATCAAAGAATTAAAGAATGTTAAAAAAAATTAAAATGGCTAGTACAAATTAAAAAAATCAATGCTGTCTGGCTTTGCTCTGTGGATTTTATTAAGGAATCCGACGAAAGCAAACTCATCGTCAACGACCTAATCTGTATTTTTTTTTTTGCGCAGTCAAGGTTAAGAATTTTTGTTTACAAAAATACATACCCTCAAGTTGTCAAAAACCACGTGATGTTTCTAAAATGTAATAGTATTTTGTACTAGATTAGTCAATTCCCCTTCATTTTTTGACGCAACTATCGTTTAGTTAATCATCTGTGGAAATTCGATTATAAATACAAATTTAAGCAACGTTGCTTAAAGGTGAATTAAATACTTAAGCAAGCTTAACTAAACAACCTTTGAGAACCAGTTTAAGCAAATCTAATAAATTCAAACAGTTTATCAGCTGTTTGAACAAAAAGTGACGGTAAACCAGAGATAATCCTCTGATATTCCTACGATTTTAGAAGATGAAAATTCTTGTAACATGGTTTAAATAATTGTGAAACTGGTAGTTGTACAAGGTTATAAAATCTAGTATGCTGCTGAAACGAAAATTCGCATACAAAAATATTGTAACGAAATCGTGAACTCACGTCATACGCAGTGGAATACGTACTTAAAACGTAGTACAGGCTATTTGTATTACAGAACCGACACATGTAGCCCATAGGTAAATGTCAAAAAATATTTTAACAACCCTGGACTTCCTTAGAATTGGCATCACTTTGGTTCGTTTTGACAAGTATATCGAACAAACCTTCCATTTTACGATATTTACGAGACAGCTGATTTCAAATTTTGTTCACAAAAATTTTTGCTTTTAGGTTACTTAACTACGAGTTTCTTAAAATTTGAAATAAAAATGTTGAAAATAGTAGGTGGATATAGGATAATACTCCGAACCGGAGGTATAAACAAACTATTTAATGTCACCTTATAAATTTGATAATTTACCCTAATACTGTCGCTAGTTCTTTCAAGAAATCTATCAACTACACCCGCACTGGCCGACCAATATTGGCGTGAAGACCATGGCCTACCCACTAACCCAAATTCTGAAGGTCCACTTACAAACCTTCCTGATTATTCCTTTGTTGACGGACGGATTACACCTTTAGGGGTTTGTTAAATGATTACAAAAAAAAAGAATCAAAATCAATCCTAACCAATTCATTCTAAACTTTTTTTTAGACAAATCAGAAAAAACGCATACAACATCAACAAGAAATCGCCAGAAAGATGGTCACTGCAATAAAAGAATTAGACTATGCAAAGAAACGCTTTGTCGACATGAAAGCCAGCAAAGAAGCTGAAAAGAAGAGAATTATTGAAAACAAACTCAAACCTAAAGGTCATTTGTTGTTAAAAAAAGATAAATAAAGTTTTTTTTTGTTTATAGAATAGTATATTACACATTAGATACAGTTCTTGTCAATCCGAAGCTGGAACGTTGTTGTAACATTGTCACATACCAATCCGGTAAGAGAGTATGTAAGGACTTACCTCGGTAGATCCTATAACCAATCATCTTTGATCGAGGATCGAAGTAAAATTCGTAAACTGTGTGGGGACAGTTTACATCCTTCATTGTATTTTTAACCATTTGAAGGAATTTCACAAGGAAATCAGCACATTGCGATGGAGCCCAATAATTCTTAAAACAAAGAAAAAATAGTTAAATGAAGAATATTGCTTTGGGAGCGTATCGAAATCCCGTTTTTAAAAAATCGCGAAAAAAGTTTTAAAATCCCGTTTATTTAAAATCACGACCAATTGTAATCAAAATTGTTAACAAAATACATGCATTGAACTAAGAAATCATGAGAAATAAACAAAAAATGAGTAAATGCTTAAGTACATAGGCCACTTTTAGCAAAAGTACAAAAGTAAAAATATTTTTGATCTTGCCAACGCAATTGAATTGTTAAAATATGACAAAAAATTTAAAAAAAATTATTTAAAAACAACAGCAACAGTTAGTTATAAATGATACCTTTTTAGAAGACAAAATTCTACACTTAATTCATATTTTTAAATCAAGTTATTTCAATCAATGGGTTTCGAAATAATCGATTTCAAAGTCAAAATTTGTGAAAATAAAAGTTTGAAAAAACACATTGAATACAATTTTCATCATGACTCTGACATTAAATATGAAATTAATAGATGAAATAAGCTACCTTAATTAATTTCTAATCAAATACTGAAAAACCATATGCTTTTATGCCTTCAAGTTTTTGAGATAAAGTGTGCAATTCTGGCTTTTGAAAAAGGTATTATTTATAACTGTAAGTGTTGCCGTTGTTTTTTAATAATTTTGTTTTTATTTTTCGTCATATTTTAGAAAATAGCCCCTCCCGCCTAGACGGGGGGGAGATATACCCCCCCTCTCCCATAGTAAAAATGATTGTATTGAACTCCTCTACAAAATAACGTTATCAATTCTTGCACCTTAGTTATCGTACTCTCCCCGGAAATTCAAAAGTAAAATTGCTGTAAAAAATTATTTACTGAAGAAAAAAATTAAAATAGTTTTTTTTTTAACGAAAGGTGTAAGAATACTTTATTATAAAAAAATAAGATTGTGTCAATGAGTACAAAGGTTTTATTATACAAAATAAAAACCGAAGGCATGTCGTTTTGACCAGAAGCCGAACACTAGGTGCCGAATTCCGAACACCATAAGTTTTAACAATTTTCTTCTATTATTTAGATAAAAACTCTTTTATAACTACTTAATTTAAATATGGAACCTTCAAGGTAAACAAAAATGTTCTATATGTATTTATAAACCAAATAGGAAACGGGCTATCATATGGTTCTGGTTATTCGATGGGCTCAATTTTTTTGCCGCTTCCGATACAACTTTAAGAACGGTTTTAAATTAACTTTTTTTAAGTTATGGCTATGAAGATGTGGCGTTAGATGAGCATTCTAATAAGTGGTTGGTAGACACATTAGAGAAAGTTATTATGGATGCATTTTGTATGGTCTACCGCGTTAGGGTCGAAGGGATAAATTCCATATCTGCGCAATGCATTTTGTATAAAACCAAAACGGTCTGCCGGCTGCATGATGTTGGTTGCATTCGGGGGAGAAATGAAATTCATTTTTTTTATGAAATATGAATATTTATTTATTTTGTTTAAATATTTATAAATTTGTATAAATATTAAAAAAAAAAGAATATATTTATTAAAGAAATTTATAGCAGTTGATTAGTTCCAAATAGTACTATTCGGGAAAGGAAACTCATAAAAATTGGCTTCCTATTACCGAAGTTTAAAATAGGAACAAATAAAAACAAAAAAAAAAATTAAAAAAAATGAATTACTTGTTGTGTACTCTAAACTAATACATACAATTATAAAACTTAGCTTAAACTATATTCTCATTCAAATAAACACTATTTCATGTGACCACTCTCACTATTTGTTTGTGTTGAATCGCAAAAAAACCCGATTCAACATAAACATTAATAGTTCACTCTCACTATTTTTTTTTACGAAAAAAATACGATAATTTTACGCATCTGATCCTTCCGACAAACTGATAACGATTTGAATAAGAAAATATAGATAGATTTATGAGCGAGATATCGCAAAGAGTGATCGAATATAGTATATAGATTCTAGTTTAACCGGGTTTTTACTTCTAACGGGACAAAACAGTTTGTTTTTACATATTTAAGTGAAAAGTGTTCGGCTACTGGAGCTTTTCGGAAATAGGTGTGTCCACCCTACATTATGAAAACAGTAATTCTTTGTTAATTGATGTAAGTTTATTTTAAAAAAAATAGGTACCTACCACTTTATTTTATATTTTTTTATGTTAAATTTGTTAAAGTGTACAATAAATAATTCATTTAGAAAAATCTTTTATTTATTAATAGGTTTTAATTTTTTTTATTATTCCGATTTTGCAATCAAAACTAGTTGTTTTATTTAAAAAAAACGTGCTAGTTTTGATTACAAAATTGAGATAGTAAAAAACGGAATTATAAAAAAAAAAAACGGGATTATAAGAATCAGGATTACAAAAAGCGGGATTATAAAAAGCAGGATTATTAAAAATGTTATTTAAAAAAACGCGAATGAAAAAAGCGGGATATCGAAAACAACCCTATTACTTTGAAAATTCTCATATCTTACTTACCGAAGCTTGTTTTGGCAAAGATCGAACTTCCATGTGCTTGATTTCATCCACAAGCCCTTTATCATTCCTGTAGCCAACCATGAGATCCTGAATTCCAACAAGAAAACTCTGGCACCACCAGTTTCTGCACTTAAAGCGATAAAAGTTTTGTTGCTGCCGTTCGTTGGCCGGTCGAAGGGAACACTTGAGTTCTACCAGCTTCAATGAGTTTAATTCCTCCCTGCTTTCGACATTTTGCGCAACAGTATTGCTAATTGCCCCATCAACTTCAGCTGCAAACAGTATTTCCATTCCTTGAATTTTGGTTTTGTACATGCAGCAGAATTCTTCACATTCATCAACCGGAATATTTGTGTTTGGTTCCTCAGATGGATCTGGTGTCATACAATATTGTTCGAATTTAAAGCCATATGAGCAGAATTTTTTCTGATTTTCAGTTTGATTGTAGCGCTCATGTCGTTTCTGGTCAGTTTCCTTTTGACTCATGTATATATTGCCCTTGTATCGTGTGGCATGAATACACCAGTCTTCTCTTGACTCGTATGGTGTGCACATTAGCAAACGAAGCAGACCACGAAAGCATATAAAATCAAAGTCACCAACACCTTTGGTGCTGGACATGTCTGGTTTTGATAAAAGCTCATCTTGATGGTAATGAATGAATTGTACCAGATTATCGAGACGTTCTTCTTGCATTGTTTCTTGTTTGGATTTTGCAAGTCCATAGCCAATATTCAGATCTAATGGGAATTTGTGTGGCATACGGAAGTAACGGAAGTTCTCGCCTGAACTAATAAAGTCACGGTTTGTGTTGATGCTGAAGCAACCTAGAATGTAGGGCTTTTCTATTTTTGGAAAAGGTAAATTGTTGTCGGGATTAAGCCGGCCACTTAGGCCGGTGTCTACAAGTGCCATTATTCAAAGAGCTTGTTTAAGTTTATTGTTGGTTAAGTTGTTTTATTTGATATCAATTTATTTGTACTCTAGAATTTCTAAAACAAAAAACAAAACAACGTGCGCAAGTCTCTTTTTATGTTGTCCGATTGTTTTTTTATTTTTGCTGTTCACTTGACCAAAGATGCTTCATTTAAAGATTCGCAACCTTTCTTGGAAGTGTTCTACAGTTGTTTTGCTTTTTTTATTACCAAGGGTTTACATGTGACGATTTTCGCTCGATTTTGCATTTTCGTAGAATCATGTGAGAAAGGGGGAGGGACAGACTTTTTCAGGGGAATGAACTCTCCCGAGATAACAAAAACATCAAAATATCGCCAATGACCATTTGTATTTGTTGTTGTAATCACGTAGTATATCATTCCACTGGAATGCTCTTCATTGGATTCTTATCTATAGTAAATATTGAAGCATGAATGAAATCCATGATGTTTTTTTTTTAACAGGGTTGTTCCTCCACTGTTGCTTCTTCTTTTCTTTTCCATTTTTTATAATTTAATTCTTTGTTTTGTTCGGGTTTATTAATTTTGACAAATTATTTTACATCAAAAGAAACTAAATTACGGGACATGAGTACCGACAAGCCGACAACCATAATAAACAGAATAAAAAAGACAAGCTGTTTATCATGGGCGACGCAACGGTGAGCTGCCATATCTGTCAAAAATAATTTTACTCTATTGTATTTTTATTTTGCAATAGGTCTATAGGGTATAGCAAAAGTGCAACACATTGACTTAATATATATGGACTGCTAGAAGCACATTCAGGTTGGTTCCACTTGTTTCTTCGCGATACTAGCGCCGTAAATAAAAGCGGAGAATAAGTGCAACATTTTTGACAATTGATAGGGGTATTCACGATTCGATGCAAATGGTCTTGTATCGTTGTAAAAGTGCAAAAGTGTAACATTTTCTTAAAATAAAACAACCAAATATACAGACTAAAATTTTTTTACACTTTTACACTTTTGCTATACCCCAACCCTATTGCAAAAATAAAATACAATGGTGCAAAATTTTTCTATTGTAGTTGTAGTAGTAGAAAACAAAATTTTGCATTTTTACACCTTTTTGTTACACCGGATCGTGAATACCCCTGATATTTGAGCTTAAAAATTTCTAAAAAAAAAAAAAAATAAATAAACAAACGAAAAATATCAAAACAATTTTTTCCAAACACTTTTTTTTTATTATTTTTTCTTCAAATATTTAGATATTTTAAGCACTTAACCACTAAAACAAAATAATTTCAATTAAAAACACAAAAAAAGCCACACCGCCATGTTTGTAGTTTGTTCTTTTCATAAAAAGATGTTAACACAAATTGAAAAAAAAAAATCAAGAAACGAAAAATATAAAAATTGTATGTATTGTATTTGACGCACTTTCTTCATTATTTTGTTCATTTATTTATTTATTTTGCTAATTTATTTGAAGTACTACACCACTAAAAAAAAAAAAAAACAAATAAAAAAAAAACAGAAGAAAAAAGCCGCACCGCCATATTTGTAGTTTCTTTTGTTTATTTTGTGCGAAAGGCACAAATATAGAAAAACAGAGAAAGCACTACCTTTTGACAACAAATGTCATTCATTAAAACTTTCCTCTTTTCGCCGTGTAAGTTTATACCGCTAGTATAGCTAGAAAGAACTAGAATCGTTTTTTTTCAATTTTTGTATGGAAAAGTCAAACGACTAGCAGTCCATATATAGTAGGTCAATGGTGCAACACTGTTGTAAAATTTTAATCCGTATATTTTGTTGTTGTAGTGTTGTAAGATTTTACACTTTTGCAATGATACAAGACCAGTTGCATCGGATCGTGAATACCCCTAATAATCGATTTATTGTTTATTTGTAAAACAAATTGTTTTTATTCTTAAATATATATTCAATCTGATCACATTGGAAAAGCCTTTTGATAAAGTCTTTTAATTTAACCCACCGATTACGGTGGATTAGCTGTGGGTCAACTTCGGTTTAAGCATGGATGTGGCTATTTTTACATATGTGGACCTTGCACCAGTGCTAAACCGGAACCTTACCACCGATTTCAGAATATGAAAGTTGCTGAACCACGGATTAAATATTTGTACAACTGGCCCTTATTAGTTCAAGCTTAGATTTGGCTATTTCAACATATATGTATAAACTGGTGCTAAACCACAGTTTAAACACCGATTTTAGAAAACAAAAGTTACTGAACCCCGGATTAAATATTTGTACAACTGTCCCTAATGAGTACTTAAATAGCTATGTTCAGTTGAAGGATTGCAATGAAAGCAATTAATGCAGTTTTCTTAACTCGGATAGAAGAGCATATGACTAGATCTAGTAGTAAATAAAGTTAAGCCTTAACTAAAATGACCTAAAAGTGAGAAATTTACAAAAGTGAACATTTTTTATTTAATTCTAGCGCTATTTGTTTTTGGAAAAAAACTACAAAAAATGTTTTTTTTAGGTAAACCAAAAGATAAGGTTTCTGCATCATACATTTTGGCATTTTGCAAAAAGTGGCCGTTGTAGTTATAATGGATCAAGTTGATGGCTTCAAACATCGCAAAGCCTCCAATCTTCAATCCCCAAAGGCAAGAAGAAACTTATTTCAAATCGAACAGAATTTCTCATAAAATACCGAACTGTTTATCACTATTACAACCGAACAGGTCTCTTAGATAACATGTCAAAAATATTCTATTTATTTTCTTTTCTCTGCATTCTCCTCATATATTTTGTATTTTATTGAAATTGAATAAATTTAAATGAAACTTACAGCGTTTTGTAAATCAATCCTAATCGGAATACCTGTAGGCATTACATTTTTCGATTGTGTTGGCTATGTTGCCAGAGTAGAGGGTATACACTTAACAATAGACCGTTGCTTTCCAAAATGTTAAAGTCTAAAATTTTTCAGGAATTTCCATGCAACCAACTTTAAATCCTGACGCCAGTAAAACCGATTACGTATTTTTATCACGATGGGCAGTAAGAAATCACGATGTGGAGCGCGGTGACATCGTCTCCCTCATATCGCCAAAAGACCCCGATCAAAAAATAATAAAGAGAATCGTTGGCTTAGAAGGCGATGTTGTTTCAACGCTTGGCTATAAGACGGATGTTGTTCGAATACCCGAAGGACATTGCTGGGTTGAAGGTGATCATATGGGCAATTCATTGGATAGCAATACATTTGGGCCCGTGTCGTTGGGACTGATGACAGCACGTGCCACTTATATTGTTTGGCCTCCGTCAAGGTGGCAAAGTTTGCCGGCAGATCTCCCCAAGCCAAGACGACCCCTATCATCGTCTTCCAAACGATATTCCCATCTGCAAGCCCATTGATGACAATACTTACTGATGGTTAGGACAAAATTTAAAGTTATAGTAGAAAGAGGAAATATAAACGAAAAAACTTAAGATTTATTTCATAACAATGGTTTTATATTGAAACTTTCCATAATACTAAGAGTTCTCTTAAGAGCTATACCTTCTCGAACTATTTTATATCTTCCCGGAAGGGAAAGATCGATCACTGTTGATGCCGAACGGCATTCCTCGGTCACACCCAGTTGGCCACCATCGAAAATGCCTCCCAAATGTGGCCAGAGGCATTCGAATTCTTGAATGTTTAAGCTGCTTTGCTCGGCTGATTTATTTGCGCTCGTCAGTGCCAAAGGCTGATCAAATTTATCGCAGAGATTTTTGATAAAATCAAAGTCGGGAATTCGTATTCCAATTTTTGAAGTACTCGGATTAAGGAACCTATTGTTTAGATTCGCAGAGCGTTCTATCACTATGGTTATGGGTCCGGGAAGCAAATGCTCCAAAAGCACATCGTTAATGTGTTCTGCTTGTCCCCAATGTCGCAAGGATTCGATGTCCTTGACGCAAATTGCAACTGGCTTATGGAAGTCTCGCCCTTTAATAGCGTATAACTTTTGGATGGCCTTTTCGTTGTTGGCACTGCACGCAAGGCCATAAACAGTATCGGTCGGAAGGGCTATAACATCTCCCTTGTCAAGACAATGTTTAGCCGAATCCAAAGCAGCTGTTAAACTTGTTTGGTATATTTTCTCAACCATTTTTCCAGCGAAATGGTGGAATTGTTTGTAATAATTTGAGAATTTGTTAAAATTAATGTTTTTAATGGAAGTCATTAGCTTAGGTAAGAATTTTTAATCCCTCCAAGTGTGAGAGCACAATTGATTGCAACATCTATAGAAAGTGGTCATAGGTTCGTCGGCAGAACGTGTCTGCATTTGCATAAAGTAGGCGCGCTTATGATAGCAAGCCGGGCATTCGGCGTCTGTTGAGTCTACGTTTTCCCAAGCAGCAGCTCCTCCCATAACATGATCCACCTCCTGTATGGCAAATGTTTATAGTAATTGAAATGATGTGTAATGCAATTTTTTACTAACCTTTAAATGTGGATAGGTTCTTGTTGAAATTTTTTTATTTATATTGCAAATGTAAGGACATGTGTTACATGAAAAACGAAGACCGTTTGTATCTTCTTCGACCATCAAAATGTTACCACACGTTGGACAAAATAGAAGCATAATTAAATTGATAACAAGTCATTTGTTTAGTTTTTGTATTTGTTTAATTTTGTTTAAAGATAAACGTGATAGTTTTTTAAAACGCAACAAAACTCCAAAATTACATCAACTTGTTAAAAAAAAATGTGCATGAATATGAAACGTCAGTGTGAAGTGTCAGTTTGACAAGTGATAAGATAGATCCGTTCGTTTACTTCAATGAGGTAGGTTGTTCTGCACTCGAAATTGAAAGACAGATCTGAGGTGTGTTCAATTTACTACGGAAATCGTCACCTGAATTCCTCTCATCTTCTATTGGGCAATTGTAGTCTAAACGAGTGGTGGTTGTGGTTGAGGTAGGAACTAAATTTGAACCAAAATTTTAAATTGAACTTTAGCCAATTACATCCTTGAACTAATGTTGAACTAATGCTTATCGAATACACCGAAATAGGTGATTTGAAAACTGAGTTTATTAACACCAAATAGGTAGTTAAAATTCTAATAGCCTGTTTTCACTAGAGTCCAAATGAGATAATTACGCAAATTATCTCATTTCGAATGTCAAATTCTATAGAATTTTTTTTTTTTTTGAAATCTAAACTGACCTCATTATCTCATTTGGGATCTAGTGAAAACAGGCTATAACCCGAGATTCAACCACCCAAAAATATACAACAACTAGCTCTAAATAGATCTGTCTTTGAAATCGTGAGTATCTATTTTTCTATGAACGAAACGTTTTATAGCTTTCATAGCGTATTAAAAAAAGGTATGATTTTAAATTTGAACTGACATAATTTGCGAAATTATCTTATTTGGGCTGTAGTGAAAACAGGGTATTAAGAGGGCCAGTTTTGCAACTATACCATGGTTCATCAGTTCTTTTCTTCTAAAATCGTTGGTACAGCTGAGGTTTAGCCCTGGTTCGCCAAGGTTCATAATTCTCCAGGAAAATTCTCGTCATGATTGATTTTAATTCCAACATATCTCCAAAGATAGCAAATCATGAATGTAAACGAACAAACCAAGAGATAAGATCAGCTAAAAAAAAGTCAACAGCTTTATGAACACATCCATCTTCCTCATTCAAATTCAATTTGTTAGCCGTTAGCCGTTCATTGCAAATGAAATAAATTTGTTAAAATAAAAAATAGCAGCTACAAAAACCAATTCATTGTTTGTTTATTAACGTCTTCGTTTACTTAAATAAAATCTATCAAAAAAAATGGCTCAATTAATAAATACAAAAGTTGATGAAGCTATCCAGAGTTTAATTAAAACAGCAGAATTAACTGCGCAGTATGGCGGTGATGGTAAGAATAATATTTTTTTTCTCCCCGGCAAACAAAATCAACAGTTTTTTTTTTTTCAGAACAAAAGAATCCCGAAATATTTGGTAAAATTCTCGAACAGCTAATTGGTGTAAAGAACGATGTTAAAAAAGCCGATAAAGCTTTTTCTACTGCAAAAGATAAACAATCAATTGCACAATTCGATCAAGTAAATAAACAAGCTTGAATTCTAATGTATAATAACCAATTTTTTTGATAATCAAAACCTCCTCCATTCTAGACATTTGCATCCGAAATAAATAAACAACCAAAATCAAAGGCTAAAAACTCTGATGAATATAAACGCATTATGGATGAGATACGAACCCTTCTATCAATGAATTACGAAGCGGTTGCATCAACCAGTGTCGTAGAAGGCGATGATTATCAAATGGAGATGGAAATATCGGACATTGATCCTCTTACAAAGCGTCGCATGACACATCCCGTTAAAAACACAGTTTGTGGACATTATTATGAGAAATCTACTATTCTTGAGTCCATTCAAGTTAATCCCAGGCTTAGGTATGTTAGAAATAAATTATGTGGAAATGTTCATTAAAAGATTTCATTCCACAAAATTAGATGTCCAATAGCAGGATGTGGAAACAATCAGTTTGTACAAAAAGCACATCTAATTGAAGACCCGGTTTTCCGAATGAGGCTTCAAAGGCGAAATGAAAACGAACAAAATTAATTCCAATTGATTTAAAATTTATATTTATTTTTGTTAACAAAAAAAAAAAAAAAGAAAAATACAGATTTGTTTTTTTTTTTTTATCTTCTGCACAAATAAAATACATTTATGCCTAATTCCTTGAGAGTTAGACGGTCTCCTTTCATCAGTCACTGGGCGAGATATTCTGTGCCGCACTAATAAGTGTATCATGGATATCCTTGGCCGACTGAACGTGACCCCGAACAGTACTCAAATACTGGGGATAAGACATGGGAACATTTGTGTTGTCTGGAGGCATGCATGGATCAACCCGCACAGCAGTTACTGCTCCGGGGAGGTAATGCTGTGCCGAAGATAACTGTTGAACGCACTGAATAGCTGTTTTGAGGTGCAACTCTATTTGGTCACAGTAGGAATAGAAATCTTCAAGGTGTTTGTCAAAACGAGCCGGATTGGTGGTGTCTCGTTTAAGTGTGTCAGCCAAATTGTTCTGTTGCAGAGATACAGCTCCATGCTTGAATGTAAGTGATAGTGATTCCCTTAAAGGTCCGAAGAGGCTTTTAACTTTGGATATGTTGTCTATTTTTTCTGCTTGTTGTTGTTGCTGCTGCTGTTGTTGTTGTTGTTGTTGAGGATTCGCTTGCTGCATTTGCTGTGAAGCCATGACTCCTTGCATTTGCTGAGCTTGTTGCGGGGAGGCTTGTTGCATCATTACAGGTGACACTCCAGCGGGCATCATTTGACCACCCATTCCTGGTTGAGGCATTCCGTGCATATTCATTGTTGTAGATTTGAGAAATTAGAAAGAGTTTAGAGATCAGAAATTGAATACTAGATTTTTATTTTTATTTGCTTTTCAGAGCTGTCAAAAAAATTACATAAAAGTGATGCCAAAAATAAATTTTTAAAGTTGGAACTTGGAAGTCAATAAACATTAAATTGCTTTAATGGTGTATCTACATGTGCTTGTTTATTAAGCAAAATTCAAAGGAATCTTTTAAAGGATAGATCTATAAGTATTTTTCCATTTGTAAAATAAAGGGTAACATCCATGGTATAAAAAGAGAAGGTATGATCATTAGAAAAAACTCAGTATCGAGAACTGTCAAAACTTATGGCTACTTAAGGTTTTGACAGCCCAGAGGTGCGTTCTTTTTCTAACAATAGTCAACTATCGTTGTTATGTCAAAAAATATTGTTGATGTGTCATTGTTAGAAATTGTTGGGTTTCTTACAAATCATTTAGGAACGATTTATTGTTAGATATTGTTAAACTGTCAAACACAAAAAAAAAATTGTTCTGAAAATATTTTTATTTGCATAATTATAACAAAAATAATGTTTTTTTAGTCAAAATAAATTCTCTTGCATCATAAAATTGCAAAACTCTGTTTTTATTTTCATTTTATTCCGCTTATTTCCAAAAGAAAAAAATCCTTAAGTTCGTTTTGTAAACAAAACATCCACTTTGACACATCAACAATCTCATGAGTGTTCTACTCATATCATGGAGGTGAGTTGGAAATAGTTACGATTTGTAACTATTTGACACTTCAAAACGAGTTTAGGAACGATGTTCATCTGTCAAATAGTTACAAATCGTAACTATTTTGTAGTTTAGGAACGACAAAAGTTAACGATAGTTAACAATAGTTAACTATTGTTAGAAAAAGAACGCACCTCAGCCCAGCCCATTGAAATTGTTGTTGTAAACAAATTTGTCTTGGAAATTGTTGTTGCTTTTGACTTTGCTAAATGCCAAACGTCAAAACCTTATTACCCCATTTTGTAAGATGGCGGCTCTAATGATCATACCTTGTCTTTTTATACCATGGGTAACATCTACTTGGTAACACGTTCTTGCAAAAAGAAGATGATGAATGAAAAATTCGGATTTATGATTATTAGAACAAAAGGATCATTTAGTTTTTTTTATTTTATACCTACTTCTTTTCCGGCGTTTGTATCAGAGTGAAAGTTCAGAAGAAAATTTCCTTTTTTGAATGAAAAGTGAAAGGGGTTAGCAAGTAGCACCATCTGGTACTCATAAATGAAAAACATTTTTTTTTTGTGTTATGAACTACGTGAGTATTTGTGAGTTAGAAGAAGAAGTGTAACTTCAATCGCTTTTACGTATACACACTCATATTTTATATTATTTTAGATATAATTTGCGAATTGGGAAATATATATAAATACAAGGGTGAAAACGGGCAATAAGTCATAAGTCTCACGCAGTGATTTGAAAGAAAATTCAAAAATTCTTTGACATTGCAACCGAGTCGGTACTGTTTTTTTTTTTTTTTTTGAGATGGTATCTTTTTGGCGTTAGGGAATAAGGTTTAAGTCACAATTGTAGTTTTTCAGAAAATTTCAGAGATTGAAGTTTAAGAAATGTATGCAAATCTGCAACATTTTAATTATTGACCCGCCTATTTCTATATGAAGCAGTTGTCTCAGATTTATGCTTTTGATACGAAATTACTCAATCAAAAATGCAATTTTGTGACTTAAGACCTTATTGCTTAAGAAACCTTAATGCCCTATTATGACTCGCGATTCGAACGTTCGGATCAAGTCGAACGTATTCCCGTATCCTGTAATGCAGTCAAAATAAAGGAAATGATGTGCCAATATCATTTTTAAAACGCTGAATCGCTTTTTAAAGGGTCAATAACTTTCATCTTTCAATCACCAAACTTTTCTAGCGATCCGGAAGTCATAATAGGGGCCCTTAATATCTTACTTCTAATTCGATCAAGCTTTGTTACTCCTGTTGTCACACGAAGCACCGCCATCTCAGCTGCCGTTAATTTACTATAATACTTTCTGTAGATCGTTCTAAATTGTTAACCTTATGTGAGTTCTGTACCCCTTTTTGTAACGTTATCACTGGCGATAAACATTTTTCGAAGTCTTTTAATAACATTATCTTCCATAAATAAAGCAAGATTTCTTTCAAATTCAGAATTTTTGAACAAAATTATGATTTTGAAAGAAATTTCTTTTATTTTGGCAAAATAAACATTAGAATTCACACGAAAGTATGAAAACCCTAAATATCTTAATTCTTTGATTATCTCAATACCTGCTGTTTAGATCTAATTTCTTAGACATTGTTTTTCTTATGACTGAAAGTAAAAAATAATAATAAAATTTTGTGATTTCCAATTTTTTAATTACAAAAGAGTTTGTTTTTATTTTATATTCTAAAATTTCTGATTTTATCACTATCCACTATCCAGAAAAAAAATTTGTAAACTAGTTGTTAAAATGGAAAATGTGTTTAAATGAATAACATTTTACAAATAACATTAGATTAAATGTAAAAGTGCTTAAGTCTGGTTCGATAGATGGAATTTTTTTTTTTAATAATGATAACACAAACATACAAAGAAATCGAGTTATTAACGAGAAACAATACAAAAAAAAAAAAGAAATATAAATTGATCTGACTTTGTTTCTCACTGGATATGCTTGCTTTGTTCTAGCAAAAAATTATAAGAACACCAGTGTCCAACAATGTTTAACATTATCATACTATGCATTTCACTCGATTTGTGGAACTTATTGTTTATGAAACTAAATTGTAAGGACCTGATTGAATATTGGTAAGAGTTCCAATCTTCTTACAACTCGTCCTTCTTCACCTTTTCTTTTCCGGTGCGGTCATAACCATTGAGTTCACTAGTTGCGTGCTTGGCAATGTATTTAAGGAAATCATTGACTTCTCGGCCTTCGTTGTAAGCAACCGGTGTGTCCTTGCTGTCCTTAGGCAACCAGAACAAAGTTGGGAAACCACGCACGTTGAATTCTGGTGGAACATCGTTAGCAGTAGCGTCCATCTTTGCAATGACAACATCTTCGCCTTGCAATTTCTCGGCAAGTTCATCGTAGATTGGAGTGAGTTTTTTGCAATGACCACACCATGGTGCATAGAATTCAATGAGTGTATCTTTGTTGTTATTAATTACGAGCTCATTAAAGTTCTTTGCTACGGCAACTTTAACTGGAGCATCATTACTCTCTGGGATTGGTTCTGACTTAATATAAGGTTCCAACTCTCCATCCAACAATTTTTGGGCAAAAGCTTGCAAGTTTTCAACAGAGAATTCTTCCTTCATTGTGTATTTCAAACCCTTGATGTCACGAGCAAGTACAACTGGCTTCTCACCAACAAAATCGTAACCGTATTCGTTCAATTCGTGTTGGAATTCATCCTTGGCAGCAATGGCAAAGTTAAGTTTTCCAGCGAATTCCTTGGCAACCTTGAGAACACGATTTCTCCAGTAATTTGTTCCTTTAGGATTCTTGGCATAGTCAACTGAATAGTAGGCAGTGAGAATGGGGTTCTTGAAGTCGCTAGCAACATCTTGAGTTTTATGACCAACCAATCCATGGCTATAAAAAGGTATTATAATAAAATATTTTCTAAATGAAATTATATTTCAATATCAAACTTACATATTTTCTTTGATGAAAGCTTCCAACTCTGCACTAGATTTGCCTGTAAACCTAACAGAAGCTGGTTCAAATTTGTTTGCCAATTGTGGTGCACGGTAAAGAACAATTACATTCCTGTTAAAATAACATAATTTAGATTCATACAATAAACAATAAATTTTTTAAAACTTTACTTTTCGTCAATATGGTTCATAACGGGTAGTGAACTGGAATGTCCAAAACGGTACTTCTCCCTATATTTTTCAGTAAATTTAAGATACATTTTGTACATGTCATCGTCATTTTCAAAGTAACCAATGATGCAAGGTTCCTTAACGCTCAAGAATGCATCAATCTCTTCCGGTTTGTGGAAGTATTTGGCTGCTGGACCAACTTGTGCGCGCATATATTTAGCAATACCAGCTGCTTCGCGTGGGCCATTGTAGTCCTGAGAAACTTCGCCATTTTTGAAAATCTTAAGAGTTGGATATCCACTGACGGAGTATTTGTTACAAGATTCCTTTCCACCTTCGGTACAATCCACTTTAGCGAGAGCAATTGGTGGATCATTACCGCGAAGTAATTCAGCAGCTTTGGCATATTCGGGTTTCAGTCTTTTGCAGTGTCCGCACCTTTAAAATATAAAAAAAATCATTAAAATAGTTATGTATCCATAATTGAAAAATCAAAATAATTATAAAATTACTAGGTACTACATATTTGAGTCTCCGAGTTTTATAAAGATTCCTTATAATAATCTGTGTTGAAATTGTCGGATATAATACTCATTAGTAACTTCGAACTACCAAAAATGTTTTTTTTTAAAGAAATTTGCAACTAGGATGATTAAACGCTTTTAGTAGCACATGGTAAGACTACTTCAAGTGGCAAAAGGTTTATGGTTCCCTGAATAAACAGTAACGATTAATGAAAACAAACTCAGTAGATCTTATCACTGAGTAAAAAGAACATTAGAATCATGATAGGTGTACTAATGGAATAACACATTAGTACACCTATCAAAATTTGAATGCGCTATTGGTACAATGACCATCAGAATTAGGGCAGGACCTGTTAGGACGTATAAGAGATAGAAACCATCCAAAAAAATGGCATCCGTTACTTTGGAAGCAATTTTGTTGGAGAGCATGAGAAAATTAATAGACTTTTTCGCAAATGAATCAATCCGTGCAAGCCACTAGTTAAGAAACATTTCTGCCATCTTTTATAAAGACAATGGACCAATAGGAACTTGTGTACGCAATAGCATCTCTCTGTGCTGTTCACGCCCCTCCTTACATTACCTAGCCTAGTCTAATTCGATGAAAGGACTTCAACAAAACTGTCTTGTGACTATATTATGATTGTTATATCATTATGATTTGAATTTTACATGCTTTGTTGTATAAAGAGCAAATAAATAGACTTCAAATAAAAGGACACAATTTGGTAAAGTTAGGATAAAAATCATAATGGTAAACAAAAATTAGAGTGAACAACAAACTAGAACTACCCAGTGTTATTTATTGTGCTGAAGCTGAATCCGAGGTCCGTTTACCTTTATCAGATCCTGGTTTGAGTAAAGTGCACATTATGTACCACAACAAATGGCTAAATTTGCAAATGTGTTAAAGGTTTTTAGCATAAAATGTATTGCTTTGAAAGTTTAGAAGATATTCGTATCCAAATCGCAATGCATACGGGTCATAAGAAAACTATTAAAATCAGTGGGCATTGGTTTGTATACGAAAGAAATCAATTTGATGCCAAGAACTTCTTTGTAGAACGTTTAAGTCCCTATAAGAATACATCTTGCAAACTTGATAATAATGAATTTTCAGTAAATTCAAAAATTTTGAAAAGTAAAAAAATGTTTTTATATTTTTTTTTTAACTTTTACCTCGAATATATTTCAATTGGTTAGATTAATGAAAAAAGTTAACAAAACCTTTTTTGTGGAGCAATCTGTTTCTTACAAGAATATGTGTTTCGCGTTTGATTATTATAATTTTTCAATTTGTTACAAAAATTAAGAACAAAAAACGAATTTTTAAAGATTTTATCGATTTTTGGACCTCAAATATGTATGTATCTATTAAACGGTTAGATAAACGAAAAAAGCATAAAAGGCCTTTTTTGTAGAGCGTTTAATTTCTTACAAGAATATGTAAAGAAATTTGCTAAAAAGTCAATTAATAAAAATATGATTTTTTTTTTGTAGAAGCTTGATGTAAAAATGGAAAATTGAGAAGCGGAGGACCTTTCCATTAATATAAAGCTCATATTTGGTGAGTATATTCTAGAGGTGTCTAGCAGCCGATTTTTCGGAGTACAAAATCAAAAAAAATTTCGATTTTTTTGACCCACCCTAATAAACACACTTTTTGTTACTTGTGTACCGGTTTTATTATAGGTATATTTTCAATATATAATTGCAATTGATTTACTGGTTAAATCTGATCACCAATTCGCTTTTGTATTAGAATTTGGTTCCAGGCACGAAATGCAATCGAATCTGAATTTATTCTGACAACCAGAAACCAGTTTAATAAACTGCGTGTTAAGTCTGATATTGCAATTCTTGTTTTTGTCTGTATTTGGAACAGTAAACTAAATTTGTTACAGTATACTGGTAGCTGGTAGCTTTTGTATAAGGAACACTTTTTTTTATTTGAGTACCAGAGCACATAGAGTTTAAAAATTGAATGGAGAGCTCTATCTACCATGTTGAGTTTAATGGTTTATTTTTAACAAAAAAACTAAAAAGAAGATCTATAGGAAGCACCCATTATTGTTCCTCTTGTATTAGTTTAAATTTATTGTTATAATTACTCAGTAATCTTTTAATTTAGAGCAAATATCAGTACATTGTACTTTCTTTGCTTTTAACTAACCAATTTCAAAAAGTTGATTAATATTTGCTCTAAGCAACAATTGACTCTGCAGGATCAAGAATAATATTTTCATTGTCTTAAATGAATCAATTGAATCGATAACTATAGTGAGATTAAATACAAAAGAGCATCATGCGAATCAAAAATTTGAAAATTGTACAATTCTGGATCATGAATTTCGGCACCTTTCAAATGTGATTTCTCTGCCTTTCAATTTGTATTTAAAACTCTATGGTTCTCACCGAATTGAAAGTGCGGAAGAAATATTAGCAGAGGCTATTTCATGGTTAATTAATAAATTCTGTAAAAGATATATGAGTCAGTTTTCGAGGGAAAATAAAAATCGTTTTAATCTTCAAAAGCTTTCTACGCAACTGATAAAATTATTACTTTGGGAAAAGATTAGAAGATTATAAAAAATGATAAGTACTAAAAACACTGTGAATTCATTGCAAATAATACTTTACACATACATGTGTTTTCTTTACTCCCTTCTTTTGTTTAATCAATAAAGTTAACATTCTTTCTATTAATAGTTCCGCGTTTAGATAGGCACCTACTTTCTTTAATTTTGATATTTATCTATTTGTTCTTAGCTTCAGAGTGTGAGAACATAAATAAAACTGGTTTCTTAAAATTAAGGCTAAATACAGAATATAAAGATGCTTGATTTGAAAAATTAAAAATAATGTTCGTTGGTTAGGAATTCATATAAACTAAGAAAAAGAGAGAAAAAGAAATGGGACAAAAATTGAATTTTTTTTTTTATAACTTAGCAACTGGTAGTCAATTCCCTTCTTCACATTTATATGAAGACATAAGAAAGCTCTTCAGACAAGAATCAAAAACATGAAACATGTTCAAGGCAGTGCTTATCAAGTTTTACAATTGCTACGTTTGATTAACTTTAAAAAAAATCAATTTAGCATAGTAATGTCAGCGATTCCAAAAACCAATTATCTTGTTAAAACATATCAGAAGCCGACAAAGAAAAAAAGGCTGGTACATTTTTATCTCATAGTAGGAACTGGTAAGTAACAAAAACATTACTATTCACTTATCGATTTTTCTCCCAAAATTTTACTTTAAATTAAATTCCCTTGGGTCATGTTAAAAAAAAAGACATTTCAAGATAAAATTCCAGAGGAAGTAAAAAAAAAAGGTTATCGTTCCCGGCCGACATACGTGGCGATGGCAATGACAGTTATGACACGAATTTCCAAGTAAATTATGGCTTTGGATTAAACAAATTTACACACAAGCAAAGAAATGCGTCAGCACTTTAAGGAATCTTAATTTATTTTCTAAATTGTTTTTTATACAAAATAAAGAATATTTTAAATAGAAAAAAACTTACCATGGTGCATAAAACATGACCAATGTTGTTTCATGTTCAGCCAATGAAGAGGCGAGGTTGTCATCGGTAAGATCTAGAACATCTTCTTCAGCACCGTTTACCGATGCAAAAAAGCAAAGGAGTGCCACAGCGGCGACCAATTTAAATGACATTTTTTTTTCTTTTGTTGTTGATAAATTTAAATACTGTTTGAAATTAAATTTAAACCACCGAAACACAAAATTAATTTGTGTTTTTATTTTATGCTCTTGTGGCACTTGAGCTGAGAAGTGTTGCAACAAAATTCACCGGCTAAAATAATCTCTGAATTGAAGAATGAAGAAGACCGAACATCAATTTCTTTTTTGGCAGTGATTTTTGTTCACGTCTTCCAATAGTTTTCCAGTGTTCGAAAATTTTGTGTTGGCTGATTTTGATTGGTTGGAATTTTCGAACTTTCGAAGATGAATAATTGTCAGTGATGCCAGGTCGATGATAATGAAATAAAAATTATATTGGTTTCACTCCATAAAAAAATGTAATCCTTTTTGCGATCCGCTAAATTTTAGCCGAGATAAAATTCCCATACAAGTTATCGATAATTTGTATGGGATCCATTTTAGCTCGGCTAAAATTTTTCGATAATTTGTAGTAATAAAAAAAACACACCTAATCTGCAACAAAAGAGGACATAAAACAAAATCACACTAGTTGCATAGAGAGAGTATAGAGCAGATCAAATACGCAGATATCTTCGCAAATGCAGGATTAAGCCTGGTACGCTGCTCCCGCTAAATTTTAGCTGAGATAAAATTCCCATACAAGTTATCGATAACTTGTATGGGATCCATTTTATCTCGGCTAAAAATTTTCGATAATTTGTATGGGAGCTAAAATTTAGCGCGAGCAGCGTACCAGGCTTTAAGGTATAACTACAACGGCCACTTTTTACAAAAAGTCAAAAAGTGAAAATTTTCAAAAGAATTTTGTGATAGTTTTTCCAACTACAAAATTAAAAATAAAGGCTTAACTACATACACCACTTTTTGAAAAAGTACAAAAGTGAAAATATTTTTTTTCTGGCTAGCGCAATTTTTTTGTGAAAAAGAGTATACAAATTGTTTTTTAGACCAAAAAATAAGCTTTCTGCATCATTAGTTTTAATTTTCCAGCCCGAAAAACTACACAAAAATGCATTTGAAAATTTTCACTTTTGTACTTTTTCACTTTTTGAGCCAATGTAGTTATACCTTAATGATGCAGAATGTTTATTTTTTGGTTTCAAAAACAATTTTTATAATTTTTTCCAAAAATAAATAGCCGTAGAAAGAAATAAAAAATTTTTAATTTTGTAAATTTTCCACTTTTTCACTTTTTAGGTCATTGTAGTTATGGCTTTAAAGCCTTAACTACAATGGCCTAAAAAGTGAAAAAGTGGGAAATTTACAAAAGTAAAGCCTGGTACTTGGTAATTTCGTGTTCGTCTTTATTAGTCCTGTTTCATTGGAGGTGGTTTTTTACTCGTGAGTAGAAATCTACTACAACAACTACACTTTCGTATCTCCTCGAGTAGGAGATCCCCAACTAGCACAACAGCTTTTGTAAATTGAAATCTTGCAGGTTCTACTTTTTATACAGCTTGTATTGAGTTTGCTTCAGAATTTAAGTGCTTATAGAAGTTCGGACTTGTTTAACAACTTCTAATAAGTTGTTTAAATACTATTAAAGAAACTTAAACGAAGAAAGCTTGTTTTTCTTATAAGCCTTTTTAATGAATTTATAGAAGCTTTACAGAAATTACCAAGTTTTGTATTCGATTTTTGGTTTTGATATTAAATAATCTAGCTCGGACACTTTTTGGTTTTGAAGCCTGGTACGCAGTTCGCGCTAAATTTTAGCTCCCATACAAGTTATCGAAAAATTCTATCTCAGCTAAAATTTAGCGCGAGCAGCGTACCAGGCTTGACATTGAATACTTTAGCTCGGACATTTTTTTGCTATTTGAACTGATTAAGTTTTTGATTTCATTAATGAATATACTAGGATGGCCGAGTTGGTAGAATGGTGGACTACCACCAAGCAGATACGAAGTTCGATTCCTGGGTGTGGTAAAAAATTATATACTTTTAAAATTATTATTAATAGATATACTAAAAACTAATGGAATGTTATATATAATATCAGATCAAAAGATAAAATTCATAGGGGTATTCACGATCCGATGCAACTGGTCTTGTATCATTGCAAAAGTGCAAAAGTGTAAAATCTTACAACACTACAACAACAAAATATACGGATTAAAATTTTACAACAGTCTTGCACTTTTGCTATACCCTAGACCTATTGCAATAAAAATACAATAGAGTAAAATTATTTTTGACAGATCGGAGCTCACCGTCGCGTCGCCCATGATAAACAGTTTGTCTTTTTTATTCTGTTCATTATGGTTGTCGGCTTGTGTGCGTACTCATGTCCCGTAATTTATTTTCATTTGATGTAAAATAATTTGTGAAAATTAATTAACCCAAACAAAACAAAGAATTAAATTATAAAAAATGGAAAAAAAGAAGAAGCAGCAGTGGAGGAACAACCCTGTTAAAAAAAAAAAACATCATGGATTTCATTCATGCATCAATATTGTTGCGGACACCCTAGTCCAAGTAGTTAACCAACATCCAGGAGGGATTTGGAGCTACTGGGACCGACAGTGGTCAATGCTTCCATTCAACGAAGGGATCTAGGAAGAGATAGGTTGGGACTGGGAAGAAGACTTCTGAGACTGTGAACGAGAAGTACCTTCCCGGTCATATGAAGAGAAACAAATCTACATGGACGCAGCTGTGCCAGCTCCATGGTAGGGTACCTGAAAAAAAAGGCAAAATATTAGAGGAATTCTAGTTTGAAGTAGATACATCCTAGGAACGTCGACCAACTCCCATCAAGAGTACGATCGACAATCCTAGTTTGTAATTTAAGGGAAAATACTTATCTGAGAACATAGTTGGATATCCAAAGGTCCATAAAAATATATTTTCTCACCCTCACCAGAGATTATAGTTTTGAGCATAAATTAAGTACAAAAATCAGCAGAATTGAAATCTTTGATCTGGCGAGAAGAAGTCCTGGGGCGAATTAACTGGCTTATTTCCAAGGAAGTCAGCGCCACAGACAAGAAGCGTGCCAGAGTCTCACATCACATTTTTTTTTTTTTAATTTAAATTGGCGTGATAATTTTCTTTTATTTATATATATGTTTTAACGTAGTTTTTTTGTAATTTTAAGTGTCGTTAAACGTTAGCAGGAAAAAGGTGAGGGTGCTAATAACGGTAAAATTGTCAGCTATTTCTGACGTGCAGTGGTTTTGGGTTCTTCGAACCTCCCGTTTTATTTTTGCCGCAACATTTTGCAAAACCGTTAAGGTACTTATACAGAGCTCTATATAGGTAGATAAGACGAGTTGAAAATCGCCTTCGCGAAAAAGTAAGCGAGGTGTAGTAAAGGGAAGCGGGATTTTAGGAACCTACAGCCAAAGAAGTCGTTAATTTGGGAAATTGTTTTAACTAGACATTGATCTAGGTAAACCTCACACCTTTAACTTTGCTACGATCTACTTTTGATTGATTTTTCTAGATTTTAAAGATTTTTTTTAACGTTTGATTTTAAAGATTTTTTTTTTACATCATAATTTTCATATCAAAGATCTGAACAATTTTCAAGAAAATTTATAATGACGTTAATGATGAGCTTAAATATGTATAGCGTTTACCTTTCATTATTTGTTTTTTTTTTTACCTTTTCACTTTTTCTAAATAAATCTATGTAAATCACGTCAATGTGTCAGAAAACAAAATGTCTTTTTCTGAGCTTACAATAAGCTTAATGGCTGTTTAAGAAACTTTCAGGGGGTGCGGTACGGCGGGTGAAAGTTCGGGTAATGTAAGTATGGTTCGATCGCTATAGTAAGGTGTTCTTGTTTTCAGGGGGATTCGAAAACCAGGTCGAATGAATCCCAGGTCGGGAGGGTATAGACCAGACTGTACCGTCAGCAGCAGTCGTCCTAAGGTGCTATGGATGTTTTCTTTTATATTTTGAATTTTTATTTAGTGTGTGGTGGTACAAGAGTGAGGCATGTTAAAATATTTGTTGAAATAAGTGAGGTCTGACTACGGGGGCAAGATCCCCCCCATATCCGTCGAGCTAAGTCGAGCGTAGCGAGCATGCCCTCGCCTCCGTAGCAGATATTCCTCCTTCCCAACTTCCTTCCTATCCTGGTTCCTATCCCAGGTTCCTAGTATATACTATCCTGGTCCCTTATTCTCATTATCCAGCCCTCCTTTTGCTTATTTCAATATTTACTATAGATAAGAAAAGGGGCGTTCACGATCTATTGTAAAAAAATAAAATTTTACATTTTTACTAGGCCTGTTGCACCAGATCGTGAATACCCCTCATGATTTAAAACCAGTTAAAAAAGAATTCTTTTTTGTTTTTGTAGTTTTTTTTTTAAATTTCGATAAGACATGTATTAAAGAGCTATACAAACTCTTCCTAAGCTATCTGTCAAATCTCAAAGCTTCGGTAGAGCTTCGGTAAAGCTTCGTTTAAGATCCTTATAGAGGGTCAAACTTGTATAACGTTCTCCTTTTTTTCATGCCGAACAACCTTAAAGGCTTGGCCACACCGGAGGGTATGCGGTAGCGGTACGGGTAGAGGTAACGGTACTTGTATGAAAAAAATTCCAAACTGACATATCAACGTTCAGATGTAGAATTTTTTTCATACAAATATCGTTACCGCTACCCGTACCTCTACCGCATACCCTCCGGTGTGGCCAAGCCTTTAAGGTTGTTCGGCATGAAAAAAAGGAGAACGTTATACAAGTTTGACCCTCTATAAAGGCTTGGCCACACCGGAGGGTATGCGGTAGCGGTACGGGTAGAGGTAACGGTACTTGTATGAAAAAAATTCCAAACTGACATATCAACGTTCAGATGTGGAATTTTTTTCATACAAATATCGTTACCGCTACCCGTACCTCTACCGCATACCCTCCGGTGTGGCCAAGCCTTAAGGTGGTGATGCGGTAGCGGTACGGGTAGAGGTAACGGTACTTGTATGAAAAAAATTCCAAACTGACATATCAACGTTCAAATGTCGAATTTTTTTCATACAAATATCGTTACCGCTACCCGTACCTCTACCGCATACCCTCCGGTGTGGCCAAGCCTTTACTAAAGTTTAAAAGAAGCTGAAATGTAGCTTTTGTAATACCTTAACCGAAGCTGAAATGTTAGTTGGGTCGTGTGTTATTTGTAGTACTAGATCTACCCATGAGTAAACTACCACCTCCAATGGAACAGGGCTATTTCATCGGCATTTTAATAAATTTTACATGGGCTCCTAAAAAAGTTATAATTCTTATATATAATTCTTATATATATTTGCTGGGCAAATATATTGCATTCGTGTCAAAACAAAATTCCGAGGTTTTATCCTGGTAAGCAGTTCGAGCTAAATTTAGACGAGATAAAATTCCCATACAAGTTATCGATAATTTGTGTGGGATCCATTTTAGCTCGGCTAAAAATTTTCGATAATTTGTATGGGAGCTTATACCAACATTACGATGATGGAGAAGACAAAAAAAAGCGGTTTTCGACATGCCATCCGTCGGTCTGTGCGTATGTGCATCCAGCTGTACATCGATGTAGGGCCTAAACGGATAGATGGATTTTCTTGAAACTTGATAGAGATGGTTTTTGAGTAAATTTTTAAACAATTTTTTTTTTCGTATTTTGATATCTATCAAATCAGTTCAACAAATATTTAATCCGTAGTTCAGCTACTTTATCTTCTGAAATCGATGTTAAAGGTGTAGTTTAGCACTGGTTCAAGTCCATTTATGTACAAATGTAAAAATAGCTAAAGTCATGCTTGAACCAAACTATCCGCCGAAATCGGAGAGTTTAATTCCTGAACCACGTTTGTACAACTGGCCCTTAAAAAGTTTAACTTCTATAGCCTGGTACGCTGCTCGCGCTAAATTTTAGCTCCCATACAAATTATCGAAAAATTTTAGCCGAGCTAAAATGAGTCCCATACAAACTATCGATAACTTGTATGGAAATTTTATCTTGGCTAAAATTTAGCGCGAGCAGCGTACCAGGCTTATACAAAATTTTTGAGCTATTGCCATTTTATCGAATACAACTCAAACGATTTTTATTAAATTTGGTATACGTTAAAGCCTGGTACGCTGCTCGCGCTAAATTTTAGCTGAGATAAAATTCCCATACAAGTTATCGATAACTTCTATGGGATCCATTTTATCTCGGCTAAAAATTTTCGATAATTTGTATGGCTTAAAGCCTGGTACGCTGCTCGCGCTAAATTTTAGCGAAGATAAATTTCCCATACAAGTTATCGATAATTTGTATGGGATCCATTTTAGCTCAGCTAAAATTTTTCCAGCGTACCAGGCTGAGCTAAAATGGATCCCATACAAATTATCGATAACTTGTATGGGAAATTTATCTTCGCTAAAATTTAGCGCGAGCAGCGTACCAGGCTTTAAGCCTGGTACGCTGCTCGCGCTAAATTTTAGCTCCCATACAAATTATCGAAAATTTTTAGCCGAGATAAAATGGATCCCATAGAAGTTATCGATAACTTGTATGGGAATTTTATTTATTTGTATGGGAGCTAAAATTTAGCGCGAGCAGCGTACCAGGCTTTAACTACATTAGCCTGGTACGCTGCTCGCGCTAAATTTTATCTCCCATACAAATTATCGAAAATTTTTATCTGAGCTAAAATGGATCCCATACAAATTATCGATAACTTGTATGGGAATTTTATCTCGGCTAAAATTTAGCGCGAGCAGCGTACCAGGCTATTGGCTCAAAAAGTGAAAAAGTACAAAAGTGAAAATTTTCAAACGCATTTTTGTATAGTATTTCGGCCTGAAAAATTAAAACAAATGATACAGAAAGCTTATTTTTTGTATACAATTTTTCTAGTATACAATTTGTGTACTCTTTTCCACAAAACAATTGCGCTAGCCAGAAAAAAAATATTTTCACTTTTGTACTTTTTCAAAAAGTGGTGTATGTAGTTAAAGCCTGGTACGCTGCTCGCGCTAAATTTTAGCTGAGATAAAATTCCCATACAAGTTATCGATAACTTGTATGGGATCCATTTTATCTCGGCTAAAAATTTTCGATAATTTGTATGGGAGCTAAAATTTAGCGCGAGCAGCGTACCAGGCTTAAGCCTTTAAGCTGCCATACAAATTATCGAAAATTTTTAGCCGAGATAAAATGAGTCCCATACAAATGGGAATTTTATCTTGGCTAAAATTTAGCGCAAGCAGCGTACCAGGCTTTAACGAAAAAATAACGTCGGGTGTTATGTCAAGTCAAAATAATAAAAATAAAAAACCCAAGAAAAAACATCAGAAAATAAGTTTTTAAACCAAATAAAAAAAAAATTTCATTCAAGATTTCATTGTGCAATACACCTTAAAAATGGTGAAAAAAGAAGAAATATTTCTATTTTAGGTAGTAACCAAACAGATCTTATTCTGAAAACAAAACTACTAAACAGAACTAAGTGCAAAATTTAAATATCACATATAAAGGAAACAGAACTTAAGTCAGCTGTCACTGTCAACAAATCGAACAGACCCCATTACTTGTAGTTTTGCCAAATTTAAATAAATTGTTTATTCATATTGCAATAGAATTTTACTTAATTAATCATTAATCATCGTCAAACATTTAAACAATAATTAAAAATGCTACTCCTAAAAGACGGGTCTGATTCGATAAATTTGGAAGGATTCACGGCAATTGTTCCAAGCATTGGCGTTGGAAACGCCGGTCAACTTGCATGTGATCTAATCATCTCAACTCTGCAGTTAAAAAGAATTGGAAACATTTGGCATCCAGCTTTAATTCCGATTGCTGGACCATCTGCCTTCCAACATGATTCCCAAAACAAGGCAGCTTCATGTGAAGTTTACATTGATGAGTCAAAAAAACTTCTTGCTATCCAATTACGTTCGCCACTCATATCCAAACATCTTGATGATTTCCATACTAATTTGGTTAATTTGTTTCAAAAATGTTCTCGAGTGATAATTCTAACAAGTAGCTTTGGCTACGAAAAGCACACAATAGAAGCCAGTCCATTCGAATACATTGCGAATAATGTATTCAAACAAAAT
The DNA here is from genome assembly GCF_945859705.1 of Episyrphus balteatus. Lineage (NCBI taxonomy): Eukaryota > Metazoa > Arthropoda > Insecta > Diptera > Syrphidae > Episyrphus > Episyrphus balteatus. The sequence continues at coordinate 132,219,371 of NC_079134.1, read as the reverse complement.
CATGCCGACCGACTGGGAGAACTGAAATGGACCGAATTCTCGGGTGAAGTAGTGCATGGTGGGGGTAATGCTGTTAAATTGTACAAGGCTCTAGATGCTTCCAATGTTCCTGCTCTATTGCTGTTTAAGTATGTTTTGGAGGGAGATAACTCTATGGATGCTTCACAACTCGTTAAGCAATTAGACGAATTGATGGAACAAGAATTAAAAATAAGTACTGTTAATGGTTTGAAACTGACAGTCCCAGTTTCGTGGAAACTTTTATATGGTAATGAAGTTGGAGATTTGATCTTCTAGAATATGTTTTTATAGAGTAATAAAAAAGGGTGCAGAGTCTTAAATTTTGATTGAAGTTTGAATTAACAATTTATTCCAGGATCATACCCGGGAACTCACATGAGCAGAATTGGCTTCGTATTCTGACTTGGGTAGAAGGTGTCAAGAAAAGACAGGTCAGAACCAGAAAAAAAAACTCAGAATACTTCTGCGACGAGCTAAAGAATATAATGAAATGAATTCAAATTTCAGGATGGTTCAGGGAAGCATTTCATACCCATACTTAAAATTCCACTTAACCCTTTCCTTATTAATTCAAATCCTTCACAACCTTGCCCCTGAAGAGCACAACGGATTAAATAAGATCTGAGTGATATAGTTCGGCTTGCCGAATTATAACCCGTATACAGTAGGGTAGAGCGATTTTATTTTTGTATTTTATTTTCGAATTAGCATAGTATCTAATAAAAATTTGCGCGCTTCATAGACTATAAAAACTGGATAAGACGAATATCGACTCGACCGGTATAACTTCGAGTTTAACCGTTGGGCAGAGCTTAAAACTCGTGCTAGAATCAAGAGTAAGATAAATCTTGCCATGAAGACCTGCCCTGTAGTAGAGTGCAAAATCATGGACTCTATCGCAGTCCGATAAAAGAAAAGAAGACGAATTCTACGAGCAATTTATTGACTTTATGGCTGAACAAAAAACAAACCAAGCCATAACTTATTAGTATCTGCATAATACCCATCTTGAATTTTCATCGTATTCCCTAATATCTGCATGGTTATAAAGTTATATACCACATGCGAGTCAGAGAAAGCCATGCTAGAATCAGGCGAGCCCCATATGGTACAGATACTAGGGTGTTTAGCGTAGTATAGTTTCTATACTAGAATTTCGTTATACACAAAGTATTAGCAGTGTGTAACAGGTATTACACAGTACCACAGTATAACCATACCATGGTATCTACTAGCAGGTTGTAGCAGGTTTATAGCTCCCGGAGATCATAATGAAATGTTTCCATTTCCATGATTTTCTAATAATTTGGAATACTATACATTGTCGAGGATAAAAAAAGTTTTACAAACCTGAATATAAATTGGCAGTTTAAACTTTTAAAATATATTTACCATTGAATAAGAAGTACAGGAAGGGGTGTTTATCCAAATAAGTGAAGCCGCTTTTTATTAGTGTGAGTTGTACAGATGCACATGTATTGGTAAAGGGTCAGAGTGCAGATATATTGTTCACTCAAGGGGCGCCAACAGAAATGTAACTGGTCTCGTGAGAGACTTCCGTTTAAGTGCTATTTTTCATCATAATTATATACGAATTTTAAACTGTTTTTTTTTTTTCCTAAAATAAAAACAGACTGAAAATTGTTTTGAAATCATCAAGATTAGCTAAAACATTGGCGGTCAATGATTGCAATAAGAGTGAGTTCGCTCCTGGAAAACGAGCTCGAAATTTGACAGATTATATAAAATTTTTGACAGTTTATATAATTTTTTTGTTTTTTAATTTTTTTGTGGCTTCACTCACCAACTCTATAGGTGTGATATACACCCCTTCCTGTACTTCTTATTCAATGATATTTACTGTGAAGGAAAAATTTGCAAATTTGATCATTATTTTTATCATTTTTCCTCATTGGAATTTTTGTTTACTATAGTACCCCGTTTGTATGACCGATTTAAAGATCGAATTGAATCTGAATTGAAATTTCGATCCAGGTATATGACTATACCAGATCGAGGAATCGAATTGAAATAGAATCGAAAACACAATTTTTCTTTTAAATATATTTGCAGTAAAATAGAAAAATCTAACCAAAAACAAAGTGCAAGTAAAACTAGATATTGACATACATACAGTGAATTTGCAAATAAGAAGACAATCACACGCAATTTCCACCGTAAATTATCAGCCCTATTCTGCTATTCGATTCACGTGGATCGAAAGATTTCCTTTCTTTATCACATCAAATTGGCTTTGAAAAACCCTTAACTTTCTTAGGCAAAACGTTGTTTCCGTCTATTTTAACAATTCTAAGGAAGAAAAAATTGCTTAAATGTTTTTTCAACCCCCATTTAAACGCTTCTTATTTAAGAGTTTCACGTGAATCGAATAGCAGAATAGGGCCGTATATCTCGAGTATTCAATTCGTTAGGTATATATGCATATTTTCGATTCGATTCAGCTCCCCGAGTCGGATCGGATCGACAAATCCGGATTCAATTCGATTCCTGATTCTCGGATTCAAATCGCCATACAAACGGGGTACTATACCCCGGTGTGTTTGTTAGCTTTTTGTAGCAAACGGTTTAAAATCGGTTCTATTCTGTAAACCATGGTACAAACGTAAGCAAACAAACTTTTTATCGATAAATTGTATGAAAACAGTAAATTTGCCTAGTTCATGTTAGTGAAATAAACCTAATCCTGAGGTAAAAATATTTCTTTTTGTTTCTAGCAATCTTTTCGCAACTGTCTGCTGAACATAAAATGAAATAAAATAAAATAAAATAAAATAAATAAAATAAAAAAAAGTAAAAAAAAAAATATTTAATAAATTAATCAAAATGCAGTAGATACGGTTGACAGGTTGAAGCCTATTTGGAGCTAGAAACTGAAAAAAGTGTTAAAATAAATTATTTTTTTTTCTATTTTACTATCTACCTATATTTTTTGTAAATATATTCCCTCCTCTCGCAGTCATTTTAGTTCATTTTATCATCAAAAGTTTTCCACATTTAATAGCTTGTTTTCACTACAGCCCAAATGAGTTAATTTCGCAAATATCTCATTTCGAATGTCAAATCATAGAAAAAAAATTATATTTGAAATCTGAACAGACCTAATTTGCAAATTATCTCATTTGGGCTGTAGTGAAAACAGGCCATAAGCAAACAAACTTTTTATCGATAATTTGTATGAAAACAGTGGATTTGGCTAGTTCATGTTATAGCCTGGTACGCTGCTCGCGCTAAATTTTAGCCGAGATAAAATTTATAAACAAGTTATCGATAATTTGTATGGGATACATTCCATTCCATTGTATTCACGATCTGGTGCAACAGGCCTAGTAAAAATGTAAAATTTTATTTTTTTACAATAGATCGTGAACGCCCCTTTTCGTATCTATAGTAAATATTGAAGCATGAATGAAATCCATTAGGGGTATTCACGATTCGATGCAAGTGGTCTTGTATCGTTGTAAAAGTGCAAAAGTGTAACATTTTCTTAAACTAAAATAACCAAATATACAGACTATAATTTTTTTACACTTTTACACTTTTGCTATACCCTAAAGCCTGGTACGCTGCTCGCGCTAAATTTTAGCTGAGATAAAATTCCCATACAAGTTATCGATAACTTGTATGGGATCCATTTTATCTCGGCTAAAAATTTTCGATAATTTGTATGGGAGCTAAAATTTAGCGCGAGCAGCGTACCAGGCTTAACCCTATTGCAAAAATAAAATACAATGGTGCAAAATTTATCTTTTGTAGTTGTTGTAGTCGAAAAATAAAATTTAGCAATTTTACACCTTTTTGTTGCACCGGATCGTGAATACCCCTATTATGTTTTTTTTTTTTTTTTAACAGGGTTGTTCCTCCACTGTTGCTTCTTCTTTTTTTCCATTTTTTATAATTTAATTATTTGTTTTGTTCGGGTTAATTAATTTTCACAAATTATTTTACATCAAAAGAAACTAAATTACGGGACATGAGTACCGACAAGCCGACAACCATAATAAACAGAATAAAAAAGACAAACTGTTTATCATGGGCGACGCGAAGGTGAGCTGCCATCTGTCAAAAATAATTTTACTCTATTGTATTTTTATTGCAATAGGTCTAGGGTATATAGCAAAAGTGCAAGACTGTTGTAAAATTTTAATCCGTATATTTTGTTGTTGTAGTGTTGTAAGATTTTACAATGATACAAGACCATTTGCATCGGATCGTGAATACCCCTAATAATGGAATGAAAAAAATATCCAACTAGAGTTTTAATGCAATACTGTTTTTTATTTAAAAAAATTACATTTTGAAATTACTATTGAAATCCAATATAACTATTTTGTTTAGTAATATTTCATACAAAAATGAGTCATTTTTGTATTTCACAAAGAAGTGAAAATCTAAAATGCACTTTACCTACTCGATCTGTTTGAATTTCTGCAACAACAAAAAAAAATTCACATTTGGGAACGTGTCATTCATAAAAAATCTCTCTCTTTTGTTATCGATAACCACCGGAAACTACTGCGAACATGACAAAAAAACGTGGCATCCGCTAGACCATCATCGATATAGGTATATCGTCCAGCAACAACGGATTTCTCGTTCACTTTGTTCGGGTCTGTTGCCGAAATAGCATAGCCTTTTGATTTTCTTTCATTCAATTGCAATAAGTAAGTGTTAAATAAAAAAAAAGTGTCTTTATCTTTAATTATATACATATTAAATTGGCCCATATTATATTGCAAACAATTATTTCTTATTAGTAAAAATTTATTTGTGATTTTTAAAACAAAAATAAACATTTTATCAGATTTTGCCAAGTTCATGTAAAAATTGTGGATAGTGAAATTCAAATGCAAATTATTGTGTGAACTCGAATAAATGTTCTTCAATAATGCGGTTTTGTATTGCACGTGGCAGTTTTCCTTGAGCATGGATAAAAAAAAAGAATCTGATCATCCAATAATTTGGATAATCTAATAAAAGTGCATTTCCTTAAAAAAATGTGTTCCATAATGGAATTTCAATTTACCAAAGTTTGTTCAATTAAATTTTGTGTATAACTGTTTGATAGAAAGTTCCAGAACACGTTTTTTCTCCATATGTTCTTGTACTGCCGTCTCACCCATTTCTAATGAGAAAGTGGCAGCCATATTTGGTTGGAATATCTAATTACAACAAAAATTTTCTTAAATAACTTGTGGTCATTTATTTTTCTCTCGATGGAGTGGTGATTTAGCACAATTGGATGTTCTGTATATTAGTTTCTATCTCATAAAATAACCGGTTGCTAACTGCACAAATGCGTTTTTTTTTTTTTTTTTTTCTTATACGAAACAAGATGGCGGTTGCCGTTACTTCTCTTGGCATTTTGCCAAGCCTCAAATTTCTCTATTCCAAAATGGCGAAAACAATATGGCGGAACCACACCGGCCGAGATTTTTTTTTCGATTGAGCCACGCTATCTTTTTACTTTTTCATTTGGTTTCTGGTTGTCTCCTTTATTATTTGCAATTACACACATTGCTCTATCGAATAGGTAATTGTTTGCAATTTTAGGTAATTTATCTTACATGATGATCAAATCAGTTCTGCTACTGAATCATTCGTGACGAAAGCAAAAATACCAAATCCACTGAAGATACAAAAAATCAAATCTTGTGGAATCCAAAAGTCTTATAAGAAAAATCTAACAAAATATATATCTTTTCTTTTTTTTTTGTATTAGATCTAATCCAACATGGGTAAAGAAAAGGTTCATATTAACATCGTCGTCATTGGACACGTCGATTCTGGTAAATCCACCACCACCGGTCATTTGATCTACAAGTGCGGTGGTATCGACAAACGTACCATTGAAAAATTCGAGAAGGAAGCCCAAGAAATGGGCAAAGGTTCCTTCAAATACGCATGGGTGTTGGACAAATTGAAGGCTGAACGTGAGCGTGGTATCACCATTGATATTGCCTTATGGAAATTCGAAACAGCTAAGTACTATGTTACCATCATCGATGCCCCTGGCCATCGTGATTTCATCAAGAACATGATTACTGGTACTTCACAAGCTGATTGCGCTGTGTTGATTGTTGCCGCTGGTACTGGTGAATTCGAAGCCGGTATCTCAAAGAACGGTCAGACCCGTGAACACGCTCTTCTTGCTTTCACCTTGGGTGTCAAGCAATTGATTGTTGGTGTTAACAAGATGGATTCATCTGAGCCACCATACAGCGAGAACCGTTATGAGGAAATCAAGAAGGAAGTCTCCTCATACATCAAGAAGATTGGTTACAATCCAGCTGCTGTTGCATTCGTACCAATTTCTGGATGGCACGGTGATAACATGTTGGAACCATCATCCAACATGCCATGGTTCAAGGGATGGAAGGTTGAACGCAAGGAAGGAAATGCTGAAGGTAAATTATAATACAAAAAAGTTTTTTTTTTTTCATTTTTATTTAAAGTAGTTTTTAGTTTAGTTTTATTGACTTAAAAATTTTAACTCTATTCACAATTTCATTTTTAAGTTTATCTTAAGTCTTAAATTGGTTTGGCCGATGTCCGTCTACCATTTATTTAAAGTATAAAAGTAACAACACCCACGTTGCAACAAAAGCACGTTTTTCTTTTTCATTTCCATATGATTTTAAAATTTTCAACATGCTTTTAATGCGCATGTTCTGCCATTTTGTGTGCGGCACAATTGGCGACACGAGCATACCAATGCTCTGACGTTGCAATAACATTTTTTTTTTCCATGAAATTCAATTATTTCATCACACAGACATTAGTCACTTTTTCATTTAAGTATACTCACCTATTTGCCTTTGCATTAAGTACAGTGGAATCTCGCTAACTTGAACATTTACTAAACCACGCTTGTTCAAGTTATGGGATTGTTCAAGTAACTGGGAAAATTTAAAAAAGTCTTCTTTTTTGTAAAAAAAGTTGAAGAAAATAGCATGTTCAAATTAGCGAGAGTCTACTGTACTTCCGCTTGAAAGACCATCGCGCATGTCGCAATGAATACACACTTGACGATTGCAAATTTTATTTTCTCCATCATTCATCCATCCACCGCCCACATTATTTTTAATTTCAATTTTTTTTTTGTATTCGTTTTTCAGGCAAGTGCTTGATTGAAGCTTTGGATGCTATCCTTCCCCCATCCCGCCCAACAGACAAGGCTCTCCGTCTGCCACTCCAGGATGTCTACAAAATCGGTGGTATTGGAACAGTACCAGTCGGTCGTGTTGAAACCGGTGTCTTGAAGCCAGGTTGTGTTGTTGTTTTCGCCCCAGCTAACATCACCACTGAAGTTAAGTCCGTTGAAATGCATCACGAAGCTTTAGTCGAAGCTGTTCCCGGAGACAATGTTGGTTTCAACGTTAAGAACGTCTCAGTCAAGGAATTGCGTCGTGGTTACGTCGCTGGTGACTCCAAGAGCAACCCACCCAAGGGAGCTGCTGACTTCACCGCTCAGGTCATCGTGTTGAACCACCCTGGCCAGATCTCGAACGGTTACACTCCAGTGTTGGATTGCCACACCGCTCACATTGCTTGCAAATTCGCCGAAATCAAGGAGAAGGTCGATCGTCGTTCTGGTAAGACCACCGAAGCCAACCCCAAGGCCATCAAGTCTGGTGATGCCGCCATCGTTACATTGGTGCCAAGCAAGCCATTGTGCGTTGAATCTTTCTCTGAATTCCCACCTTTGGGACGTTTTGCCGTACGTGATATGAGGCAAACTGTTGCCGTCGGTGTCATTAAGTCTGTGAACTTCAAGGATGCCAGCGGTGGCAAGGTGACCAAGGCCGCCGAAAAGGCTGTCAAGGGCAAGAAATAGCTGCAATTAATGCAGATATTTCAGCAGCATCATAACGAATGCACCAATTACTCAACCAACACCAACAATATGAGCGATGCAGCTAACAGCAATAACAACAGCGATAGCAGCAGCGCAACAACAACAACACTAGCAGCAACAACAACACTGAAAAAAATATTTGATAGAAAATATCATTGCTTCCATCGTAAAGAGTTTCGCAGGAAAGGAGGAGACGGGTCTCCGTATTCATTCCATCTACTACTACTACATTTAAAAATAACTATTTAAAAAAACTATTTTTTACTCATTTATTTTTTTTTTTATAAAGAGAAAAATACAACAAACATTACCCACAAACACTACTCAAGCATTTATATAAATAATATTAATATAAATATTATATATAGTTTATATAATGATGAAATATTTGAAAGTATATATTTACATGTCATAGTTTTCTACTCTTGATTTAAAGACAAAAAAAATATTCCTTTTCGTACAAAAAAAAAAGAGTGGGGTGGAAAATGTGCGTTTTGGTTCAGAACTGTGCAATCCCCAGCAACAATATAAAAAGCACAAAATAATTGTCTTCAGACTCAAAAGGAAAGTGTTTGGGCCAAAAAACTATTTTTTTTTTTAATAATAATAAATGAAAAAGAATTGTAGTTCGAAAGAAAAACTAAAAAGAAACAAAAGGTAAAAATACATGCGATTTGGAAGCTTTAAACAAAACTTGTCTTTTTTTTCATTACGAATTCGTTTATGAGATGAGGGTTTTTCTGCTGATCATTTTAAAGGTTTCTCTCGAATTTTTTATACACTGCTCGTCACTTGAATAGAAACAACATTTTTTCTTAAGAAAATAGCGATTGGCGCTTTGGTGAGGTAACTTAGTAGATTTTTGGTTTTGCATTTTCAAAGAGGAACTTTTAACAAACAATGTTGTAAAAACAAAAAACCCAAAACAGAAACCGTATGGCTACAAGTTGCGATTTTTCGCATTACTTCACAAAAACAGTGTTTTTTTTTGCGTCACTTGAATAGAAACAAGCTCTTAAATAAGATAAAAATGATGAAAAATCATGGACAACACTAATTTTAGTAAAGCAGTATTAAACTTTGATATTATTTGCACATTATATCCAATGGTGGGCTACGAGCTACCATTAGACACCACAGAAAATGCATAAATAGAATTTAACATTGAAAATGCACTTGTACTGTACACAATCATGGACCTAATTGGAGAAAGTGATAAAAGTGTTTGGTAACTTCTTACAAATTAAGAAAATGACATTTTCTACAATTTAAGGATTGAATAAGTGAAATAAACTTTCGTTTTCATCCGGAATGCATCTGTTTTGTTTCTATTGCGTTGTTTTTTCTGGAACTATCCTTGTACAATCTCTAAGACGGTTGTTTTTCCACGTTCTTAAACTTCCCAAGAGCTTCTACCATTATTTCTTTGTAAAAGTTTGCATCTTTTTTCGAAGCGTAAAGCTTCAATTTTGCTATTGCACATCATAAAAACAAAGCGTATTACTATAGGTAACACATTTTAGTGCCCTTTGGTGGCGATGCGATAAAAGTTATTCTTTCCAATGAAATAGGACTAATATTAAAGTGGTCCATCTGAGTTGGTATGTTTTCCTTTGAAAAAACACTCTTTACCTCACTTCTTTTCAGTTCGAATGCAACGATAAAATAGTTAACTTTTTTGTTATCTTAGTAGAACTTAAAATGTTGTTATTTTGCATTTTGAGGCTTTTTTAATGTTGTGCACCTTTTATAACTTCCATGATGGAACAAACCAACACATTATCATCGCACTAACACCACGTTTTTGACCGCTTTTAGCGGCAAAGTGAAGGAAATTGCAGCTAGTTGTTAAATTATTTTTTTTTTCTGCTCTTGATTTGGGTCTCACCTGTCTTATTTTTTTATTTAATCACTAGTTTACGATATTTTAAAAATATTCTCATCCAAATTTGGCAAATTTTTCAATGTCTTTCGCGATTTTGAATAGTGCAAGTGCATTTCCAATGTTAGCTTCTATTTATGCATTTTATGTGGTGCCTATTGGTAGCTCGTAGCCCAAAATTGGTTATATTGTGCAAATAATGTCAAAGTTTAATATTGCTTTACTAAAATTAGTCAGCCCTATCGGCAATCTCACGTGAGAAATTTCCCCGGGAGTAGGTTTTCTCTCCCGGGAATTTTTCTCCTTATCGGCAATCTCCATCGGAATTTCGTTTTCGGGAAAGAAGTACAGCCAACTTAACAAAACAAAAAAAACCTTCGAACATATGTCTTCGAAAATTTTGACAACTCTAATTTGATTGTATTTAGTGCGCAAAAACAATTAAAATGTTTAATAGTCAATATTTATATAATTTTTTTCTTTGGTGTTGATTTGCGGATTTTTATTCAATATTTTTTTTTATTTTTCGCCCAACTTCTTACTTTGTTTGTTTCTTTAGATGGACATGTAATTAGTTTTGTGTTTGTAATTTTAATTAAAGAATCAATCAATAAAGTTTCTTAAGCTTTGTTTTTTTTTTTTTGACATGATAAACAAATAACTGAAATAAATTGAGGCATTCCACATAATTTGATCATTTCTTCGACCAAAGAAGCAAACTAATGCTTCGGAATGGTCTCCTTTAGTTCCATGCTTTTTTTTAAGGTTTTCTTATATTTTATTTTTGTCTACCATTTTGCGTTATCCAGTTGCAATATCATTTGCTTCTTGTTGGATTAAGGAAGTAAATAATTTAATATTTTTAACAGAATATTTTGAAAGAAAAACACGTACATTTTGGCTTCAAAAAATCTGTTCCCCATAAAAAATATGATAGAAATACTTCGGGGGAGAAACTTCATTCCCGATAGGTATTTTTGTGTGGGAATTTTTTCCTAGGAAATTTTTCCATTCAAAAAGTATTGCCGATACCGATTTTTCGGAATAGAGAAATTTTTCCAGGGAAATTGTATTGCCGATAGGGCTGAGTGTTGTCCATGATTTTTCATCATTTTTATCTCATTTAAGAGTTTGTTTCTATTCAAGTGACGCAAAAAAAACATTGTTTTTTGTGAAGTAATGCGAAAAATCGCAACTTGTAGCCATACGGTTTCTGTTTTGGGTTTTTTGTTTTTACAACATTGTTTGTTAAAAGTTCCTCTTTGAAAATGCAAAACCAAAAATCTACTAAGTTACCTCACCAAAGCGCCAATCGCTATTTTCTTAAGAAAAAATGTTGTTTCTATTCAAGTGACGCGCAGTGTACTTCCAAGTAAGATGATTTGTCTCTTGCATTTCAAAAGGTTCAGAGGCTAATAACCTACAATTCGTCTGCAATGTGGCGGCTGCATTGGAATGTGCATTTCTCTGGCAAAATGCCACGTGGAAGCGTGTCTGTTATATTTTTGTAATTCGTGCCAAGTGGGGAACTAGCGTCATCGTTGTGTATGTTTAGTGAGAGGCGGTGTACTTGAACTTGTAATCGACTAAATTGCTTGCCAAATGGTTTAGGAAGCCCTTATTTTTGACTTAGGTTTTTTGTATGTTTTGGATTTCAAACATGTGCAACAATTATTTAGAGTGGAGGTCAACGATCTTTTGAATTACGATAGTTGTGTGAACTATTTAGGGGTAATTGACTTGCAGACGCTACTTTTACTTGATTTTATGTCTACTTGTTTTTGTTGCCTCTTCTTTTTTGTTTGTTTCTACAGAAAAACTTTCTTTGTGAAAGCACTTGTTTCTTTTTTGTTTGGATTGGAATGTGGATGGTAAATAGATTTTTTGTTTTTTTTTCAGCCCTACTCTGCTATTCGATTCGCGTGAATTTTTTTATCCACTTGATTTATCGCGTCAAATTGGTTTGGAAACCAATGTATGTACGAGTACGTATCTGTCCGATGGCAAAACGTTCCTTTCGTTTGTTTTTGAAATTTTCAAGAATACTTGTTTTGTATTTGGTTAAATTAAATTTTCAGTGTTTAAATATTTCTTATTGGAATGAACCTTTCACTTGAATCGGATAGCAGATTGGTATATTTTTGATTTTTTCAAAGCTCATTTTTCGTTTGTAATGCCGTTTAAATTTGGTTGAGATTAGGATTTTATTATTAATACATTAAAAATATTAATGAATTTTTCTGCTATATATTTTTTGTATGTAGGCCGTCTTTTGTAGTCCTGCTGAAATTTCCGTATAAAACAGTTAGGTTATTTTTGTACAAATTTTACACTTTTGCAGAATTCTGCAATATTGAAATTTGTCCATGTAAACGTCAATTTGTCAGACATTCGCTCCAAATTATAAATTTCTCTCCGCCATGCCTGTCTACGAGGCGAGTGTACCTACATTGAGTTCATAGTTCTCGGAATGGGAAGTAAAGCTCTTTCATCAAGCTACGTGCTGGGGCCGTGTTTACGAAAAATAACTAAAATAATGGAATATTTACTAGAGGATTCATTACACTTGGGGTTTAGTTTTGGTCACGTAGTCAAACTGGTTTTCAATATGTTGATGGTGATGATGGTGGCATATAATTATCAAACTGGTTTTGATATCTGTCGGAACGGAAAATTCTCCGATTTCATACGAATCATGCTTCGAGGTGTCCTTCCGACAGGTTAAAAAGTCTCCGATTCTTATAAAATCGGACAAATTTGCGATCCGACAAGGCCGAATAGTTTATTGACGTCAAATTTTGCAACATCGTCCATTTTTGCGTTTCACATGCCGGTATCTTCTTCTCCTTTCTTTGAACGGCGCTATTATGTTCGCCATGCCAAGTATGTCATAACTCTCTTACGTATCTGCTTCACAGTAGTGATCAGCGGCTATGTAGCTTTCGGATTTTTAATCGTGCGATCAAACTTCGTTACTCCTGCTTTTCATACGAACTGGTATCCATTTTTAAATTAAAAGACCATGATTTTTTTGCTTAAGACTTCCTCACTTAAATACCTACTCTATCTGTTAGCACCTTTTCATTTTTCGTAGACCCACTCTTACCCATTGCGCTTCCTTATTAGCTGTGTTAACCGCTTTATATCTCCAGTAATAGCTACTACTAAGAGCCAATTTTCAAAAAAAATTTAAGAAACGAAATTGTTTTTGAAAAACATTTATTATACAAAATTGTGTAAATATTAAAGGCCATTTTTTCTGCACTTATGCATTCTAATTTGCTACCTCTTGTTCAGTCGATGCATTAACAATATATTTTGTTATTTTTTGAATTGAATTATTACTTATACTATCCAGTATCCACTGGGGTTGAACATAGATTTTGTCAGCTACCGGATTTGGACTAGAATCTCCGATGATATATTTTGCCCGTTTACGGTTATCTACAACGCGACCTGCGCAAAGTGTTATTAGTTCCGAAAGATTATTTTTTGGAATAGTGCTCTTCGAAGAGATGAACATTGGCCCTAAAGCAGAGAATATATCCATTTTGTAATGAGTTCCAAAAGCTTGCCTTTGAGAACGACAAATCTAAAATATAAATTGTTATAAGAAAATTAATATAATAAATTTTAAAAGTATTCTCTTACCTCAACTGCACTAGAAAATTCCTGCATTTCATATTGCTCTTCATTTAACCACTGGCCAGCTTTAACAGAATCAACTACCCAGTTATAATTGACAATCCATAAGCCACGTACAAGACCTCGAAGCAAGTTGAATGTACGACGTGGCTCAAGACTGACTATGTGAGTTGTATTATCGCTAACATTGCTTTCAAGTTGAAATCCTTGAAGTTTTGATACTGCCTAGATAAGATATTCCGAATAAAAAAACATTTTTTGAATGTACGCAAATTTATTAGAAATTAAGTTAAAAAAAAAGTGTAAAGATGTAGAAATTCACAAACAACTTAATTGTTGGAGAAAAAAAGGATTCCGGTTATTATTTTTAAATATTTTTTTTGGAAAATATTTTAGCATGCGATAAAAGTCTTTAAGAAATAATTCAAGATGTCTCAAAATCTGTTCGTATCGGAAGTTCGCTACGAATTGCGAAAAAACAATCACAGAATTCGTTCGTAATGAGAATATGTCATTACGAACGGATCCCGTGATTGTTTTTTTCGGGATATCTAGCGAATTTCCGGAACGAATTGAATTCGTTATAAGGCGCACTCATTCTTTGCCAACTATAATACCAAGAACTATCCACAGTTTATTTATAGCTTAATATTAAATTTTAAATCCTTTTCCAATTTTTAAGCCTTTGTCTGCTGTGCCACCTATTTTTGATAACCACCTTATGCAAAATTGTAGGGCCTTAAAGAGCTTGGCACCCAAAGGGTTAATTTAAGGTTCAATTGAAAGCACTTAAATTCTGCCCCATACACGCGGTACTAGTATTGAAAAAGTATTAGAAATTATCTCATAAAAAGTTTACAAAGTGAGAAAACATGGGGTTGCCTCCTAAAAATCATGTATATTTCAATGCAACGTATCGAAAACGCTCATTTTCTGCACCAAAAAAACCTAGGTGGCCATCAATTTTATCAATAAATTTCGAGAGAAACTTTGGAGGATCATTCATGTTCATATGTTTGAAACGAGGGAAAGTTTCCCAGAAATTATATTCGGCCTTAGCGAGGTACCCGTCGGAGTAGAAATTTGTCAGTTTTCATACGAATCGGAGTTTTTACCTGTCGGATGGACACCTAAAAGCATGATTCGTATGAAATAGGGCCGATTCACGACAAATGGTTTGATGTTGTAACTTAGACACCATTCTCACATCGTAAAATTAAATTAAATCGGACGACCAATTAAGAAATTTACTGAACCTAGAGAAAATACGAAGGGTGATTTCTTAATCATTTGGCTTCGTTATAATTTATCCAAACGATGAATCAATCACTTTTACTAGCATATTGGCTGGTATATTGCTAACAACACGTTTGATGATTTTAAACTTTTGTTTGCCCTAAATACACGAGCTAAACCTACTTGAAATGTGGTTCTGCCAAAATGGTAGAATGGGACACAGCACTCGAAACGATTGACTAATTAGGAAGTGAGTTCGTTGAGCAATTTATGCCACCGTCCCCTAGATTGTCCGATTCGTTGCCTTCAAACTATTTTATGGGTAAACGAATACATTTATATTACCGAGGCACCAGCCAATATACTTGAAAAAGTGACTCATAGTGACTTCTTGTAAGGACAACTTAAAGCAGATTTGTGTTTAATCTTTTGCTTTAAAAACTAAATGGTCATTATTGATCTATCAGTCAAATAAAAATTAATGCCAAAAAGGATTTTAGGCCATTTCATTTCTATCTGATGCAAAATTTCGTGCAAAAATAATATTTTTCAAAAAAGATAATTAAAAGTTCTATAGGTCTTATCCAACGACACGAACAAAGAAAAAAAAAAAGTAGAAAACACAATGCTCGTTGGTTTTGCTTTTCATATGAAAATTCAATGACATTTAATGGAAAAAATTCAAAGAATACAATAAAATAATAATAATAATAATAAAAATCAAATTCAATCTATAATGAGAAAATCATAAAAAATCATAAAAAAGATACAATTTTATGTTTAAAATACTCAAACTGATCAACAAGAAACTAAATTAAAAAAAAAAATAAACAACAGGATAGAACCAGAATTGGTTATCTAAGCGTACCAACCTCTTTGATAAAATCGATCTGCTCGGTGTGCATGTTCGTATAGACTAGAAACGGATATGGTTTAGGTTTGCTAGCAGTGCTTGTTGTTGTATCGTTTGTTGACTTTGTTGTTCCAGCCGAAGGCTTTTGATTGATCACAGACTTTGCTTTTTTGATTGCTTCAAAGTCCATTGTACTGCGCCGACTTGTTCGGGCACCATTGATTTTTGGAGCAGTTTTTTTTTGTTCTGTTTTTGGCTGCGTCAAGGTTGGCATAATTGTTTTGCGTCGCTTTTGGGTGGCGGGAGTAGAAACCGTCGATGCAGCTGGACTCAGTATTCTTTTTGACATAGCTGTGCTATCTTCTTGTGAGGATGTTGGTGTTAGGAGAATATCATTTGGTACAAAAAGTTTCCTCTTCTTTTTCGTAACAACTTCTATGGGTGTTGTTGGAATTGGTTCTATAGCAGTTTGCGATGGTACATCAGCTATAGGGACCTGATTTTGCACTGATGCCTCCTTTTCAACAAAAAGTTCTTTACGAATGAGTTTGTTATTGTTTTCTGTTGGAGTAAGGAGTGTTGCAATAATTTCTGGATCATCTTGGGAACTTCGAATATCGATACTTTGGTCATCTAATCGCCCAACCCGAACCGATTTAGCTGATTGATTTATGTTTTGCAAACGTTGACTAATAATATCCATGGAGACATCAAAAAGGGTTCGACGACGAGGATTGGCTGGGGTTTTTGCTGAATTGAAAATAGTAGCAGATGCATGTTCTTCCAACAAAGATGGATATTGCACCGGTGTCTTAGCCAAATCATCTACAATAAGTGTTGAACATGGAACACCACTGCCAATTGGAGTAATTGGTGCTAGTCCAGAGATACTTGTATCGTCAAAGGCCTTATGAGTTGATGTGGCAAAAATAGTTCGTCTCTTACTTGCCGAGGGTGTTGGTTTGATTGACTGCAACCTACTTTCTTCCATTGTATTTGGGGTATATAAAGTGCGCCTGCGATTTTTCTGAGTGCTGGTTGTAGCAGCAATCTCACTATTTTTTCTAGTCATGTCCACAGATTGTTCTGTGAAAGTAGTTTGTCGTTTTTCGACTTCTGGCTTTGTATTGTCTGATATTTCTTCACAAATGCTGTTGAATGTGGTTTTGGACAATTTTTCTTTTTCTTTGTCGACGATGCTCATTTTAGCTGGAATGTGAATAGAACTGCGTCTACGAGTTCTAACACCTGGTGTTTCCGCGATAGTTACATCAGGTGTGGCAACCTCAGGAACTTTAATATTTTTGCTTGGAGTTTGTGATACTTGTATTGAATTGCGGCGAGGACGGCCAGGCGTTTTCTTTGTAGAAGGAGTAGCAGGTATGCTCTCTTCATTAACAAAATCAAGCATTTTCTTTGCATCAACCGATTGGGATGTTGGTTCATTGGTATCAGACAAACTTGATACCGTGTCAAGGTATGCCAACTTTTGCAGGGAGTTGCTGGGTGTTTTAGGAGTGCAAAAGGTTTCATTGATTCTACACACATAAAATAGTCAGAATTAATTGGAAGAAAAAAAAAATAAGAATAATCTAAAAATACCTTTGCAACATTTGAGTAGAAGGTGATGCTTCCACGGCAGAACTTTTAGGAGTTCCAATTTTCTTTGAGTCCAATTGAGTTAAGAACCGAGTTATATCAGTCTGGTAATAAATGATTTTTTTAAAGATATTTCCGATTAAAAACAAAATTAAGTTTTAATTTTACCTTTTTCTTAGCTGAATTTAATGTTGGTGTGATTGCAGGTGCCGTCGCTGGTATTGCTTTGGACTTAAGTCCATTTTCTTTCGTAGGAGCCTTTGTTTTTGCTCGTCGATTATCTTCGGCATCAGGTTGCATAGATTTGTAACGCTGAAATATATGTAAAAGAATTTCAATGTATTTTCACTCTTCGCACACATTTTATTTAATGCTTATTTTAAAAAAACAACAAGAATTAAAAATGATGTTTTACTAAACATTAAAAAAAATGAAGAACAACCCTAGGTAATTTCAAAATTGTGAGAATACCATTTGTTTTATATAGAGAAATCTATAACATGGACACCGAGAATTCTTCTGACACGGTTATTATTGAGAATTAGAATTAAAATTTAATCCAAAACCTATGAAACCATGGTGAACTCATAAAATTTGGTACTGTAGTATCTTTTTTTCACATTAAAGCCTAGTACATACTTGGTGAAGCAAGTCGTGAAATGAATCCAAACATTTTTTTTAGTCACCCGTTCCTGTGAACATTCGTGGTGAAAAAAAATTAGAGTTTTGCTTCACGACGTGAAGTAGTCGACGTGCAAAATGTACGGGAATCTCTTTCACTCGTGAATCTACTCTCCTTATATATTTTTCGAAAAAAATTAATTTGAAAATTGAAAACAAACAAAAATTGTATGAATTTACTTCACGACTTGCTTCACAAGTATGTACTAGGCTTAAAACCGAATAAAAAAAGTTGCATTTAATATAAGAACCAATAATCAAAAATTAATTTTTTAAAAGATATATTAGACAGGGAGCTAGCAGCATGGTCGGTAAAATAAGTCCCTCTGCAGAGAAAAATGCATCAATAGTACCACTTTTGTGAAAGTTGATTTAGTGAGGGTAGCCACTTAAAATTAGTCTAATCCTAACGCCCGCCTCTCCCTGAATACAAAAATATCCATGGCGAAGTTTTTACCCCCAGAGAAGCCTTGAAATTAGTTGCAGTTGATAACAAAAAGCCTATGACAGAGTCGAAGAATGCGGGTTTTAAGCGAAGATGCCCTTATTTTTTAAGTTTCACTAAGATGCGAGAGAAATAGGATTGAGCAAATGTCTGGCCATTAAAATGGGAAGGAAAAATAGAGATACCTACAAAGTAACTCCATATTTGATATATTAGACTCATAAAAGAATCTCTATACTTCGTCCAAAGTTTGGCTTTAGAAAATATTGCTGGGTTTTCTTGGGAGAAGAGCAAAAATAGACTTGTTGTAACGAAAGTCATTAATCACCTTTCGATCCCGAAGATATGTACATATGTATTTCTTTAGCCAAGCATTAATTAGTATTTCCATGATCTTTGGTGGTTTTCTTTTGGTTTGATACTTTTTATTAATGAGGAACTAAAAATAGTTCAGACCAATTATATATCCCCACATGCAACTACCCATAGTGCGGTATTTTTACCTAAAACGTGGTCATAAATCAAATTTCTCAATTTTTGCCCCCAGGATTAAGCTTATGTCCCATAACAGGTAGATAACCAGGTTACTTTTTAGTGAAAGCTATCTATAAATTGGTCAACCCAGTTGCACCATTAGTTGCAACTTGCACTATTTGGGTAAACACGATTTTTTATGCGATTTGTATAAAATTTTCTAGGTATTGTTTTTTTTTACTCAAAAGTGTTTGTAGTGAAAAATTTTGATATGGATATTGACAATCAAGGTATTAATTGTATTCTAAAAAAAAAGTTAATTGTATATGCAACTCTGTTTTTTCATACCAAAGGGTTGAAGTACACACTTAAAAAATGTGCACATTTTCGTTTTTTTTTTTTTTTTTAGCGTTTTTAAAATAGAGGAACACACCGCAACATAGTCTAGCCTACATAATATTAAACTGCTTAATATGTAGAACAATATTGCATTTCAAGAGTGCATATTTTGATTTTTAATAATTTTTTTACGGCTAATTGGGATATAAGCACTTAACTGGGTTTTAGTGTACCAAGAAAATGAAAAATTTTCCTTCTAAATAACTTTTTAGTCATTTGGTACCTATTTGATGTGAAAAATGTGCCCAAATATTTTCGGCCAGGTTTTAGATCAAAATACCGAACTGTGCTACGTCCAATTACAATTATAAGCATTGAAAACATCCAATTACAATAATTATAAGCATTGAAAACGCCTTTAATAAAAATTTCAATTAGTAGGTTATTTGACATAATTCCTTGAATGCAGTCGATCTGAATGCAGAACGGGCAAAGAGTGGTACCGTTTATTAAGCCAGAGGTCTGAGTCCGAATCCCAGTCTCCACCACCTAAAAAAAAAAGATTTCAGGGGTACTGCTTCTTACGAGTGCATCTCTGCTTGACTATGCGGGAAATTGTTGGTCCCTTCCATTCTTGCAAATTAATAACACGCAACATGAATGGTCGAAAGTCACTAGGCTTTGTTCCTTCATCGGTGTCGTGCTCATATTTATTTATTTTATTAACCGGTGCAACAAGTTTCCGGGACCATGATGAGGACTAAGATTTAAAATAATGTAAAAATTTATCAAAAACGCATTTTTAACCTTATTGATCACATATTATTTTTCGATATAAACACAAAAGCGAGTTTAAATTTAAACTAAACTGAATTATCGTGAGACGCGTTTTCCCTCAGTGAAATTTTGACAGTTTACTACAAGCTACAGCCACAGCTGCACCATTGTATTCAGCCAGTAATTCAGTTTAAATGTAAATTCGTTTTTGTGTTTATATCGATAAACAAAGTGTGATCAATATGGTTAAAAATACGTTTTAGATTGATTAAGATTGCACAAAGTTTATGTTTCTTTTTTTTATACAGCCATGGACAGAGAAATAGCACACTATTGAGAAAAATCATGCTAATCGAATTTTATATATTAGGTATGCTTTTTATAATTTTTTTTTCTGTTGGAATATTGTCGAAATAAAGTGATGGAGACAAAAATATCTTAAAAGTACCGTTATTTTCTATATTTATTTGCACTAGCAATATAATGTTTTTCCTGTCTCTTTCGCTAGTGGACATAAAAATAGCACACATTTGTTTAACCGTTCAATTTTTATTCCGCGTTCAAAAGTTGTAAACGAAAATGCATTTATTTTATTGCTACTATTTAATTCACAAGTATTTTTGAAAAAAATAGGCAGACAAAATCATTAAACTGCGAAAAAAGGGAGAATTACTTTCGATCTTCATAGTCAAGGGAAAAATCCTTCTTAACTAGCTTAAACTCTAAATTTTTCGAATAAATGATGAATAAAGGCATTTATTTAGAAAGATCAAATAGAAATTTAAACTCTGAAATTAAATTGCATTAACTTCATCCCCTCAAAACTTCTATACGAGTGGATAGAGCGATCACAAAGAAACGCAAATGTGGGCCTATTAGTCATTTCGCACGATTTTGCACGAAGCAAATGTAGAATTCGGTGAAAAAAGTGTCAAGCAGACTTTTAAGAAGGATACTTAATGATGCTGAGTTATATAGACGGGTAAGTTAGAAAAATCAAATGATATAATAAGACACATCAAAGATCGCCTAACACTGTGTTTAAAAAATCATCTGAATAAAGACATGCAATTTTGAATTAGAGTCTTTTGGAGTGATGAAATAAAGGTTAACCGCATTTAAACCGATGACAAAACATTTTTCCATCACCCTAAATGTTAAAAGGACAAGCCAAAGTATTATCTCAAAACTAGGAGGATAGGATTTGATGGTCTGGGGCACATTTTCCTGGTATGGTAAGGACCCATTGGTTAGGTGGATGGCAGAATTGATAAATTATTTTGTCTTAATATTACATTAGAATACCAAAGAACCATATTTCTCGCAAGTTAATTAGACATTCATACATGACAATGACCCAAACATACATCAAAAATAGTACAAGATAGGTTTCCGGACGAAAAAATCGATGTTTGCACCAAGCCATCTCAAATTTACGATCTTAACCCCATAGAAAATGTATAAATTGATGTCAAGTTTAAGCTTGGGGAAACAAAATTCGAAAATTCAAACGATCTTTGGGCCAGAATCAAAGAAGCGTGGTACCGTACTCCACAAAGTGGATACCAAACGTTACTTGAAAGTTTACCAAAGAGGTGCCAAGGAACTTTGAAAAACCGTGGTCTACAAACAAGTTACTAACTTAGTAGTATTGAATTTATTGGAAATTGTAAGAATTTTTGCTTAGAAATCATTATTTTTATGATTTTCGGAATAAAAAAAGGGTATTCTCTAAAAATCATAATTTTTAAAAATTGAATTGAAATCAAATAATTTATGATTATAAATTTTATGAATCTCCCATAAGCTAATGCATGCCCTGATATAAAAATTATAATATATAAGTTAAAAGGTCTCAAATAAATCTAATTTTTGTAAGAAAAGTCAAAAGTGTGCTATTTCTTTCTCCATAGCTGTATATGTATATGTAAGAATTTGTTTATATGATTTTACTTTATTGAAATTCAAGGTGATCAGTTGTCTACCATTATGGATCCTTTATTCCTCTCCCATCAACAAGAAAATGGAAAAAAGGTTTTAGATTTTCTATGCCGACTTTGGTCTAATAAATTCCATTCCAATTTTGATAGTAAGTAGAAATATATAACAAACTTCAGAAAAGATCTGGAGATGGAATCGGCTACCGCGGTAGCCGATTTTTACATTTAGGTTGAAATGCTATTTAAAAAATAACCACAGTTTTATAAATACAACTGATGTTTTCTAAAGGTTTGTGATATGAAAATGTTTCAAAACACAAACCACAGGGGTGTTGAAAGAAATTAAATATAACTTATAAATAAATACGGTCAACAATCCTAAAATATTAATTTTATAAATTGATATACAAATGGTTCTCAACTCAAAATAACTTGATCGTGCTTTTCGCAATTAATTAAATGCGCACAAATAAACTCACCAAAAAAAATTCAAATATAACCTCACTTAAAAATTACAAAAAAAATTAAATAAATTTTTACCTTCATTTTATCATAAAGTTCTGGATTCTCATAACGATCTGCATTCGATATGGGAAAATCCTTTGGAGCCATAAGTCTCATTTGTTTTTTACACGCCTCAATCCACAGAATCGACACAATAGGAATATTCCATTTTTTAGCTTTATTATATGTTGATAGAAGGCCATCCTTGAATACCACATGAGTTGTGTCTCTGTAAAAGATATACAAAAAATAATCATTCATCATCTGACTTGAGAGTTTTTCAATCTACCTCAACAATTTGTCGTTTACTTTTGCTCCCAGAGCTGAGATCACTTTTTTCACACCCGACGAACGATTATCCTCACCAGTTCTTACTTCAACATACACAACAACATCCTTCATCAGTTCTTGAATGCTCTTGATCTTCACTGGCGACTTACTACGTTCCTCCTCCGTAATTATATCTTGTTCCTCATGAGGTATATCAAAATTCCCATAAGCTGACTTTGTTGGACTTCTGTAAAAACATTAACAACGCAAAAAAATGCAACAAATGCTTACGTGTCGTGTCAGTTACATGACAATTGTGCTTACCTCAAAGCTTTTATTGCTCGCACTCTAGTAGCAGCCGAAGGACTATTCAAATCCCTCTGGATTCGAGCCATAAACGGATTATCTTTTGGTGTGCATGAGCCCAAATTTGATGGTATCATATTGTTGATTGGAGTTGACGGCCGTGAACCGTTCTTCCCGCC
This sequence comes from Episyrphus balteatus, assembly GCF_945859705.1. Taxonomy (NCBI): domain Eukaryota; kingdom Metazoa; phylum Arthropoda; class Insecta; order Diptera; family Syrphidae; genus Episyrphus; species Episyrphus balteatus. The sequence goes on along the minus strand of NC_079134.1, from coordinate 132,196,344 downwards.
ACCACTATTGCTATTATACAGAACATCCAGCTTTTGCTGGTCCTTGACTAGGTTTTTTGGAAATAAAGCAATTTTTTTATATTTTTAAGGAACAATAATTATACATAACTCAAAAAAAAGCGAGTGTTTTGTGCAGAATGCAGATAAACAAAGCAAAGTGAAATTTTATTATAAATAAATATATATATACATCTATGTACTATTACTAATATAATTTTTTGTACATCTTTCTGTCAGTTTTGACAATACTCTACTCAACTCACAGTTGATTCGGGCATTTGGAGGCGGAGTGTTCTCATCGTTGATAGGAATGAGACAGACGTTGTTCTTATCACTGACAGCAGCAGCAGCAACAGCCGACGTATTGCCATTGCCACCAAAGCTACCATTGAAGCGGTCTGTAGTTGGTGATAAATGTTTTAATAAAGTCGATGCGACCATCAAAGGCTCATCGGCTTGGCTAGAGATGATTTTTAATAAATTTTCATCACGAATGCTCAGTCTTTTATCGGATGTTGATTTTAATTTGGAGACTTTAGATTTATCTTCTTTTGGTGTGGATTTTTTGCCAGTAAGCGAGACATTGGCAAAACTGCGCGAAAATGAAGACATTTCGAGGGTTTTCCATGTTGGTGCTCGCGTTACAAAGCGATCCATTTTTGTTTGGATTTAACAAAATCAAATACACTTTAAAACTTTAACAACTATCACTATATTAATTGATAATTAAAACTGTAATTTATACAAAATGAAGAGAAACCCAAAAACCTAAGAACAAATTAAAAAAAAGCAAACAATCAAGAAAATCCAACGGAACAGAAAAATTTATTTTGAATAACAGAGAGGGTGTGTTCGTGGAGTAGAAATTAAAATGGTGGACAAATTCACTGAATGCTTTTTGAAAATTAAGAATGGATGCATTCAACACCTATAGTAGATTTATATTTTTTGTTATGGAACGTTTCCATTAAACTTTGTAAAGATTTTATACATGAGATTTAGAGCGGAATTCAGAGTCGTCACTCAAGTAAAAAATTTTCTCAATCACAAATCTAAGATGAATTTTCTGGGTGTTTGCTCCAACATTTACTTCAAAATTTCCTCAGCTGGAATTTATAAGCTAAAAGTTAAGAAACCTTTAGGTTTTCTTAACGTAACGAGTAGCTGAAGTGGACCAAACGCAAGAGCAAATGTTCTGTTAAGTAAAATTTTTACTTGAGTGACTACTCTGAAGTCCGCTCTTAAATTAAATTCTTTTAAGTAGATTTATTTAAATAGCTCTTTAAAAATAAGATAGAAGTTAAGCCATAACTACAATGACCTAAAAAGTGAAAAAGTGGGAAATTTACAAAAGTAAAATTTTTTTATTTCTTTCTGGCGCTATTTATTTTTGGAAAAAACTACAAAAATTGTTTTTTTTTACCCAAAAAATAAGCTTTCTGCATCATTATTTTTAATTTTGTGATTGGAAAAACTGTCACAAAATGAGTTTGAAAATTTTCACTTTTTGACTTTTTGCAAAAAGTGGCCGTTGTAGTTATACCTTTACAATATTTTTCGATTTTCATTCAAAATCCTGCTATTTTTCATTTTCCAGCTTTGTAAACGAATGCCAACTTTGAACGAAACGACTTTTGTGATTCGTGTAAACGTAACCTACAGCCCGACTAACAGTTTTGCTTCTGTAAAGCTTTATACATGCTTCTTTTGCTTCTATAAAGCTTTATAGAAGCAAAATTGTTAGTTGGGAGGTGACTACCCAACTAACATTTCAGCTTCGGTTAAGGTATTACAAAAGCTACATTTCAGCTTCTTTTAAACTTTAGTAAGGTTGTTGGGCATGGAAAAAGGAGAACGTTACACAAGTTTGATACTCTATAAGGATCTTAAAGGAAGCTTTACCGAAGCTCTACAGAAGCTTTGAGATTTGACAGATAGCTTCGGAAAAGCTTGTATAGCTCTTTAATACATGTCTTATCGAATTAAAAAAAAAAAAAAACAACTACAAAAACAAAAAAGAATCTTTTATAACTGGTTTTAAATCATGAATTTTATCTTTTGATCTGATATTATATACAACATTCCATTAGTTTTTAGTATATTTATTAATAATAATTTTAAAAGTATATAATTTTTTTTACCACACCCAGGAATCGAACTTCGTATCTGCTTGGTGGTAGTCTACCACTCTACCCACTCGGCCACCCTAGTATATTCATTAATGAAATCAAAAACTTAATCAGTTCAAATAGCAAAAAAATGTCCGAGCTAAATTATTCAATGTCAAAACCAAAAAGTGTCCGAGCTAGATTATTTAATATCAAAACCAAAAATCAAATACAAAACTTGGTAATTTCTGTAAAGCTTTTATAAATTCATTAAACAGGCATATCCGAAAATTTATTATCGTTTAAGTCTCTTTAACAGTATTTAAACAAATTATTAGAAGTTGTTAAACAAGTCCGAACTTCTATAAGCAATTAAAATCTGAAGCAAGCTCAATACAAGCTGTATGCAAAGTAGAACCTGCGAGATTTCAATTTACAGAAGCTGTTGTGCTAGTTGGGTAGAGTGAAAATCCACATCCACATCCACTACCCAACTAGCACAACAGCTTCTATAAATTGAGATCTCACAGGTACTGCTTTTTATACAGCTTGTATTGAGCTTGCTTCAGAATTTAATTGCTTATAGAAGTTCGAACTTGTTTAACAACTTCTAATAAGTTGTTTAAATACTGTTAAAGAAACTTAAACGAAAAAAGATTATTTTCGGAAAAGCCTACTTAATGAATTTATAGAAGCTTTACAGAAATTACTAAGTTTAGTATTTGATTTTTGGTTTTGATATTGAATAATCTAGCTGGGACATTTTTTGGTTTTGACATTGAATTATTTAGCTCGGACATTTTTGTTTTGACATTTCTGCTATTTGAACTGATTAAGTTTTTGACTTCATTAATGAGTATAATAGGATGGCCGAGTGGGTAAAGTGGCGGACTGCCACCAAGCAGATACAAAGTTCGATTCCTGGGTGTGGTAAAAAAATTATATACTTTTAAAATTATTATTAATAGATATACTAAAAACAAATGGAATTATATATATAATTTCAGATCAAAAGATAAAATTCATGATTTAAAATCAAATAAAAAAAAGTTAAAAAAGAATTTTTTTTTTGTTTTTGTAGTTGTTTTTTTTAAATTTCGATAAGACATGTATTAAAGAGCTATACAAGCTCTGTCAAATCTCAAAGCTTCTGTAGAGCTTCTGTAAAGCTTCGTTTAAACTTCTTATAGAGGGTCAAACTTGTATAACGTTCTCCTTTTTCCATGCCCAACAACCTTACTAAAGCTTAAAAGAAGCTGAAATGTTGCTTTTGTAATACCTTAATCGAAGCTGAAATGTTAGTTGGGTATGGCACATTTGCCCCCAAAAAGTAGAAAAGTGCATGCATGCAAATATTCAAATGTATTTTTCGATGGTTACGTAAATTATGCCGAAAGCTTAGATTTTGGCAATTCGTATATTTTTACTTCTGTTCTTTTACAAAAAGTGGCCAATTTATAGTTAAACTTTATTTTCTGATAGTTTTCGTGGGGTTAAAAAACCTACAAAAAATGATCCTGAAAACGCTTAGCTTTTATTTTTAAGGCATTCCCCCGTAAACGACAGCGTTTTTGTATAAACAAAAATCCACACCTGAACGTTGATGTTTTGGTTTGGAAATTTTGCTTGTGATGTAATGAAATGAATGCGTCCAGCACAAAATCCATATATTGCGAAAACTTGGTGAACATTTTTTTTGGTAAATTTCACTTAAAGCCTAGTAAGCAGTTCGATCTAAATTTTAGCTCCCATACAAAATCATCTCAAAAATTTAGCCGATCTAAAATTTATTCAATAATTTCAACCAAGTTATGCTCAGATTCAGCTAGAAAATCACACATTCGTCTCTAACGGCCATATTATTCAATAGTTTAAAAAATACATCTGAATGTAAACAATGTCAAATGTCAAAAATAAATCCAATTCCATAATATTCACTGCTTAAGCCTGGTACGCTGCTCGCGCTAAATTTTAGCTGAGATAAAATTCCCATACAAGTTATCGATAACTTGTATGGGATCCATTTTATCTCGGCTAAAAATTTTCGATAATTTGTATGGGAGCTAAAATTTAGCGCGAGCAGCGTACCAGGCTTTAAATCCAATCTTAAATCCAATTTTTTAAATCCAATCTCGTTAAATCCAAACAAATTTAAACTGCTCTCTGGAGTAAACAGACCTTTATAAATCCAGATGTAAAATTCATTTTCACGGTGTTCAGTTGTTTTGTCAAGTATTTTGTGAAGGAAAAATAAAGTTAACTGTAAATTATACAAAATTTATTGAATAATCACATAATTTTTTTTGAGTGAATAAAATGAACAAAAAATTAAATCCTTGGATTAATGAAATGCAGATTTAATGGATTGGATTTAAAATTAACTTAAATCCAAACTAAATCCAGAGTGAATAATATGGCCGTAACTATACATTTTATATCTGTCACAACATGTCAGCTAACTTATCACGATCAAAATGAATGACTTTTAAGGCTAGACCACACCGGAGGGTATGCGGTAGCGGTACATGTACTTGTATGAACAAAATTCCAAACTGACACATCAACGTTCAGATGTGGAATTTTTAATGGCTACCCGTATCGCTACTCTTACCCTCCGGTGTGGCCAAGCCTTTAAGCCTTGAGGTATGAGGTAGCTGTACGGGTAATTATAATTTACATGTTAAATGTAAGCCCCTTGGGCTTTTGTTTAGCCCGGAGATTTCTCTGGGCTTAACTTTTTGAACAGTTTTAAATCTGTGCTACTAAACTAATTTTTTCTTAAACTGTTTGGAATTTGTTTAAAAACGTGAAAACTGACGTTTATAATGGCAGAATAATGTATTAAACTAGTTTTGCTATATTATACATTTTTGTATCTCTTTGTAAAACATACTCGTACCTACATGAAAAATACAAGCAAACCCGAAAGTGAAGAATATGACAACTCTAAATTTTCGTTGTGTCTGCTGTTTTCGGAACATTCAATAGGTACAGTGCTGCCAAGATTTTAGGTCAAGCCCCGATGCGTTTTTTTTGTCCCGTTTAGCCCGGTGGTAGTAAAAAATGCATCTAATGATGAAAATACACACGTTTCCTTTTGGAAACATTCAAGGCATTTTTCAAATATATAGAGAGCCACTCATGCTAATTCAAAATAATTGTATGGGTTCATTTCATCAATATGAAAGAGACTCCCGTGCATTTTGCATGTGAACTATAGTTCAGTCGTGAGGAAAAAATTTCCATTTTTTTCACGAAGGTTCACGGAAAGGTTCCACGCTTCTGAAAAAACCGTTCGTTTAACTCCTAAATGCTTGTATCCCACCGTTTTTGATCACAGGAAGTGTCATGTAGTGGTGGCAGCTCTAAAACGCAGACCTATCCACATGGGACTATTTGTCCTTATAAATTATATGTACTTTAAAATGTTATGTTGAACCAACTGCAATAGTTTCTCTATGGAAGTACTAAACACATGTCCTTAAAGATTATTGGATTTCTGGTTAAAGATAGTTTTAATAAAACAAAAAAAAAAAAAAATAATAATGCAGAACATCATTTTTGTATCTTAAGTTAAATTTATTTCATGTTTTATTTAAATATTTATATTTATGTGTATAAAAAATAAGATTTTTTTTTATAAATATTTACAAAAAAGAGAAAAATTATAAATATGTACACTAGAAACACAAGCATACTATTTATATTATGTAATTGATAAAAACAATTAATTAAAAAAATTAAACAAGGCAGTTTTGATTCATAACATTATCTAATTATTTAATTATAAAATAATAAAAACTTTGTCGCACGACTTATTTTTAATTTAAAAAAAAGATCAGAAACTTTTCTGCCGTTGGCCTACTTTAAAAAAAATGTTGTTTTCCTTTTATTTTTTTTTTTAATAGGACGTATTTCAGTCTTAAGCGGTTTTATGGCAAAGGACCTCACTCACGATGCGATACGAATTCCTTTCATGGTTTACCTCGTCTCTCTTTTATTTTTTTTTTTTTGATAAAAAAAAGTATCTAACTAATATTTAAAAATGGGTTCTCTATTTTATTCTGAAATGAAAAAAAAAAAATATAAAAAAGATAAATAAGGGATCAGGAGTTCGAAGTGAGTTTTAAATCTTACCAAATCCACTGACTAAACTGCGTGCATCCCACAAGGACATTTGTGATTGAGATATTCTATGATGTTGCGGATGCAGCTTGAAAGGATAATAAGATGCCGGGGGATGTTGATGAAACGCTCCAAATGGAACTGGATGCGAGGGCAGAGGCAAATGCTGTGCAGATATCTTTCGAGCCGTTTTTGAATCTTTCTTTTTATTGCTACTAGATGACTTGTTGGATTTGATAAAATTTGGAATTCGCGCTAATAAACCACAGTAATAAGGATCATCTTGTTTTTTTCGTTGGACAGTTTTGTTGTTCTTCGGACTCATGGAAATGGTTTGATTGTAGATTTCATAATCAGGCTAAAAGAATAAACCAAATTTCAGTTAAATTTTTGAAAATATTGCAATAAAATCTTAAATTACCTTAGGAACATAAGGATTATCATCATAAGTAACATATTCCTTAAGTTTTGCATTCATTTTTGCATCTTCGGCTAGAATGAGCTCAGCTTGACTTTCAATTGTCGAATATGGATCTTCACTTCCAGATGTTGTTGGTGAAATTCGATGACCATTATCGATATTCCTTCCGATTGTTGTCATTCGACTCTTAAGCATATCAATGGCAACAACATTAATGACCAGAATCCATAGAGGACTGTGAATGAGATTATTGCTGGATTTCACTACAGAAATGGCAGATAAACATTGACGCTCCAGACGATTACATTCGGGGGCTGTTCGAGAGAATTCTCGATTGATGTTTGTTGTGAACTTACGCATATCAAAAAGCTATAGAATAATAGATTTTTGGTTAAAATAGAAAAAAAAACTCTTTTAGATGATTGTATATTTTACCTTGGCAGAAGTTCCAATATTAATGGCTTGTTGTGGCAATTGTAATATATCTGCCCCAATGACAGTTTCTTCGTTGGATAATTTTGAGGTACTATGAACGTAAACATTTGATTTTCCATAACGTTTGATAAGAATATTTCCCGTTTCGTCCATTTTCAATTTGAAACCTTCACCAATGGCTTTTTTGACATCTTTTGTTTGAGGATCACGCATTGGATTATGAAATCCATTTAAACCGATTCTGAAAAATTAAGGACATAATATTAGTTTAAGAATTTGTTCAAAGGTAGGAGATTCTTACCTTACTCCATCAAAACCATGCTTAGATCCGTTGATAGATATGACCGATGATCGGGCGTATGCCTTTGCCACACGTCGATTCTTTTCAAAAACGACAATTTTGGCCCAAATCTCATCGTCGATTTGTTCCCATTTAGAGAGAACTTCATCTATGTGATCCTGAAAAAAAAGAATTGTGATTAGATAAGATCTTATTTCTATCTTAGGAGTTAATATTAGATAAGATCGAATAATTTCGGAACATAATCATGAATAGCGTATTATTGAAGATGTTTAAGTTTTCGTATATAAAAAACCACTGCACATGATACATGATAAGAGTTTAGGCCCATGACTGCAGGCACCACTTTTAATTTAATGGGTCGTTACATAGTCTATAGCCAGTACAAAAGCAAAACGCTTCTTACGATGCCTTATTTGTCAAATTACGACAAGAAGTTTAAAAGTTAGAATTGAACAGATGAACAAACAAACCAGAAGAACAGGCCAAAACCCAAAATCCTTTTAAAATCAAAGTTGTTCGGTCAGGGTTTGATCCGATGTCCCGTTTTTGAGTGAATTTAGCTCCAGTCTGAACTTTGTTTATTTTTTTTTTCAAATTGTAAATAATTAGGTTGAAAGTACGCTTTATTGTTGGTACTTAACAATTAAGTTTCCCATAGCATGTTATTATTTAATTATATCTTTATAGATCAGAGTACATTTTTATAAGGAAGTTGTCAGCGGTTTTCGTTGATTCAACGTTTGTATTATTATTACAGAAATCATAGTTTTAATGTTTGGTAATTAAAGTCAGTTCAATAAAAGATAAAACCAAGGTTAAATGACGTTTTAATAAACATTTTCTTATTTATTCTATTTGCTAAAAAAAAGAGTCTGTTGAACCAGTTTTGTTTTAAATTGTATGTGGGTAATTATTGATGAATTTTGGAATAATCCTAAGTAATTTTATTTGAATAAAAAAAAAACTTTATAAGGTAAGAACCACACGTGATATCCATACGCAAATTTTTAATGTCCATATTGCATATATGGAATATGGTAGATTGTATTTACAGCTGGGAGATGATATCATTTAGAACAGCTTCAATAAATCGACAAATTTATTATATCTGATGTGATGAGAAAACAAAACCATGGGGTATTCCCTGAATGGCCTCCATATATAGAAAAGTTGTTTATTTATTTATAAACTGCACAAATTTATTCATTAAAATCCAATTACATGCATAGCATTTGAAAATTGAATTCATGTTCTTAATCTGATGATTAATCTTAGACGGTTTGATTGATGGTTGTAACAAGTTAGAAAAATAAAAGTTGTGGTGCATTTATTATGAACGACTAGTAATGTAGTTATTGTTAAGTCTATTTACCTAACAAATACATAAAATTGCCCTTTACGATAGAAATGTTTTCGTTTGGCTTTTCTTTAGTTTTTCAACTAATGATTAAACTGAGACTTGAACTCTCAAAATGCTCTAATAAAACCGAAGTGTGTCATCGAAAATTAGGTTATACCTCTTCACCATGGAAGCCGGATCTTTCTATCACAAAATTTGTTTTATAAATTCTAAACTTATTGGATATCCAAATTGATTAAATAACATTTAAGCGAGTGAGACCAAGTGATAACTGATAAATGACAAGTGACTAGCGGCATTATGGTTAATGCGATGGACTGTCACGTTAGAGGTTTTTGGTTTAAATCTATAGATTTTACTTCATTGACTCATTTGTTTCAGGGCTATTTTCTTTTAAGAGGCCTCCAACTATATCACTCTCGTGAAAAAAGTGCCTTTGAAACTCGTTTGCAAATTATTGTGTGTTCCTTTGATACTTGAAAACTGATGAGACATACATGGTTGAAGAGTTTGTAAGCCACTAAACCTTAATTTTTCATAAACTTGTAGCACCACAACTTAAGTATTAAGAAATATTTGACTGTTAACAGTCGAATTGTTTTTTCCCTGAACACCGTTTATTTTTAATAAATATGATTTAAAATCATGAAAATATAAAAATATGAAAACCAGCATAAAAGTGTTCATATATGCGTTTCGCCCCGATGTAATGGTTGGGCTCATCAGAAGATGACCATTACACCTTGTCTTGACGCATATTTTCCCGAATAAATCGAGACTCCATATAATCCGAGCTGCATAGAGCAACTGCGAATTATATAGTTGCTACAAGTCTTCAAAGAAGATAAATTGCAGCTATTTGTATTTCCTTGCTATGGCACTTAAGAAATATTTGACTGTTAACAGTCGAATTGTTTTTTCCCTGAACACCGTTTATTTTTAATAAATATGATTTAAAATCATGAAAATATAAAAATATGAAAACCAGCATAAAAGTGTTCAGGGAAAAAACAATTCGACTGTTAACAGTCAAATATTTCTTAAGTGCCATAGCAAGGAAATACAAATAGCTGCAATTTATCTTCTTTGAAGACTTGTAGCAACTATATAATTCGCAGTTGCTCTATGCAGCTCGGATTATATGGAGTCTCGATTTATTCGGGAAAATATGCGTCAAGACAAGGTGTAATGGTCATCTTCTGATGAGCCCAACCATTACATCGGGGCGAAACGCATATATGAACACTTTTATGCTGGTTTTCATATTTTTATATTTTCATGATTTTAAATCATATTTATTAAGTATTAATACAATTGCAAAAGTTAAGTGGCAATGAAAAAAGTGGATCTTCGATTGCAAGTAGATATATTCATTCACATTTTTTTTTTCAGACTATCGTATAGATCCGATTCATAAAATATGCAAAGTTTTTCGACTTTTCCATCATCTTTCAATTTGTCTACATTTTGGTACTAAGAAAATCGTGGGGTTTAACCAAAAATTCTAATATGACCCTAATATTTAAAAATAATTCCTATCTTCGTGACCTTTTATTGAACTCAAATTCAATCCTAAGTGGGCTTGAGTTCTTGTTTATAATTTATTTCCTATCTCTTCTCCGACGTTTCGACCGTGTTTACAGACTTCTTAAGGGAGGAGTATTCTGTCATCTAATCTTAAGCACTTCAAGCTTCTGTTTGTTTTGGGTTTTTTTTTGGGTTGGTTTTATTTGTTGTAATTTCAAATATTTTAAAATCTCAAAAAATTCGAAGTCTTGAAAAAGACGTTTCAAATCATCGAAATTTCAAAATATTAAATATTTAAATTCTGTGCATTTAATTTTTCATTTTTCAATTTTCACTTTTCTTATTTAATTTTTTTATTATTTCATTAAATTTCTTTTAATTTAATTTCATTTAATTTCACTTATGTCATTTCACTTAGGGCGAAATTTAGAGTCGTCACTCAAGTAAAATTTTTTCTCAAGCACAAGTCTGAAAGAGTTTTCTGAGTGTTTGATCAGGTATTTACTTCAAAATTTTCTCATTTGATACTTTTAGGTTTTCTTAACGTAACGAGTAGCTGAAGTTGGCCAAACGCAAGTGCAAATGTTCACTTGAGTAAAATTTTTACTAAAGTGACGACTCTGAATTCCGCTTCTATGTTCATTTGATTTCATTTAATTTCATTTCAGTTCATTTCAGTACATTTCAGTACATTTTAGTAAATTTCAGTTCATTTCAGTTAATTTCAGTTAAATTCACTTCAGTTCATTTAATTCCATAAAATTTTATTTCATTTTATCAGCTCAGAATTATAAACTTTAACACTGCATTCTCCTTAAAACTGCAGTTAATTCAATCAAAGGCTAAAATCTTACAAGGTTTAGACTAAACTAATTTCACTGTAAGTCAATATAGGTATATGGAAGATCTTCCAAATGAATGAAAATAAAGTTTCCATTTTATACTTTTTTAAACTAATGTTTTATCGAACTGTGAACTATAAGAAAAGAAAAATTATAACAGAATGCAGTTGAACGGCCTCTGTTAACATTTCTGATTCTGACTTAATGCTTTTAGCTCCACAAAAAATGTCTATTCCATCAAAACATACAACAACATTCTTATTTACTTCTATGAAAATCTACCGTGTCGTTCACTATTTCTATGTCAAAGAAAACTGTCCATACAGTCAACAAAACTGTCAGTGACAAAAGTCTCTCACACACCATAAACAACTACTTACATACAAAAAACTCTACTCGCATTTTAAATCTCGTTAATTACTCTGTCATTATAAGTTTCATGTCGTACTTATTGCTCATTAATTTTAATCTCTCCCTCAACACTTTCATTAAACTCACCTTGCACAGTTTGTCCTTGTCATACCACATGTCTTCTTCTTCATCATTAGGTCCTATTGAGTCAAGATTGTCCAAGGACCGTGATATAATTTTCCTTCTTGAAATCATTTTGCTCCTGTGTTTGCGTATATATGAAATGCCTTTCAATGAAATTGACTGCCAACACTTTTCAACTAGACAGTTAAGTAATCCAACTTGGCAGAATCTGAAATTGAGAGATATAAAAATAGATTCTTTAGTATAAATCGTTTGGAATGTATTTAAATAAAAATAAAATTCTTGAAAAAAAATAAATATATTTCTTTGTTTCAAATTGGTATTCGCATATTTGCCATCACCATTTTAATAGTGTGTCTGTCATATGCTCAGTTGGTAATTAAAAGAATATCTTAAAGATACTTGATAGCTATGTCATAATCGTATCATTGAATATCCAATAAAGATGCCTTACCACCAGCTAGATGTATATAGCAGCATCAACATGCTACCACTATCAGGTATCAACGTGCAATGGGCTACTTTAGCAAGTGGTGTAATTAAGTTTTTTCTTAATGCCATGCCCCACACTCACTTAATGCAATCAACTTCAACAACAACTCTGCCATGGCACTTTTGTCCATGAGCGGACTTAGACATTGAGAGCTCAAAAAGAACTTTGATTTTTGTTTAAATTATATTACTGACGGTTTTACTCTTTCTTACTTACTTTTACAGTTCAAATTTGAAGAATTTGGCCCGAAATACTTTTTTTTTAAAGGAGAATGGGCAAGTTTGTATTAAACGTGGACGTTACGCGGCCAGGAATGAATTTGTTATTTTTTGATGTAATTAAGGTTTAAATATATTGTGCAGAAGTTTTATCCCTGTGACGTATTTCAATAACGCATAAAATGCATTTTTGCATTTAACACTTTATATATGTCTCAATGTTATAACTCAATTGTGTATTTAAAGTTCAAAATATTATTTTCTCTCATTTTCCCTGAGTCTGAAGACCTTTATCTTGAATATCCAACCACTAGAACCCAAACTATAAGCATTTTAAAACAACAAATTCAAGCCTATTTTTAGAGTTTTGTTGTTCAATTTTTTGTTACTTTGAATTGTTTGAAAACTTTCGAACCTGAAATGGTTGTCTTAAAAATCTTATATTATGAGTTCTATTGGTCGGATTTTCAAGATTAATGTCTTCATGCTCAGGGAAAATGACAGAGCATCATATTTTATATTCCATAAAAAATATAAATCAGTTTGTCCTTCATACATTGAACAATGCATTAACAATACTAATACTGCATTATCTTGCATTCTTAACGCAATACAGCGAAACGTCCATAGTAAAAGTTTTTCCTGGGCTATAATTCTTTCATTTGATACCAATTTTATTGATGGCCGCTCAACGTCCAAAATGCCCATTCTCCTTTATTTAAATTTAAGATATTGGAGTTCTAATAACGAGTTACAGTTCTAATTCGATGAAACAAAAGAGCTGATGTTCGAACTTGATTTAACGTTTTTTAATTTTTGATATTAAAATAAAATAAAATAAAATAAAATAAATGTTATAAACTGTTTTTTTTATATAATACAATCCACGTGTTATAGCTCAGTATATTTAAAGTGCTTTGACATGTAAAAAAATCCTAAAGCTCTCTAAATAATTTAATGTTTTTTCAATTTATTTTTTTTTTTTCGAAAAATTGCTATTTTAAATTTTCAGTTCTTAGCCCAGTAATTTTAGTCATTTTTTAGCCCAATCTGCGGAAAAATTCCTACTGGGCTGAATTTTGGTATACAGCTTAATGACGGCTTTGTTATGATGATGTGAAAAATCGACATTGATATCGTGTCCGCGTTAAGAGTTATAGGGGTCAAAAGGTCACAAAAACTGGTTTTTCACGATTTTCAGCAAAACGGTAAGTCTTATCAAAAAATTTTCAATGCAAGAATTGTAGACCAAATTATTATATATAAAAAGTGTCATGACACTTTTTTTCCTAAGACCCACCGTTTCTTAGGTATAACGATTCAAAAAGTTGAAGTTTTGTTGTAATCGTCATAATCCTATTCCTGAAAAAAAAAACTCCTAACTGAAAAGTTCCTGAAATTTCATTATTTTTTTAGCTTGAATTTCGTTCCTCAACTGTTAAGAATATGGGGAAACCAAAAAAAAAATGGAAATTTTCGCCATTTTTCCGATTGGGGCCCTTTTCCCGAAACCATTTCCCTGGGAATTTTTGTTTACAATATGTCTGAAAATATACAGGGTGTGCAATAAAGAATGGACAACCCTAAAACGGCTTATAGCTACACTTATGATTGTTCTAAAAACAGATAGAAAAAAGTTCTATCGCAACCAGTTCATAAAATATGGACTTTTTTTCGTTCAGTGTATTTTAAATTTGATCATCTTATGTTTTCGTTCACTACAACCACGAATGAATGAATTTTATTTATTTCTTTTTTTTTTATAATTTTCTACAATAATTGGATGAGTACATAAACACTTTAAAAATTTCATAGCTATTGCACATTTTCGTAAAAAAAATTTTGAAATCTGTTTTTTGATGCAAAATGTAAAAAAAGTATTTTATGAAAAATTTTAAACACCTGTGGTATAAAATAAATCTATAGAAACCTAGGTGGCCAACTTTCTTAAAAATATTCTGGTATAAGGGGAATATTTTTAAGAAAGATGGCCACCTAGGTTTCTATAGATTTATTTTATACCACAGGTGTTTAAAATTTTTCATAAAATACTTTTTTTACATTTTGCATCAAAAAACAGATTTCAAAATTTTTTTTACGAAAATGTGCAATAGCTATGAAATTTTTAAAGTGTTTATGTACTCATCCAATTATTGTAGAAAATTATAAAAAAAAGAAATAAATAAAATTCATTCATTCGTGGTTGTAGTGAACGAAAACATAAGATGATAAAATTTAAAATACACTGAACGAAAAAAAGTCCATATTTTATGAACTGGTTGCGATAGAACTTTTTTCTATCTGTTTTTAGAACAATCATAAGTGTAGCTATAAGCCGTTTTAGGGTTGTCCATTCTTTATTGCACACCCTGTATATTTTCAGACATATTGTAAACAAAAATTCCCAGGGAAATGGTTTCGGGAAAAGGGCCCCAATCGGAAAAATGGCGAAAATTTCCATTTTTTTTTTGGTTTCCCCATATTCTTAACAGTTGAGGAACGAAATTCAAGCTAAAAAAATAATGAAATTTCAGGAACTTTTCAGTTAGGAGTTTTTTTTTCAGGAATAGGATTATGACGATTACAACAAAACTTCAACTTTTTGAATCGTTATACCCAAGAAACGGTGGGTCTTAGGAAAAAAAGTGTCATGACACTTTTTATATATAATAATCTGGTCTACAATTCTTGCATTGAACATTTTTTGATAAGACTTACCGTTTTGCTGAAAATCGTGAAAAACCAGTTTTTGTGACCTTTTGACCCCTATAACTCTTAACGCGGACACGATATCAATGTCGATTTTTCACATCTTCATAACAAAGCCGTCATTAAGCTGTATACCAAAATTCAGCCCAGTAGGAATTTTTCCGCAGATAAAACCTAAAATTACTGGACTATCTGTATTTTCTATGAACAATTTTAAATTATTAAAATACTATCAGCTTCTCAGCAAAATGTTTTACAATATTTATCAACGTTAAATAACACTTTAAGTATTACAATTGTAAAATGCTTCCTGGCCTTAACTACTGTCAATTTCACCTTTTTGAAAACTACATCCCTGATCTCTCGGTTACTGGATCACTGTTTCCAGTTCCATGGTGGCGGCAGTTTTGATTAAAAAAAAAAGAATGTCGGAGAATTATTATTTTCTCGGCTTGAAGGTCGTCTTGTTTGATGGTTGGCTTTGTTTTTGTTTTAATGGTTTCTAATTTGTAGCTGTTTTGCCCCTTAGACTTGTTTAACATGAAACAAAAGCAAAAGCAAAAGCTTTTGATGCATGTACAATAGAATCTAGATAAAGTATCTGGTACTGGTTGATACTTTAAGAAGTTAATTTTAGGTAGCCACAGCCCCAGCTTAGCTACATAATAATAATAATGTGACATTCCGTTTTGGCTAATTTATATATATGTGTATTAATTTGTGTCTTTTATTTATTGTATCTATTTGTAGATCCGTGACTGATAAAATTGGATCACAATATGGCGTCAATTACGGATTTACAGTATAATAATAAAAAGGTGTGGGCTAGCAAAGTTTCAATAACATATAAATGAGCATCCGTTTTTAATATAAAAATAAAGAAATGCCTCCGGGGTGTAACTTCTATAGACCTACTCAATGATTTGTGATGAATCTAGAATAATTTTTTGTAAGGCGCTTATTAAGAAGTTGAAGGTACTTAAAGGTATGCCAGAAGGTATCTATTTCGCAAAAAAAAACATAATGAATAGACATTTATAGATGATTTGATTCATATTTGTGGTTCTAGAAACTCAATTAGTTAATGTTAATGTTTGATAATATTCTGGAGCAATTTAAGAAGGGCTTACAAAAAAAAAAAAAAACATCGAAATGATCATACAATTTAAAAAACTGATTATATTAGTATTATTATTAATATAATTAACTCAATTAAAGTTTTGCTCAATGTTAGAAATCGATCAAGAATACTAACGATCTTTTTCTATTTACCAATCACTTTACATATATTTTCCAGTTCGCAATGCAATTAAAGAAAAATCTGACACAATAAGTTTATTATTCATTTTTTTTCGTCTCCGCTGGATACAAAATTATTTGATTTCAGCAAACGACTTTTAAAGTTAATTCTTAATTTTTTAAGGATTTATTCGATGAAACAAAAGAGCTGATGTACAAACTTGTTTTAAAGTTTTTTATTTTTGATATTAAAATAAGTGGTATAAATTGTTTTTTATGTTTCATAATATTACAAGCTTTATGGTTTAGTATATTTTAAATGCTTTGACATGTCACTTTTCACTTTTGTGCTTTTAAATGTAAAATTGATAAAATTTTTAATTTAGAAGTCGCTCTATTTTCAAATAAGTTCTTGATACCTTCCGGTTTTAAATTACTAGTTGATTGATAGGTTTTCTTAATTTCATCTACTCATAAAAGAGAGATTTATTAAAAAACAGAAAGACACACCCTACTATCAAGGCTAAGGATTACTGATATTGAAGTCAGGGTCAGTTAAAACTTCAGATTCTACACTTAAAGAAAACTGTACAAATATTGCTTTCCAAAATTGTAACAGAAACCTTGAAAGCAATCATATGTTAAAAAAAAAACTTTCAAATATTTCATAAACAAACAAAAATCTTAAAATAGCTATAGTTTATGAACATTGTGATTGATTTTCTTACATTTTTCAATTCCAAAAAAAAAGATAATTAAATTTCACAGTTATTCTTATAACCATGTGCTGTGAAAAATGTTTAAAAATTAGCTTTTTGTTGCTTGACACGCAAATAACTAATCTCTCTTGCTGCCCATTAATTGACCTTAAAGCTCAATTTATTTCACAAAAGGTTTAACATTTTGTAATTGGATATATTACTTGTATAACAATAAAATTGTTTACACCTGCTTAAGCATGTATACCTCGGCATTACTTCTGCTTATTAATGCTTTGCAATGATTAATACCATTCCCTACACCACCACAATGGTGTTTGTACTACTACTTGACCATTAAAGAAATATTGATTTAAAATTTAAATTTACGATTAAGAAACAAAATGGCCGCTATTTTATACAAAACAAAAAAAAACCTAGTATGATAGTCAATCTACTGAATGAATTACGAAAGAATTAGATTCTTTAAAATTCAATTCTTGGCATGGATACAAAAAAAAAAAAAACACACCATCAACGTGTGGTTGATATGGTGTTTATGGTTTCTCACGTGAGGAAACGCATTATACAAGACGGAAAAACTAGACATATGATTGATTTGCAGAAATTTGTTTCGATTGAAACTATTAAGTATTCCATAGACTAACAAATTGGTGAATTCATTCATAGGTTTCTCACAGTCTTAAAACTAAAAGCACCTTACTAAACCTTATAGTTTTTTTTTTTTTTTTTAGTGAAGGTGCGTAGCGTACCTTGGAGTGCAATCAATTTGTCTATATAGTAGAAGTAGAAACTATTTGATTTCAAATTCAATTCACGTATTGTTGAATGAATTTGCAGAAGTACTTGTACACTATTTCATTACTATTATTATTATAACCCAAATACTCATATACATTGCATTGTTGGGGTAACTTGTATTTATTATTTAAGTTCCCACGCGTTAAATTAGTGGAACTTCCAATTAAACAATAATATTGTTCGAAGAATTAATTCAAGTGTTTGAAAAAAAATACGTGATTTTAATACATTCATGAAAGCTTAAAGTCTAACTAATTTTCAGGTTGATTCTGCTAAAAAATAATTTGAGAGGAGTGCTAGCAAGTAACGAATAAATTGGCATTTAATATTAAATTTTCTCAAACCAAAAGGAAATGAATTTTATTCTTTTAGAATTTATGTATGCTGATTATTGGAAATCAAATCCATGAGTGTTTTACTTCGTGGATGCATTTAATAAACTATTTTATCAGTTTTATCAATTTGTTAGTTTTGAGAATTTCAGAAGAAAATCAATGACAGATTGCAAGATAATCAGCCCTATCACGAGTCCCGACGCACAGTGGGGCAGCCCCATATAGTGTGGTGATATAGGTAAAGGTTATTTTTTAAACTTAAGCTATGGGAAAAAAAGATCACGTATTCTAAACTTAACAGTGAAATTGATAATATGAGCATATTTGTTTTGTTCAAAGTCATTGAAGTTGAGAGTTTTAGAGCAAAAATTCAGTTTTTAATAAGTAATAAAGAAGGTGTTCTTTTGTTTTTTTTGTTTAAACTCAAAATTATTTGAGAAAAAAATAAAATACAAAAGTATGTAAATTACTATTCTTCTGAAAAAAAAAATTTTTTTTTAAATTTCTTATATTTAAAAATTGAATGAGAAAATAATGAATTTTTTGAAACGCGTCGTAAAGTTTTTTCTCAAAATCTTCTGTTAAGGAAAATATTTAGCAAGTTTTAAAAATGGAGAAAGCATGATAAGCAATTACTCTATAAGCCCACTTTTGCTAAATATTTGCCTAAAATATTTTTAATGAAATTTTGAACTTCAAAAAACGATTTTTTTAAAGAAAGTGCTTTTTTGTTTTTATTAAAATATATTACAGAATCATTATTTTTTGACAATCATGCACTGATTACTTATAAACAATGTTTTTTTTTTCTTTTTAAAAGTTTTTTTTTTTTAATTTTGTTATAAGAAGTTTCGTGAAACAAGGTGATTTGTTATATAAAGTTAGTGCTTTTGTTTTTTACTTTTTTTTTTTTTATTAAAATATTTTTTAATTTTATTAATTTTTTTCCAACTAAAATTGATGCGGCTATAAGGTTTTTTAAAAAAGTCAAAAAACATCAAATTTGATAATTTTTTTCAAAGTTTTCACTTTGAAATTTTATTTCACAAAAGGTATTCGCGAAAACTACTTAAATCGAAAAACATTTGAAACAATGCAAAATAAGCAGTTTTTATGTATTTTTTTTAAATTTAAGGTTAAATTTTCAGAAAATTGCCCCTCCCACTGGAACGAGGGGTGATACAGCCCCCTTCCCATACAAATTTTTTCTTAAGTTAAACTGAAGAACTATTTCTTAAAATAAAGTTCACTTTTTAAACAAAAAAAAACATAATTCAAAATTATAGGTTTTTCAAATGTATTAATATTTTGTCCCCTTACTTAATTTCCGGGAGAAAAATAAAAATTTTAATTAAAAAAAAGTTCATAAAATTCAAGAAGACTGTTAACTTTAGTTACAAAACCAAATAAAGTGACAAAAAATGTCTTATTATTTGTAGAAGTAATTAATATCACAAATCGACCTATTCTTCCCCACTGTGCGACGCGACGTAACAAATTCGTACTTCGAATACTGAAGAAAAATACCGTGATACTAGAAATATTTGCTTATACATTCGGCGTGTGAAAAGTAGTATCGTAAGCTCCAAATTTCGTATTAAATATTTCCACTATGACGTGAATCATGCTTATTTTTTTCAGGATTCGTAGAACGAGTTTGTTACGAGTCGGGACTAGCCGGCTCATAATAGGGTTTTGTTTCTTTTAACAAAACTTTTCTATGTAGTTTTGCTGCTGATTTATATTCAAAGACCTTTTTTGGGTAATGGCTATGTCTTACAAGATCACCAAAGCAAAAAAAAAGGGTTTATGTAGAATTTAGGCTCAAGTAGCACAAAAGTCTAAAATACACCAAAATATTTGGTGTATTTTTTGCACTTTCGTGATATGCATTTTGAATATAAAAAATACACCATTTTCTCGTATATAATAAACTCCGGTGGTTAAAAAAATATACCGATTTTGGTGTATAAATGGCGCTAGTGGTATATTAAATGATCTGGTTTTTGGTGAAAATTATCCCTTTGAAATTGAAAAATACACAATAAATCTAAGGATAAAATACACCATTTAAATTATTCTGATTTAAAATTTGAACCAAAGTTTATTTTTTACCTCAAACAGTGTGATGAATTCTAATTCACACCATTTCTTATGAAATAAATGTAAATGAATTTTTATTCACTTTCATAATATTGCCATAAGAAACTAATGGTTAAATATGAATTTGTTTGCCTAATTTTAAAACGAAACACATTCTGTCTACTAATTTTACATACTACCCCCTCTAAAAATCGAGCGCCTCAAAAATATCAGTGAATTAATGATTTTTTTGTTCGATTTTAAAAATCAGTTTTTCAAAAATTATATTTTTTTTGTTGTTTTTACATTTTTTTAGAAGAGTTCTTTTATAATATAATAAACCGCATAGAAAAAAACCAAATTGCGGGATAATTAGGTCGATAAATATACTATTATAGAAAACTAATTAATTGCTGTCTACTTTTTTTAAATGGCGGCCATTGAAAAATATGTCGTCTCCCACTTATGCATTCTGGTGAATTTTATGTCCACAGGGTGTGCTTACTACACCAAAGAGAGTTTACAAAATGTACCGTTTTGGTTGATTTCAGAATCGAATAATTTTATACACCATTAATGGTATATTATAAAAACAACTGAATATCGGTGTATTTTTTGCACGGAATCTTAAAAAAATGTTGAAATTTTTTACAGAAAAGACAGTGGTATAATTTTTATACCACTAATTTTGATAAAAACACCATATTTTTTCAATTTCCTCAATTTTACACCAAAATTAATGAATATACACCAATTTATACACCAGTGTGCTACTTGAGGGGTAATCTTATATGAATGTTCATCAACCATTTGATAATTTTTTAAAAGTTTTCAGTCTTCTGATCTCGAATCTATTCTCAAAATCGGTCCATTAGTCAATGAAAAAACAGATTTTGTATAAACGAACAAAATTGAAATCGCTGGATAAAAATTGTTAAAACAAGTTTGTGCATCAACTCTTTTGTTTCATCGAATAATTTCATAAAATGATTTTGAATTTTAAAAAATAATAAATAATATGTACCTATTTATAAATCAGACATGATATTACGATGATACCTAAAGAATACCAAAAAAAGTGGGTCGCCTTATCCGAAATATCTATCTGTCTTGTAACCTTTAACTAAACCTTAATTTTTTCGAAAAGAATCTAATGATTTTTGATAAAATTATTGAACCCTTATGGTAACCAACCAAAAATCGGTTTTTTTTTATTTCTGATTTTCTCGTTAACGGCTTACCCGATTTTAACGAACATTTTTATACCTTCTATATAAAAATAAAAAAGTTGAACACTCAATTTTTTGCAAACCACTTGATGGTTTTTTTTTTTATAATTTCGTTTTAAAGAGTTAACTTCAAACTATCGATTCGCCTGTGTGGTTGATGGATCTGCTCTCATTTGAAAACTCAAAATTGAAAGGGAAATGATAAACGTTTATTGAGTTCATTGAGTCACTATGGCGTATGTGAAACATTTGCTTCTAAAAATTTCAATGCCAATTCATTGTATTTCTACTTTTTAGCTGCAAATGATACTATTTGCAATAATATTGTATCTACTTTCACACAAAGTAAACATTGCATGAAACCTAACCTCCAATAATATTTTGTAAACATAAAACTAAAAACAATAGCCAATCAAGACGTCTCCGATTCATAGTCCCCACAAAAAAAAAAATAGCCCGGATGATGTAAATTTATCCATAGAATCAAAATATTTGATTAATTACATTAAAAAAGTCAAAATGATTTTCATAACCTAAATCAACACCATCTATCAATAAAAAATAATATAATTTTTGGTTGTGCATGAATGTGACATAAAAGCCTTGTGCCATGAAACCAGTTATTAAAACACAGCTTGAAGGCACAAACTCATAAATCAACATATTTTTGGTATATATATAAAAAAAAACTTCACAACCTCACACAAGCCAGGCACTAATTTAAATTAATTTGTCCGGCTATTAGTGTTGCACCTTGTGTTTAAGATCACTCAATTAATGCTCTATGCTTGTTCTATATATAGAAGAACAATTATTGAGGTAACTAGATTAGAAGCACGATTCAATGCTTAGAATTCTAATTCTAAGCCACGAAATGGTAATTACATGGCAAGTTTACTTCGGTATAATTTGCATTTCAATAGATAGGTACTCTATTTCAAGAGAATTAACCAAAAGTAATTGGTGCTTGTTCGAGTTGGAATGAAGACGATGCAATAAGACAAAAGGGATTTAGTGTAACCCCAAACTTGGAACCCTCCTCCTTTTGGACAATGTCACTGTGAAAACCAATTGACCATGGTCTTCAGTGAGTCTGAAGCAAAAACGAATAAACGAAAAGTAAAAAAAAAAACGTTTAAGCGATAAAATGAAGGCTGATTACATCGCCTTTTTTGTTTTTATTTTTATTTTGTTTTATATCGAAGAATGCATATATTGACCAAGTAACAACAATCTTCACGCTGACTCAGATTCAAAGGGATTCGTGGCTTTGATTTAAAACGGTAGCCTTATGGTAATTTGCACGACCAAACCGCTGCTCCGGAGCGTTTTGTTTGTGTGTTGTGTAAATAAAAAAAAACGTTGACCGAGCTTGGCATATCAATTGATCTTGAAACTTCGAACTAACAAATTTATTGGTTTTTTGAGTTAATAAATTCAGGGCACATAAGTGAACATATTCTCCGAGCCAAGTTAATCCTCCCCCGTCTTTTCCTCAGCAAGTATTTCGAATAAATATGTGTCAAGTAGATGAAATCAAATTGGAAAAAAAACAGCTAATTACTATGACGTATGTGTATGACACAGTAAGAAGAAGTTTTCTATGAGTGCAATGTTTTGAATAATCTAGAATTAGGCCACCTAATTGTCAAGAAAATGTCAGAGAGAAAGAGATTTCACACAATGGGCGGGTTGTTTCTACTTCATTTTGACATTTCCATTGCTCTAAATAGTGTCACGTTCTATCAGAAGACAGAGATTGTGAATCTTGTTGACTTGTTGACTTTGACGGAAACGCATGGGCGTTGAAGTCCGGTAGGTATAGGTAGTTGACTTGGTTTTTTTTTTTTTTTTCTAGACAAGTTCAATGGCCTAAATTTGGATAATCGTTGTTATTCGATTTCGTGGTTAAAACAATTGTAGGTGTTAATTGACATCAAAATAAAACATGTGGTTAGGTTTGTTTTGGTTTTTGATTTTTTTCTTTGTGGGTTAATTCGGGAGATACTTTTATAGTTTAATTTTTGTTTCGCAGTGTTAACCTCAATTTCGTTCGTTATTTAAGTTCTTAATCCCTTATAACTGCGGTATTAAAAAAATAAAATAAGAAAATTGTACTCTTAATTTTACATTCAAGCTAAAGAGGTCACTGTGGTGTATGCGTATTTTTTTTATTGATACATAATTTAAACGAAATTTTAATATTTTCAATACTTATTTTGAAAGGGTTTTCAGGACACTACTTTGCATTCTACGCTACTTGAAATTCGATTTGCTAGCTACTTTTTATTCTATCAAGCTATTGTCATTTCTATCATGTTTCTATATGTACGATAGTTGGTATCTTTTATTTGATCACGATATTTAAAAATATCAACTAAAATCATGTCACGCTTTTTATAAAGAGGAATTTCAATTTTTTTTCGTACATTTTTATGCAATATTATCTTCGAAAAAAATAACAACTTTTTGAGAAAGTCCATCTTTCCATCTGCGATTGAATAACACAAAGTAATTTTTGTGATAAATTCAGACTATGTTCGTTGTTTATTGATGGATTTGTGTGTGTGTTTTTTTTTTTTTAACTATGGCAAAAAAAAAGAGAACATACAGTAAAGTGTTGCATTTTGAATTTTGATTTTGAATTTAGTATGAGATGCATACTAAAGAGATCGAGTATGAAGATGTGAATATTATATAAGTGGGCAAATACCTTAAATGGATGACAACGAAAAATCATATCAAAATATTTTTGTAAAGTACGGTTTTTTTTGTGTTTTGTGTATCAATTTGAAAAGAAAGTTGTCATTACAAATTTGAATTGTTTTTGGCAGCTTAAAGTCATAGACAAATATTAACAAAATAAAAAAAAACCTAATAAGACTTTTTATGGAGAGTTCCGCCTATTCCATATAATAAAATAAAATCATGGATCGGAAAAATCACATACTTTGAAAGTCATGTTAAATACTGTTTATACATAGAGAAGTAAATCTTTAAATAAAATGCATGACGTTTAAGAGTTGTCAGATTTTTGGGTAGTCTTTTAAAATTTTTTGAGTTAATTTAAGTTAAAAATAAAAAAAATTTTCAAAGTAAATTTCGTTTTTAGACCAGGGTCGATAATTTTTGAAACCAAAAAAAATCATAGTAGAATGAAACCCATTGGAAAAGGAGGTGAATATGATGAAAATTAAAGGAAAAATAAATTACGGGCGAGCCGAGTTCGGGAAGTGGGTGGGTTGAGTTTTTAATGGTAAAAAATGGTATATCTCGATTTCCGGCAAAACTAAAAATCCTATACAAAAAAGTTGTATGGCAAAGTTGTAGGTAATAAAAAGATCTACAACTTTGGTATCAACAATTTTTTCACATAACCTCAAAATTTATTTGAAAAATTCAAAAAACCGAGTTTTTGGTTTTTTATTTTTATCTTTTTCAAAAACAAAAATTTTTCTTTGAAATTTGGTGAAAATTTACCTTATTATGTCCCAAATACACTGTAATTCATTTGACTTAATTTCACGTGTCAAAATATCAGCTTTTTTCAAAAAGTCGGTGGGCATTTTGTTTGTAAAATGTCTATTTTCTGATGGTGTAAAAAAAATTTTACATTAGTATATTATAGAACATGTTTTAGTAAAATTCCAAAAATGAAAAAAGCTTGAATTCGAAAAAAAATTTTTATCATTGTTTACAATTTTGGCATATTTATTAAAATTTATTAAAATTTACACTTTAATTACTCAAAAAACGTAAGACTAATCAATGTTACATGAAATCTTACGTTTTTTGAGTAATTAAAGTGTAAATTTGAATAAATAGGCCAAAATTGTAAACAATGATAAAATTTTTTTTCGAATTCAAGCTTTTTTCATTTTTGGAATTTTACTAGAACATGTTCTATAATATACTAATGTACAATTTTTTTTACACCATCAGAAAATAGACATTTTAAAGAACGAAATGCCCACCGACTTTTTGAAAAAAGCTGATATTTTGACACGTGAATTTTCGATTGAAAATTAGGGTGTTTTTTTGTTATTAAGTCAAAATAAGGTGAACAAATTAATATTTTAAATCAAATAAATTACAGTGTATTTGGGACATAATAAGGTAAGTTTTCACCACATTTCGAAGCAAAAATTTTTGTTTTTGAAAAAGATAAAAATAAAAAACCAAAAACTCGGTTTTTTTAATTTTTCACATAAATTTTGAGGTTATGTGAAAAAATTGTTGATACAAAAGTTGTAGATCTTTTTATTACCTACAACTTTGCCATACAACTTTTTTGTATAGGATTTTTAGTTTTGCCGGAAATCGAGATATACCATTTTTTACCATTAAAAACTCAACCCACCAACTTCCCGAACTCGGCTCGCCCGTAATTTATTTTTCCTTTCATTCTTATCCTATTCCCCTCCTTTTCCAATGGGTTTCATCCTACTATGATTTTTTTGTACTTTTTAATGTTTTTGAAGGCATCGGCACTGGTCTATTTAATGAGTTTGAGTTTCAAAAAAAAAACTGGACGATTCAATTTTTTTATTAAGAATGGAAATAAGTTGTTTTCGGATTTTATGATGAACAAAAGTGTTGAACAAAATTTTATCATTTTTTATTTTCCAAACGAAATTTCTCTTTCAAAAGCCTTATAATTGGTACAAAAAATATGTGAATAGACTACTTTATCTACAATGGTTGAGAACTAACATCATTTTCGTTTCAAAAACGACGTAAAAAAAAAATTTAAGAAAATTGGGCTTCAAAATCTTTGTGTGAAAGAAAGAGAGAAAATTGTTCAGCTTGAAATGGAGCGTTTAGAATAATAAATGAGTCAAGTACTTGAAAATTGTGGTTTATACATACAACTTTGAAAAGCTCTGTTTTAAAAAATAAAAGAACGTTTGAAAAATATTTTTTACAGGAAAATATTAATAATATTCAAAATTTATAAAACTGTGCTTTTTGTTTAATTTTGCATTTAAAAGAAAACGTTTATTCGAAAGATATTGAAATAATGGAATGTGCGATGTGCATTAGGGTGGATCAAAAAACCACTTTTTCGAATTTTAAATAGTAGTAACGCGGAAAAGTTGCGAATGGTGAAGACTAAGAAGCATTTAAAAAACAGTTAGAATCAGTTAATATCTTCTGCCTTAAAAATTTAACTTAAATTTTTAATTTTTTAACTGTAGGTATTTTTAGAAAAAGAAATTACCACCCTAACGCCTTATTTTTTTAATATAATAGCTTTAAACAACTCGTTTATGAGCTAAATATTAAGTAGAAAAAAAGAATTGTTCAAATTAAGTAAGAACTTCTGGCGTTTTGAAATTTGTTGAAATAATGCCAAAATCCTATTTTTACGATATTTTTTCATTTTTATGGACCATTTGTTAAATTATTATTTTTACCAAATAAGAAGTAAAAATGAAGTTGATACAATCAGTGAAAGTCATAAACTCGCTGAAGATTTAAAAAAATGTGCATATTCAAAAAGCTTTCTCCGCGGATGGACAGTATTCGACATTACTTTTTGTGTATTATAACTTTTGTGTTATAAAGGTCGAACTCTAAAATTTGGACTTATGTCACTTCGAGTTATATCATGGAATACTTCAATATGTATTATGTACACATACATGTTAAGTCTGTTATCTTAAACCAAACAAAAACGAATAAATTTGTCAATCAAAAAAATAAAATATTTAAGTTCTTTTATTTTAATTTAAGATTTCGAATAACAAAAATTAATATATTTCTGCAGCAATTCTACAAAGAAGCAGTTCTTCAAATATCTTCTGATCTCGCAAATTTTAAACTAATCTTCTCCTTAATATGTGTACATCAATATTATTAAATGGTGCTAAACAAGTTTTATTTTATTCTAAAAGTCATAAAATAATCTCCAAGCCAAAAATAATATTATTTGTTTAAACCAGAACCACCTCAATCCTCTTAAGATAATATTTTTTTTGCATTTCAAAAACAGTTCATAAACATTAAAAAAACGTGTGTTAAAACTTGCTTTGTTAGGTTATAAATTAATCCAAACCTGAAATAAAGTTAAAAAAAATATTTTATTAAAATTAAATCATTTTAAATAAACGTGTTTAAAAATACTTAAATAAAAAATAAATAATAAAACGTCATTCAAATACTTGATACTTCTAACGGTAAACATAATAATTATATTTAGTACCAAAATAAAAAAAAAAAAACAAAAATTCAACTGACATTTAAAATTTTGAGTGGTGGCGACGACGACGCCGCCAATAATGGTATTTTATGAATATCATTAATTTTATAATGACTATACGAGTAGGTAGAGGTATTCAGTCTCATGACCTCAAGTCAGCTCTGTCAGTCAAATCGCATTTTAGCTATAATTTAATTGATTTTAACTAAAAATTTGTTTAACCTTTTACTTTACGACAAAAGAATATTAATAAATCAATAAATAAATAATAATTGTAAGTTTAGTTGAAAAAAAAAGACTTTTAATAGAACCTCGAAGGAGACATTTATTCGCAAAGCCTCTAGCCAAAATTTAAAAACGAAATTATTATCTAATAAATACTTGCGTACTTCAACAGTTTCACACATTTAAAACATAAACAAAAAATGTTGACTGGCCGCCAAAAGGTTCACGCTGGCTGCTGGCCAAGAAACAAAAAAACCAAAACAAAAAATTGAAACGCAGAAGAATAAAAAAAAAAACGAAAAACTTTAAAAGGCCATCAGGTTAATTAAGTTGATGTGTGTGTGATATCATCAGAGTAAATTTACAAAATTGGTTAACAAAACAATAGCCTGCCAGACAGACAGACAGATAGATGGCAATAACTTTGATTGTGAAGAGTGTGAAAAATGTTTCGTTGATTCTCATATAAAAAAAAAACATAAGAAATACCATTCCACGAATGAAATACAAAACAAAAAATCTTTCTTTCATAAATCAATCGAAGAATAGATATAAACTTCTTGTCTAAATCCAAATCAGAGCATTATAATTATTTAAAGAAAAATACAAAATTCGTTAAAAATTGAAAGAAGATATAATTAATGAGTTTTTTATTCGATGAAAAATTGAACGAAAAATTCTTGGCAAGTTTACTGACCTCACATAAGTGACTTGCACGAAATAACTCATCATATATGTGTAATATCAAAGCAACAGTTCATTAGTATCATAATTTTTGTTTAATGTTTACTCATTCTGTCTAATCTGTAGCAATCTTTACATTGAAAGTGTAAGTGCCACTTAAGTGGCTGTTAAGAGTTTGCTGTTTGGTTAAAAAATGCAAACGAGTAAACTGTTGATTTTTAAGAGTTTAATCAAGCAAATTAATCGCAGTGTTTTTTTTTTTGTTTCGAAGGTGAGGCTATTTTCAGTTATTAAGTTATTTTTCTTTTTTTAAGTTGAATTTAAATGTTTTTTGGTTGTCAAACATGTTTGACGTGACGTCTTCTTTCTTTCAAGTGAAGGTGATTCTGTGATATTAAATAATTGCAATATAGGGTGTTTTAAGTTGAATTTTCTAAATTGACTACTACTCTCTAAATTTTTATGAAATGTATTACTTTTTTTATACAACAATGCACTTTGTATGCCATTTGAAGGTTAGGTTGCAAAAAATACTTTTTGTAATTAAAATAAGAATAAAAGAATTTCCATTCAATAATATGAACCTTTGGGTTTGAGATTTATAGCTTTACAATATTGGCTAAGTTTGAGGATTATAATAGAACGCCAATCGTTATCATCCTGTCCGTAAGAGATGTTTTTTCTTGCAGCTCTAGTTTGGACACAGTTACTTAAAATGTAGAAAAAAAATTGATTATTGAGTTTTTATAACGGATATATCTCTAAAACTAGAGCTGATAGAAAAATTCTGTTTTCGGATTCAAGTTCAGCACACCCAAAACATTTAGAAAAATACTAAAAAAAAAAACTGCAAGCTTAGGCAATTGTTTGAAAAGTACATAGCCAAAAATCGATTATTGAGATTTTAAAACGGAAATATCTCGAAGCCTCGACCTGATAGAATAATTCGGATTCTGGATTCAAGTTTAACACGTTCACAATATTTAGAAAAATATTGTTTTGTTCCTGAAACAATACAATTGTAAGTTGGGAAATGCTTAAAAAAGATATAGAAAACAATCGATTACTGATATTTTATAACGGGAATATTTCGGAAACGCGAGCTGTTTTCAGATTCGAGTTCAAAAAACCCATAACCTTAAGAAAAGTATTATTTTTATTCTCGAAAGGAAACGATTGTTAGCTAGGCAATGCTTACAATACAAAGTAGCAAAAAGTCAATTATTTAGATTTTGTATCGGGAATATCTAAAAAAAGTGAGCTGACCATACAACTCGACTTCGGATTCAAATTTAACACCCTAAAAACCTTTGAAATAGTTTATCAAACTTAGTAAAACCAGAGATCAGAAATAAATCTCAATCTTTTGATAGGTTCCTTAATAACTCTTATTTATCGCCATTTTCAATAAAGGTCATAAAATAACCTTTATTTTTAAAAAAGAAAAATTTCGGTCAAGGTCTGAGAGAAACCTTTATTTTGTATTTTTTTATGTTTCGGTCAACCAGTGAGATTTATCGCTGAGAGAAAAAAATAAATCTCATCTGCAAATGTATCAATTCCTAGAGACATGGGAGTGGTGCCATATGAAAGCTTATATTCTCAGCTACCCGATAGTGGTATAATCGGGTTTTTGGATTTTTTTTTTCAAAATTCCGAGAAAATCGCGTTTGAAAGTTGAGGTAAAATTTTTTTTCGAAAAATCCTCGAATCTTTGAACGCTCCTGGAAGCTAAACCGCTTGAGAGCAATTTTTGGGAGTGATGCCCAATGTTAGCTTGTGGCATGGGCCTACGCTTTGCACATTGTCAGATTTTTTTTTAAATCATCTTCCATGTTAAACCGCCACATCATGCCTATTTTTTCAGAATCGGGCTTAACTTTTTTTACCTTTGAGTTCTCCCGGTTTGAAAACATGTGCACCTACAGGGATGGGAGTTATACCCACATGTACATAGGTTAGAGTCCCCGCTACATCATCAACAATTTTTTTTTCATTTTTTCAAAATTCCGAGATGTAGCCGTTTGAAGTTGGGCGGGCGAAATCGAAATTGCATTGGTTATGTTTGTCGTCCCAGCGACTCAAATCACAGTGGAAAACACATTTTCGTCTTTAGATTTTACTTTAAACGAAAAGAGATATAAGCTTGGGTCTAAGGAACTTTGAGAGTCTATTTAGTTCATGCATTATTTAATACATTAACTTAGAAAAAAACATCCTTTTCATATTTATTTTTGCAATATAAAGACATTCTTGAAATATTCGACATTTTCCTTTGAATTGACCATTTTTGATTTATTTTCAGCGAAAAAGGTTAAAGGTTGACCTTTTCCAATTATTTTTTTGTAAAAATCTCAACCATTGAGAGATATTTAAAAAAAATAAAAAAATTAATCTCAACCGATAACCTTTATTTTTGATTTTTAAAAATAAATCTCAAACCTTAACCGAAACTATTTAAAGTAATGTGGTAACTCTCAGAGAGAAACCGATTGAAAACAAAGGTTGACTGTTATTTCTGGTCTCTGAGTAAAACTAAACCCTTGTTGCCCACTGTAATATTTAGCATGTAAATACTCCTTCGTAGTTCATGCAAGACAAAAAAAGATAGTCTTTCTTGAAGATAGAGCAAATGAAACTAATAGTTTCAATTTTATTTGTTGTCTAATTAACTATTTAAAGTAATACAAATATCTCACTCAAATAATCTCTATAAATTCCATAACGACTCATAATCGGAAGCTTAAATTGTTAAAAAAAAAACCATAATCATGTTCAACATTTTCATCACTCATATAGATATCCATTAGTTATATTTTTTAGCGGAAGTAAAAAAAAAAAAACGAACAAACCATCATCAGCAATGATATACATTTATTGCAGACCTCGAACCTAACTTGCGAACATAACAAAAAAACACAAAAAACAAACATATACACAATTTTTTGTTGTTGTTTGCTTGTTTGTTTAACTTCCTATCGTGTATTACAATTTTTACACTATTATCTCCTACACCCACAACAAAGCAGACAAAAAATTAATTGAGTTTCATCTTTCTCAGTCGACACAAGAAATATAATAATTATTATCGAAGAATGCCATAAAACAATGCAATTAAACGTCAAACACACTACAATACAGGTATAACAATGGTTTTTTTCGACCCAATGAAGTTGGCGTTAACAGCAACAACAAAAATATGGACAAAAAAACTAACAAAATTCAACATCTAAATAGGGGAAAAAAAGCCGTGCCGCACTGTCGCCGTCACTTAAATATATATCGACACCGTTATGGATCTCTTCCGCTTGTTTTTTTGGTTGGTACTAGTGGGTGCTAAAGGTAGGTTCATACACTTATCTTCAATTCCGTCAAGTTAACGCAAATATATCACTCGATTGATTGACAGATGCTATTAAGCCTATTAGTGTTAATATCAATCGTTATCCAAAAACAATAAAGCTTGCCACGTCAATGTTAACTTTAAATTGATTATCTCACTGTGATCTATTCAAATTTGACAATTGAAGTGGGTACATTCACAAGAGTGTTATTTGTCTAATGATTAATGAACTAACACTCTAAGAAAAGAATATAATTTTTGATTGACACTTCAATTGCAAACAATTCAGTGCACACACGCTTAAATTAATGCATCCCATTTTGCAGGCGTTAAACGTGAGTAATACTAGAATATATATAAATATCCAGTACAGAAAAAAATATAGGCAGAAAACTTGATTTACACATCAGCCAGCAGCCACCAAAACGACCTTGCATCACTCACTTTTCCCTCTAGAGTGTGCTGCATTCGCTGCGCATGATGATGGTTGGTGAGGTGATGATGCCATATGCAATAGTGATGATTGTGAATGCATGATCATCGTTATAGAACGATGGACCGCTTCGCTATCATACATACAACAACGACAGGCGAGGTACAATTATAATTACACTGTGATAGTTCGATTTTGCAACAGAAGCGAGACACATCGATTCTAGTTAATTCGAGTATGCTGAATTCAGTGGTGGCAACCGTTTTGAAAGTTTGGCTCAGGTTTTCGAGATATTTCGAAAATAAAATCTTAGGTCGGGACTATTAAAATACTGATAATTTCGAATAATTAAGTTTTTTTATGCAGTTTTTAGTTTAGAGAAAAGCTATTCCTGTATATAGCTATATGTTTAACACTATTCCAACCTAGATTGTTATGTTTCGGTCGCTTACAAAGCATTTTATAAACATAAACTTCACTTTTTCAAGTTTTTTTTTATTTTGTTGACTTTCAAAGCCTTTAATATGGATGCAATTTGAGTTTAACATTGATTCGGGATATTTTATATTATTTCCATAGCATATAATTCCAAAAATGAATAAAATACTGCAAACCTGAAAAAGTTCACTAGTGAAAATCAGCCTACTAAGCTACGGAAATGTATCAAAACCTGAACTTAAGATTAAGTTAAGATAGTTTTTGGATTTTCAGCTTAAGCTTAAGATATGTCAGATAATAAATGAATTAAACAGTTTTTGGAAGAACAAAAAACGTTCTTATATACTTACATCATGCCGGGATAAAAGCAGTCAAAATAACGTTTTTTGCCTTTTATAACTGTAATATTAAAAAAAAAGGAAGTCAAATAAATATTTATTGCTTCGGATTCGAGTTCAGCACTCCTTTCAACTTCAGAAAAGTACATTTTGGTTCTTGTGGCAAAAAAAAAGTTTAATTTTGCTTACCAGTGTTATTTAATACATTTCCTTAGCTTAATAGACTGATTTTCACTAGTGAACTTTTTCAGGTTTGCAGTATTTTATTTATTTTTGGAATTATATGCTATGGAAATAATATAAAATATCCCGAATCAATGTTAAACTCAAATTGCATCCATATTAAAGGCTTTGAAAGTCAACAAAATAAAAAAAAACTTGAAAAAGTGAAGTTTATGTTTATAAAATGCTTTGTAAGCGACCGAAACATAACAATCTAGGTTGGAATAGTGTTAAACATATAGCTATATACAGGAATAGCTTTTCTCTAAACTAAAAACTGCATAAAAAAACTTAATTATTCGAAATTATCAGTATTTTAATAGTCCCGACCTAAGATTTTATTTTCGAAATATCTCGAAAACCTGAGCCAAACTTTCAAAACGGTTGCCACCACTGAATTCAGCATACTCGAATTAACCAGAATCGATGTGTCTCCGCTCTGTTGCAAAAAAAAAGTTCTAAAAACTATCACAGTGTTATTATTATTATTGCAAACAGCCTTGAAAGACTTACATAATTCAACGACAATTAAATAGGTGCGAGTCATGAATGATGTCTCAAATGTCAGAGTTTCTTTTCGTTCGTTCAGATCAGCAGAGTTGTTGTGTGTTACTTCTTGTGAATCATTTTTTTCGTCTTTACTAGCGCAAAGAATGAATATTTTTTTTATTTTTCACATGCTTCTCAGATATATGTTAGGTATGATATTTTTTTATGGCAGATTTATAGTAGCTACTGAAATGGGAAGTGATTGTACACACAACAACCTAACAACATGGAAGCTTCTTTAAGGCTTAAAATGCAAATTTTTCGCAAAAAAAAGAGCATAAATTTATTCAAACAAAAGATGCATTGTCTATTCACAGAAATTTTTACATACACAAACAAAAAAAAATGAACAGATTTGAATCAGTTGGTGAAATATTTTTATTGAAATGAATATTATTTTGATTATTAAAAAAAATATAAAATACGATGGACATTATAAAAATTTGGCTATGAAGGTTGTCATTGCTTAATTTTTTTTCATTGCTCCAAATAAATAAAATCGAAATTTTGCAGTTTTTTTTTCAAGGTTTTTGAGGCAGTAAATGCAAGAGATTTCCGGAGCGTCTGTGATTGCTCTCAGAAAAAAAACCACAAAACTTTGGGGTCGTTAAATTTCCAAAATAGAAACTGTTAACATTTAAGCATATACATTTAAAATAAGCTCTGTAGGTGTAGAGAAGATTTCTGAATGCATTCACTTTTTTCTAAATTAATAGATACCTATTGATCTCTTAGCTGACGCTGACTATAAGGTTTTTAAAATGTTTTCAGCGTACTTAAAAGCTATCGCTGAAGATTATATGAGTTAACTACCAGACTTTATGAGCTTGGATCACCTTTAATAATATTTTTTTTTATCAAAAATAAGATGTCTAAAAAAAACACAAATCACTCATAAATAAAATTTAAATGTTAATGAACATAATAAAAATGACAGATTAAGTTTTGTTTTGACATTCAAGGTAAATGTTAATTTTTCAAAAAACATTAATAGAAGACAATCTGCATCAATTTACCCTTAATCTTCATCAAATCTTATTGTTAACTGGGTTAATTTGCTTGGTGAAGCTGAAATAAATGAAAAATTAAATTACTTTTTGTAAAAATGAGTGCTGAATGCACTCATTTTATTAAACATTTTTTTCTGTGGAGATTTCGTAGAAGATTGTACTAGAAAATTTTGTTATTTTGTGGTATTGAAAATTAT
Organism: Episyrphus balteatus; assembly: GCF_945859705.1. Taxonomy (NCBI): domain Eukaryota; kingdom Metazoa; phylum Arthropoda; class Insecta; order Diptera; family Syrphidae; genus Episyrphus; species Episyrphus balteatus. The sequence continues at coordinate 132,161,261 of NC_079134.1, read as the reverse complement.
ATATTTTTCAACACGTCTCGGCTGGTGGTTGCATTACACGCAAATAACGTTTCAAAAGAATCTGTGATATTTTACACATACAATTCGAATAGAAGAATTAAGCAAGATTTTTTTCTGTTTTGGAATTGGTTAGCATATTTTAAACAAAATTTGCGTTTAGGAATTCAACCAAACATTTGGTTATATCCGGTCTAAATTATAAATTTAAAAGAAGCTATTACACGTGCTAACAAAAAATTTGTCAGCCACCAATCGGTGTAAAACCTGTCTTAAGCTTTAATGATCTGTTGACGTGGGTAAAGCAGTTTAGCATCTAAGTTATTCTTTTTTTTAAGTTATACTATTTTATTTATTTAATTTATTTATTTTTATACTTTTTTTTTTTTGTAAGAATATCTTTAAAGGAAGACATGGAGGGAACGCGGGTGGGGGTAAGAGGGCGCTTTCAGGTGAAAGAATATCAAAATTAAAGATTGTCTGTTGAACCCAAACCCAGAACTAATTTGATGCTAGAATTTTTTTATGAGCTCTAGTTTTCGGAATAATGTGTTTTTGGTCAAAACTCACGAACAAGAAATAATTATTCAATCTGTGGCGAGAATTCCTGATGCTCCTTGCACCGGCCACATTCGACCGAAGTTTGGGAGCTTTTTTCTGTTTTTGCTTTTGCGTCCTTAGTCTTATAGACTAAGAAAAAAAAAAACAACTTAAAATCAATAACCACAGACGAAAAAAGGGTAAACTTCGGAATTGATGCTAATGGAAATTTTTGTTTGTTCAAAATCTTCGTTTTGGCATTCTATAACTCATCTCAAAAGTCTAGAAAAATTTGATTTCGCAAGTCGGGACTTTCAAGGTCAAAGGTCAACTGCGAAATGCAAACAAAATTCTGTTAGCATACTTGTTGAACCCATATTTGACTGGACTAATGTAAGTTTTATCAACATCAAATTTTATTGCATTTTACCTACGTTTTCGTTTTTTCTTTCAGTGTACCTCAGACTAAAAAAAAGTTCTCGACACCCCCTTCGAACTGTTTTGCCAAATTTTGAAGTATTTTTGAAAAAATATTCGAAGGAAGTATTTTAGTTTGCTAAATTAAACAAGTTGATAAGAAATCTTTTTAATGATCAATTAATAAAAAAAATTAAGGTTTGCGTTTGGTAACGTTGCATCTTGAACCATATTAAAGTATTTCAAAGTCTTTTTATTAAGAAATCTTGACTAACCTTCCAGAATTATCTTTTAGTCAGAAGGACGTATGTATGTAGGAAAATTAAATGCATCAACTGCTATGTCACGAAGAAGTAGTACCAATTTCGCACTGACCTCAGAAAAATAACTAATTTAGATGGTTTACAAAATAAGCGTAAGACTTTTAAAAAATTTTATATGAAGAAATCAAAATCTTTACCCGTAATAAATACAATGTAAGCTGGGAGCGTTAATATTATACCCTAACTAAAAAACGATACGAAATTAATAGTTATGATCTTAGAGCCATATAGAGTTCAGAGCACACCCAAAAAAGTTCATGTAAAATAAAATTAGAGCACATATACAATTCATGTAAAGTGATCAAAATTCGTGTATTACTTAGCGCAATATTGCATCTTGTTAAAATTAATATGAGTGGTAAAAGAGCAATAAACAAGTCGTGAAAGATATGATCTAAAGCTTAAAGGCAGGGCATTTTTAGTTTCATTTATGAAAATATCTAACAAATGAGTAAAAAAAAAACTCCAACATGACCTACTTTTTTAGCAACATTAGGCTATCAGACAAATTTTACCCGATTTTGATTCGCTAATTGGACAAATTGTTTTCTTTTTATTTTTTAACAGAAATAAGTTCACATAAAGCATTACAATTTAGGCTCAGCAATTGAAACTTTCACAAACAAAAAACTATACTACATTCATTTTATTCCTTCTCCAATGTACCAGATTACCCAATTAAAATACAAAAAAAAAAATACAATATAGTTCTGCCTGTATTACATCACTCAACAACACAAAACCATAACAACCTTGTAGCACGATTTTTTACAATAATCTTAAACATTTTCCTTTTTTGTTGTTGTTGTTGTTGTTCGTTCAACTTTTGAAAAATATTTTAATCAAGCATAAAGCATAATATTTCTTTGATCAAGCTTTATACCAGCGCTACCGTCATGAATTGTGGCACGTTCACCATAACCACACCAATTTTTGTGTGACACACTCAATGCACCACACAGCATTCATGAAATGGAAAACATGGCGATACATTTTGTTGATTCTGATTGTCTGTGTACTCAGGCCATCAGGTACTTTATATACTAACCTACCTTTTCTTTCCAATTTTTTCCAATTCCTATAAATAAGATAAAATTATTAAAATGTATCTGTGAGAGGTGAACGGGTGGCAACCTTCAACACCGGTGGGTATACTTATAATAACGAGGAGGTACTGTTTTTTTGCCATCTAAATCATTGTCTGTGGTGTTGCCATCATATTGTGCCTGGTGCTATGGGGTATATGACTACAACAACAGCCCCTGCAACACACACACAACATGTGTATATCGAATTTGTTTCAAATGTCTCAATTATTGCTCACAGTCGGTGGTGTATCGCATTGGGCTAACAAAACATGACCAGAATTTGCATGCGCAAGAAAACGTTTTGATGTTTCATGCAATCGACTGTTTTTTGTAGATAAAGTCAAACGATAAGTCAAGGCCGTTGTGAATGGTGTATGTCAAAAAGTGGCATGTTGTATATATGACTTTTTTGCACGCCTATAGCCGGATTGTTAAGCTAGATTTCAAAAATTGGTATAAATAAAGCTGCTGCAACTCTCCTTCAAAGCTTGAGATGATGAATGTGTTTCTTTGAAGTTTCAATCGAAAATTTAATGCGCAGTGCATTGAAGTGAAACAAGATCTAGTTTTAAGATGGAAATTCATGTGTAGGTTGGTGTACGTGCAGACATGAGTTGTAACAAGTGTGTTTTTGGGACGGGCTTAAAAATTCTGAATAGGTCAAATTTAATATAAATACATTATACAAAAAAAAAACAAAAAACAAAAAAGTAGGAAAAATTGATCGTTTATCTGGCTCACAAAACTTTCAGTACAAAATAGTCCAGTAAATAAAGGAGTTTTACCCTACAAAAGGTCCGGTAGTTCTAAATTTTTGATATGTTGTTAGGTATGGTTAGTAGATAGAAAAACCAAATTTCCACAACCACGCCCCCTCCGCCCCCTTCAGCATCACCGAAAAACCATAGAAATCTAGCACTTTTTTCACTTTTATGCCCATAACTTTCTTCTGGTGCATTTTATTGAAAAAAAGTTGTTGGTAGACTTGTAGAAAACATAATTTCCTACGAAAATGACCTTGGTAGTATTTTTATACATCCAAAAACAACGAAGTTATGAAGCTTCCAAAAACATGTAAAATTTCGGATTTTGCAAAATTTTCAGTTTCTTGTCACTTAATAGTGCTATAACTCTTTAACAATTGACTTTTACGCAAAAGTCTTCATAATCAATCTTATAGACAATTTAATTACCTAAAATAAAATGTAACCCACTTTGATTTTGTGAATCAAATAACCGAGTTAGGGCTAAAATAGTAAAAAAGTATTTTTGATAGTTTTAAAAAATTTTTTAATTATCCATTAAATGAAGGATTTGTATCCCACAAAAAGTCGGGTGGTTCTTATTCTATATTTAATCAGGTTCTTATGGTAGATTGAAAAAAAAAATTCATAGCCACGCCCCCTCCGCCCCCTTAACCATACCCAAAAAACCAATTCTGCATTTTTTCAGTTTTATGCCCATAGCTTCCTTCTGGTCATTTAAATGTGAAAAATTAATGTGCAAAATTGTAGAACACAAAATTTTCTACAACTTGCACATCCAATATCCACCAAACTAAGAATTTTCAAAAAAAAGTTACAATTTCCGTTTTTCTTTATTTTCAGTTTCTTACCTGTTTACAGCGCTATAACTTCCTAATTTTTAATTTTTAGCCAAAAATCCTTTTGTAGGGAATTCATTTTCATAACTTTATTCTTTTGATAAGAACCAGGTAATAGTAAGTGTTTTTATTTAATAAAAGTCGTATTTCTTAATAACCTAGTTTAATATCTCATGCGCTTATAAAGCGGTGGGCTATGAGTGGACGAAGGTAAAAGAATTGCGTTATGAGGGGAAGGGGTAGCAGGTGGGGAAATATAGAAGTAATAGGTGGAGTTGAAGATGGTGAATTATGAGAAAAGTTGGCTTCGTTGAATTTTTCTTCAAATCGATCGATGATATCTGATCTTCTTCGTCGACATCTTCATAAAAAATTCAAGTGGACGATTTTGACAGGATTGTCCACAGCAAAACTTACAGAATGTGGAACATTTAAGTCCCTCTTTCCTGCATCTGCCAGCTCCCATGCATCTAGGCACATAGGTATTTGCATGACACAGCTTTCATCAATTTTTGGGGAGCAGGATCTTGCAAAGTTTTAATGGGTTGCAATACGTGGCATCCTCTCGTCCAGCCCCATTCCGCGGTACGCGGTAGTTTGCACAAATTAAGTTAGTTGAACTGCTCATAAATTTGAAATATCGAAGAGAGCTTAGAGATTGACTACTGTCCTCTCCATATAAAGCCAACAAGATATGTTCTTCCGCCTCCGATACTTTCTGATCTCTGGCATTTGGGTCCTTAGCTTCTCTGCAGCTTCAAGAGCAGAGGGGTTTTTGAAACATTTTGCAAACTTTGTTTTTTTCCGAAAACAAAGATGTTTGAGGTGGTGTCACATTCACTTATGGCATGAATGAGACGTTCTCCATAGAATTGAATGTGAAAAATGGAGAATTCATCAGATAAATTGATCCTCCCAGGTTTTCGAAGGTACATACACGTTCTCTGCCCTAGGTATAGTAAGTCGATGTCTTCCTCAAAAATCTTTGAAGCTCTATGGTACCTGCTTTAGATACTAATTCTGGCGCAACTGGAAGAAAGCATCCTTACGTTCGAGTTGAATCAGGGGTGGTTGTGGTTGCATGATAGTAGAAACTTAAAGTAGCTGCGCCTCGTGGTGATTTGATGAAAAGCCAAGGGATGTAATCATATAAATGAGAAGCTCAGGACCTTCCTATACATATACACTTATTCTTGTTTGAAGGGGGAAAGGAAGGATCGGGGACGAGCAGCAGCTATAACAGCATGGGATAAGGCCAAACATTTCCTTTTCCATTTATCCAAAGGGCCACTCTTATTCTTCAGTATTACAGTTTCAAAAAATAGAGGATGGGTAAGGGTACTCATCTGTATTGTAAACTTTAGACCGAATGACTTCCAAAACTGTGCCTGCGGCTGCTTTGACTACTCTCAACCTTTTAACCTTCTCCATACTTCTTAGGCAAACAGGATTTGACTGTTTTATTATCCATTTTATAATCACCCGTATTGTGATTTACAACTGTCAATCGATTGTTGATAAATACTGAAATTTTGGATTTTTAAACCAAAATTATAGGAAAACTGGTCAACTGGAATTTTGTAATTAGATTTCTTTATAACGACTAGGACCATTCTCTGCTTTCAAAACTTTTTTTAATTAAGTAATAAGATATTAAAATTAAATTTGTATCAACTTCCGATTGATAGTTGTATATTAGGGTGGTCCTTATTTTACTCTTTTTCGAAAATTGAGTGCGACGCCCCCTAGATTGGTTCCAAATCAGGAAAAAAAATACCCTATTTTTTTCAAATTTTTATCTCTGACCCTTCCTGGCCCTATTTTGATAAGAAGTTACTATAGCAAGGGCGATATTCTGTGTCCAGTGTTGGGTAAATGGCGGATTTTTGATATAAACTTCTTAATTAAATATGGTCAGGAAGGGTTAGGAATACAAATTTGAAAAAAATTAGGGCTTTTTTTTCCTGATTTGGAATCACTCTAGGGGGCGTCCCCAATTTTTTGTTCCAAAGGACAACCCTGTTGTATATAGCAATAAAGCTGAACCTCCTTCAATCGTACTTGTCAACTCATCAACTCATATATGAAACTTCATAAAACTGAAAAAATGCAGAATTGGTTTTTGGAGTATGGTTAAGGGGGCGGAGGGGGCGTGGCTATGAATTTTTTTTCAATCTACCATTAAAACTTGATTAAATATAAAATAAGAACCACTCGACCTTTTGTGGGATACAAATTATACATTTAATGGATAATTCAAAAAGTGTCGAAAACTATCAAAAATACTTTTTTACTATTTTAGCCCTAACTCGGTTATTTGATTCACAAAATCGAAGTGGGTTACATTTTATTTTAGGTAATTAAATTGTCTATAAGATTGATTATGAGGACTTTTGCGTAAAAGTCAATTGTTAAAGAGTTATAGCACTGTTAAGTGACAAGAAACTGAAAATATTGCAAAATCCGAAATTTTACATGTTTTTGGAAGCTTCATAACTTCGTTGTTTTTCTATGTATAAAAATACTACCAAGGTCATTTTCGTAGGAAATTATGTTTTCTACAAGTCTACCAACAACTTTTTTTCAATAAAATGCACCAGAAGAAAGTTATGGGCATAAAAGTGAAAAAAGTGCCAGATTTCTATGGTTTTTCGGTGATGCTGAAGGGGGCGGAGGGGGCGTGGTTGTGGAAATTTGGTTTTTCTATCTACTAACCATACCTAACAACATATCAAAAATTTAGAACTACCGGACCTTTTGTAGGGTAACCCCCATTTTTTTAGCTTCATTTATTGGACTAAAAGTAAGATATAAAGAAAAATGTTTTTTAATATGATGACACGCTAATAACATTTGGCACTGTTGTTTTATTGGTCATGCAAATAAAGGACCAAAAAAATCCATTCAAGTCATCCTATTTTCAAAAAAGATCTCTTTTGTGAAGTTTCCAGAGTTCAAAATTTTGTATACGACATAGGTAATATTGTGCTATTCTTGAACGAAATTAAGACAAAATTTCTGATTTTGAAAAATGACAAACAATACGACCAGCCCATCTAGCCCAGTAGGAATGTACAAAAAATAAGGTTGAAATGAAAAAAATTTAATAGTGAATATTTTTTTTCATTAAAAGGCACAGAGCGTCATTTGAGCTTAAGCCAAATCCGCCATCTTGGATTTAACTTGGCCATTTTTAATTATTGGCAAAACTTGTACAACATTTTATATTTCCTACAACCTTTATTTCTCTAAGTTTTTCTCTATGACCCATATTTTTCCAGTTAATTTGAAAATACTATTCCCTTATACAGCTTAAGCGTTATATACCCTCTTTGAGTATAGATTTTAAGATCAATGCAATATGGGGATGTTTTGATATTTTTTTTGGGGGTATGAGAAATCTAGCTGCAATGTTAGTTCTTGTGAATTCTTGAAATTTTATAAACAAAAAATATAGAAAATATAATTTTACCTCAATAATTTTTGTCAAGAACCAAAAATGGCCGAGTTACTCATTAAAACTTCATTTTCCTTAAATGCAAAATGGTGGCTCTACTCAAATTTGATTTTTCCGAAAAACTGGTGCTCGCAGTGCTTCTTCCTAAATTATCATATTTGCAATATTATGATAAGTAGTTTAGAAGTTATGAGGGGGAAATGAACAAATCTTTAACATATTCAAAGATTTTTATATGTATAGTAGGTAGGTATACATTGTATACGCATGAATATAACACCATTCATAATTTCCTTAGTTACCTACTCAACGTCACATTATTCAATAACATTTTTTGAATCCAAAAAAATCCAATTTTAGGATAAATTAAAATATGAAAAGAAAACAAATCTATACAAAATCTATGATATAACACTTGTAGTAATTAATCTTCTAATCGACGCAATTCTTCGAAGCATTGATTATATTTGTTGACATTTTAAGTCTTGAGGTATCGAGTTAGCTTAGGTGATTGTAGTGCGTATTTTGTCAAAATTCCAAATAAAATTGCATAATATCGTTTGAAGGGCCTCTAAAAAATCGAACGAAAAGATGTACCTACTCTTTGAATCACTATATTAATTAATCATCATAGATTTTGTTTGATTAATGCATCTACAATCTTGTATCTCATCATCTCAAAACACTACAGGCACAAATTATAATGAAGTATAGGTATTTACACTCAATGATGTTGGATGAAGTCCAAATTAAAAAAAAAAAAAAACTCATTCGATCTTATATAAACTCCATTTGATTTAACAATAGCTGCAGTTGTTTCCAGATGGCGATCAAAGTTAAATAAATTTGAGTCAACAATTTCAATCTATTTTTGTGTTTAAAAAAAAACATTTTAAAATAATTAAAAACAAGACTTAAAATGATCTATTTTGACTGTATTGAAATTAATTCGCTTCATGATACTTCTTTTTTGGTATAATAAAGGTAGAAGACAACAACCTGCTGTGCTGACATAATATGTGACAAACACAATGCTCTCTGCCTTCACTTTTGTGTGTTAGCATTTGCATAAAAGATACCGATACAATCCAAAAAAAGATACAAAACAAAAGTAAATGCATTCTGCAGCACTACACTGCTGCGCCTCCGCACACAAGAAACAATAAAACAAAAAAAACAAAAAAATGGTGACCTAATTTCTCAGCATCAATCTTAAAAGTTATTTCTTCATCACCCTTGCACTTTACTTCCACCAAACAAAAAAAAATATATATACGCTTTGGAATTTGCTTGCATGCCACCACAAATTTCAATTATCGCCCGCACCATCATCATCATTCTCCGTGCATCACAGTTCGAGGCAAGTCTTTACCTACCATTCAAAAAAAAAAATACAAAATACACTCCTCCACTTTCAAGACATAAAGTTCAAAATGGATTGTGTTCTTCGGCTGAAATAATAAATGTTTCTTTTTGTAAGGTTTTTAATCTTATAATTTATCGATCATTAGTGCTTGCGCCAGTCAAGTGCACATGATTGCATGATTGATGGGGCGTGATTTTTGCAATTAAATCAAAAAAGTGAATCGAAACGTTTTTTTTTTGTTTTGTCTGCACCATTTAAGTTTACCTTTGATATTTTCAAGCAGAGTTCATGGCACTTGTTAAGTCAATTCCTATAGTATTTTAAAGCTTCTTTATTATCACTTTGCAGGTGTAAGTAATTATTGTTCATTGTTTTTTTATTTATTGAAAGTTTTCAAGCTATTAACTTTTTGAAATTTTCACAATTAGTTTAAATATTCAACGACTTTAAACAATAACCTGAAGTTAAAAATGTCACAGGAATTTACTCGTAGTAATTGTCAAGGAAAACAGGGTTAGGGTTATATTTGGTAGGGTCTTGATGGTCTTATATCAATGAAGGCTTCAGATTACATAAAATTTCAGGAAGGCTGATGCCTTTTAGTTCAGAAGGTCCTTTTTAACGACAGAGAATGCCAAAGTTTCTTCCTGCAAGCATAGTTTCTTCCAACCATATTCGCCAAATAAGTTAGTGCATGTGTACCTACACTTTTTAACACTGCTATGGCCAGCTGCTTAAATACATAACTCGACAGTCAGTAAAGCCATGAGCTACAGGACCTCCCAAGTGATTTACTTCATTCATTTCTTCCATATAGAATTTTTTAGCTTTTATCGTCTATATTGAATGGTGAAATGTTTTGCAACTCCATTACGATGTTCTTTCGTATTATCAGGCTTCGGCTCGAGGTTTTTAATTTATATGCCTGGGATGTCCTTTTAATCTTCTAGTAAATCTTCTTAACCTTATTTCTGTAATATCATTTTTTCGATATCTGTTGTCTCGATTTGTATCTTTTTTCTTCTGACAAGTCGATGTTCCTAGGTTCTGTTTTGCTTTTAGAGCTCATTGATAACTATGGTCCTTCTTTGCTTTACCAATTCGTCTGCTTTTTGTTTAGAAACGAGTGCTTTACAACATGCACCATCTGATAATTTGCCACTACATAGTTCTCTTAACATGTTGTGGGGACGTTGGAATTCTTAAGAGGTTATCCGAGATGCGATCGGAAAAGGACCGGCAATCTTTTGCGATTACTGTTGTGAGCTTTCGAGCTTTTACACTTATGTTGGCTATGACCTGGATATCCACTTTTCCCAATGTACTTTCTCCTCCTTCCTACTTTGACATTAAAATCACGCATTTTGAGATCGTAGATAGGCATTTTTACGAGGCGGAAGACGGATACAATCCTGAAATTCTGAATCCTAAAAACAAAAAATCCCGAAACACACAAAATCCAGAAAACTCAGAATCCATTTTAAGTTCAAAAATGTTTTCCCCCTTAATGCTTTCGCAGCACAACACTACTGAAAGTGAAAGCACGATAGCAATTTTCTCATATTAACAGAGATTCCAACGTACTGATATTGTTGTTTGTTTCTTTACTTCTTAGCTTTAAACTTACGGGCTTTGATACCTTGGATTTTAGGGATTAAAGGTTTTCGGGATTGAAAGTTTCGATTTTGGGAATACTGAATTTTCCGGATTTTTAGTTTTCCGTTTTCAGGATTCTGGCCCCAATCTTTTCTAGGAGCTTATAGAAACTATCGTCGGTATCATTTTCAATATTTGTCCAGTAAAATATAAAATAGATAAGAAGTAAAAATAATAAAATTTAAGCATCATGAGATAAATGTGCAGTTTGACTCTGGATTATTCATAAACTTATTTTTCACTATTTTTTGCCTAAATAGACACAGAAAAACTGTAAGAAATCGTGTCTTTTGTAAATATTCCAAAAAAATTATAATTTCTTGAAGAATGCAAGAATTTCCTAGTAATCGAATAGGGCAATTTAATTATAATCTGAAACCAATCTTAACCAAAGGCGCAAAATCATTTAAACTTAAATAAAACAATGAAGGTGCGTTCAATTAGCTTATGTATATTTTTTTGTTATATTTTGTCTCAATTATTGTGCCCAAAGATAAAATTTATTTAATACCATTTTGTTCCGGTTAAGTGTTAACAAACTCTTGCCGGACTTTTAATTAATTATTTTTTTTTGTATTCATAAAGCTTCAAGGTAGTTAAGATCTCATAAAAATTAATTCATTTTTTTTTTTGTTGTTGATACACAGTACCTATCTAAAATCTGTAACGCAAATTTTTTGAAGCACACGCAGGTTATTGTCTAGAAATGAAGATTTGTTTTTTCTTCCAGGTAATTCGTCATATCATAACATACCTTTTGCTTTAGCTATAACCATCATGGTCATTGTTGTGATTTACTTTAAATTGTTTTTTTTTTTTCTGTCTTTTGTTTGATGTTAGACTGTTTTGTAGATGATTTATTGTTTTTGAATAATGTAAAGTGTTCTTCCGAGAATAATACAAACAAAATGAATATACCACACAAGATGATTGTTAGTTCTAAAAACAAAAGTAAAAAACTTCAATAAAAATTGAAAATCACTATGAAAACAAAAGTTCTATTAAAGTCATTTTTATTTAAGTGAAAAATCCTGGTAGATTGACCTTTTTTTTTTAATAAACTTGACCGCATTTCTATATTCTCAAGAACGTGCTTTAAAGTAATAAAATAAACAAGAGAAAAATAAATTGATTTTCAACAAAGTTGACAAAAAAACAAAAAAAGAACAAAAATTGTGCATATTGAAGACTACAAGTATTTGACAGGTGTTCTACAAGGTGGTCACGTAGGTACCTACATTATTATTTTTGATTTGTTTTTCTTATGCATGCGTTACGCACTTCTGTGGGCTTATTTAGTATTTATTGCATCGGCGCATTGCTGCAGAGCTATTAATAGATTTTTTTGTTCGTTCTTCTTTTTTCAAAGAAAAATGTCTGTGCGTAGTGCGTAGGTACTTATACATATTTATTTGTATTTCTTTTGTTGGTTAACAAGTTCAAGAATTCCAAGAATTAGGCCCGACAAGTGACGTGATATGGAATATACATTTTTTTGTTATTAAGGGCATACATGCAAAATGATAAGTCGAAAGTACCTTTTTTGGATCAGTTTATAAGTAAACTTGCCCTCAATCTTCGTTCTTAGAATGCCTACACAACTGTGTTTAAAATATTAACTTGTAAGTAATTCATAAGATGCTTTTTTTTCTGGGTCGAATTACTGCATACATTTGGGATCTTCAAATATCACCTTTGGACTTTTCGGGCTTTAGGTAAGATGGAAAGGATTCAAGTTACTTTGATTTCACGTAACTGATCGTCCTTTCTCGAGATCCAATGTATTTAAGATCTATATTTTTACGGGAGAATTTTAAATATCAGCAAAACCGAAAAAAGTAAAGAGATCCGTAGACAGGATGGAGCCCTGTGGCGTACCAAAAAATACAAACCTATTTTGTCTAATCAGAAACCAGTAGATATGCAGCCCTACTTTCTGTTATTCGTTTTTCTAATTAGAGCGGGCGGCCACTGCAGAAACGCTCAACTCATCGAGCTAAAGAAAATTTCAAATGGGAAGTGAAAGAGGGCTATTAGTAGTTACGAAAACCACAGGTCTTCCCGTTCGCATCCTGGCACGATTGGCGTGGTAAAGTGCATTGTGCATCTCATAGAGTTAAAAGACAATATTGGTGTCAAATCAAAGGTGATATTGTCAGCTATCAAAATTCAGAGGTCTTCCGGGCGAAAGTCTGGCAGTTTTGTCATGCAGCCCGTTTTAAGGTTAGAAGCGATGAAAGTGAGTTTTTTCATAAAGACTTGTTTTTTGGTATTTTGGTCGATGAGTTAAGGAGTTTTTTCACTATAAAATAAAAATAAGAGTTATTAGTATTTAAATATAAAACGATGTTTTGGAAAAAGCTTGATATATTATTAACAATGACCAAAAGTTTATGCAAAACAACGAATAATTCACGAAAAAGTCTCAAATAATACGCTGCGCCCCTTACAACTTACCGAATTAAAAGGCGAATTTAATTTCAAATTAAAGCTAATAATGTCTTTTTTTGAAAACCAGAGGTCTTCCAAGCCACATCTTGACATTTCACCCCCCAGCCTGGGTGAACGTTTTAAGTGAAAAACGCTCCTAACCTTAAAACAAGCTGCGTGACCTAACTTCCAATTTTTGGCTTGGAAGACCTCTGGTTTTCAAAAAAAGACATTATTAGCTTTAATTTGAAATTAAATTCGCCTTTTAATTCGGTAAGTTGTAAGGGGCGCAGCGTATTATTTGAGACTTTTTCGTGAATTATTCGTTGTTTTGCATAAACTTTTGGTCATTGTTAATAATATATCAAGCTTTTTCCAAAACATCGTTTTATATTTAAATACTAATAACTCTTATTTTTATTTTATAGTGAAAAAACTCCTTAACTCATCGACCAAAATACCAAAAAACAAGTCTTTATGAAAAAACTCACTTTCATCGCTTCTAACCTTAAAACGGGCTGCATGACAAAACTGCCAGACTTTCGCCCGGAAGACCTCTGAATTTTGATAGCTGACAATATCACCTTTGATTTGACACCAATATTGTCTTTTAACTCTATGAGATGCACAATGCACTTTACCACGCCAATCGTGCCAGGATGCGAACGGGAAGACCTGTGGTTTTCGTAACTACTAATAGCCCTCTTTCACTTCCCATTTGAAATTTTCTTTAGCTCGATGAGTTGAGCGTTTCTGCAGTGGCCGCCCGGACTAAATTCTATTTCCTAGGCTGATAAATCAATCAGCGTTTCCATTATCTTGGAAAACAATGGTATGAGCATATGTTGTAAAAATTGTTCTAAAATAGGTACCTTAATCGCTATTAAAACTATGTATTATAATTTACAACTCACATGGTTGTCCTTCACCCAAAAATAGTTAGTGTATAATTGAATATTAAGCGAAAAAATTACTCCAACAACTTACTACCTTATATCATTTCGAGCACAAAAGTTGCGAGTAAATAACCCCTCATTATTTGATTCAGTGATAAAGTCTTAGATTGTGCGTGTACCTTTTTGTTATTTTTACGCATATTTCAGACGTTTAACGGTTGTTGATTGCCTTCATTTAATTTGGAACCACTTAGTGCTTTTCAAAGACTTTTTTTTTGTACTTAAAATGTATGTTTTTATTTCCCATCGCTTAAACGTTTAGACCACGTTTTATTCAGTGTCAAAATAACACGAAAATAACCTAACACACTCTTGTATCATTTGACATTCAAGATTAAGAAGAATGAACAAAAAAACTTACCTCATCTTTTTAAATGAAGCCGTTAGTTATCTCTTGATTTAATTTGAAATTCTTGCATTAATTTTTTTTTTGAATCAACTTGTGCTTTTGAATATTATGAAATTTAAAAAAATACAAAAGAACATTCTCTTGAAATTGTTTCTTATTGTTCTGATGAATATGCAATATCGAAGCAATATAACCTCAAAGTCAAATAAACTGGTTTCGCAGATATTATGCTAACTGGGAGATTTTCAGCATCAAGTTAGGTTTTTGGGAACAAGAACAAAAAAAAAAAAAAAACTACCTCAAGAAAAAGTATTATGTATCTCTGAGATCGGTGGGTTTATTTGATTGAATGAGTCACAAATATTATACGTGACACAGAAGGTAACGATTCGCATGTTCTGGGTAATTTTTTTTTTAACTTGTTAAAGATATATAAACCATTTACATACATTTAATGAAAAATAATAGTCATTCGTTGACAACAATTTGGTCTTGAAAATGTATCAGATATGCGTGGAATCAACAAACATTTTTATATTTATTACATGTGTATTGTGTATTCTAGAGGGCGGTGAACTTCTAACGATAATGACTTAAAATTTATGGTACATGTGCGTAATTTTGACAAAAAAATAAGATTTTGATATGAAACACACAAAGTTTAGCGCCAATTTAATTTACAAAGCTTGTGAATGTTAACAAAGCACAAAGACGAAGATGATTTTGAGAAAAAATACAAATTTAAAGTATTTGAAAGGATTGCAAAATGTTGTCGCAAACACAAATTACATATTTTGAAAATTTCATTTACGGTGTAGGTTGATCTTAGAGAGAACAAATATGCGACCACCTTTTAAAATTCCCGAAAATTGAAAATCTGAAGCGATTGAATAAAACTTGCATCTGTGCATTCAATTGTATAATTTTTCATTTTAGATTTTATTAAAATTTGGTTGGTACATATTATTCTTATGGATTTCTGAAAGTTGTTTTTATCTTCCTTACAAATTTTTTATGATATTGCAAATTTCGCAAAAATGGCTGTAACGATTTGATTATAATTAAAGCAATTGCAATAAAACGGCATTTTTATTTTTTATGTTTTATTTTTTTCTAATAGTTCCTATGACCAGAACTGAACGAAATTGAAATTGAAATTGCAGCCACCAGCTTTACAATACAAAAAGAATTATCAAAATTGGTTCACTCAGTCCAAAGTTATGAGGTAACAAATACAAAAAAAAAATACAGACTCCTTTTTGGAAGTCGGTAAAAAAACAAAAATTTGTCCTCCGTGTCGGCTCTTCCCTTATATAAACCAAATTTCTTTAAAATTTTTGTAGTATAAAAGTGCTTTGAACTGCAAGAGCAATTACAATTTTTTTTTTCATTTTTAAAATAATCCATATCTGTATTAAATTAAATTTTTACAAAAAGTTATTTAAGCTTCGGCCTGCTGTTTAAGTTACCTACAAAACTCGAAAAGTAAGAAAAAGAGCCGAAATTGTTTCTCTGTACAAAAACGGCAATATCTTTAATTTAACAATAGATTTTTAAGAAAAGTATCTTTATCTGAAATATTTAAAAATATTTTGATTAATTCCACTTAACCCTCTGTAGACACACCTGTTTTTAGCGAATTTGGTTCATACTTTTTCATGTCGCTAGAACTTTTTTCGGTCTCACTATTTTATAGAGAATCATATGAAATTAATGTAGAATATTCCAAGGAATTCGAATATTGTATTCACAATTCAAAAAAATGTATTTTCAACCTTATAAAGACACTTTTTTTTCTCACCCGTGTGCCTACAGAGGGTTAAACTTCCACTTAAAACTTTTGAGACCTAGAAAATTTATCGGTTCTTCTGTTCAGATTGGTTATTTATTACTCAAGATATCTCGAAAACGTTTCCATTCTATTTTTGTTTAATGTGATTTCCTATAATTATCAATTATTATAATTTAAATGGTAAAAAGGTCTAGATCTCAAATTGTCTTTCTTTTTTTAAATTATGGTTGAGAGTAACTCTCAAAATTGTTTGTTTGTATTTTGGTAGACTTTGTAGTGCAGACGTTTTCCAAACTAAATAAATCGGACTAGAAAAAAAACCAATCAATTAATTGCCAACAACTTCTGAGACAACTTCAAAAACATCAAACTCCTCAAGCTCGTGAAGCTAGATTGGATATGATGATGCACTTACAAAAATAAGTGCCCACTTTTTGCATAAACCTATAGAACTAGTGAACATTTCTAGATTTAGAATAATTTGAAAAACCAACTGGTCCTTCGAAAGCCGAGTAATGTAAAGCTCTAATTTATGTATTATAGTTCTAATTCCCTTTCAATATAATAATATTTTTATCTACAAAAAATTTGCGTTAGTCGCAAAAAAAATGCACTGCACCGATTTTTGTCTTGTGTTGTGTCGCAATTTTGTCTGCCACTGTTTCAAAGATTCACTGAAGCGTTCATTTGCGGTCTAAGGAACATGTACCGGTTTTGTGTGATTTTTATTCTATATTTGTTTCAGAATGGTTACACATCATTTGACGATTTTGAGATATTTAAACTTTATAGAAAATGGCTCTTAAACAACTTGTGTAATGGTAATGTTATAGTGTTGACGTTTTTTTTTCGAATGCTACATTCCTTTTTTTGGATTTTTTTTAGAAACTTTAGAAACAATCAAACATTCAATTTCAATTTAAAAACTTTTTTTTTTATTTCTCCACAAAAACGAATGAATGAATTTGTTTTAGACAAAAAAAAAAAAAGTTTAAACAAATACAAATTACAAAAAAAAAAAACAATGGATACAAAAATTAAAAAAATAATTTATTGATAAAAAAAATTTTTTTTACGATGACTCTGAATATTAAAATCTTTGTTTTTAATCTGATTGTAATAATCTACACGGACAAAAAAAATCGTAAAAATTCTGTTGAAAAAAAAAGAAATTTAGAACTCTCCTGTTAAAAATACGGTGTAACATAGTCTCCAAAGAAATCACCACACATAAATAGCTAATTTTGAAAATGAAATAATACAATTTTCTTAACATCATTTCATTTCTTTCAGTGTATGGTAGGTAATGTGATAATTTCTGATTGATAATGAAAATAAATATTTTTTTAATATAAATTACTATCAAAATTAACATTTTTGAAAAAATTGTTCTGAAAACTATCATGATTTTATCTTAACGGTTTTAGTCCGCTATAATAATAAATGGAATTCGAAGTAAATAAACAATTCAAATTTTTCTAAAAGTTCAACCTTGAACGACCTTGATATTAATAACACAAAAATTAAAGTTCATTTCGTAGCAACATATTTAGTTTCAATGAAGACCAAAGAACAAAAAATAAATAAATTCTTATTATTTATAAGCTCACCTTAGTTAATTAGCTTGCTTGAATAGTTTATAAGAGCAGTTGAAAATCCGGTATTGGTTAAGCTTCACTAAATTTTTGCTTATAAGCTTATAATACAAACTTGTTTCAGATCTTTTATTTTTTTTTTTTAATAAAGTGCAACTTTGTGTTTTTTTATCCTTTTTATGAAAGTTGTTTTATTTTTTTTGATTTTGTCACAATTGTCACTAAATCTTTTTTAATTAAGTTTTTTTAATTTAAACAGTCCATATAAGATATTTTTTTGTTTTTTTTTTACACTCGCAAGTTTTTTTGTTTTTGTTTTTGTTTTTCTCAGTTTAATCTTATATCCAATTCTTGTCAAAATGCTTAAAAACGCCCGCTGCAATATTTTTTTTTTTGCAAACTTTAAGGTGATCACTGCAAGCCGTTTTGCGTACCACTAATATCACTATGGCTTACAAAAATAAATAAACCGACAACAATGATGTTGATATGATATTGAGAGTATTATTGGCACAATGGACACGACCAAGAGAGATACTTTATTGCATTAGATACTTAAATAGCATTATTAGCATATAAAGAGATCACCAGCTAAAACCTACGGTCTACGAAATTCGCAGCTTAGCGTCCGCACTCGACAAGGTTGAAAATAAAACTAACTAACGGAAGATACGACCAAAAGACACCTAACATAGGTTTTAAGAAGGTACCCACGAACTTATAAAAAAAAAATAACAAAAAAACCATAACAAAGCCAGAATAGAGTATCCAAGAGATACAACAAAACAGACGTCATAGTTTAGGCTTAGCTTAAAAATCATCGACTCGCGACATCAAAGAGAGTTTAAAACTCTGAGTAGCAGTTCATATCGTATATTATTATTGGCTTACTAGTTGAAAAAGCTTGTTAAGGGGCTTTTTTTTAATTTTATTTTGACTTGATACTTGATTGTTAAGTTTTGTGCTTTTTTGATACCAAGAGTTAACCATTGATCTTAGTCGGTTATTTCTTTTGGAAACAAGTGATCTTTAAAAATACACAGCTCGCACCATGGAATTGTGTCATGCTGTGGTACCTGGTAGTGATGGAAATTGAGGGTTGAAACTTGAAAGTAAACAATTTGTTAGCAGTGTTGCCAGTAATGGTGTGACTTTATTTTTTTTTTTTTTACATTTCGGAAGCTTAGTTATAAAATGTTGTTGGAAGAAGTAACTCGTTAGTAGTTTTTCTTTTATACATGAATTCAATAGACACTTGCATGTTTTAAGTTTTCTAATAAGTCAGTAAAGCTGTTAGATGTTTTGTATCAAAACAAAATAGCAATTTTTACAAAGTTTTATAAAAAATTGATTTCTTTTTAGACCAGGGTCGATAATTTTTGAAACCAAAAATAAATCATAGTAGAATAAAACCCATTGGAAAAGGAGGTGAATATGATAAAAATGAAAGGAAAAATAAATTACGGGCGAGCTGAGTTTTAAATGGTAAAAAATGGTATATCTCGGCAAAACTACAAGTCCTATTAAAAAAAGTTGTATGGCAAAGTTGTCGATAATAAAAAGATCTACACCTTTTGTATCGACAATTTTTTCACATAACCTCAAAATTAATGTGAAAAATTCAAATAACCGAGCTTTTGGTTTTGTATTTTTATCTTTTTCAAAAACAAAAATTATTCTACGAAATTTTGTGAAAACTTACCTTATTATGTCCCAAATACACTGTAATTTATTTGATTTAAAATATTGTAACGTTTTATTCCGGGTTCACAATAAAACTTATTTCGTTTATTTTAACTTCCACTTATCTTTCCGTTCAAATAAGAACACACTTTATTTCAAATCAATTTACTTTTATTATTCGCTCAAACAAACACACTTTTCAATCACTTTATTTACTACTAACAATTTCCAACACTTTATTTAACTTTGTACTGTACTCTTTCACATTCAAGATTAAACTGTCCCGGTCGGTGTCCACGCTGCCCTTTTATACCTGAAATTCGGAATTCGAGAATGTCTTCGAAGGTTCTCGTCTTTGCTTCTCGAAGCTTCCTTTCCAAGAGGGGGCGCTTCATACTTCCAGTCCAGTGGGATATTTTGGGATATTCAGCAGTCGAGGGAATTTCTTTGGATGCGTTCAGAGGGTAGTTTCTTAATTACTAAAGGTCCGTTCACATTTCTACCTTTACTGTAGCAGGTAGTGTGTTCAGACTTTTATCTTAAAAGTAGTTCGGTAATTCATCGTTACATTGCCCCCCTCTTAGGATTGTTCGTCCCGAACAACTCCATTGCTTCTTTCACCATTATAACGATGTAAACGGTCACAATGAACTACCTTTAATTTGCCTCTTACCCCTCTCTGTATACGGTAAACCACGTCGTTGATTCTGGTTATTACTGTGTAAGGGCCTTCCCAGTTTTGTTGTAGCTTCGGTGATAGTCCCTTTTGTCGGTGGGGATTGTAAAACCACACAAGTTCTCCTTCTTGAAACCCTGTTGCTGTCGCTCGCGCGTCATATCTTGTTTTCATCCTGTCACTAGACGCTTTTATATTTGTCCTTGTCCGTTGGTGAATGTCAGCCAGTGTTTCTTTCAGGTTATCAACATACTCATCTATTTCCTGTGGCTCATTTGGAACACATCCGAATTTTATCTCACTTGGCAGCCGTATTGTAGAACCAAAAAGGACTTCCGATGGTGTATGTCCAGTAGAACTATGTGTTGCACTTCTATAAGCCATCAAGAATAATGGAATATGTCGATCCCAGTCTCGTTGATTATCGTTGACTACTTTTGACAGGTGTTCTTTAAGTGTCCTGTTAAATCGCTCAACCATCCCATCAGATTGTGGATGAAGCGGTGTTGTTCGCGTCTTCTTGATGCCAAGGAGTGAGCAAACCTCTTGAAAAATTTTAGATTCGAAGTTCCTTCCTTGGTCGGAATGAAGTTCCAAGGGTACTCCGAACCTGCTCACCCAATGAAAGACAATCTTATCCACAACTGTTTTGGTTTCCTGGTTTGGGATGGCAAATGCCTCAGGCCACTTGCTGAAGTAGTCCATCACTACAAGGATGTACCGGTTTCCGTTGTTGGTTTCGGGAAAAGGACCTGCTACGTCTTTTGCAATTCTCTCAAAAGGTGCGCCCACATTGTACTGCTGCATCTTGCTTTGGATTTTTCTAGCTGGTCCTTTGCTAGCGGCACAAGTATCACATTTTCGGCACCACTTTTCAACGTCTTCTCTCATACGTAACCAGTAGAATTGCTGTCGTACCTTTTCCAGCGTCTTGTTGATACCTAAATGGCCTCCAGAAGTTCCCTCGTGCATCTCTCGGAGAACATCATTAACCTTTGACTGAGGTACGACTAGCTGCATTACATAGGATTTACCGTCTGCGGATTCCCACTTACGCCTGAGTAGCCCTTCTTGCACATGAAGTGAGTCCCATTGCGCCCAATATGCTTTGAGAGTGGGGCTTCGGTCGGAGATGTCGGCCCATTCTGGTTTCTCTTGATGTTCCTTTCATGCAAGGATGGGTTCGATGTCCGAATCTTCCTGTTGGGCCATTCTGAGTTCTTCGTTACTCCAGCCGCAAATGGGATCAGCTCTCGTTCGTCTAACAGCGACAACTTCCTTTTCTTCTAGTCGTGTGCAATGCTTGCAGTCTTGCTTGCACGGGCGCCGAGATAATGCGTCTGCATTTGAATGCAGCTTTCCTCTTCGATGTTGAATTTGACATTGATACGTCTGAAGTATCTCGATCCATCTTGCTACTTGACCCTCTGGATTTTTGAAGTTCAAAAGCCAATTTAGTGCACCATGATCTGTACGAAGAAGGAACTTCTGTCCATAGATGTACTTATGGAAGTGCTTTGTTGCCAATACCAGAGCAAGAAGTTCCCTCCTGGTCACGCAATAGTTTCTTTCTTGTTTCGAGAGTACCTTGCTGAAATAGGCAACGACCTTTTCTTCTCCGTCATGAACTTGCGATAAAACAGCACCAACTCCAACATTACTTGCATCTGCGTCAATGATGAATTGTTTGCCTGGAGTCGGATAGGCCAACACAGGAGCTTCACATAACCGCAGCTTCAGTTCCTGAAAGCTTTTCTCACACTCACCTGACCATTTAAAAGGTTTAC
Organism: Episyrphus balteatus; assembly: GCF_945859705.1. Classification (NCBI taxonomy): domain Eukaryota; kingdom Metazoa; phylum Arthropoda; class Insecta; order Diptera; family Syrphidae; genus Episyrphus; species Episyrphus balteatus. The sequence continues at coordinate 132,139,546 of NC_079134.1, read as the reverse complement.
CCTTCTCCGTTAGCTGGTGCAAGCTTTTGGCGATTCTCGCAAAATCCTTTACGAATCGTCGATAGTACGTTGCCAGACCGAGGAAACTCCGAAGTTGATGCTTGTCCTGAGGGGTTGGCCAATTCTTCACAGTGTCAACTTTTTCTGGATCAGTCATTACTCCTTGGGATGAGATGATATGCCCCAAATATTTGACCTCGGTCTTGAAAAGTGCACATTTCTTTGGATTTAACTTAAGATGCGCTTCTCGTAGCCTCTGGAATACAGCCTTTAGGTTTTCACAATGGTCATCAAATGTTTTCCCGTAAACGATGACATCATCCAAATAGACTAGGAAAGATTTCCAGGTTAATCCATTTAAAACGCACTCCATTAAACGCTCAAAAGTAGCTGGGGCATTACATAGCCCAAACGGCATGACATTGAACTGCCACAGACCATTTCCTGTGGAGAAAGCCGTCTTTTCCCGATCTTCTGGATGGATTTCTACCTGCCAGTAGCTCTTCAAATCCAAAGTCGAAAACCATTGTGCTCCTTCCATTGCATCTAGAGTATCGCTGATTCTTGGCAGTGGGTAGCTGTCTTTCTTCGTCACATCATTCAGCCTGCGGTAGTCGACACAAAATCGAGTGCTTCCATCCTTCTTTTTGACGAGAACTACCGGTGATGCCCAAGGGCTTTTGGAATTTTCGATCAGCCCGTCTTTCTTCATTGTCGATATCATTTCTTCAACTTCACCTTGTTTGGCCAAGGGGAGACGTCTTGCTGGTTGACGAATCGGCCTAGCGTCTCCTGTATCGATTCGATGCTGCACCAGTTGTGTTCGGCCGTATTGCCCGCTGGGTGAAGAGAAGATATCAGCATATTCATGAAGAAGCCTTCCAGCAACATTAAGCTGATGTTGACTCAAGTTGTCTGATTTGAGAATTTGAGTCTTTAGTTTCTCAGAGTTCATAGTCATCTGTGTGTCCATCTCGTTGATCTTAGTTATTGCGGATACAGATTCACATTGCCCAACAACTTCTCCTTTCTTTAGCTTGATTGGGTACGGTTTGATGTTAAGTATCCGTACAGGTACCATGTTGTTCTTTGGTGCCACAAGAGTCTTCCCGATGATGATGTTTTCGGAACTTTGCTCAACTTCTGGTTCAACCATGAGGTATCGATGGCTTCCAAAGTTCCCCTTTAACTTGGTCCACACAAAAACTTCTGAAGAAGGAGTCAGGCACATGTCTTCTTTGATGACAGTTCTAATTGTTGTCGAGTTGTCAGCGCCATAGACCATTGGAATCTCTACATTTCTGTATTTCAGGACTTGATTACCGATATCCAAAATGATTCCATGCTCCTTCATGAAGTCGATTCCAATGATGCACTCGTCACATATATCTGCCACCAAAAACACATGCGAAAACTCTAGTTCTGCCATACGGATCGTAAGACGAACTTCACCGTACACCCTTGCTGCTTCTCCTGTGGCGGTCTTCAGACGGTAGCTGTTGGTGTTATGTAGCCATGTCATCTTCACCAAGTCTCTTTGTACAATGGAGGCGGTGGCACCGGTGTCAATTGTAGCCACGTGTTGTTTGTTGTTTATGGTCGCCTCCACTGTCAGACTTTTGTTGTCTCGTTTAGTCTGTGAGACTTGAATTGTGGTTCTGGGGCCATCGATACCAGAAACCAGCTTCTGCCCCTCGAAGGTGGTTCTTACCAGCGTTACCGTTGAAAATTTTTGAAAGGTCGCTAAAAAAGTCGCTTTTAGAAAAAAAAGGTCGCTAACCTGAAAAATTGAAAAAAAGTCGCTTTTTTGTCGAAAAAGTCGCTATTAAAAAAAAAAGTCGCTAAATCGTTTTCATAATGTTTTTACATAGAAAAATAAACATAAGTTGTCTTGAAACAAAGTTTTTATTAACAATAACCAAATTAGAAACTAAAAAAAACAGTCTTCATTTTAGGATTTTAATAGGCTATTGATTATGTAGTTTAGAAAGGAACTAAGACGTTCACGGGTTTTTATTGCAGAAATCGTTGAATGGGTTATAAAAGAAGATAAAATCGCGGAGTGCTATTAAATGAGAGGGTGGAAACTGAAGATAGGGGTGCAAAAGCCCCCTTTTTGGTTTTTTCAATATACCTCGTAAACCAAGCAAAATTTTGATATATTGCATATAAAACTTTTTATAGAGAATTAAATTTCCTATTGGAATAATGTTTTTTAAAAAATGAAAAAAAATTTCCATACCACAATAGTCGAAACAATCATAAAAAAAATATCAAAAAAATCGATTTTTTGAGTTTGTTTTGTTTTTTTAGTTATACATTTTTTTTTTTGGGTTGAGATAGACATAAACATTGCTCCAAAGAAAAAAAGAAGATTAAATTGCCTTCAAAATGCTGTGCTCACTAAATTTTTTCATTGAAAATTAACATTTTTTTTTCATTGCATTAACATTTTCTATATCTTTTTTTCAAAACTATGACCATATATAAAAAAAATGTTTGCAAAAAAAAGAAAAAAATGTGAATATCAGTCCCTTTTTCGATTAACAAAAATTAAAGGTATGATATTTGACTAAATGTTTGTAATAATCCAGTAAGCATTTAACATATTAAATAAATAAATAGGCATTATTATCTTTCAATTAAGCCATCGAAACCTAAAAAAATATTTAATGGAATATTTTTTACAAATTTTTAAAAATATGTTACATGAGAGTAACGCTGGGTCCAAAAGGGTTAAATAAAAATAAAAAGCTAGAACGACTACTGCACTCATGCGCCATTATTTTATTTGTTTGAAATTTTTTTCAATTTCACTTGCCAAAATGCTTGTGTTCAGCCTTCAGCATTCAACTCGGTCTGCTCAGTTATTTTATTCTGAGTCCATCGATGGTGCTCTGAACTAGCTCAGAATACGTTCAGAACGAAAAAAGAAACACAAATTTGAAGCTCTAAATGTTCAGAATTAAAAAAGAAATACAATTTTTGGAAAAAAAAAGTCGCTATTATGAAATTAGTGAAAAGGTCGCTTTAAATAAAAAGTCGTCGCTTGGTCGCTAAGGCTTCAAAAAGGTCGCTAATAGCGACTAAAGTCGCTTAACGGTAACGCTGGTTCTTACTCGTTTCCCGAATGGGAATTCAAGATGAGCATGAGTGTTAGTTGTATCGCTTACCTGTTGTTGGGCAATATTCCTGTTTCCACAGTGTTGGCAAGCAGTTTTTCCTGGTGGCAATCTGCACTGCCGCTGGAGATGTCCTGTCTTGTTACAGTTCCAGCATCGAGCAGCTCCGTCTCGCTGGTTTCTTTGGAATGCGAGTTTTTGACAAGAGCATTCCTCCACTGCAACTTCTCTTACCCGATGAACGCCTTGAGAAGCCTGTTCTGCTGCTTCCATAGTTAGTGCGAACGCTAATGCTTCAGGAAGAGAACGTTTTCCAGCTGTTCGAATCGCTCGCTGAAGATTTATATCAGATACAGCACGAACAAAGGCTTCTGTCGCAAACTGATTGATAATGTCGTCTCCTGCTGTCGGATATGCCAGATGAGTTAACCTTTCAATATCAGCTTGGAGTTGTTGCAGAGTTTCTCCTCTTTTCTGGACTCTTGTATTGAGTTGGACCCAGAAAACTTCTTGCATATGGCCATCTCCAAAGCGTTTTTCAATTACCTGGACAAGAGCGTTAAAGTTACCATTCTTTTCTGGTGGTAAAGTTTGTAACAACTCAGCAGCAGGACCTCTAAGTGCAAGAGTCAGCGCTATACATTTGTCTTCGTCATCGCAGCCATTTGTTGTGGCAGCTGCCTCAAACTGTTTCTTGTAGATCGACCAAGAACTTTGTCCATCAAAGGTTGGTGGATGCATTTCCTTCTTCTTTGGATACTCACCAGAACTTTCTCGGATCTTAATTTTCCGAACTTTGTCAAGTTCTTCGGTAAAACTTTGCATTTTCACTTCCATTCCTTTAAATTTGTCATCGAATTTTATTTCTACTTTCTCGAGTTTTTCTTCAACTTTCTCAAACTTTTCTTGAGATTGTTTTTCAACGCCTTTGATTGAAGCATCAAGAGCAACGAACTTGTTCTCGATCGCATGAAGCTTACCTTCGATGAGGTTTTTCTGTTCATCTAGAAGGTTCTTTTGCTGTTCCAATTTTTCCAGAAGATTCTGTTGTTCACTCTTTTGCTCTGTTCGTTGTTGTTCCATTTGTTCTCTTTGTTCATTGCGTTGTGTCTCAATTTGTTCTTTCTGTTCTTCAAATTTTGCAAGGAGAACAGCCATCATCGATGACATTTCGGAACTAGTACTTACTTGTTCTTCTACTAGTGCAATTTCGAATTGAAATGTATCCAAATTTTCGTCCTTCTGGGTTAAATAATCCTGCAGACGAATAATGAGGTCATTTTTCGATCCAGCAGTTGGAAGACCTCGTTTAGTTAATTCCGTCTTAAGCTCAGACAAACTAAACTGATTTAATGTTTTACCCATTTTAATTTTTAAATCGCGAGCACTTTTACTTATTTCAAAATGTTTTACACTTTGTTTCTTGTTAAAACACACGCGCACTTATTATTTTACTAGCGAAATTATCTGATTCGCACAATTAAATAAGTTTTATTCCACTTTTCTGACACCAATGTAACGTTTTATTCCGGGTTCACAATAAAACTTATTTCGTTTATTTTAACTTCCACTTATCTTTCCGTTCAAATAAGAACACACTTTATTTCAAATCAATTTACTTTTATTATTCGCTCAAACAAACACACTTTTCAATCACTTTATTTACTACTAACAATTTCCAACACTTTATTTCACTTTGTACTGTACTCTTTCACATTCAAGATTAAACTGTCCCGGTCGGTGTCCACGCTGCCCTTTTATACCTGAAATTCGGAATTCGAGAATGTCTTCGAAGGTTCTCGTCTTTGCTTCTCGAAGCTTCCTTTCCAAGAGGGGGCGCTTCATACTTCCAGTCCAGTGGGATATTATGAGATATTCAGCAGTCGAGGGAATTTCTTTGGATGCGTTCAGAGGGTAGTTTCTTAATTACTAAAGGTCCGTTCACATTTCTACCTTTACTGTAGCAGGTAGTGTGTTCAGACTTTTATCTTAAAAGTAGTTCGGTAATTCATCGTTACAATATTTATTTTTTCACCTTATTTTGACTTAATATCAAAAAAACACCAAATCAATCACTTGTTAAAATATCAGCTTTTTTCAAAAAGTCGGTGGGCATTTCGTTCGTTAAAATGTCTATTTTCTGATGGTGTAAAAAAAAATTTACATTAGTAGGTATACTATAGAACATGTTCTCGTAAAGTGCAAAAAATGAAAAAAGCTTGAATTCGAAAAAATTTTGTTTATCATTGTTTACAATTTTAGCCTATTTATTAAAATTAACACTTTAATAACTCAAAAAACTGTATGATTTATCAATGTTACATGAAATCTTATGGTTTTTGAGTAATTAAAGTGTAAATTTCAATAAATAGGCTTTTTAAATGTTAAGGAATTCAAATGATGCATTTTAGATTATTAAAATGTCAATTTTTAAAATGCAATTAAATTTATAAAAATTCTTAAAGAAAATTAACGGTTTTTTACCCCCTAGTGTTAAAAGAAAAATTAATTCAAAACAACTTATTTTTATGAATAATCAAGTTTATTGGAAACTGCTTTATCTATTAATACCTAGTCTATTGAATAGACTCTTTTGAATGGAACAAATTCGTTCAAGAGTTTTTATTGCTGATTATGATTCCTTGGCATAAAAGAATACTTCAGCCAAAAGTGCTACTAAATCCATTGGTGCATTTCTGAGAAAACGGCAACACTGGTCAGTTTTCAGTTTTTTGATTTAACTGGAAAACCAAGCCTAACTTTGAAATCGTTCCAAGACACTTTTCATAGCAAATTAAATTTTCTGTCAAGTTAAGATGTTTAAAAAATTTAAAAATTTGTTTTAGACTAAAATTCTAACCTAAAATGTAAGAAAAAAGTTAAAAAGTTGAGGATTTTATTTTTTTTTACTTAATCAAGGGGCATTTTGTGTATGAAGCCGGTACGTCCAAACTTTGTACTAATGAAATAAAACCTTTGATAATATGCAGTTTTTAATTTTTTTTCTCAAGAAACGACTCAAATGTACAAATTAACACTTTTTCTGTATTTTTGATAAAACCATAATAACTGGTTAGTTTTAGACTTTTAAAGTAAACAGACCTCGAGGGATTGCTTTAATATAAACTACGTATGACAAATAAAAAAATTTATTAGCATCCTTGCTTGTGTGCAATTTTGTGTATTTTTATTAATACGGATCGAATGGGTGGAGCGACAGCCATTAGACTTGGTCTATTGCATAGAAAAACATTTAATATGAACTTTTCAACTATTTTGAATGGCCTAAAATAACATTTCATGTCAAATCAACGACCAACGAAAAGTTTCTCTTGAAAAACGATGAGATGAATTCTACGTTGAAACTCGTGATTTTGAAGCGTTATTGAAAACCTTCTTGGTATCTATAGAAATTATTTTGGAACTAGTACGATTTTAGGAGGCAGTTTTTTGAGAAGATTTCAAAAATATTATCGATTTTTGTCTTTGTTAGCATATTGTTTTTGAAAATTCTACTAGAAAATTATATTTGAACTAATCAAAGAAAATAACCTGCAAATAATTCTTAAGTCTTAAATACTGAAGTAATGGTATGTTTGTCTTTTTATTTTATTGATTGTGTTAAGAATGTTTATATTTTAACTTGTTATTATAACTTTTAAGAATCTATTTTTATTTTTTTTCTCTTAAAAGATCCAAACAAAGATCAACGTTGCCAATAAAACAAACTTGTTGCCATAAAAATTCACACAAAAAAAAAAGAACATAAAATACCAATTCACTTTATTCCTTATAATATCCTGAAAAATTTGAATAAAAAATTCCCAGCCATTTCAAATTTGGCTAACTAATTAAGACTATTCAGTAAATCGGAACGATTTATGCAGGTAGATTATACGGTATATACCTTATCTGCCATTTAAGCTCTAAAACGAGATGACTGCTAATTCAAATCAACTTTTAAATATTCAAAAAAAACAAAAAAAATAAAAAAAATAATAAAAATCTTGTTCTAACCAGAACCGTGCATAAAAAGTTCCGATCAACAGAACACACATTCATACAAAAATATCCATGCAAAAATTAAGTTTATATATAAAATGTGCTGCCGATAATCTCATCAAAGTGTTTTCTTTTTATATTTCGTTTTAGTTAAAGAGTGGTGATCTAAGATTGTCCAGTGATGTAATGAGATTGGCTTGGCACGGTTGTTAACATTATTTATGTTGATGGTGTGCCTCAAGCAGTCTTTGTCATCGAAAAGTATTTTTTTTTTAGAACTTCTTCGTTTATTTTATTCTAGAGAGAAAAGACTGGTTTCTGGTATTGAAATTGTGTTAAATGAAAACGAAATTTATGTGTCAGAAATCCTTATTTATTAAACATGTGTATAGTTTTTTATACAAACTTACTGCTACTAAAATTAATAATACTGCGTCAGTGTTTAAGATATAAAAAACATAAACACCATTTACATCATTTTGTTTTGCTATTTTTCATAAAAAAATATTAATATTTTTTTCATTTCGGTTTTAGCTACAGGTTTTTAAGAAATTTAATTTTTTTTAAATACTAAGTTTTGCTGAAGCCCTAATGGACATCTTAAAAACAAATTAATCACTGATTCTGAAACGATTAATACATATTGTTTAATTAAGTATGCAAAAAATATAAGTTGATGAAAAAGATGATAAGAATTTCAATCAAACTTATTTCTTAACTTTTAGTCAATTTTCCAATGCAATGAAATGAAAAATGTCGATAATTCAACATATCAGGACGCACTGTATTAAGCGTAACTTTTTATCCTTAGAAGCACAATGAGGTAATTGTAATTAATTTATGTGATGAAAATAACTTGGATAAAGGGTCTTAGTGAAGAAATTTTCAAATTTCGAAATGTCAATTTCAGTAAAAATTCTTCTTCTTAGTGAAGTTAACAATGTCGTACCATAATTAAGGCTTATAATAATTTGTTGCATCAGAATAAATATGATGATCATGAAGAAGCAGAGGGAGGAGATCTAGTATTGGTTGCAATGATTTTATAAAATCTGTTTCTTAAATTTAATTTTAACTAAAATATTCAAAGCATAAGAACAAAACAATATTGCAACTTAATCCAAATCTTTATACTTGAAATCACTAACGATCATGTGGAATATTTATGTGAATCTATTTAACGCAGTCTTTTGGGATGGGCAATAAAGTCTGAAAATCGACCGAGGAGGAAATGACGTCAGAAAATTGTATCTGACTCATATGCACAGGTTGATTTGGTGATTTGAATTGAAAACACGTGATTCTCGTAGGTATAATGTTATGCTGATATTTATTTCAAATAAATAAATTTAGATGGAATAAATAAGTTTGATGATCGGATTGGCATTTGGTTTAAGAATTTGCAAAGTAAATAATTATATACCAACAAATTTCCACATTTTAGTTGTAGTCTACCTATTATTAACCTTGGCTGACAATTTTGTAACGTTAAAAATACAGAACTCTATCAATCTTTAGCAGTTAGTAGTTATCAAGAGCAAAAGTAGTATCAAAATTATTTGGGAAAGAATTTTTTTAAAATTTTTGTTGATATTCATAAAAATCATAAAAGCGTAAAAGGAGTAAAATGGGTAATGGGGAGGGGACTACAAATCAATAATTTTAGCTTTACAACGTTGAATTTAAAATTTGGTGCTTTGAGTAGGTACATCGTTAATATTAAAACTTAAAAAAAAGAGAATTTGAGAACTTTGACACCCTCTATCTTCTAAAGAAGTAACCACAGAGCGTGAAAAATAGTTTTTAATCTTCAGAGAGAGACATTGAACAATTGTGTATTATGTTTAATCTTTTTTCCCTGCACATCCCATCATCAACATCATATGTTTTGTAAATCTTTGAAATGGTATCGAGGTATTTAATGAAATGTAAATCTTTAGTTTAAAAATTATATTTTGAATTACATTACAAAAATTATTCACTGTTTGTACAACACAAGTACAACACTAATAGTTTTATGAAATAGGGCCCTGCTTGTACTTAAAAAAATATTGAAAAAAACTACTCGATTTCGACAAAATTGACGAAATTCGAGGAGCAATATTTAAAAAACCATTAGGGTAACAGAAACTGTTGAGAGCTCAACTTTTAGGAAATTTTATTAAGTTAAAGGTCGTGATACATTATTTTTATCAACAACTTGTTCTAAGAACTGGTATTGGTATCTGCATTTTTGACGCATGGTCCATCTTTACAGAAAAGAGAAGGTAACTAGAGTATTTTTAAATGCAGGAAACTGGTTTTTCTTCAAAAGATTGCGTTTTCAATTTTTGAGTATTATTGAAAATTATTTCTTGAAAAAGTATCAAAATACTTTTAATTGGTTACAACATTTCAGGGCTTTCTGGTTTAAAAATTATTTTTAAGATATTTTTAGTGTTGCCGGTGGTTTTTATTTATTTTTTTTGTCCGTTTTAATTCATATAAAATTGCACCTCCTGCTTAAAGATTTGGAAAAAGAGTCCCATCCATTCAATAGCATATTTTTTTGAATCGGGCTTTTTTGGTCACTTATATGGAAATAAAAATCTTTATTTCATACGTTTTCCCTACGTTTCGTCGTAATTTCTCGACTTCTTCAAATTTTATTAAATCTGTTTTAATATTTGATATTAAAAACTTTTTACAATATTACAAAGAATTGTTTAAACTTACAATGGTCGGAAAAAGTATTTTGACAAAATGAACATTTTTCTAACTGATGAGAATAATCTGTAACGGTTAAACATAAAATAAGGAAATTGACGGTTATTTATTAAGTATATTATGGTGAATCTCATGATGGTCAATGTCAGTCATATAGTTGGTATTATGCTTCGAGGCTGCATTTTTTTTAATTAAAAGTACTAATTTTTTAGGGAAAAAAAGTATTTTGACAAACGTTCTTTTTCAACGTTGGTAAGGTAAGGTAATGCATTTTACGTGTTTCAAGCACGTCAGCAACTGACAGACATATTAAGGCTACGATTTATCAAAAAATTGTGCAAAACGGCGGAACTTAACATTGAAATTAGTGCATCTTCTGTTGCAAGTTATAATTTCGGTGTGTCTGTTGAAAAATCTGTGGAGAACTGAATTTATCGCGGGAAACTTAAAATTACCAATTATGAAAACACAAAAATATAATTATACTATTCAAAATTTACCACAAATGGACAAAAAATGAAAAAATGCACTAAAGAGAACAAACGTATTTTGAAGAATTCACTTTAAATAGCGGATGGACTCCAAAAAGTCTGGATTTGGAAATGCCATTCTTTCCTCAAAAACTTTGTTAGCAAAAGTACCCTTTGCATTGAGCTCGAAGAAGACAATTTTGTCATATTTATGGGAAGATAATGCAGTATTTATTTCATAAAAGAAAAATCAAAAAAAAATTGAATTCTCAAACATGAAAATATTATTTTGTTACATTTAATAATTCATAGATGATTGATAATAATTAAAAACTTTCGAATTTTCTAAAATAAAACTATAAATTATTGACATTTAATAAATAAAAGTTAAATAAAAACATACAGCACAGCACTTTTGAAAAACTAAATGAAAAACAATTTGAATTTAAATTTGAATTATAACAGAAAATTACACCGCTCTTATCCTATTGATATTGATTTTTTGTCAAATTACTCAGTATTAAGAACGAAATTCACACAAAACCTTTATTATAAAAGGTTTTCTTAGTTAGTACTACTTAATGAATAACAGTTGAAAAATTTGTCGTTTTCAAAGATTTAAAAACATTGTATTTCAAAATATGCTGTAATTTTAGACCATAACAACTTAACTTTTTTTAACGCGTAAAATTATTTTGTATTGACAGCTTAATAAATATATTAATTTGTCATGAATTTTATTGATAAAACCACCAATCGATTTAACACAAAATTCGATGTCACCACGTGATAAATCCATCGCATACATGCTTCAACTGGACAATCAATTTTGTCAGTTTTGCCTTGGTTGAAAAGCCAACGATATAATCTTGCCAAATTAAAGTTTAATTGTTTGTCATTTATTACATCTCACCTTGATGTTTATCGTTGTGAACTTCAAAGTCGCCAAAAAAGAAAAAAAACTGGTTACAATTTTGTAAATGTTTTCACACTTAAATCACGAAACAAGAAAAAAAACGATGAATAATAATAATAAATTCTTCTGTTCTACAAAATTCGTGATTGTGCACACTAATCAGAAACACCCAAAACGGACCTTGTCATTCCTAGCCCAATTCTGATGACCATTGTCGTGGATATTCATGGTATTTCCGATAATTTTTGCTTATCGAAAACCAAAACAGTTCATAGATTCATTCATGAAGGCACGCAGGCAAGCTCCCTCATAGTTCATAAAAAAGTTATTCACCTCTTTGGTCAGCCAGATTGACCTTCTCCAACGCTCACATTATTTGAATCCATTGCGAAAGTGCACTGTTGTTTAATAAAATCCACAATTTCGTATCATCGCGCAAACAACACCACAGACCAATGTTGATGTTATCGACATCGATAACCATGACGTATATAACAAAATACTTTTAGTCATTCGTTTTGACGATTATCTTAGCTTTTGCGCGGTAATGATTCCAAGAGATTTGGAATGGATAGTTGAAGATTGAAGAAGCTTCCTCCAATCGGAATGAGTAATGACACCAGAAGAAGTCGATAACTTTGCTTAAATGGCACGTCCATCTGTAACATCAGTAATTCGATGGTAAATGGTGAAATGCGCATCGTATAGGTGACATTGCATCATGTCTTGAAGGCTTGGCTTCAAAGCTTCAAGATGACATTTATATGTATAAGGAGTAACTTGTATAAGTTCAATCAGTTTAGAAGTGTCTTAAACAAATTTATAGATTTGTTGATTAAGATTGATAAAAAAAAGAAGGTGCCATTTGACACAAAATATCTTAATTAAAAGGTCTTGAGGCTAAGGTCTTACAAGTTACAATTTTACTTCTGAGAGAATTTGAAATTTTGCATCTCAAAAACTTGATTAAAACAATTAACAAACATAAACCAAAAACAAACAAGCTTAAAAGTTGTGTACTGGTTACGGAGTCATAACCACACAAATTAAAAAAAAAAAAACATACATTTTTGACTGACAAGTGACGTTTCACATAATTTTTTGTTCAAGCTTTTGTAAGGTCGACCGCGTGGGTCTCAGTACAAGTATACTTCCGAAGTTCAACGATATTTTAAGTAAATTTTCGTTTTGTTTTGCGGAAGCAACAAACTCGCGATGGTGAGAGCTGAATTTTTGCGTCAATTTCTATGTTAATTGCTTTTTAGCTGACTAATAATAATATGCGCCATAGTTTCTTGTTATGATGTTTTTTTTTTGATTTCGATTAATATTTAAATTAGCTTCAAAGACTTTAGGTTGGTTTAAGAAAACAGAAAAATATAAATAGAAGACAAAAATATTGCAACATAAGTTTTGTATACTTAAAGTATGTGACTCGTGTAGCCTTCAAAAAACAGAAGCCTGATGCGGAAAAAGATTGAATTGGAATTCTTTTTGTTTTGGTTTTGTTAAGCTTTTCTGTCATTGTGAATATTCTTGAGTCACAGTTGGAATCTCTGAGAATTAAGAATTTTTTTTTCCATTTTTCTTCTTGTTACAATTTCAATTGAATTCACTGGCTAATTTGATTAATGAATGAGAAAAAATGAGTACCTAAAGCGAACCTATTCATTGTTTTATTTATATAGTGTCGGTGTACCATAATGATGCAAGCTTAATGATTATGAAAGAATTTTTTTCAGAATAAAGTTAATTGAAGACCAGTTTGATTAGCTTTGGCAGTGATTAACATACCCGCATTAAAAATTTGAAGTCTAAAGTCACTTTGTAAAAAGACCCGGCTAAGCTTTTTTGAAAAGTGATAAATTGAGGCTTAAATTAAAATACAAAAAAAAGAAGTAGATCTAGGCAATTAGGGTGGTCAAATGAATTAGAGAATGATTCTTAGGTAATAATTGGACATCATCACTTTCATTGTCTATAGCTTGAAGTTATATAAAATTTAAATAGTGATGTGCGAGCTAATGTCTTCAATCTTATTTATATTTAAGTCGTCGACATTTACCTGAAGCGAAGTATTATAATGAATATAACAATCTTTATTTTTAGAGACATAAGACAAAAAAACAATCAAGAATTTTTGCCTTTAGTTTACGAATACGTATAAATGACGATTTGGTCTTCTTTGCCGAACTTGGAGAGTAGGATTAAAACATCGTCTTTGCTGTAAAGTGTTAACTTTCGTCCTTTCGTTCGATGTGCTGAAGTCAATATAGCTTTAAAACTACATTTACAATCTTTACGTCTGACCAGAAACGTACTTTAATATATTTCTTTACTCACCTCTTATTGATTATTTTGCTTCTACAAGTAGCAGAGAACAAAACTTTAAGAATTTTAAAAGAAACATAAAAACTTGACCTTGTGTAGAGATTGTGACATTCTGAACACAAAAAATTACTTCTCCTATAAAGCTCACCAAGTAGTAAAGATTAACAGCGCCCACCTAAACAACGTTTCTATTTTCAGAAAAAAAAAGTAATAAACCTACAAAACCAGTACTCACCACCAAGAAGTCTATACGGCGATGATAAGAATAATCATAGCCTTGAACCTTCTGACCAAGACTAAGCTTTGTTTTTTTTTTTTTTTATTTCGATTCAAGATTACTTTTTATTCCGCCAACTGTCACACAGTTTTTTATTAATTATACAGTTTCATCAGTGACAGTCATATTCAGAGTGCTACCAACGCTCAAGCCTAAGCTCTAAACATCAATTATTTATCACCGACTTGGTCGTATGTTATAAATTTGCACTTCAGACATTTTTAAAAAGATTTATCTATGTAGCTATTGAAGAGGGTTATTCGTACTATTCTGGCGACATTTTATACCAACACAGACATAAAGACAAAGTGTCAGGTTGCGCACCACTCTTTTCTATGGTTAAAGCCTGATTTTAAAACCCATCTTCGCTGGAGGTTTGGTCAAGATCGAAAGACTATAGAAACCGCGTGTCAGCTACTGGTACTAATAATGTCGTCATTAATTGTGCTACAATGCGAATTATTTTGATTTTATCTGACACATGCAGCCAGAAGCAACCGTGTCGTCGTCATCGGCAGTGTTAGTGGCAAATGGCGACTGGTGGCGGCCGGCGCCCTACGACGACGATGACGACGGTCATGGGACAACACAATTAGCTCGTTTCGCTGATCATAGATTGTAACACTCTGACTAATTGAGTATATATTATGGTGGTGCTGTGGATTTCTATTAATCCGTTCCAGGGTGTCAAAATCAGAAGTGTAGAAAACTGTGTGGATGGAAATTATATTTTTATGAATTTCATGCATTTTATTCGAAAGGGATGACTAAACTAAACAACCAAGTGAAATGAAGTGATGAAGGTTATATTTTCAGTATATGTATAAGATTTGTTCTATTTTAAGAATTTTAATTTTCCATCTGAAGATCAATTAATCACAGCTGACAAAACTCAGTGGAGACTTAATCAAATCAAGATGGACATTGAATAATGAAAAATTAATTGGATTTTCATATACCAAATGACTTTTAAATTAGGTTCTTTGAATTCGATATAATGTTGGAATTGTGCATAAATGAAAATATAGTTAAAGATGCTAAAAAATAATTTTTATTTAAAAAAATAAAGCGATAACACTCAAATTACATTGTTGATTATTATATTTATCTAAGTTATTTGAAAAGAATTGGCTTTCAAAGTGCGTTGTAAAATTTCTTTTATTTAAAGCGAAAACGAAAGAGCTGATGTTAAAACTTGTTTTAAAGTTTGAGAATATACAGACTTAAAAATACTGTGAAAATTTAAGGCAAAGTACACAGATCAAGTAAAATTCAAAACTGATTCGCCGATAATTTTCTAGGGTGGATTTTGGTCTCAAAACTACTACACTAAATTTTTCTCGATAAAACAACCTTTTGCCTTAGGTAGGTATTGATTTTGTCTGGTTTTTTTTATAATCCTTGTTTTTGAATAAAAATTAAATATATTTAAAGAATTTCATGAAAGTATCACGACCAATTTTTTGATTGAGAAATGACGTGGCGTAGTATGATATGTTTGAGACGAAAAAATTGATGCATGGGCTTAAAACGCCTCAGAAAAAATTAAACTAGAGATAACAGACAGAACATTACTATGTTATTGAATGTGAAATTTTAAGTCTGTCTATCTGTGTATTTCAAGCTACAATCCACATCCTACCTGCTTATAAAAAAGCTTACTTTAAAAAAAAAAAGTTTCGTACCTATTTAAAAAAATTATTTTTCGGATTATTTTGAAATAAGAAATGTTTTTAATTGTTACTAAAAATACTGTTTTCTTCATCTCACACGTTCTCGAAAGCTTCTTCCAAAAATCTATAAATGATAAAACAAAAATTGTTTATTTATAATATGAAAAAAGTGCGTATTTTTACGAATTTACAGAATTTCGGAATTTCGATTTACAGAATTTTAAAATACAGAATTTTCAAGACCTCTTAGAATTTAAATTATTTAAAAAAAGTTCACCAAGATAGACCAAATTATTGGGTTATAATTTTTGTTTCAAAACATTAAACATACCATTTTGGATTAAAAGTATTTTATACAGAATTTTAGAAACTGAATTTTTGTACTTATACAGAATTGATCTCTAACCGTTTAGAAGATCCGCTACATTGCAATTTGCAATAAGAGTATACGATGTTGCAAAAGTAGTGAAGTTTAAATTCCCCTTAAGTTTGAAAATCTAACCAAAAAAAAAATCGGACAAATCGGACAAATCACTCTATAAAAAATAAGAATTTATTTGAAAAGCTAATATCCTGAATTCTAAATTTTGGACAACCTTTGACTCACAAAAAAAAAAAAAAGACAAGGAATCTCACTCAACCTGCAGTATTAGTAGGTTCCCTCCTTTTTTGCAAACTCCACTAACACCGAAATGCTTGAGAGTTGTAAGTCACTTGGCCTTGGTTCTTCATTTGTTCGTCGCTTACTACTTTTTGAACAAAACTTTTTGAACTTAAAAATTAAAAAAAAAATTCAACAGTTTGATTTTATTTTTGATTTTAAGTACTTTATTTGCTGTTTAGTTAATAATTTTGTTTTATTAAAAGTATTTTTTTTTTGAAAATTGTCTCTTATTTATTTTTGGTTTTTTGTACTTGGTTGCTGGTTTTGTCCAATGCGTACTTAGTATAAGAGCTGTACATTTACTAATAAATGACAAATCTGAACAGAAATATTGGAATCTGAACAAGGTAACTTTTAACATAACTTTTTTTAGTCCATTTTAGGAAAACAAATTCCAGTTAAAAAAAAAAACACCTTTAATTTAATTCTTCCTTCTAACTTAAATATTTATTTTTTAAGAAAGTGTAAGTATGCATACATATACGATTTCTAAAATTAAAATTAACATAAAACTAGTCTTCTTCAAAGGACAACATTTTTTTTAAAGCAGAACCACTTTTAAATTAAATCGTATCGAAACATTCTTAGTGAACAATCTTCTATTTTAGTTAAAAAAAAAAAGAAAAACAAGTTGGTATCATGATCAGATTAATTCACAATTAACTAGTTTCGGTATAGTTCTTAACTTTCAGGTTTTTCATGATTCTAATAAAAACTTACATAAATTTGTCTACAAGACTAATAGCAAAAAAAAAAAAAAAAAAAAAATAGGCTTGTGAATAAATTACTTTTTTTTTCTTCATCAAAACTATGAATGTGACATTTTTATTAACTAAATCTCAAGGCAGAATTAAACTCTCGATTTTTTTTTTATTTTTATCAATCTGTCTGAACAAAATTAACTACAATGTTTCTAGTTTTAAAAAACACCTTTTAGTGTGCTTGTTTGTGTCACTCCCATCAAAATGGATTCATCTTCAATTATAATAATATCCAACAAAAAAAAAAAAAAAAAATAGATACTCATGATTAAAAATTCAAGGTCATCGAGTGTTTGAACGCTTCGTGCCAATAGTTAATATGCTGATTTTGGCACAACTCACACGTACTACACATATGTCTAGGTCTTATACCTCTACTAAGTTGAAGCATTTAAAAATATTCGAGTCGCAGTAGTAAAGATGGTTACTGATTCTCATTTAAATAGTGGATCGATTAAAATAAACAGAAAAAAAAAGAATTTCAACTTAAAAAAATCAATTCATTTCTGCATTTCTGAATTTGGAATTAGCTTTTGATGGCTGAGAAAAGAAAGATAGACTTCATGTATATGCAAATCTTTCATACACACACGATGATCAGGATGATGATGATGATGAATTCACCACTTTTTTCTATGATGATCAATTGAGTTTTAATGATATGTTCCGAGTTCCAATAGACCACCAATCACGCAATGAAGTTCGTTCGCATTTCGCATAATAAGATAATCATAATACACTGCATAGACGCGCACGCACAGTATGCGAAAGGAATATAAGAAGAGTTTTTGACTTGATAAGGGTCATGGGAAATTCCTACAAAGGCGAAGGCATCACACACATAATATTTACAACATGCAGTTCTGAAGATTTTTAATGGATTCTTAAACAACCTTAGCTGACAAGTGGCGCCTTGAGGCAGTTGAAACAATAATAATATAAATGTACACTAGTGCGAGAAAATATTTTTCATTTCAGTTGATCAGTGACTGGCGGGAGAGTCACAACAATCGAGACAATATACTTGAGAAGAGGTATAGACATGGAGGCCAATCAGTGGATAGATATAGTGCACGAATATGTAGATACATCAATCAAGAACCAAATCAAACAATTTGTCGGTCACTGTGGTGTATACGTAACATTTTTATTGTGTTGGTCACTGTGGTGTATACGTAACATTTTTATTGTGTTGAAAACTGAAATAGTTAATATAACATTTCTCACGATAATTTTCAAATCTTGAAATTGTACCTTAGTACATAGAGCGGGCGGCCACTGCAGAAACGCTCAACTCATCGAGCTAAAGAAAATTTTAAATGGGAAGTGAAAGAGGGCTATTAGTAGTTACGAAAACCACAGGTCTTCCCGTTCGCATCCTGGCACGATTGGCGTGGTAAAGTGCATTGTGCATCTCATAGAGCTAAAAGACGATATTGGTGTCAAATTAAAGGTGAGATTGTCAGGTATCAAAATTCAGAGGTCTTCTGGGCGAAAGTCTGACAGTTTTGTCCTGCAGCCCGTTTTAAGGTTAGAAGCGATGAAAGTGAGTTTTTTAATAAAGTCTGGTTTTTTGGTATGTTGGTGGATGACTTAAGGAACTTTTTCACTATAAAATAAAAATAAGAGTCATCAGCATTTAAATACAAAACGGTTTTTTGGAAAAAGCTTCATAGATTCTTAAAAATGACCCAAAGTATATGCAAAACTACGAATAATTCGCGAAAAAGTCTCAAATAATACGCTGCGCCCCTTACAACTAACCGAAAAAAAAGGAGAATTTAATTTCAAATTAAAGCTAATAATGTCTTTTTTTGAAAACCAGAGGTCTTCCAAGCGACATCTTGACATTTCACTCCCCAGCCTGCTTGAACGTTTTAAGTGAAAAACGCTCCTAACCTTAAAACAAGCTGCGTGACTTAACTTCCAATTTTTGGCTTGGAAGACCTCTGGTTTTCAAAAAAAGACATTATTAGCTTTAATTTGAAATTAAATTCGACTTTTAATTCGGTAAGTTGTAAGGGGCGCAGCGTATTATTTGAGACTTTTTCATGAATTATTCGTAGTTTTGCATATAATTTGGGTTATTGTTAATAAACTATCAAGCTTTTTCCAAAACATCGTTTTATATTTAAATGCTAATAACTCTTATTTTTATTTTATAGTGAAAAAACTCCTTAACTCATCCACCAAAATACCAAAAAACAAGACTTTATGAAAAAACTCACTCTTATCGCTTCTAACCTTAAAACGGGCTGCATGACAAAACTGCCAGACTTTCGCCCGGAAGACCTCTGAATTTTGATAGCTGACAATAGCACCTTTAGTTTGACATCAATATTGTCTTTTAACTCTATGAGATGCACGATGCACTTTACCACGCCAATCGTGCCAGGATGCGAACGGGAAGACCTGTGGTTTTCGTAACTACTAATAGCCCTCTTTCACTTCCCATTTAAAATTTTCTTTAGCTCGATGAGTTGAGCGTTTCTGCAGTGGCCGCCCGGTCTAACAGGTAAAATAGTACATAAAATCAAGAAATAAAAAAAAAATTGTTACACTTATGAAACTTATCAAAAAGTTTGCTTTTGGGATAAGAACCAAGTATACATGAAAAGTCTATAAAAAAAAGTTGGGTGGAAGGGTGTTTTTTCGCGGACAAGAGGGCGGGGGTGAAGGTCAAAAATATACTGAAAAAAATTGTTTGTCGAATATCATCATATGACACATGTTTTCAAGGTATTTTTGAAGTGAAAACTTCTTTAGTATCGTAGTGATTTGAAACAAGATAAAACGAAAACGCGACACGACTTCAACTTGTTATAACTTTTTTGTTTTAATAGATAGATGAATAAAATTTGCACTGTAGATAGGTAATTAAATAAACTATAATTGTACACAATTTTGATTAATTTCATATTCAAAATTCTGAGATAACGGTACAAAGATGTTCTTTTTCTGCACACGTTATATCTTTTGATCTAGTGCACACACAAATTTGATTTAACTTTAATACGCATGCATAACATAACATAACCTTTTATTTGATATATCACACATAACGGTAGGTGCTCTACAAGTTACACAATCTTAAATTTAATAATACCTCAAAACACCTATGGAGATCTGTTGCCGATGACCAGCCACCAGTGTAGGAATTACCGTTATCTCAGTTTGAAATATCGACATGGTTGGATTAAAAAAAAATCTTACTTTTTTTTTAGGCATGGTAGAAATATGATTGATACGTCATATAAAAAGTGAAATAAGCTTTCAGATGATGTTTTATCATAGGTTGTCATTTAAAAAAATAGATTTAATGGGAGAAAAAAGATTGATTTTTGTACTTTTTTGATGAAAAAATTGATTGGGTTCAAAAAATTCTAGCTCTTTTTGTAGATGTTGTATAGACATGGTCGATATAAATATTTTGAGCTGAAACAATAAGCTTTCGGGTGATATAAAATTTATTATAGGTGAGTGGATTTAAATGCGATAGAATAAAAAAAGGTAGACTTTTTCGATTTTTTTTTTTGCAAGAAAAATGATTTTTTAAGGTTTCACTTCTACCACGTGTGAATTGCACACATGATTTATTTTTAATGCTGAATCTAATGACATAAAGTCAATACGATTGCTCTTAGAAAAGTTATTGCCGATTTAAAACAAGGATGCTTGTTTTTTTACTTCAACAAGAAAAATATAACCGAAAAACATGCTACACTAATAAAAATTCGGGATGAAGATTTTAAAAAAGCAGGGACAAAGGATTCATAAAGTTCTTAAAATTATTTTTGGTAAAAGGGTGTTTTTTTGATGGGTTAAGTTGTGTGTGAGGAAGGTATCATGACAGCTGACTTAAATTTGATTAATTTTTAAAACTTGGTGTAAGTGTTTTGTTTGGTATTAGAATTAAGAATCTATAAAGTGTACAAAATTATCTTGAGTGAAAGGGTGTTTTTTTTTTAAGAAATGATGAAACTCGGAATTAGTACCACAAAAACTAGGAAAAAATTGTTACACAAATGAAAATTGGTAAAAATGTTTCATTTATAACAGAAATCAAGAACCCGAACAAAAATTTTATGTTAAAGGGTGTTTTTTCGGGAAATAGGGAAAAAATCCGCGATAAGTCCGATAAAATTAACGGTATAAATGGTACCCTTACGAAATTCATTAAATATGTTCCTATACTATCTGTCTGCCTAACAGTATCCTTAATAAAGGAGTCAATTCAATTTAAACTTGGTAGGTAGAATTTTTGCAGATTCTTCTGGGGGGTTTTTGTAATTATTTTCTTATGATCCAAAAATAACTAGGTGACGATTTAATTAGCGAAATTCCAAATTATTCATGGTATTTCTCATCTTTTTATCTGTGTAGTTACTTATCGCGCTTTTTAAGCGACCGCATGTGTTAGAAATCATTTAATTGCAAGGAGTTCAATTTATTGTCAAGGAATACTTTAGTTCATATATAGCAAACAAAAATCATTAAAACCTTCCTAGAAATGGGTTTTGGGATTAAAATTTTCCTTCCTCCTCCAAAAAAAAAGCTTTTTAATTAACATAGTTTACTGGACTGTACATTTTTGGTTTCTGTACTAAACAAATTCTCAGAATCCTGATCATGGGTCTAGGAGCCGGTTGCTTCGAAATATTTTGGTCAATGTTTTTTTTTTTGAATTTTGTCAAAAATGTGTAGTTGTCGTATTTAAAAATGAGGATTTGTTTTCTTATATGCGGTTTTAAGCTTTTTTTTTTAGATTTTTTAGAATCTTCACATGCTGTAACGGCGTTACGGGTGCAAAAAATTGATTTTAACGAAAAGTTTTTTGTTTGAGTATTTGCCACATTTTTAAGGATTATTTTTTTTTTTGTGAAGTATAATTCTGGAAGCTGTTTTGTAACCTTAAGTTTCATTACTGACAAGATATTTTCGATCGGATTGAGATCTGGATTGTAGGGAGGCCAACTTCTACATCGATTTTTTTTCTTCGAAGTACCTTTTCACTTCAAACGAATAAAAAAAAAAAATATTATTTTGAGTCATAAAAGTAATATTTGGGATCTGCTTTTCTTCGTGTTAAAATCCAAACATGCAGCTAGTGCTTCTATTCCTCGGAGAAGATTATCTTGTTCCATTTGGCTTAAACACTGACAAAAGTGCTCTAAATTTTCAGGAGCCTTTTCTTCACTGAGCTTGATGAAACTTATTTCTTTGATTTTTCCTGTAGCGCGACACATATCTTTTTTAAGGTCCACTGAAGTCTGAAACCGATGGCAACGATTTTACAGCTCCAAAAAACAATCTTTCACTGGGTCCAACTTTTTGCCTTCCTGAGCCTTTGTTGAGCAACATTAAACAAGCATGAGACTTGGCAGAATATTGGCTTTGCACTGCGACCTGGTTTTCTTTTTTTTTTTCAACAAAATACTTTTAAAAATGATTATCTGAAATATATTTAGGAATCAATTTAAGGAATGGATTTGCCGCTCTAAAAAAAGATATTTTAAGATGTTGTTATTTTTGAAGTGAAAACTTCTTTAGTATCGTAGTGATTTGAAACAAGATGAAACGAAAACGCGACACGACTTCAACTTGTTATAACTTTTTTGTTTTAATAGATAGATAAATGAAATACTGTAGGTAGGTAATTAAATAAATTATAACTGTACAAAATTTCAATTAATTTCATATTCAAAATTTGGAGATAACGGTAAAAAGATGTTCTTTTCCAACACACGTTATATCTTTTGATCTGGTGCACATACAAATTTGATTTAACTTTAATACGCATGCTGATAACATAACCTTTTATTTGATATATCACACATAACGGAACGTGCTCTACAAGTTACACAATCTTAAGTTGAAAAAATTGAAAAAATACCTCAAAACACCTATGGAGATCTGTTGGCGATGACCAGCTACCAGTGTAGGAAGTACCGTAATCTCAGTCTGGAAATTCGACATGGTTGACTTTAAAAAATTCTAACTTCTCTTGTAGACATCTTTGAAATAAGATTTATGTATCATTATACAAGGTGAAACAATAAGCTTTCACATGGTATAAAATTTTGTATAGGTTGTCAAACAAAAAAATTGATTAAATAGCATTAGAACATAAAAATAAATGTTTTTTTTTGCCTTTTGGATGAAATTTCATCGAGGTTAAAAAAATCTAGTTCTTTTTGTAGATGTCTCATAGACCTGATCGATATACATATTTTGAGCTTGGACAATAAGCTTTCAGATGGTATAAAATTTTTTATAGGTTGTTAGGGAAGAAAATGGATTTAATAGCGTGAGAAGACAAAAATACGTGTTTTTTTTTTCGCTTTTTTGATGGAAATTGATCGAGTTCCAAAAATTCTAGCTCTTTTTGTAGATGTCGCATATACCTGATCGTTATATATATTTTGAGCTAAGACAACAAGCTTTCAGATGATATAAAATTTATATAGGTTGTCATATAAAAAACATGGATTTGAAGGTGATAGAATAAAAATAGTTATATTTTTTCTATTTTTTTTTTTTGCAAGAAAAATGATTTTTTAAGGTTTGTGTGTGAATTGCACACATGATTTTTTTTTAAATTTAAAGCCAATATAAAGAAACCCAATTTTCAATTGGAAAATCTTTAATTCAAGACTTTACCTTTTTGTCACACCTTCTGCACTCATATTAAAAATTGATATGATTTACTTAAAGATGAAATAAAAACACTGTTTTTATCAAATCAACTGTTATGACCAAAACTAAATAAAACATTCTTTTTGTAGTTCGGCACCACTGTGCACTACTTTGAGTACCACAATTCTTCTCTGAACTATTGAAAGTGATATTTTAGAATTCCCAGTGCAGCAGATTCACTTTCTGCCATTAGCCGCTCCACTGAATTGATGCTGCAGTGCACTGCTGCTCATTATATTGTGTAGTGGAGACGCTCTGGTAGACCGCATATCCATATGTCCTCACAGATAGTGCGGTGCAAAACATGACGCTGTGTAAATACGAAGGGACACAGTCTCACAGCAGCAGCGCCAACAGCCCCGATCCCGGCACGAGTTAGAAACCAATTTTCCCATTATGAAGACACCATGCTGTTAGCAGTGATTTGCATGCTCCTTGACTTCATAATTTACCCCAACGAACGGTGGCTGGCTGCTGTTGGTTGTAAGCACAAAGCATTGCGTAGGCTACTACTATGGTTCTTACTAGGTATAGCTACTATCCTAGAATGGATGGTATTTTAAGGCACCACTTCGTCGTGACAATGGACATATTTTCAATTTTCCATTACTTGACAGTTTGTTTCTTTGCTTCTTGTTTGTTTTTTTTTTTTTTTTTAAGTTGAAGACGAAGAAGAAGCAAATGGATTTTTTGATTAATTGTCATACAGTTGTCATAATCTCGGAGGTCCTGATCCTGACCAAAGGATTTTTGTTTGTTTGTTTAGGGGGAATGTGTTTTGTTCGTCTTTCGAATTGAACGTGACAATATATCATTGGGATTTATTTTTAAGGATATGTGTGGCAATTATCATTTTTTTGCACTACAAAAGCAATCGAAGTGTCAGATAAAGGAGACATTCCTGCGGCTGAATGCCATGGGTCATAAATTGGACCTCTGCAGATGAATTCTTTAGGCCATAGGACTGATCAAGCGTATATGTAGCTAAGTAGTATCTACTGCCCACACTTAAAAAGATTTATGCTAAATATAGAAATAAAATTTAATTTTCACGCGCTAGACAAGCATATAAAGTATATGTTAGTATAGAATAAGGATTCATCCCTAGAGACCTTGAGATGGAACTGAGGGCGAATAGATATGAGTGTTTGGCATAAAGTGTACCTACCTATATGGTTGATAAAATGTAATTATCTTGTTGGCTATAGTTTTTGAAGAAATGTTGTCATATATCATAGGCCTGACGCCTACGCGCCGCCGCCCGGTGTCGTTTGGCTTAATTGTTTGTTGGTCTTGTTCGAGAGAAGTTGGATGAATCTTTTTTAAGGTTGCTGGTGCATCTATAGAGAGAATTTATTTTCGTCATGCGTATAATTCGTGAGAAATCGATGTCTTAATGGTCTTGGTCATCTCATAAGCAGTAAAGTGGCCTTGAATTGTATTGATATTGATTCAGCCAGGGATCCAAATTGATAACATTGCCGAACATCATTTTTAATAAGTGCGTCATATCATGAATAATTTTTGTTTCTATAGAGAAGGACATTTGTTGCGAAAGAGGATTTTAAAAATTAAATGTTATTAGTATTGGTGTGTTAGTCAACTGAAATTAATGTTCGAACCAAGTACATGCGTTATAGGTAGAGAAAAATAATTTTAAGGAAAAAAAAAACTTTAAGAACAACGCATTCTCGCAAATGAATGCAAAAATCCTAGAAAAAAGTGTCACTGACAGAATAATATTTTGCTATTCTTAGATAAGTACGTATAGTTTGAATTATATACAAACTTTAAGTTTCGCTGTTTTTTTGAAAAAAAAAGTTCAGGTGTTAATATTATTTATAAGTATGTATGTGATCAGCCTGAAGTTTAGAATTCTTGATTTTCAATTCTAAAACTTGTTTTGTCGGCTTAGAACAGCTTAGAATATGAAAATTATACATCATTACTCTGAAATGTTTTATTTTGACAATCTTCCGTCGTTTAAGCGTAAAATGCAATTCTCTAGCAAACCGACTTTAAACACAATAAAAAAATACACAATGAACACAATGGCAACACTTACAATATTAAAAAATACATTTTAAAAAAGCCAGAAGCTCATTCCTATCTATAAAATTTAAATCCACAAAATTAAATGAATATTTTTTGAAAAAAATGGTCCTTAAACTCAGAATTTTGAAAAAAAAAAAAATGTTATTAAAAAAAACTTTAATGCCTTTATTTTTAAACTTTTTCGTAATAAAATATATTATTATAAATTTTTTTTTTTTTATATTTTGGTCATAAATATGACTATTTAATTCCGAAGAAGAAAAGGAAATAAGTATAGTTTTAAAAAAAAAAATTAAAAATTAATCCAATTGCATGGGATTTTTCGATAAAAACTGAATATATTTTTGAAATAATTAATTTTTTCAAAGACTTTGGCAAATAAGAACTTTTGTTATTTAACTTTCGACAATAAGGGCTATTGAATGAAGAAAAAATAACTCTATTTTTAAATTTTGAACTTAAACAAATAATTAGTTAATTTTTTTTTCAAAGCTTCTATTAAATAAAATGCACGACTGGGTCGCACGTACTTGCTCTTGTAGTTCACAGTATCCTTATCTTAAATATTAATTGGAAATTTAAGATTTTGTTTAGTGTCGAGAAAAAAAAAATCGAAAGTTTAAATAAAAAATTTTTGTTTTCAAAAATGTTAAAAAAATTTTTTTTTTTACATTTTATACTTCAAAATGATGTCTGTAAATTTTTAATAAGATTGACTTATGTTTTGATGAAATATATGAACTTAAGAAATATACCAATTTTTGAAAAACGGCAACGCCATATTTCCGCTATCCGCATTTTTTGAGAAAAACCAAAAACGCAGGTTTGTTATAATCAATAAGTCTATTTAATCAAAATCGTTAGAGCCGTTTTCGAGAAAATTGCAATACCTCGAAAACGTTATATGGGAGATATGTGTTAAAAAAGAGAAATTTACAAAATAAAAAAAAACGGGTCTAGGGAATAACGTCAAAATCATCTGTACCAAGTTTCAAGCAAATCCATCCATCCGTTTAGGCCCTAGCTCGATGTACAGATAGACGCACAGACGCACACACGCACAGACCGACGGACGGCATGACGAAAACCACTTTTTTGATCTTCTCCATCATCGTAATGTTGGTTTTGATTAAAACCACTCCATACTTCTCCATACTTGCCCTATAGAGCAAGTAAAAAAGTTCTTCGAAAATGAAATACTTTTTAATTTTTTTCATAAATTGTAATACACTGAGGGAAAAGCCACCATAAAACAACGTAAAATCAATGAAAACCACATTGATATAACTATTATTCGGAATGATTTTGAGTTGAAGATGAACATTTTAAAATCAACGTTTAAAAAAGTTTAATTTTTTATGGTTCCGTTTCTTAAAGTCACATAAATCAAAGTAGTTCATCTTTGAAACAAAGACGTTTCAACTTCAATTTATTTTTTCCCTCAGTGTACATATTGACATTTCTTTTATAATTTCAAATTATCACAAATATAGCCTACAAAATTTGAAAAATAAATGAATTTTATGTTACCAAAATGTTAAAATTTTTCCAATAATTTTTTTTTTTCACAAATCTAAGTATAATTACCATTTTTTCAAAAACCCTTCACTCAATTTACTTAATTTTAATTATACAAATATGTATAAGCTTCTAGCTTTTTAAAAATGTATATTTGATTATTGTAGGTGTTGCCGTTGTGTTCAAATATTTTTTTTTGTGTTTGAAGTCATTTTGTGAGAAAATTGCACTTATCGCCTAAACGATGGAAGATTGTCATTCACTCCCATATAGTTGTTCTTCTTCAATTGCCTAGCTTAGACAATCTTTTGGCATTAGTAAATTTATGAAATTTAAGCAAAATTTTTGGAAAAATCTTTTTTTTGTTCACAAAAATCTTTAATTAAGTTTAAAAAAATCCAAACGGCAACAGCGGGAAATTTTAATCTATAGACTTTAAAGTATTTTTAATTACCGACGTTTGAAAAAAAAGATCATTAAAATCAGAGCTGTTCGGCCGGGTTCCCTAATATTGCCTTTTTTTGAGCTTTAGATTCAAGTGAGCCGATTTCACCCAATTGAAAAACCCTTACAAAACTGTTCATTCATTTTTCATTTCGCAGAGAGTTGAATGAAATAAATCAAAGATATATTAATTTGTTCAGGTTTCAGAATCACCAGAAACTTCGAAGAACTGATTTGATTAGTCACGTACAAGGAATTTCAATAAATTAGTCCTCATTCCATATGACTGCATTAGATGTTATGTAGAAAATATTTTTGGTGAAGATCGTTTTAGTTTCACAGATATGTTTTAATAATTATGGTTTATAATTAATTTGTACGTAGTTCACTGTGGCGTATACGTGATATTTTCAAAATGCAACTTACCTATATTTGTATTTTAAATTAAAATGAACTTCTGCACGCCCTTCATCCTATGGTTTAAAACTATACTATATTAGGTAAACTAAAAGTGTAGCTTTCCATGAACGAAATTTTTAACCAAATTGTTTTAAGAAAAAAACAAAAAAAAACACTCAAATTGTTCAATAAGATATAAGCGAAAAATAAACGACTTTCAAAATGTTGAACAAAATTTATTTTGGTGTCAGCACGAACATTAAGATATACAAACTTAACAATTAAAAAGTTTTGTGCAAAGCATATTCTTTCAGTGATTTCCGCTCGATTTGTGTGATATTCATGTATGAATTCTTGTAACTTACCGATTTAAACAAAAGGAAAGCAATATCTTGCAAAAAGTAGTGCAATCACAACAAAAACATTTATGTTAAGAAAAGAGCCAAGTTCTGCTATGCTAAAATTATGTTGGTACAAAAAGTAGTGAGATGTAAAAGTGTACCAAGTTTTAAAGTCTTGATTAAAATTTGTATCAATTAAATTTTGGATTTTTGGAAAACTAATTTTTTTTAATTGTTTTTTTTTTTTTTTTCAAAAAATCATTTAGGTATTAAAAATATTTCCCTAACGATTGTGTAAATATTTTCTTTTAAAATGTATCAAGCATAATCAAATTAGGTTTTGACATCACAAAAATTATTACAGATCATTCTTCGCATTTTATTGTTCCTTGGAGTTGGAGTCTAAGATTTAAAAATAAAAATTGAACTTTTTCAATTTTCCAAATTTTAAGAGTGGTAGTAAAAAATGTTCATTTCAAGATTTTGAAAATTTTATGATCCTTACATTGTTTTTTTTTTTTTTTTTTAAGTTTTAACTGAAAGATGTAATTAAAGCAAGAATCTTAAATTCACTGTTGTTAGGATCAAAATAACTTATAATTTTACTATTATTGAAATGATTTTAATATCTGTTAGTCACAGAGTACAAAATATTCAGCTTAAACTTTTAAATATTTCATGTCCAAAATCCGACTTATTTAAGTAACTAACAAAAATATAAAAGTCACCAAAGTCGCACCATGCTAGAACTGACTTTTGAATCTTTTGATGGCCATTGTTTATTGTTTTAAGGATCAGTCAAATCATTTGACAACTACTCAAATGTAACACAATTTTTCTCATTTCTTAAAAAATGTTTGAGCTCTCTTATGTAATTAAATTTTGGATTATTTTCACAAAATCAAATTCGTAATTCATCCATATTTTGATGCAGAGTTTCTTTCTTTAATTAATGTTCTTTATCTGGTAGAAAAACTAGGATTCATATTCAATAATTAGATCGGCTGTTCGAAAAGTTCACCTGTGATTTATTAATCCAATATGAACCTAATAGAAGAAATAGAAACAAACTCCCAACTATAACATTGAACTTTATGTACAATTGTCAAAATTCTAAGGAATTCGACGAATATTTAAAAAAATTAATGCACACATTTTGCAATGAATTTATTTTTCAAAGCAGAAAATTTTTATTTGCAATTAAATTTTTATTTTAATGCAAACTATTTTTTTATTTGCAATAAAATTTTTTCTTCAATGCAAATATTTTTCAGTTGCACTGTGTTTTTTTTTAATGCAAAATATTTTTAGTTGCAACAAATATTTTTTTTAATGCAAATTTTTTTGAGTTGCAATAAATATTTTTTTAATGCAATTTTTTTTTGGTTGCAACAAATATTTTTTCCTTAATTTCAAATGCATTTTGATTTGGTTTTGATTTGATTGTAGTTTCCTTTTAGATTTTGAAAACTATAAAGTTTTGTCATCATTAATAAATACAAAAAAAATAACTTTAAAGTAGTAAAAATTAAATTAAGCTTAATAAAAAACATTTGTAACACGTTGTTAATATTTCCGACAGAAAGACATTTATAAAGACGGATAACATTTATTTTACCTACAACTGACAAAAAGTTTCTTCTTAATGATTGCAAATCGACTTCAAGGCTCCCGCAAAGTAAAAACAAAAACAACTTACAACCATATTATGTGGTCACCAATGTTATTTTGGTTCAATTTCATCATAATTTTTTTATATAATATGACACAATACTATGTACTGGGTACTCGAATTATGATGGGAAAAGAATGCTATTATTCTTTTCACACAATAAAATTGTGCTGCCTGCCAGCTTAAAGATCAAAAGTTAATTACACACCAATCTTTGATATAAAGAAGAAAAAAAAAGTTATAACAATTCCGTTGTTGAATTCCTGGACAGTACCATATTTGGAATATAAATAATAATAATTGGCACATTCTAAAACTGACAATACTAATAAAGGTAAATATTCAACACTTGATTTATATTTATTCTAACGCTCATCATAGTCACTTAATTTAATTGTCACAATAGATTTCTTTAAACTACAATATACACACTATTGGTATAATTGGTCAATTATCATCTCACGGAGTAGGTACTGCCTCCAGTGAGTTATTAAGTTATTTTTCTCGAATTAATCATTTTGTGTGTTTGTTGTTGTTTTAATACGCAACTTTGCCTCTGCAAAGCGCATCATTGCATCGAAATTTAAAATACTGGCTCTTCTTCATTTAAAAATGATATTTCGGAAGAAATCGTCGCTTCACATCTTTTTGTGGGAATTTCTCGTTTTATACCTAGAAATTATCAGAGATACTCTTCTTGCGGATGTAACTCATTCATTTCCGACTAAACGTTGAGATACTTTTCTGTATCTTTTTTTTTGATCCGAAGTTCAAGGCCGTTCATTTTGAACTGTCTGGTATTTCCATTTAATTACTTTTATATTTATGTCTCTTATGGTCCATTCAAGAACGAGTTGTTAACAAAAGTATCTTGCAGATATCTATCATTCATACAGTCATGTGAATATATCTACTCAACTTCTTCTGTCGCATCGAGTCATCGCAAAAAGAATCACATTTTTTGAAGTCAACTCATGGGAAAATCATTAAAAAGCCTAGAAGTACCAAAGCCAACGACCAAAAATGATGTAATATTAGTGACGTGTTAACTAATTGCTTAGACCTACCGGTGTTATTGGCCAATTACTATATAGAAGTTTGCTGATTGAAAAAAAAAAAACAGATTGGTGCTGATAATACATTATTTCATATATGCATTTCAAAATATTGACTCGCTTCTTAAATTTATTCAAATCACGTTTGGCTAGATCGCAAAAGACTGGTTTAATTCTTGTTTCTTGTTTTTTTTTGTTTTGTTTTTTGGATTTTCCATTCGATATGCATCAAGTTTAGTTTAATTTGAGGTTACATTAATGTATTTTTTATTGATATACTACATAGATACATTTTGTTGGTATAGTTTTTGATATGAGGAATCCATACGCATACAGTTCGATGAACTTTTCTTTGTTTTGGTGTTTTTTTTTTTTTTTCATACAAAAAAGTGAGGGGCAATGTTTTGGTTGTTGAGTAAGTCATTATAATGAGTAATAACTCAACTACCGGAATTCTTAAATATGTAAATATGAATTATACTACTTGTTGTTGCGAGATATACAAAAGCCAGATAATGGAAAAACAATTAAACAAAATTCAAAAAACAAAAGAAAACACTTAAATTAATTAATGGCATTTGATTGTTCCGTATGTTTTTAATCCTTTAATAAAACTATTAAAAAATTCGACAAAAAAAGAATTTACTTCGGAAATACCAAAACAAAAACAAACAAATATCGAATTTCAAAATTTTTGAATGAAATAATTTGTATGTTGGCCAAATAGAGATAAAATTCCCAAAAGCAAATTATTAAAATTAGTTTTTGATATTTTGTTGTCAGGTTAAAAGTGAGGTGCGATTTCTAATTAATTTATATTTATTTTAAGAATAAAGAAAATTGTACACGTGTAATGGAAATACTTTGTTATTTTTGTTGTTAATACAGCAGGTTTCGATTGTATCTAACATTACTTAATGTAACTAACTAAAAAGGCGACAAGGCGACAGGGCGACAAGGCGACAAGGCGATAAGGCGACATGGTTATGGTATGAATAGAGTTTCAAGAGTCCTTTCTTTTGATGTTTCATTCAATAGATTTGGAGAAAATTTTTGAAAATTCCGTTTTTTTAGACCCCTTGTAAACGAAAACTTGTTTCGACACTTTGATCCGAAAATATCTGCTTCCGAATGAAGAAAAAAAAAATATTTCGATTCCAAATAATTCAGCAACCCGAACTCCTACAAACTTTTGGTTTTCAGTTATGAATAGAGTCTAAAGAGTAATTTCTTTTGATGTCTCATTCGATGGATTTGGAGAAAATTTTTGAAAATTCTGAATTTTTAGACAAGGGGTACCCCTTGGATAATTTTCGAAAATCTTAAAAAAATAAATTTGTAATTTTTTTAGCTGAATGCATAGGCCTGTTCACTGTGATCTCATATCTGTTAACCAAAACTTGTTTCGGCTCTTTGATCCGAAAATATCTGCTTCCGAATTAAAAAAAAAATATTTCGTTAGCAAATATTTCAACAACCCGAACTCCTACAAACTTTTGGTTTTCAGATATGAATACAGTTTAAAGAGTCCTTTCTTTTGACATTTCATTCGATGGGTTTTGAAAAAATTTTGAAAATTTCGTTTTTTTGAACAAGGGGTACCCCTTGGATAATTTTCGAAAATCTTAAAAAAATAAATTTGTAATTTTTTTAGCTGAATGCATAGGCCTGTTCACTGTGATCTCATATCTGTTAACCAAAACTTGTTTCGGCTCTTTGATCCGAAAATATCTGCTTCCGAATGAAAAAAAAAAAAAAAATATTTCGTTAGCAAATATTTCAAAAACCCGAACTCCTACAAACTTTTGGTTTTCAGTTATGAATAGAGTCTAAAGAGTCCTTTCTTTTAATGTCTCATTCGATGGATTTGGAGAAAATTTTTGAAAATTCTGAATTTTTAGACAAGGGGTACCCCTTGGATAATTTTCGAAAATCTTAAAAAAATAAATTTGTAATTTTTTTAGCTGAATGCATAGGCCTGTTCACTGTGATCTCATATCTGTTAACCAAAACTTGTTTCGGCTCTTTGATCCGAAAATATCTGCTTCCGAATGAAAAAAAAAAAAAAAATATTTCGTTAGCAAATATTTCAAAAACCCGAACTCCTAC
Organism: Episyrphus balteatus; assembly: GCF_945859705.1. Lineage (NCBI taxonomy): Eukaryota > Metazoa > Arthropoda > Insecta > Diptera > Syrphidae > Episyrphus > Episyrphus balteatus. Next base: position 132,106,335 of record NC_079134.1, on the reverse strand, counting down.
AAACTTTTGGTTTTCAGTTATGAATAGAGTCTAAAGAGTCCTTTCTTTTAATGTCTCATTCGATGGATTTGGAGAAAATTTTTGAAAATTCTGAATTTTTAGACAAGGGGTACCCCTTGGATAATTTTCGAAAATCTTAAAAAAATAAATTTGTAATTTTTTAGCTGAATGCATAGTCCTGTTCACTGTGATCTCATATCTGTAAATCGAAACTTGTTTCGACACTTTGATCCGAAAATATCTGCTTCTGAATGAAAAAAAAATATTTCGATTGCAAATATTTCAACAACCCGAACTCCTACAAACTCTTGGTTTTCAGTTATGAATAGAGTCTAAAGAGTCCTTTCTTTTGATGTCTCATTCGATGGATTTGGAGAAAATTTTTGAAAATTCTGAATTTTTAGACAAGGGGTACCCCTTGGATAATTTTCGAAAATCTTAAAAAAATAAATTTGTAATTTTTTTAGCTGAATGCATAGGCCTGTTCACTGTGATCTCATATCTGTTAACCAAAACTTGTTTCGGCTCTTTGATCCGAAAATATCTGCTTCCGAATGAAAAAAAAAAAAATATTTCGTGAGCAAATATTTCAACAACCCGAACTCCTACAAACTTTTGGTTTTCAGATATGAATACAGTTTAAAGACTCCTTTCTTTTGACATTTCATTCGATGGGTTTGGAAAAAATTTTGAAAATTTCGTTTTTTTGAACAAGGGCCCTTGGATAATTTTTGAAAATCTTAAAAAAATGAATTTGTAATTTTTTTAGCTGAATGCATAGGCCGTTTCACTGTGATCTCATATCTGTTAACCAAAACTTGTTTCGGCTCTTTGATCCGAAAATATCTGCTTCCGAATGAAAAAAAAAAAAAACAAAAAATATTTCGATTGAAAATATTTCAACAACCCAAACTCCTACAAACTTTTGGTTTTCAGTTATGAATAGAATCTAAAGAGTCCTTTCTTTTGATGTCTCATTCGATGGATTTGGAGAAAATTTTTGAAAATTCCGTTTTTTTAGACAAGGGGTACCCCTTGGATAATTTTCGAAAACCTTAAAAAAAATAAATTTGTAATTTTTTTAGCTGAATGCATAGGCCTGTTCACTGTGATCTCATATCTGTAAACCAAAACTTGTTTCGGCTCTTTGATCCGAAAATATCTGCTTCCGAATGAAAAAAAAAAATATTTCGTTAGCAAATATTTCAACAACCCGAACTCCTACAAACTTTTGGTTTTCAGTTATGAATAGAGTCTAAAGAGTCCTTTCTTTTGATGTCTCATTCGATGGATTTGGAGAAAATTTTTGAAAATTCCGTTTTTTTAGACAAGGGGTACCCCTTGGATAATTTTCGAAAATCTTAAAAAAATAAATTTGTAATTTTTTTAGCTGAATGCATAGTCCTGTTCACTGTGATCTCATATCTGTAAATCGAAACTTGTTTCGACACTTTGATCCGAAAATATCTGCTTCCGAATGAAGAAAAAAAAAATATTTCGATTCCAAATAATTCAGCAACCCGAACTCCTACAAACTTTTGGGTTTCAGTTATGAATAGAGTTTCAATAGTCCTTTCTTTTGATGTTTCATTGAATAGGTTTGGAGAAAATTTTTAAAAATTCCGTTTTTTTAGACAAGGGGTACCCCTTGGATAATTTTCGAAAATCTTAAAAAAATAAATTTGTAATTTTTTTAGCTGAATGCATAGGCCTGTTCACTGTGATCTCATATCTGTTAACCAAAACTTGTTTCGGCTCTTTGATCCGAAAATATCTGCTTCCGAATGAAAAAAAAAAATATTTCGTTAGCAAATATTTCAACAACCCGAACTCCTACAAACTTTTGGTTTTCAGTTATGAATAGAGTCTAAAGAGTCCTTTCTTTTGATGTCTCATTCGATGGATTTGGAGAAAATTTTTGAAAATTCCGTTTTTTTAGACAAGGGGTACCCCTTGGATAATTTTCGAAAATCTTAAAAAAATAAATTTGTAATTTTTTTAGCTGAATGCATAGTCCTGTTCACTGTGATCTCATATCTGTAAATCGAAACTTGTTTCGACACTTTGATCCGAAAATATCTGCTTCCGAATGAAGAAAAAAAAAATATTTCGATTCCAAATAATTCAGCAACCCGAACTCCTACAAACTTTTGGGTTTCAGTTATGAATAGAGTTTCAATAGTCCTTTCTTTTGATGTTTCATTCAATAGATTTGGAGAAAATTTTTAAAAATTCCGTTTTTTTAGACAAGGGGTACCCCTTGGATAATTTTCGAAAATCTTAAAAAAATAAATTTGTAATTTTTTTAGCTGAATGCATAGTCCTGTTCACTGTGATCTCATATCTGTTAACCAAAACTTGTTTCGACACTTTGATCCGAAAATATCTGCTTGCGATTGAAAATAAATCAGCAATCCCAACTCCTACAAACTTTTGTTTTTCAGTTATGATTTTTGAAAATTCCGAATTTTTTAGACTCCGTCTCCGTTTTGGAGGTGTATTGAAATACTAACTTTTCAAAAAGGGTTCTAGACAAAGGGTAAGCAAAATTTAACAAACATTTTTTAATGGTGCGCTTTCCCGTATCTCAAGGCATTAAAAAGCTATACCTACGTCTTCCCACAAAAACTTTTTCTATGGCTTAAGTTGAATTAAAAGCTTATAAAGACTGTAACCAAGTGTTATCGTCATTTTAAATAAAATAACGTTGTCACGAAAAGGTCATAAACAATAGAATCCATGCCAATGGCAACAATTTTTTCGCTCATAGCATTATAAAGTCTGTCTGCGGTTGAATTTACCAGGGTTAATTGGATCAATCGTGATCTTCAGTTCCGATATGGAATGATCCTCGTCATAGTGTCGTCGTCGTCTACTTCGGACGTCGTTGGTCGTCGTCGATGTCTTCGTAGCACCATGACCCACTCCAAAGTCAATGCTAACCTTATTTTCGTGACTTGAACACACTAGTCTATGAAGTTGGTACATTATCAACGCTTTTATAAGATCCTGTAGGAACTCTACCTAATAATTCTAGAATCTCGTGCTATGCTCCAATTTCCAACGTCTGGAACATTTTTCTTGGAAATCCATTAAAGGGGGCATTTTCAAGTCTATAAAACAAATCGTGCGTTAATTAAGGGACCCCATCATCTAGTCTATATACTCTTTTCAGTACTTATACCTTTACTTTTAGCTAGAAATTGTCCCTTTGTTGCTACATGCCATAAGTCTTGGGGTCTTTATCAAGGCGGCGAACATATTGCTGGAACAACGAAATCGGACAATTTATTGTTTTAAGTGCCACCAAACTTCTTCTGTGTGTATAATACAACCCGCGTTTGATTTAAACAAATGAAGTAACGCGCGTTACAAAAAAATATCTCAAGCCCTCCGCTCTCCAGTCCGACCCGTTTCAACGATCCCTGACAATGACACGACACCATACCCACAAAGTAACTGGCATTGATGCAGTCAACTTCTGGGGCTAGAACAATCTGACTGGTTGGTGGTGGATTGTGGAGCAAAAAAATTCAATTAACATATTTTATAGAACAGTGGGCTGTGTTACATTTGACATCTGATGCAAACTATGGCGGCGAACAAATAAAAACAGGACACAGAGTGAGATTCTGGAAAAGAATGTCCGAGAGCGTCCGGCTGTATGGTTTCCACCTTCCACAATGTTGACGCAAAAACATTGGTTCGAACGTCATGAAGGGCTAGTAAGCAACCACCTACTCTTACTCTTCGGTTGCTTGGATATCCAAGTTGATAAAATTCGCGCAATGGATCGCCTTAATGATGCTCTGGATTGGTTTTTTTTACTTTTTTTTTTTCATTTATCTTAACTTTGATTTTGCGCAAGAAACTGAACTGGGGTTGAGAAGTTTTTCTTTGGGTGCTGTCAGTTTGTTGACTGTGTTGAAGTTGTCCGTTTTACTTTCAGTTAAGTTCATCCGTCTATTTTTTCGTCTTTTTTTTTGATATTTCTTTTCTTCATCTTATTGTAGAAAATAATATTGATTTTCCTTGAAAGGGAAGACTTGTATACAGTTGTCGTTGATGTTTTCAAAGGGATGGTCAAGAAATTTGCTTTAGTTTTTTTTTTAAACAGTCTGTGAGACAAGTAGTCAGCTTGTTTGGACGAAAAGAATTGATGGTTATTTTGAAATTAGCAGCTTTTGAAGTGTTCTTTTGAAATATTCATTTTGATATTTAAGAAATTTTGTCAAAGTTTGGAATTATATTAAGCTGAAATACGGTCGTATTTCTTCACAATTTGATAGGTTTTGTTAAAAAAGGATAGAAAATGTTAAAAAATGGGTTAAAATGAATTCTAGTGAATTAAATGCATTGAAAGAAAGCTATATTCCAAAACGACGAGTAGAATTGATCAATTTCCAAACACCATTTCGATACTCTCCATTTTTGTAAAAATAATAATTTTTTTTTAGATTTAAATGAGGCAATCAAATGGTGCCATAAAATTAAAAAAAATAAATGATTTATTTTATGTTTAAACAGCTTTAACAGCTTAAACAGCCAAACATTTGACCAATTTTGGCAATTTTTTAGTCAATTTTTCCGAACCGTTAAAGTGGAGTTAACTTTTTTCACTCTAAGGCCGTGCAAATTGGGTTAAATATTTAACCTCTGTTAAATTTTTAACACTATTGAGATGAATAAACAAAATTTCCTACTTTAACTACAAAAATAAATTTTTAATTCGTAGGTACCCATTTTTGACTACAGCAAAAAAACACATTTTTTAGAGATTTTACCTGGTGCAGGTTTCCTTAAATATCATAAAATCTATAAGTGTTCTGTCAAACTTGTGAACAACATTTTTGTTCATTATTGTTTTTTTGATAAGAATAAATTTATAAAACATTACGTTTATAACACATTTATCGAAGAAAATAAAAAATTATCATGGGTAAGAAAAAATAATTCCATTTAAAAATTAATATCTGAGCAATTAAAAAAGATATTAACATTTTTTAAATGCAGGTACAAAGAATATCATTATCATTACATCATTAGTATTAACGGAGTTATTAACATTAACATGAGTTAAGGCATATTAAAGTAAGCGTTTTCTTAAATCATCGCTAAAGGGTATCAATTTTGTAGATAGAGAGTTACTGTAGAACAATTTTTTTATACCCAAGAATCATCCCTCAAAATCTTCTTATCTCATTCCGGGACACCCTGTATTTCACTTTATTGATGATAAAACAAATTGCAAATGCATGTGAATCAAAAATAAAATTCATAGAACAACTTGTGTTGGAAGTTTGTATGTTGTAAAGATTCATAAAAGTTTTTAACACCAATAATTCTTTTGTTTTGCAGCTTAATTCACACAGCTAATAAGCCCATTAAATTTTTGACAGCTGAAAATTTGTTTATTCACCTCAATAGTGTTAAAAATTTAACAGAGGTTAAATATTTAACCCACGGCCTAAGTCGACTAAAGCAAAACTAGTTTAGGAAATATTTAAAGTTGTAAATTTTCGAAAAATGTTTAATATGTACCTACATATCGTCGGCGGAAAGCAAAATTGTTCTTAGTCACAAAAAGCAAATTT